>NC_073745.1:18234715-18938715 GCF_029784135.1 Toxorhynchites rutilus septentrionalis | reverse complement strand
AGCCTGGGGAAATCGGCATTGCAAAATGGATATTAGCAGCGGGTACTTTTGTATTCGTTTGCGCTTTTGCAAATCGGAATATTTCCCTAACACAGACTTCAAAACTATGGAGTCTGGAGAAAATGCCATTGCAAAATAGATGTAAGCAGCGAGTACTTTTGTATTCGTTTGCGCTTTTACAAATCGGAATGTTTCCCTAATATAGACTTCAAAACCATGGAACCAAGGGAAATCGGCATTGCAAAATGGATACAAGCAGCGGGTACTTTTGTACTCGTTTGCGCTTTTGCAAATCAGAATGTTTCCCTAACACAGACTTCGAAACCATGGCAAAAGGCAAAATGGCAAAATGTTGATAACTATTTGCGGCGATAACCAATACTATAATGCATGAATTGACCTAAATAGGGATTTGTTTGCAATTCAATTAGTAAATTGTTTCATTCATTCACTAGTTTAATCAATAGTTTATCTAATGAGGAACATTCGGAGTGCGATTATTGCTAATTTAAAAAACACAAATGATCACCAACGGAAGTCCTACGTCAACCTTGCGGTTATATCATAGGTATAACCCATCCATAGTTTTTTGTATGGACCATATGTGGGACATAGAAAATGAATTATATAATTATTTGCGTACGTGTTTATTGTGTTACAAAACAGCTAAAAATCGTAGCACTTTATTAGTATAGTTTATATTTTACATAGACGATAGTGAACGAAACTTATTCATAAAATGGAATAAACATGTTCAATATTCAGAATTCGTAGAAGCAGTCCCCGTTGGCTACGATATCAGATTTCTTCAAGATTTCAAGATTTTTAAATTTCTTAACTCGTATGTTTTTGAATTTTAATTTTTTTTAAACTTTTCAATCTTCAAAAATTTTCCGATTTGCTTTCACAGTTTTTTTTAAATCGTTAATTTTTTTAAATTTGCCGATTTTTAAAGTTTTGTTTTTTGTTTTTTTAGACTTTTAGACTTTTCTATATTTTTTTAAATTTTTAATTTTTTTTCCAAATTGTTTTGATATTTTAGATTTTTTAGATTCTTTAGACTTTTTCTTGATTTTAAATGTTTGAAATATTTTAATTTTTTCAGATTTTTTAGATTCTTTTTTTGCGATTTCGCTATTTTCCGTTTTTTTGTTTTTTTTTCAATTTGTAAATTAATTCAAATGTACATTTTTATATTTATAAATACTTAGATTTTCCTGATTCTTTCTTTAATTTATATAGTTTTTTCGATGTTTTTAATTTTTTAGTGGAACTTTTGCCTTCTCAACGTAGGTCAGGTACTCGCGTCATTTTCATTAGCAGTGCTTTTTTGAGATTTCTATGCCGAATAACACGCCGTGAAAGTATTCTCGAGAGACAAACTCTAGAACCGCCCACTTTGAGTATGCATTCCGTATTTATGAATGAAAGGATTAGAGTACTGTCCAGTCGAAGATCCATATTTCCATATCGTTAAACTTCACTGAAATATGTATTCTTAAAGGAATGCACATAAATTGAGAGCGATCGATTTGATTTCATTAGCAGTAGAGCATCATTCATTCCGCCAGGGTAAAGACACCAATAAAAATGTTGATCAGCTAGTTTTGTGAAAATAAACGAATTGAATTCGAGTTTTGATTTAGCTCCCGCTTTTGATTTGAAAACTAAAATTACTATTGTTTTCGAGAATTCATGTATTTGTCGTATAAACCGTACTAACTATCTGAGACGAGACATCCTATCATTCATTCATTCTAGAAGGCGCATTTGGACCTTATACGAAGTCTTACAAATATTTTCGATCGAAATGATATTCTGGGTGTCGATAATGAATTGAGGGAGATCCGAAACCTGGATTTTACTGACATCACTGTAACAAGGGGCTTCTGGGGTAAAATTGTATCACGATAAGTTGTGACAATAATTTCTCTTGACCCTAATCGAGAAAAATTATTACAACAATTCAGATTCTGCCGCATTTCTTAGCAATCGTTGATTAACAATGCTACTTACAGACACTGTCACTTTATATCGTTTTTTTTTTACTAGTATAAACAAAATTGAAAAAAAGATAAATCGATCCTTTCCAGCTTCTTCCAGTTTTTTTTTAATCTGTCCAGCTATTTCAAAAATTTCGTTGGTATCTCTGGTTGTCAAAATCGATTTCTAGAAAGTATTTTTCTAGAAAGTATAAAAAGTGAACTTCTAGAAAGTAATATCAGGATTGTTTGTAGTGTAGCGCAACTTTACAAATGTTGCAGTAAGTATTAATGCTAACAGACAAATTTTAAATATGGTGCGTACCAAAAACTCCAGCGCCAATTTATCCATTTTTTTTTTAGCTGATCCACCAAAGTTTCTAGTTAATTAGAGGAGTAAAGGGTGTGTCACATCAAATTGCATCACGGAAAAAACGCTGTAGAAATTTAATTTTTAGGAATTATATCTTCAGCTTTCGCTTTAAAATCAGATAAGAGTGTATAGATCACGTTGGCCATGCTTCACTGTCAATTTTTCGTAAATTTGGAAAAATGTCGTCGAACGAAAAAGAGCGTCGTGAATTAATCCTGTGCACTCATTTCGAGAATTCGGAGTTGTCACATCGGGACATCGGTAAGATGCTGGGATTCGTCCAATCCACGGTCAGCAGAGTACTAAAACGATACTTCGAGAACCTAACCATCGACCGGAAGGTGAAGAACGGCAAAAATGGATGCTCCGTCAGTGAAAAAGATCACAAGCGCGTAGTTAAGCAGTTTAGACGTGATCCGAGAAGTTCGGTCCGGGATGTCGCCAATAAGCTGAATTTGTCAAGTTCATTCTTCCAGCGGACCAAGCAGCGGGAGGGCCTGCGTACATACAAGGTTCAGAAGGCTCCTAACCGCGACGAAAGGCAAAACATGGTGGGGAAGACGCGAGCCCGGAAGCTGTACACCGAAATGCTGACGAAGCCGCATTGCCTGGTAATGGACGACGAAACCTACGTCAAAGCGGACTTTCGTGAGCTGCCGGACCTGTTGTTCTTCTCCGCAGAGGACAAATTCAGCGTTCCGGAGGAGATTCGCAAGCAGAAACAATCCAAGTTTGCCAAAAAGTACATGGTGTGGCAAGCGATCTGCTCTTGCGGAAAGCGGAGCGCCCCCTTCGTGATGACCGGCACGGTAAACGAGCAGGTTTACCTTAAGGAGTGCCTACAGAAGCGCTTACTACCACTATTGAAGCAGCACGAGGGCCCGACCATCTTCTGGCCGGATCTCGCTTCGTGCCACTATTCAAAGGACGTGTTGGAGTGGTACGAAGCCAACGGGGTCACCTTCGTGCCAAAGGAAATGAACCCTCCCAACGCGCCGGAGCTTCGCCCAATAGAGAAATATTGGGCGATTATGAAGCAGGCCCTCCGGAAGAACCCTAAAGTTGTCAAATCGGAGGCGGACTTCAAGAGCAAATGGATTTCTGTTCAAAAAAACTTGGGCTCGAAGTATGAAAAATGGAAAATGCCAAAAGTTGTTTAATAGTTTTTATTTTACTGTCTAAAATTTTCAAATGGATCGGTCTACTGGGCGAATTTCTACAGCGTTTTTTCCGTGATGCAATTTGATGTGACACACCCTTTACTTCATCGCAAACTTTATCAGTGGAACAAGCGCCATTTACACATAATTTAAAAATATGTGTATCTCATATTCATTCAATGATTTTTTACAAAGTAACATCATTCCAAAAATCAACTAAAAATTTTGACTTTCTACTCTGCTCCTCTAGTTTTGTTGTCGAGTTTATAATGATTAACAAGGTGGACAAATGAACTGTAGTACCTACTGCTTATTAGATTTTTTGAATATTTAATTATTTTCTTGAATTTCTTTTATTATTTTGAATTGACATATATTGTGCTTTTTCGGTCCACGTGGTATAGGACAGCCCCTTGTAATTAATAATTATTAATACGAATTACAATAATAACTGATTTGATCGCTGTCAACAATTCTCAGAAAAAAATGTTTAACTTTTCTCGGATTTGATGAATGAAATTGATTTTTGGTTAAATGTTTTTTAAAATTATTTTTAGATATTTTTCTATTTACCCTCAATCAACTGAATGAGAGAAAAATTTACAAGGAAGGTTGGCTTCACCTTCTAATTGGAGTTTATCATATCTTTTTACCAACCATACTCAAACAGCACCAAAATAAAGTAATCTGAACTATGTATTTTTCTGAGTTCTCTTTTTGTGCTTCGATAAAACTTACAATTTTGAAAGCGAAGTATACGTTATATCGCAGTTTTCCTGTAATGGTTTTTTTAAGTTAATCGAATAGACACAAGTCATTTTCATAGACCCAACAACCGCAAATGCAGTCACGATAGAGAGAAATGATTCCCTCCCAATGATTCTGAAGAAGAATTTCCCCGCATTTAAATCATATTTACTTTCTCCCAAATTAATTAACTCTGCTTCCTTCATTTCCATATTGCAGCTCCTCATTCGGTGGAAATTGGCAAACAAGTGGCTTTGAGTATAACTTCTTCGTATGTTTTTTTTCTCAGGCGGAAAGCTTTTGCTCGAGCGTTTCCGTCTCCTGCTGGAAGAGAAGATTGAACACAGTTTCGGCTCATTCTCCCTCCCATACAAGAACTTGAGTAATGGTAAGACAAATTAATTACTTCGATTGTAATTAAATAATGGAAAATCATTGCAGATTCTCGATCACTTCATAGTGCAGCCTCAGATTGATGCATCCACTTCGGTCATGGGGGAACGCCGCTACCTCGCTTTCACTTGGTGCTGGATAATGCGATAATCCATGTGATGTGACGTAGTGGTACCTTCCCTTGGCTATTTCAACGGCATCCCGTCGTTGATTAAACTGCATCCATCACGATCTTGACGATGATAATAATGATGGCGATAAATCAGTAGCTCTTCGGTACTCGGAAAACAATGACTTGCGCCCGGGTCGTCCTCAATTACGTGGACACATCTCTTCCACCGCCTGTAAGAAGAACATTGGGGAGGAGCGATAAACAATGATCCCGTCGTCGTCGTTATCCACCAAACTGTAAATTAAATAAACGCCTCTTGACACCCGTTCGATAAACCTTCGCATCCCCAATCAAGGGGGAGTGGGAACACATGCGTCGGTGCAAAGTTCTTGCAGCGCTTCTACATACCATAATCATAGTCCTGCTTCGTCAATCGGTCGCCCAGTTCACCCATCGGAGCACCGTACCACGCTATTATGTAGATTACTCTGAGGCACCGTTAGGTTTTTTTTTAATTCCATCATTTCTTCTCGTTCCAGCATACCGATTGTGCAGCATCACAGACGGAACACGAATAACATCAGCTGAGAAGCGCGAGCACAAATTCCGAGAATCACGGGCAAAAGCTACACACGTTTAAAATTGTCGCACCACCTCCTCCATCTTCGTCACGCCGTTGACCGGTGACCTTCCGTGGCCTCAGGTGAGACAAAAAATGCCTCCTCTCGGGGGAACGGTTCTGAGGGTGTTCGAAAAAATTCCCTGAATTTGCTAAATAATATAATTGGCGGGCAAACAACGAAATTTCCTCCAAAGCGCGCGCGGGTAAATAGTAAAAGGTTATAACGTGTTTGCATATTCCCGATTAGGCTCGGGCCGATTCCGATGAGCCCAAATCGACAAAGTTAATTTTAGAACAATTTTCCAGCCCGACCCGCCGACCGATCGACCAACCGTGGCAAATTGGAACACGAAGTCCGACAGTCGTCTTGCTCCGCGCGCTAACGGGAATGTTTGCTGGATGTAACACGGAACAAAATTGGCTCTCGTTCGAATTATATTTATCTCTGAATGGAGAAACCGGGAGAACCCACTCCACGCTTGCGATCGTGGAGCAGATTTGAAGGAAGATTAGCCAATTATGGAAATAACTGTGTGTCAAATCGACTTGTCGAATAACCATGCGGCCTTAGTTATTTGGCACCCAGGGAGTGTTACCCAATAATGGTCACCGTTATGTAAATTTTAATTTTACTTCTCGGAACATTTGCTGGGTGACAATCTTTTGGGGGATAGAGCTTGACTGTTTGTTGATGACTGTCACATTTTCTTTACCAGAGCAAAGAATATGTAAGAAAAAAAATTATAGGATGTTGTGTCCAAGATACGACCGCATTGTTGACGTAGAACTACACTGTTATTTTATATAAGTCGCCATACATTGGTGGCTTAAAACTACTAGGAATATAAACACTTCTCATCATTTTGCGCTATTCTCAAAAGAAACGCTTATGTTAATATTACTGGCCTCGAAAAAAGTTGCATTACTTTCTCATGCTCGAGGGAAGCGCAGCTGTCACCCTTAGCGGAGGAGGTTTTGCTATTGGCAAGCAAAATCTAATCACATACAAAATTCCAGAACGACATTTACTTTCTTGGTGACTAAACAAGCAAAATAAACTCTTTTTGTTAATAACAACCTCGAAAACAGTAGCAATGCTTCATTATTATCAATATTAGCGCAAATGCAATCCTAGTGGAAGGCAGTTTTGGGATTGGCACGTGAACCCATATAACTTATAACATTCCAGTAAGGGGCTGTCCACATACCACGTGGACAATTTTAGGGGGGGTACGGGATATGAAAATGTCCACGTTTGTCCATGGAGAGGGGGCAGGGGGTATAGGCTATGTCCACGTGGACACGAAAAATGAATATTTTTTTCAAATATAATCACCGATACATTCTAAATTAAATAAAACCTGTTCCATATTTAAGAATTTCAAAACTTTTCGACCAACTTGAGTTTTCCGTATTTATCAATAAACGAAATGAGCTGCCTGAGAGTGCTTCATATATCATTGAACTTCTTCACTGAAATCCATATTCTAAAAATAACTCACGTAAACTGTGAGCGACCGAGATATTTTGTATGATCCTATACCTTTAATAGTTGCGGCTATGCATAGACATTCCTAGCTCAAACCTATAAAAAATAAGCGATTCCATAATGGTTAAGTTTCCATGATATTACATATATGGTTTTTTTTTAAATACAATTTTCTATAGAGCTTGTATAGAGCTCTCGAGAACAATTAGTCTTAGGATAATAATGTCTGTATATTTTTTCATGCTGAATTTCATGTAAAATCATTTTTTCGCATTACTTTTCTCAAAAAGTTAGAATTTTTCAAAGTATTAAAATCCCGTCAATTTCTAGGAATTCATATTTCATTTGCGTGAAATGATCAATGCACAATAAGTCGTCAAAGTTGAATCAATTGACCCAGTATTCTAGTTTTTCAGAAAATTTCGCATAGATTACAGTTGTAACATTTGAATTGATTGATTGAAGTGCCTTATAGAAGTGAAAATATGCTTAAAATTTTTCGTTCTTTAAGGGTTTTATTATTTTTTCCCCCAAAAATACATGATAAACTTGATTTCTTCAATCAATAAAATTAAAGCTCTCAAACCCTTCTACAATTCATTCCTCGACACCACAATGTTATTCCTATTGTTATCTTTCACTATTTTAAATGTGAAATGTGAAACAGAATATTATTGAAAATTTTCTCGTCTTTCAAATGAATTCAATTAAATTGTTCTATGTAGCGTACTTTTGAATTGGGATCAATTAAATGCAAAAACTGGTCTCAAGAAATGTTCAACTTTCATAGTTGAGATTTGAGCTCGATTTCATAGTTGGGAATCAATGAATCGTGAGTTGTCTGATGTAATTCTTCCCCGTGAGCACTTTGAAGTCATCTAGACACTCAATGCAGAGTGGTCTATAAGGATTTGAAAAATAATAAAATATCTTAATACGCTTTTAATACCCTCTGAAAATTCTCCGAACTATGGCGGAAAAGGTTTCAAATTGCGCTACCGACTGAAGGTGAATCGGAAATCCAGAGTGAAGATGAATCGCCATTAGCAGTGATCAATCATATTTCGAAGTGGGCAAAGAATGTTTTTCACTAAAATTTTGAGTAACACTGTAACTCTGACATAATACAATAATGCATCTCTGTAGTAAAATGTTGTACTGGATTTCCATATGAATCAAATGGAAGCAAATTAATCAAGTTGGTTGGATTATTACTGGCGTCTATGTGATATCAACATGTTTTTTTTAATTTTCTAAATCGTGAACTAAAAATGTATTTGAAAATGTTTTTAAATCCATTTATTTTTATTCGATTGGCGGTTGGCAATCACAATTAGTAAAGCTCAAGATCAATCTTTGAAGTTGTGTAGCTTATATTCAGATGCGAATTGTTCCTCACCTGGTCAACTGCACATTACGTGTTTCCGTGTTAGCAAACAAGATAGCCTCTATATATTCGCTTATAATGGAAAAACAAAAAATATCATATACTCACAAGTATTTCAAAATTAAATTCATATAAAGCATGTGCTTTGTTATGCTACCCATTTTTCTACCATACAAGAACAATGGGCCAAAACTGGTACAGAGTACAGCTAGTGAAATTTGAAATAAAAACAACTTAAGGGGGGACCCCGGTCTGGAAAATCAAAAAATCGATTTTTTGTTTTTTTTTTGCATTTTTTGGGAAGCTTATGCCCCTTTTCGATATTTGATTTCGTTCGAAAGTTACAGCCAAAAGTATTACATCACCTCAAGGGATATAGTATTACTGTACGAATTTTGTAACGCGTTTTTCTCGATACCGTGTTTTTTCAACTGGTGGTATCAATATCTTAAGATCTAAGTGACCGATTTGGCTGAAATTTTTTACCAGCCTTTAAAAATGGATTATCTAAAGCGTTACATAGCCGTTTTTTGACATCTCATTTTTTCGAGTTTGATGAGCTACTAAACAGCGATTTTTTATAAAAAATAACTCATTTCTAACAAAATTTCGGCAATTTTTCGAATTTTTAAAAACTCCTATGTAACGCTTGAAGTATTGTCCTAATGTTTCAAAATATTCATTGAAATTTGTTCTACGACACCCCGTTGCTTCAGAACCGATACCACCATCAAGGTACAAATTTTCAGACAGCGTCTACGCATCCAGCTGTCAACAGCGTAATAATCATTATTCGTGCACTTAAAAAATGAAAAATACATCAAATATACCTCAAACAATAACTAAAATACCCGAACTCTTCTCACTTGATTCGTAACATTCGAAAAAGATCCAAGAAAATTAATTATTTTCCGACCTTCCAGACAGGGGTCCCCCTCAATGAAATTTAGGTGCAAATCAGTTCAATCCTACATTATTTTAATTTAAAAAGGAAAAATGTCCACGCTTGTCCACGGAGGGGGAGGGGGAGTCTAAAACCGTGCTTTTTCTGTCCACGTGGTATGTGGACAGCCCCTAAGACATTGAAAATGAAAGTTTGCCTCAGCGAGATCCACTGTTTATACTCTAGGCAAGTATTCCCCTTCATTCTTCTACCTTTTCCTTTGTTTACGGAGACTTTAAATCCTACGATTTCCCCTCCGTTGGTCGTCGATAAGTTGCTCGTTATTGACAGCTCTGTTCGGGAAAGCACACAAATGGACAGAACAAATGTATGGGAAAGTGGAAACGCTTAAAGTTTTCAAGAATTTTAACCATCTACAAACCAGTGGAATCTGATGTATAGCATATTGAACAAATCTTACGGAATTTCCGATTCGTTTAGTATGTAAATCGCCAAAATCCGTTCGCGACAAAAATAGTTATTAACGTTAACTTTATTTCATAAAAACGTGACCTGTTTTCTTTCGTGACCCTTAATGACCCTTAATGAAAGACGTAGTTCTACGTCAAAAAATATTCCATGAAAATGGTTCAACGTTTAGCCTAATTCTGGACTCACCATTTTTTCTTATTCCACTTTTCACCCTTTTTAAACGTTCGTACCATGAAATTGTTATCGTGGCAGAAGATTACCAAGGCAAGAGGATTTTATGGATATTATCGACACCAACCAAGGTGTAAGGATTTCGGTGAGCTTCGGGAAAAATAGATATTTTGAACTCTCAGATTGAACCCTAATCAGCATGCGTCTCTGAAACACTTTCAGCAGTATGCGAACACAAATTCTTTCACAAATAACTAATGGTAACATTAATGAAAGGATCAGTTTGGGAGCTCTTCTTCCTTTACGGGTATGATTTGTTAGATGTAGGAAATTTTATGGACGCTAGTTTTGTTAACGAATCGGTATAGTGGTCAGCGCTTGGAAATATCAATTTCACATCAATCTTTCAGAATTTCAGACCACATTCGATCATTATACTGTTGTATTTGGGATACCGAAAATGAACCAACGCCAAGCTTCACAATCACAGCCAGCCACTGACAGTTGACTTATTCACCATCATTCTTTGTCTCTATCGTTTTGCTCTGCGTTCACGGAATGCGAACAAAAGAAAATTTCCCTAGTTTTGTCATTCATTGATATTAATTCACAAGTTCATTGAATATCAACATCGTTCTAGGACACTGACGAAATGGTAAAATTCTTTGAAGAAGATAGGAATGTACAAAATAATAGTGTCAACAAAATAGGATAGAGTGGAGGAATCGACAGGGTAAGCCGAGAAAGAGACTCTTTGACGTGGGACCAGCGACGTAGTGAGGGTAGACAGCGCCCCCGGCAAACTATGAAAATGGCGCCCCAAAAAATACCACTTTATTCGATTTTTTCAATAACTTTGAGTTTCTGATATTTTGAGAAAGCTACTCACTTATACCAAAGTTCACTTTGAGCAGTTTATCCGTATTTAGAAGGTTGAGAAACATCATTACCAACTTCGCTTATTCTCTGGTCAAATTTTTGCCTTGCGTTCTTTAACTGGAGCAAAATGATCCTCAATTGCATTTGAATTAAGATCTGCTAGCAATTCATTTTCGATCGAAAAAATTGCTAAGCCATTGAGTCGGTCTCGGTTCATTCTAGAACGCAGATAATTGTTAATCAATTTACGATTGCTGAAACTGTGTTCGCACTATGCGCGGTCTGTGCCATTTTAACTTTAGTGTAAACCAAGATGTGTGGAATAAAGGTGTGACCGTGTCGTCAATAAGTACGCGAGGGGAAACGGTATAAATATACAGAGGATTGTGGGAAGGGATTTGACTGCAAATAGAGATGTCTAAATTTTTCGTTTATTCGATTGTCGATTAATCGTGGGGTCATTTTTATATATTCGATTTATTCGAATAATTGTCTTTCAGTATTCGATTAATCGAACGAATATTTATTTCTTGTAATCAAAACGAACAGACATTTATGATAAAAAATATGATGTCATAATTTTGAAAGTTACATTAAATATAATTTTGAAATAAACATGGTGCAACATAATGGTTTTTGAAAAAAATGGTATCTCAGTATATTGATAAATTTACCATTTCATGATTTTTTTACGACGATTGAAGAAAGAGCACACCATGAAAATGATGCACAATACAGGGCGGACTCGATTATATACAATTTCTGATTTCTTTTAACTGTGTATAATCGAGTCAAAAAAAAATTATTTTGATAGTTTATTTTGCATGTTTTTTTTTTTCATTTTTTGAGTATGAAAGAGGAATTTGATTTTTGATTCATCCCCTTAAAGTCAGAAAACACCTTTCTCGCATGAAATAAATTTATCCAGATTTTCTCAGGAGGTAATAGACGATCATATTTGATGGAAAAAAAATCATTCTACGCATATATTCGAATTTTAACAATGAAATAGTTATAGAACTTTTTTTTTGTTTCGAACTTTGTTGCCTCCAACTGACTCTACTTTAAAAACTACGCTATGGAAGACGATTCTGTTGCTTTCATTTGAAAGATGAGAAAATTTTGTACAGGATATAGTAGTGGAACATCTAAATTAGTGGATTTTAATAACATTTTGGAAGTGGATAACTTGAAAGTTAATAATTTTTAATGTGTTATTATTAATTTTATCTTGAAAATTTATATTGAACTAGATCATTTCTATCTAATTAAATTAAAGTTCTCTAACCGCTTTAAAATTTGTTCTTTGACACTCAACTTCTACCTTCTACCTAATTTGATATAACTACCTGCAATAACGATATAACTGGTGAAAACTCAAGCAAAATCTTCAAAAATGTTCAAAATTATCTGTTCTTCGAATGTTGTTGAAATAGCTGATTTGTTTGAATATTGCTGCTTGGTCCCTATAACTACTAGTTCTAAGAAGTATGTTTATAGAATCATTGACCACTAGTATGGTATATTTTCCTTGGCACTCTGAATTTAAATACCACTATTTTAGAACGGGAGCTGAGATCACCTTCTTCAAGTCCGCATTTTGACTCCTGCAGACCCTGAATTCTTCTTCCCAGTTTCCTCCACCAACAAGGAATCATTTTCATGCTTCAACCGTAAATGATTTAGCATATTCGATGAATTTCGACGAAACACCATGACGGTTAAACAAATTTTGCACTGTTTTCTGAAAAATGTTTCCCTTTTTCATTAATCGTGATTACTTTGCGTGATTATTCGATGTAATCATACCTTTATTTTTCATTATTCGATATAAAATTACTGATGCAGATTTTCGATTATTTGAATTAATCGAACGATTAACCGACGTCTCTAGCTGCAAAAGGCGGTAAAAATATTTCCATCACCAACCGACACCGAGAGTCGATTTTTTCTCTTGAGCTGAAACATAAAATAAGATAGAGTACATAACAAACCTAGCTTTAACCGTAAAAGACTTACCTTTCATCTTTTCAATGCTCTTATTGCCCACAAAACAATTCCACACACAACAAGCAAAAAAAGTATTGCAAAATATTGCAGATTGTTTACATACAAATTCCAAGATGGCTGAAAGGCCTTTTTCATAAGTTGCAGTACCGTATTGTATCTATCGTGGTGTAAACCAGTCTAGTCTTTCATTCCAGCACAAAAATTGCCTTTCATATACACAGACATTATTGAGAAGTATGCGTTCTTATAATGCAGCTTGAGAAGTAAAGTGCGTTTCAGTTAGAATTTGGTCGCTTATTTTTATTCACTTCAGTGCCCCTAGTTGTCACATCGAGAAACTATTGACAGCGTTTCAATCCGGGTGGTTTGTTTATTGCCGAATTTACGTTGGATTTACAACCAGATGGCGCAGCGAGTAAAATGATGATGTTTTGTTTTTTTTGGTATGGATTTGGTTTAATTTATTTTGAAAAATCAGAAATTTTCTGCAAATTTCCCGGATTCAACTATTCTTTCGATGCTGAAAAGGATAGAAAATAATCATTTTACAATTTGCGATGTATAATATTATGAAGAATTGCTTGGTATAAGTGTTGTAACTTTAATTCATTTTCAACTAGATAAACGATGAGTAGCATGTGTTGCGCTAAAATTACTGCAAATCCTTCTCGAATGGGCCCCTACATAATCAGTGATATTAACCAATTCAATTTGTTATCGATTTCATCGTCATTATTCACAGTATTCATAACCAGTATCATTATCAAAGTTGAAGTTTTCGAAGATTATCTATGACTTTGGTAAAATCGCGTGTTGAAACCATCGTAAATATACAAAACTCTAACTTTGTTACCATATACTGACGACATTTAATAATTGAAATGAATCTAAATAGACGAATCTTGACATTCAGTGCGTAGAATAAACAAACATCATCACTTTTGTGGCTCTGAGCTCTAATGGAGGTGTCGCATGAGCTTTTACAGCTTTGCGTAAATTCGTCAATTCAGTAGTACAGAATTCGACAAGGTTGAAGGATACACCCAAAAGTTATCGATGATGGAACGCGAAAGGCGAAAGACGCACAATCACATTGAGAACCCGGCGTGGTCGGGAGGAAAGATTGCAAAATTCCTCAAATTTTCAAAATGGACTGTAAATACCGTGCTCAAAACGTTACCGGGAGACGTCGAACACCGATGAAAACTTGAAGAAAGTGAAAGAAATGGTGCCTGAAAATCGTCATACCAGCTTATAAGAGATGTCTAGTGAATTTGGCATTGCATATGGAACGGCACAGCATATTGTTTTGGGTATGAGACGCGTGGTAGCCAGGCTCGTTCCGAAGGACCTGTATTTCGTGCAAAAACACCATCAACAGACAGTTGCTGAAGAGATGATTTCTCAAGACCAAAGTGATCCAACCTTCGTGAAACGGATAATTACGGGCGACGAGACATGGGTCTTTGAATTTGACATAGAAACAAAACAAGAATCGTTCGATAGCGCTTCGAAGACGAGTATAACGGCGTCAAATCCACTCAAAAGTGAAGGTTTTCTTCGATTGTCAACGCGTAGTGCACTATGAGTACCTTCCACCGGGCTAGGCAATCAACAAAAAATATTATTTATCCGTTTTGAAGCGTTTGAGAGATGATGTACGTCGCAAACGACCAGAAATGTGGGCCGACAATTCTTGGATTTAACATGCTGGTAACGCGCCATCGCACCTAGCCAAAATTGTACTGAATTATTTGAACAAACATCAAGTAAAAACCGCCGAGTAAGCACCCTATTCACCTGATGGCCCTATGCGACTTTTTTTTTGTTTCCCTAGTTAAAGTTGCCACTTCATGGAAGAAGATTTCAGTCGATCGATGAGATCAAAGAGAATACGACGAGGGCACTGGGGATGCATGGAGGACTGGGTCAAGCGTTGACACATATGTGTTGCTTCAGATGAATCGTATTTTGAAAAAGATAAAATAAATTTGCCTGAAATGTAACTCTTTTTTTTTCCAAAATATACATTTTATTAAGGCACATGTGGCGTTAGCCTGACGGGGCCGGGAGTCCAATATTTTGACAATTTTTGTCTTACAACTATGTTAGTAATATGTAACCGATTACTCGCGGTTGGCTCGAGGTTAGTATTACAAGTGTTTTCGTAATTGTGATGTTGCTGTCTTCAATGATCTGTACCTGTGCCCGACACGGGATACTTCCTATTGGGATGCAGCTGACCATTAATCAGCAACGCCCCCCTAGTCTGTACCCCACATCTAGCGTGGTGCGTCTTTCTCGACTCGAGGAATCCAGGATAGAATGGTCACTAGCCGGCGCAATCATCAGCTCGTGTAGAGTTGTCATGAGCGGTACAACCTTTGGCTCTTGTTGAATGATCAGTGGACTGCACAACCTTCGGCCCGTGCATCTGTAAAGAGTGTGTGTATGTATTGCCGCGACTAAGTAAAAGTTTATCGTTTGGATAGGAGGGATATGAAACGGGGACACAACGAAGGAAACATCATTAAACGTTGACATCGGCGTTTCTGAGGAACAGGTATAGATGAAGCAGAAGATCAGGATCCCGGCTACCTAAGATATCCCGGACGGGGATATCCGACTGTCTGCCTTGTGCTCTCAGTGCTCTAGAGAGCTGAGAGCGAGCAGCATGGAACCGGATACACGACCAGACAACATGCTCGATGTCGTGGTAGCCATCGCCACAATCACAAAGATTGTTTGCTGCGAGCCCAATGCGATAGAGATGCGCGTTTAGGTTGTAGTGATTGGACATAAGCCAAGATATCACGCGAATGAAATCACGACCGACATTCAATCCCTTAAACCAAGCTTTCGTCGAAACCTTAGGGATAATCGTGTGTAACCAACGACCGAACTCATCTTCACTCCACATGCGCTGCCAACTAACGAGTGTGTCCTGACGAGGAATGTGAAAAAATTCGTTATAAGCAATTTGCCTTTCAAAAAGTGTGCCTTCTGAAGCGCCCACCTTAGCTAGCGAGTCCGCTTTCTCATTCCCCGGAATCGAGCAATGAGAAGGAACCCATGCTAAGGTAATCTTGAATAATTTTTCGACCAAAACACTCAATAGTTGTCTTATTCTTGTTAGGAAATAAGATGAGCGTTTATCAACTTTCATTGAGCGGATTGCCTCTATTGAGCTGAGACTGTCTGAAAAAATAAAATAGTGGTCGATGGGCAATGTTTCAATGATCCCTAATGCGTAATATATCGCACCCAGTTCAGCGACATACACGGAACAAGGATCTTTGAGTTTGAAAGAGGCACTGGAATTTTCATTGAAGATGCCGAAGCCTGTGGACCCGTTTATGAATGAACCGTCAGTAAAGAACATTTTATCAGATCTAACTTTCCCATATTCTGCCGAAAATATCGGCGGAATAGAATCGGGGCGTAGGTGATCTGGTATTCCATGGATTTTTTGTCGCATGGACAGATCAAAATTGACAGAGGGATTGCAAAAGTATGGGAAGCAAACTTGGTTGGAGATGCCCGGTGAAGGGTGCACTTCATGGGAAAGGTACTCATGGTATAGAGACATAAAACTTGACTGAGGAGTCAGTTGGAGTAGATTTTCGAAGTTATCAATCACCAATGGATTCATGATCTTGCAACGGATGAGAAATCTGTAGGATAATTCTGTGAGCCGAAGAGTAAGCGGGGTACTCCTGCCAAAACTTCGAGACTCATCGTATGTGTCGAATGCAAACACCCCATGGCTATACGCAAGCAACGATATTGTATTCTCTCCAGCTTGAGAATATGAATCCTGGCAGCTGATCGGAAGCAAAAACTGCCATATTCTAACACTGATAATATCGTTGTTTTGTACAACTGAATGAGGTCTCCTGGATGGGCACCCCACCATGTTCCGGTTATTGTTTGGAGAAAATTGATTCTTTGCTGGCATTTCTGTTTCAAATACGCAATGTGTCTCCCCCAGGTACACTTAGAATCAAAATATACACCCAGGTATTTGAAAAACATAGAGTGTTGGATCGTTTTGCCGGATAGGTGAAGCCGGAATTGGGCGGGTTCGTGCTTCCTAGAAAAAACGACCATTTCAGTTTTCTCCGTAGAGAATTCGATACCCAGCTTGAGGGCCCACGTGAACAGATTGTTCAGGGTATCTTGCAACGACTTTTGCAGAACGACGGGATTAGTACCCGTGATGGAAATAACTCCATCGTCTGCAAGTTGTCTCAGCGTGCAGTCTCTAGTTAGACAATCATCCATATCATTGACGTAAAAACTGTACAAGAGGGGGCTTAGGCAGGAGCCTTGTGGTAGGCCCATAAAACTGTAACGAAAAGATTTCGAGCTGCCATGAGAGAAAATCATGTGCTTTTCTGACAGTAAATTGTACAGGAAATTATTCAGAATTGGTGAAAGTCCACGATTATGAAGCTTCTCTGAAAGAATTTCCATGGAAACTGAATCAAATACCCCTTTGATATCGAGGAAAACGGAAGCCATTTGTTCTTTGCGAGCAAATGCGATTTGGATTTCAGAAGATAGCAGCGCGAGACAATCATTCGTCCCTTTACCTCGGCGGAAGCCAAACTTCGTTTCGACCCACTTGTCCAAATGAAGTAGAATCATTTTCTCTAACAATTTACGAATACAGGATAACATTGAAATCGGCCTATACGAGTTGTGATCGCTAGCCGGCTTGTTGGGTTTCCGTATGGCTATCACTCTCACTTGTCTCCAGTCATGCGGGACAATATTCAGCTCCAGAAACTTGTTGAACAAGTTCAGCAAACGCTGTTTTGCCAAGTCGGGAAGATTCTTCAACAAGTTGAATTTAATCTTGTCCGACCCCGGAGCTGAATTGTTACATGAGAGAAGGGCAATTGAGAATTCCACCATCGAAAAATTCTCATAATTGCTTTGAAGTGGAATGTCGCGTACGACGTTTTGTGCAGGAACGGTGTCGGGGCAAACCTACCTTGCAAAGTTAAAAATCCAACGGTCAGAGTATTCCTCACTTTCGTTTGTATGGTTCCAGCCACACATTTTCCTAGCCGTATTCCAAAGAGTCCTCATAGCGGTCTCCCTTGACAAACCATTGACGAACTTCCGCCAATATCCACGCTTTTTTGCTTTAATCAAATCTTTTAGTTTTCTTCTAGAGCTTGGTACTTTAGAAACCATTCCACTAATCCAGTTTTCCTGAATTTTTTGAAAGCGGATGATTTTTCAAGGTAGACCTTTGAACACTCCTTGTCCCACCAAAGTGATGGAGGACGACGTCGTAAAGTGGTAGCAGGAACACGTTTCTTTTGAGCTTGAAGTGCGCTTTCGTAAATCAAACTCGATATAAAATTATACTCTTCGAGTGGAGGAAGTTCATGCATTGAAACAAGTGCTTCAGATATTATTTCTGCAAATTTTCTCCAGTCAATATTTTTCGTGAGGTCATACGAAATATTGACTGACTCACGAGAGCTTGATTCATTAGCGATCGATAAAATTATTGGTAGGTGATCACTACCGTGGGGATCTTGGATTACCTTCCACATGCAATCCAGGGATAACGAAGAAGAGCATAAAGATATGTCTAGCATGCTTGCCCGTGCAGGAGGATTGGCTATTCTGGTTGCTTCCCCAGTATTCAAAACTGTCAATTTGAAGTTGTCGCACAGATTATAAATCAAAGTGGCACGGTTGTCATCGTAGAGTGATCCCCATGCTGTTCCATGGGAGTTGAAATCACCTAAGATTAACCGCGGCTCCGGCATTGCCTCGATAGTATCAAAGAACTGATGGCGGCCTACCGTAGTTCTGGGAGGGATATATATCGAAGCAATGCAGAGTTCTTTGCCATTGATTTGTGTCTGGCAAGCGACAACTTCAATGCCTGTCATCGATGGGAGAGTGACTCTATAGAAGGAGTGACATTTTTTGATCCCCAATAGTACGCCACCAAACGAGTCATTTCGATCGAGGCGAATAATGTTGAAATCGTGGAAATTCAGCTCGTCGGCTGAAGAAAGCCATGTTTCGCAGAGGGAAAATACATCACAGTTAGAACTATGAACTAAAAATTTAAATTGATCTAGTTTAGGGATGATGCTTCTGCAATTCCACTGTATTACAGTGGTCAAATCCTTGACCTCTTGCACTGAATTAGGCATCGAGGGAAATGAACGCTGCTAAAAAACCACATTTTTCTTTCAAGAATGTTCTCACTACCAAAAGTAAACATAATACTATGCTTTTAAGAGAGTCATTAATATTCAAAGCATTCAAAATATTGTCCACCAGGTCAGAAAGCGCAAACAAGCCAGGTTGTGACTGTTGCTTTGACCGCGAAAAAGGAACAGACGTATTGGGTGTTGTTCCGGAACGTGCTGAGGACCCCTGGTTAGTAGAAGAACCGTGTAAACCAGGAGGCACTTGCTTCGGTCTATTTCCAGCACGTTCGGTTCGAAGTTTCAATCCAACTTGGGAAATTTCGGACTTCTTACTGGGGAGTGATGGAAAAGTAGTAATTTTCCTTTTCCTGATGGCACCCTGCGATGTACCAGAACTTCCCGCATTGGGAGCGTCAGCGACAGGCTCGTCGTTCTGCAGGAGGGAGTAAGGATTGTCCTGCGTCGTTGGCACGGAATTCTTAAGCATTTCTGCATAAGTCCGTTTTGAAAATTCCTTTAAGGAACGTTTGATTTTTTCCCCTCTTTGTATGTACACCGGACATTGAGAAAGATCATGGGGGGCCCCGTCGCAATGAAGACACTTGCGCTCTTTTGCGCAAGAAGTCCCATCATAACTTATTTATTATTACGTTTAACGTTTAAATATTATGGAATAGCATGTAGAAGGGTTTCCCATCACCGGAAATTTGAAATTCATAATGCAACTATACAAATCAACCACCTGTCCATTATACCCCCACTGTCCGTCTTACCCGCGGCTCCCCTACTAGAGGTGAATGAACTTTCGCGGTTCGAGAACTACGTAAACATGAGGTGTGCAGTAATTTCAGAGGGAAATGTAAAATACAATGATCGTTTGACAATTCTTCCGTTCACATATTTTGGTAGTCCTAGGCATCATATCAAACCTAAAAGGAAGGTCATCAAATTTATTTGTAACGAAGAACATAATCTATTACAAAAAATTCGATGCATTCTGAAATAATATTCGAAGTGGTAAACAAGTGGATTGCATAATATAATTGCGTAGTTCTACGTCGAAGATATGCGGTCGTGTCCTAGATACAACCCCTTACAATTTTTTTTAATGTGATAAAACGTACACCTATATCTTCTTCTATCTATATAAATAAAAATGGATCACCAAATGTGTTGATAAGAGCAAAACTCGAGAAAGGAATTGTCCGATTTAGGGCTGTCTTTATTCTATAATATTTTCTGTATCAAACATTTATTCCATGTAACAGATAAACATGTTATTTGCAAGGGGTTGAAAATTCTTGAACGAGATTTTCAACGTGAATGTGATAACGAAAAATATATTTTGGGCGAGACGAAGTTTGCCAGGTCAGCTAGTTGTTAAACAAAAGTCAGAAATACGTTTTTCAAGTAATTAAATAACATGATGTGAAAATTTTCATTCAAATTTTAATTGAAAGTCGACCCTGTACCACTGTCATCGCAAAAAGGATATTTTGCTCAACTCGTCAGTGACTGGAACTAAGACGAAACAAGACGAATTGTTCGTCTCGTCATATGGAATAGGGCCCTATATTTTTCCAATTCTTGCTTACGAAGCGAGTTAACTCTCAAAGGGTTCAGTGTAAAGGCCCATTTATACGTTGCTAGTAGCTGACTTGAGAATGAGCAGCTACTGACCCGGTGAACTCGCTTGACAATTGGTTGACTCGCCTTGTCCGTTCACATAGTGTGAGCTGCTGACGAGAAACTAGATACTACAGCATTGGCTTACCAGGGATGCCAGATGATTTTTCAAATGTCCATCAAATAGTCAGAAACAGTAATCAGGTCCGAATTTGACAGATGATTGATCCGAAATCGATTTCTCTATTGGCAGTATTCGTCTCAGGTTTTCAATTGCATTTATTTTATTTAGTTGCACAATTTTATCGCGAAATACACGCTGACCGTGTATAAATATACTTTGTGCTGAATTTCTTCGAACTGAAGGTACTATCCGAAAAAGCAGAAAGGCAAAAGGATTTGGGCCAGGAATTGGATGTAAGGAGAAGGAGCAACAAATAAAATCTTGGAGGAACTCTACGATGATGATCCTCTAGAGTACATAGCAGTGTTGAGAAAAACACCTCAATTAGTGGAAACACTGTTGGATTTAATTGGACCAAAAACACAACGGCAAGATACACTCATGAGGGATGCTATACCTGCAAGAGTGAAATGAAAAAAGGACATTGATGTGCCTTGCTTCTGGAATATCGTTCAGATAGTTGTCGATATTTTTTAGAATCTCGAAAGCATTCATAGCTAAGATAATTCCGGAAGTATGTGATGCTATAAATGACAACCTAAAAGATTTTTTTAAATTTTATTTATTTCGCCTTGCCAGCAGCTTCGTGTACCAATTTGTAAAATAAAAATGATAGTAGATTTGCAGGTGGAATAAATACGTCAAATGCGTCAAAAATTAAAATAATGAATGAAAATGTACTTTTTGAAATCGAATATGTATTCTGTTTTTTTTAGAACAATACTTTCTTTGCAAGTTGTAAGCGAATTTTGAATGAAAATTGTGCCTGATTCTATATTGTAAATTCTCAAGAAAACTATCTCAAAAATAAAGCGTGCCCCACCAGCGTGCAGAACAAAATAACAACGATTTCGTTTAGAAACTATGAGGGTTTTATTTGTTTTTCCAATAATTTTCAAGTCTATAAATATCTTCGCATATTTTCAAATATCTTAAAAATAGAGACATTTCTTCACATTTGGCATCCCTGATTTGAACGCTAAATTCTGTTTTTGACGTTTTTGACGGGATGCAAGTGCGAGTGAATTCAAAAAACTTTGAAGTAGCTCGCACGCCGGATTACACATGACACTAACTGGCATGATGTGTTCACACGGTGTGAGTAGCTGCACTGCAGTAACTAACTAGACCGACTCGTATGCTTAATCGCACCGTCTGAACCCGGCTTAAGGCGGCAGCAATGATAAACTCAATAAATATTTATTTCTATTAAACCGCAATTTTTTCTTATTAGTCATTTTTCAATTTTTTGTTCTCATCCCAAACTGCTGCATTACATGAGAGCGCGGTGCATATGAAATGGGATTTAATGAAGTTTTACTGTTCCCCAAAAATGAATGCTGGATCCAATCGAATTGAGGCTTGTTGATCCAAGTAACCTCTGGACTATCTCTCAGTTTCATTCCATACGTCGCTCAAAGATGAAAGCAAAACATCCTCCATTGGAGTCACCGATCCCCGCAGATAAATGGAGTCACTCAACGACTGGGGGTGAAACGGGAAAGTGCGCCCTCACAGCTGGACCCTAAAACTCTGCGATTACGTAAGCCCTGACCACCAACGCGCGCGCACAAACTTGCGGTTTTCTTCTCCACCAATTCCTCGAAAAAGTTGCATGAGACTTTTTTGGTGTGTTCTTTTATTTTTATGTCACGCCTTCTCCTCTTCCTTCTGCCTCGCATTGTCCTCCGGCAGGATTGTATTAAGTTTTCTTGTTCGCTTGCCAGACCCAGAAAGCAGTCACTTCCAAAAAATCGCGTAAATCAAGCCGCTCCAGGCCGTGTTATTTATTTTGTTTATTTATTTATCCTCTTTTTTTTTTTGGCGTGTGTTTACTCTCTCGCTTTTCGCGTGAAGGACGTTTCGCGAAAGTTACAATGGGTCTGCCCCTGTCGGGAACAGAAGTGACAGCGGAAATAGCTGCGAGAGGGGATAAATCATGCGACAGATTAAAATCGGTTAACGCTGGTTAGCGGTCGCGGAGTCGTGGGTGTTTAGTGATTTGTACCGCTGTCCCGGGAAAGGAAGTTCTTACGGTTGGCGTTTTTTCTGACTTCCGAGAATTACGGATAAAAGGGGTGACACTGGTAGCAGCAGCTATTATTATGATGAATGTTCCAATTTGTTTTGATAATTTGATTAATAAATAAACGATGCGAATTCAGCATCCCGGCTGTCAAAAATTGATTCGCCCCCATCTCTTATTGAATAAACGCTAGAGTGGAAGCCTGAATTCCGAGAATGAGACAAAAGGCACAAATCATGCGGGTGTGTAATCAGGAATGTTCTTCCATCATCACAGTTGGAGGACGGTTGTTGTGAATATTTGAATATCATGTGCAGCTATTTATATGCAGACATTGCCGCATAAATGGTCTATGTAGATTCGTTTACGAGAGCAGAATCAATATCGTTAGGCAGATTACATATCTCACTGCGATTGGTTGAAGGGTAGTGGGTAGAAAAGGATGTCATTTTTTGACGTAGAACTACGTCTTTCAGGAAGGGTGCCAAATCAGAAAACAGGTCACGTTTTTTAGAAATAAAGTTAACGTTAATAACTATTTTTGCCGCGAACGGATTTTGGCGATTTACATACCAAACGAATCGGAAATTCCCTAAGATTCGTTTGATATGCTGTACATTACAATCCCATAGTATGTATATGGTTTAAATTGATGAAAATTGGAAGCATTCCCATTTCCTCATACATTTGTTCTGTCCGTTTGTGTGCTTTCCCGAACAGAGCTGTCAATAACGAGCAATTTATCGACGAGTAACGAAGGGGAAATCGTAAGTTATAAAGTCTCCGTGAATGAAGGAAAAGAAGACGAACGGAGGGGAATATTTGTCTAGAGTATAAACAGTGGATCTCGCTGAGGCAAACTTTCATTCTTCGTGAAGAAATCGACTGAATAACATCGTTGCTGGACGAGCTGGACAGCGAGGGATCGAATGCCATTCTCAAGGCAATGGGAATGTAGGAGTAATATGATGGATAAAGTTAAGTTTTCCAAGGGCCTTTTTGTAGGTTAGAGACAAATGAACTAAAGAAGTTTACAGTCTCAAGCAAGGAAGGAAGGTAAACTTTCAGTATCGTTCTGTGTTCAAAGCAATAAATATCGATTGTTCTTCCTTGTGTTGTGTCATCACATGTCTTCGTATCGGATTGAACTGTGGATGCGACCAAATTTCTCACTCGCTGATGTCTCTGACATTGCAATCATTACATCCAACTGACGCCATTTCATTAAGGTTCAGAAATTCATAATTAATGATTCCCCATTAAACTAGGCTATCATCGGCTCACCACAAGAAAATAATTGTTCTGGAATTTTTTGTGTCATTTGGTTTCGCATGACAGTAGCAAAACTATCTTCACCAAGGATGAAGGCTAAGCTAATCGAGACCGGAAATATTAATAGAAAGGGCTTTTGTTGAGAAGAGCGCAAAGCGGAGATAAGTGTGTGTATTTTTAGATGCTTCAAACCATCGAGATATGGATATTTGTGTGCGTACGTGCGTGCTTCATAACCCGTACGCAAGAATAGTACATCTTCGCTAAAACCCCATTAGTATCTGCTCCCGTGTGCATTGGCACTGTCGCGATGCAACAATCACCTATTTTCTTATGCTATGATTGACGATTGATTGCCGTTGCAATTTATGCAGTCTTAATGATACATATAAACAAGAAGAGGAGAAAGCGGGAGAGAAATATTTACGCTAGGGTATTAGTAATGAATCTCTACTGAGGAAAATATTCAGCCTTTTTCCAAGCAGTTAACATTGTTTATTTTCTGTCATCAATGCATTGCACTGACGCTATGGTGAAGCAGGTGTCAAGGTTGTGCACCAAAATTTTTTTTTAGGGAATACCAAGTTGTTCAATAAGTTATATTCAGTTATTAATTTATTTGAGCTCGCGTGCCGGTCGCAAAACTGCTTTCAACTAGGGTTGTAATCTAATCTAGATCATTATGAAGCAGCGTTACTCTTTTCGAGGTTATGGAGATTAACAGATAGAGTTTATTTCGTTTATTTAGTCACCAAGAAAGTAAACCACAAAAAATCATAACTTTTGATCTACTGGACCGATTTAGATGATCGACATATCAAATTAAAGCCAAAGCTAGTCTTGTTTGAAAAAATATTACATTCTGAATAAAAATGGATTTTGTTTTTGTAATTATTGATTATATTTGTTTTTTTTAGCTTACATCGTTCCGGGACCAAGGGCACCATATTTTTGTTAATTTTATATTTTTTCCTTTTGACGTGGTACTACGTCTAACCGGAATATATAGGGGGTAAAATGAAAACCTAAACACAGAACATGCAGGAAAAAATGCAAGATTTCGAATGCTTATAACTCAAACATTTCTTACTGGATCGGAAAGATGTTTGCATCAATCGATAGGGAATATTTCTACGCATCTATCGCAACTAATAAAATGTTATTTTTCATTAGATAAACAATTGAATAATTGTAAAATGTTAAGCGTTATCTAAACACCCTAACTGCCTCGTTTTGATTGGCCCGATCTACGGTTTCCTCAGCACAGCCATCAAAACCAAGCAGGCTTGGGGAAATCGGCATTGCAAATACATGGAAGTAGGGGGACTTTTGTTCTCACCGATATATATTCCCTAGCACAGACTTCAAAACCAAGCAGCGTTGGAGAAATCGGCATTGCAAATACATGAAAGTAGGGAGAGCTTTTGTTCCTTAAGAGAGATTTCAAAACTAAGGTGCCTGGGGGAAATCGGCATTGCAAATACATGGAAGTCGGGGGTATTTTTGCTCCGACTGAAATGTGTTTCCCTAACACAGACTTCTAATCCATGGAGCGTGTTGTAATTGGCAAGGTGTCTGAGGAAATCGGCTTTGCAAATAAATGCAAAATGCAAGCACTGTTATACTCGCTTGCCTTTGTAGAGTCTCTCGTTGTGTAGAGTCTAGAATATGTTTCCTTAACACGGTCTTCTAGATTTTAGAACCTGGGAAAATCGTGCAGACACTAGAGGCGGATGAGCATTCAAGTTTAAAGCATATGTAATATAAAAAGTAGAAGTTGAAGTTGTTGAATCATGCAAGCCGGGGATACTTCTGCACCCGCATGTTTTGTTTTGCATTCCAAAAAGCCTTCTCCTAACACGGATTACAAAAGCGGCTACGAACACAACGCTTTGGCTCGGTTATTCAAGGTTGCATTGAAGGATATGCCTTCATATCCTCTACTCACTGAATTTATACGCATACCATTTGATGATTAGGCAAAATGTTGATAACCGTTTGCTGGGATAACGCCTATTGATTTAACAATATGCGTTCGACGTACATGTCAAAATCGGAACTGAGTGCCTGAAGCTCATCAAATTCAGCAAATTCGCGGTTCGAGAAGTACGTAAACTTGAGAGATGCAAACTTCAGAGGGAAATGTAAAATAAAATAATCGTTTGATAATTTTTTTTTCTTTATTGGAAAGATTTTCAGCCTTAGGCTGGTTCATCAAACGTTTGATAATTCTTCCGTACATATATTTTGTTCTAGTCATCATACCAAACGTAAAAGGTCCGTCATTAAATTTACTTGTAACGAAGAACAATCAATCACAATAAATGAATTGACTTTACACGGCATTTGTTCATTTTTTTCACTCACAGTGCAAATATATTGAACTCAATTGAATTTGGAAACTGTTTCATTCAATCAAGAATTTAATCAATACAAACGAATGATTGCTAAGCTAAGGTAGTTCCACGTCAACCTTGCGGTTATATCATAGATATAACCCACTCATTTTTTTTTTACCTGAAAGCTGAGTTTTTTTCACATGATATATCTGAATACCAGAGAGGCGTTATTTTCCATTTTTAAGTTATGATTTTCCAAATTTAATATGTTTTCAGTTTTCGTTCAATATTTCTTTGTGACTAGATTGGATGTATGTGACTAACGGGTGTTAAATAAAAAATGAGAATTTCTTCAATCACATATAAAAAAAATATTTTTTTTTCATCGATTTCAGTATTTTTTATAATAACATAATGTATTTTCTTCAAAAAAATGTCAGTGAATGTTTGAGTAAGGGCCGTGGTCTGCTGTTCGACGCAACTTTGTCGCGATGCTCTCACAAGAACGTTGTACGGCACTTACGTTCATTTTCCGGATACAATTCCGGATTCTTGTAGTCAGTTGCTTCGTGTCTTTGGCCCTCCAATTGTTTTTATACACTAGGACACTGAGTGAGCCAAAGAAATCCTCTATTGGGCGGCACTGGGGCAGCGTCTTCTTGGCGTAATGGGAAGACGCCTTGTCCGGCCAGAAGACGTACTTCCCATCCGCGTGATGCTCGTTCAGGAACGGCAGCAGGATTTTATCGAGGCACTCTTCTCGATAGATTTGTTGGTTGATTGCCAGACCGCTCGGCTTAAACCAAGGCTTTGAAAAGCCCCGGTCGGAAATGGCGATGTACAACATAACCTTTTTTTCAAACTTGTATTTCACTTCAAACGGTGTGGATGACTTGTCGCTGGAGTAGTAATTATATTTGCCTGGAATATGCGTTTTGGACAGCGGAAAATAGTTTTCGTCGTCCAGTCATCGTTTAGTGTATCGCATGTGTTGGTGCAAAGGGGACGTGTGTACCACTTTTTATCACTTTCGGTCTGACACACCGACGCGAGTATAGGAGTAACTTTTTTGAACAAGTGCCTTTTTTCATATTGTAGAATATTGTTGAATGAAATGTATAAATTAATGTTAGTGGCGTGGAATATTTATTGAATATAATGCATAAGATCATTACCGGACTATCTCTTTCGTAACTGGATTGAACGGATCCATATATTAACTATTCGTCGATACATTCGTCGTTAGATTCATACGTTCAAAAGCAAAATATAAATGTTTGACTTTCGTATAGTTATTCGCTAAATATAACGGTCATACATATACCTACACACTTATGAAAGAATTTCACTTGTGGAAGAATTGTAAACAGTAAACTATAAACTAATCGGCGGATAATGGTAATTTTTAACAGTTACAGTTTCGGGGATATTTTTTCATAATGGACAATATCGACAAGACAACAAGAAAAAGAAAAGGAAGTTCCTAGAAATCCTTTTATATCATATTTTTATGTCCCATCCAAAAAAGACATTAACAAAAGAATACAGAGACAAAGAATATTAGAAATATGCAAACTTAATATTCCAGAATCTTATGGTAATTATCTTGAAGGTCGTTATACATTCTTCTATTCTATAAAAGACTCGAAAAGCACGCAAAAATTGCATGAAATGTAAAAAATATGTTTGTTTCAAGCATGCAGTCATGCTATGTTCTGATTGAAACCACAATCGATTAATACGTTTTTATGTTATTTTACAGCTCTTTATACTTCCATGAATTATATTCAGTTGCTTACTTTTCATTAATAACAGTGAAAAATACGATTTTCGTTATTTGTGTTGGAGTATCAAAAATAACTCTGTTATGAGTAGCCTGAATTAGATGACTATTAAAACCGAATAAAGACGAAGAAAACATATTTTTTGGAGTTTTTTAATTCAATCATACCCTTTTCTTCAAATAAATGCCAATAAAGCCTGAAAAATACACAATGGCAACATTACAGAGAAGTTCAATTTTCGGTCTGTGACACCGTGCGCGAGTATACGTGTTATGATTTTGCACGCGAGTACAGGAGGGTTAACGATGTCTTCCTCTGCTTCGTCATTATCGTCACCGGACGACCACTTCTGACCTTCCGCTCTACGTTCAGGGAACCCAGGATACGATGTACCGTACTGACAGGTACATTTTCTTCCTTAAAATGTGCCACCGTGAACTTTTTTCCTTGCTGGAAATGCGTTTCGTAGAACCGTACAATGCGTTCGCGGAGCACGTGCTGTTTCGACGCCATCTTTGCTTTGACTAAATTCAAACTAGCAAAACCAAACACGCCTACTGTTTCTAGGGAGCCCAAAGAGCAATTTTCTTGGAGAAAGAAAATTTTACGCTCTTTATTTGAGTTACTGAAAGGTATTAAAAAAATTCTCATTTTTTATTTACCACCCGTTATAATGCAATTAATTGGCACGTGTGTTATTTTTTCAAAAAGGCAGGCTAGTGGGCTTTAATTTGACATGCCGATCATCTGAATCGCTCCAGTAGTTCAAAAGTAATACATTTTTGACAAAAGTCATTTTTGGGAAGAAAGGGAAAAATTAGTTTTTGAACCATCGGTTAACTTTGAATAATCATAACTAAAAAACGAAAAAAAACGCCTCACTAATTTCGAGATATGTTATGTGAAAAATCCTCAGCTTTCCATAAAAAATATAAAATAAAAATATAGCGCCCTTGGTCCCGAGACCATTTTTTTTTATCCCATTTGTTTATTTAAGGCTCATTAGCATATTAGCTGTAACAGAGCCGAATTTTAATCGTGTACATGTCACATGGTTATCATATCAATAATTAGCACATTACACAGTTGCCATTTCTCGGCGTAAGAGAATTCCTTCTATACCATTGCATATGGTACATTTACACAATAGCCATTTAGGCGTAAAAGTTTTTCCTTCTGTTCTTCCATTATCCAGTTAGACCGGACAGCGGAGACAGTTGATTGATCATTGTTGAGTTGTTTATAGAACAGCAGTCCGATGTGTCTAGCAGAGCAGCGCAGTTGTACGGATGAATCGATCTTATTTCGACCGTGGATCGATCTCCATCGCTGATGATTGTTGCGTGGACGTGGTTATTCTGTAATAACACAAAGATGGTCAATGAGGGTCTTGAGTTTTGAACTCATGATCGATCGCTTACTAAGCGAACGCGCAACCAATGTGGCTACGGAGACCCCCTGTCCCGAGACCATGAAAACTATAAGAAACGAATACAATCAATAATGACAAAACCAAAACCTGGATTTTTTGCAAGCGTAGCATTTTTCCAAGAATGACTGGCTAATTAGCTTTAGTTTTATATGTCGACCGTCTAAATCGATTCAGCAGTTCACAAGTGATGCAATGATACAAGTTTTGAAAAATGTCATTTTTGGATAAAAGGGGAAAAAGTCGATATTTCGGATCACCCTAAAGTTAAAATGGGCACTCTAAAAAAATAAAAAAATATAAGAGGTTGTGTCCAAGACACGACCGCATTGTTGACGTAGAACTACGCTGTCATTTTATTCAAGTCGCTTGTTTATAACTTCGGATATTATTTTATAATGCTGTGAATTTTAGAAATAACTGTTTAGTAGAATGGTTTGATCGCCCTGAAATGGTATTTTAAATTGTAGAATCAGTTGTTGATAATTCATTGATGATTCATTATCGCCCTCGCAGAACAATACCCTAATCCTATCGCATGTCACAATTTGTTTCATGTCATTGCATTGAAAATTTACCTCGAACGCTATTCCGGTGGCCTTTTTCGCAATTGACATAGACTCGGCTGCAGTCGATTATATACATGTTGCATCAGCACCATTATTCCACATCTCATAACTACATCAATGATATATTGATGTAGTTATGGCACCGCATGGAAACAACAACAAGAACAATATTCGCAAGTATCAAATATCATGCTACCTGTTATTTAGTATTGCCTCAGTGGAATCGCACCTCTAGGAATCGTTCGTACAACGTAAATCAAGCGCCAAACAAGCGTTTGTTATAGCATGCATACAGAGCCATACATTGGTGGCTCAAGGCTACTAGAAATATAAACACTTCTCATTATTTTGCGCTATTCTCAAAAAAAACGCTGCTGTTAATATTGGCTGGTCTCGAAAAAAGTTGCATTACTTTCTCATGCTCAAGATAAGCGCAGCTGTCATCCTTAATGGAGAAAGTTTTGCTACTGGCGAGCGAAACTAAATCACAAATTCCAGAACGACATTTACTTTCATGGTGATTAAATAAACGAAATAATCTCTTTCTGTTAATCTCAACAACTTCGAAAAGAGTAGCATTGCTGAATATTTGCCTCAGCAGAAATTCATTACTAATACCCTAGCGCAAATATTTCCCTCCCACTATCTTTCCTCCTTGTTTAAATTTATCATTACGGCTGCATAATTTGCACCACCAATGCACACGGGAGCAGATACAAATGGGGTTTCAGCGTAGCGAAGATGTACTATTTTTACGTACGGGTTATGAAGCACGCACGCACGCACACAAATATCCATATATCGATGGCTTGAAGCATCTAAATATACACACACTTATTTCCGTTTTGCGCTCTTCTCAACAGCCTTTTCTATTAATATTGCCTGTCTAGATTAGCTGTTAGCTGATTTAGCTTAGCTGTTAGCCTTGGTGGAAAGAGTTCTGCTACCGCCATGCGAAACCAAATCAGAGGCATAATTCCAGAACAATTATTTTCTTGGTGAGCCGACGATAGCCTAACTTGATGGTTCCCCACACAATTGTGTAGCTCAAAACATTAATGCAATGGCATCAGTTTGATGCAATGATTGCAACGCAATGCGAGTGAGTAACTTGGTCGCGTCCACCCCAATTGCTTTAAGAAAGGCACTCGATCCCTCGCCATCCAGCTCGCCCAGCAACGGTGTTGTCCAGTCGGTGTCTTTACGAACAATGAACGTTTGCCTCAATTCAATTCTTTGTTTTTAAGAGGCTTTAAACTTTGCAGTTCATTCGCCTCTAAGCTTGCCTCAGCGAGATCCACTGTTTATAGGCACTGTAGGCAAATATTCCCCTTCGTTCTTCTTTTCCTTTGTTAACGGAGATAGTGATCCCCGATAATCGTTCGATTAATCTAATACTTCTTACAGAAATCGATTATTAATCGAACAAATACTGCACAACCAACAATCGAAGCGAACGAATAATTTACGTCGATTAATCGATCCAAACTCAGAGAGAAAAAAACGTACGGCCGCTGCAGTTTTATCCTGAAAACAAATCATTATCTTTGACGCTCCCCTAAGTTCGTAAACAAAGCTCAATGCCGTCAACGTGAATTGAGCTTCGTTTACGACTTTAGGGGTGAGTAAAAGATAATAATTGATTTTCAGGCGGAATGAACACTTTTTTGATTCCATATGGCTTTCTAGCATTTTCTTAATCTAACTAATTATTTCTCTCAGTGTGGCGATTAATCGATTAATCGATTATTTGGGCCGATTAATCGCATCGAATAACAAACGGCTGAAAACTATTCGATTAGCTGATGAACGATTAATTTCAAAAATCGGGGATCACTACACGGAGACTTTAAATCTTCAATAACGATTTCTCCTTCATTGCTCGTTATTGACAGCTCTGTTTGGGAAATCACACAAATGGACAGAACAAATGTATGGGGAAATGAGATTGCTTCCAATTTTCGTCAATTTAAACCATATACAGACAATGGGTAGTAATGTATAGCATATCAAACAAATTTTAGAGAATTTCCGATTCGATTGGTATGTAAATCGTGAAAATCCGTTCACAGCAAAAATAGTTATTAACGTTAACTTTATTTCATAAAAACGTGACCTGTTTTCTGATTTGGCACCCTTAATGTAAGACGTAATTCTACGTCAAAATACGGGTCTAATGTTTTGCGATAAAAAACAAAACTACCACTTGCCATGGAATGGCTGTATATACAGTTTGAAAAAAATATTTTTTTTTACATTTCAAATATGACTCATTTCAAGCAAAAATGTAACCTTTCAACGTTAAAGTGGAATTTAAGAGGGGTAAAAATCGTTATTTTTGAAGATCAATTTCATACTACATACTTTACTAAATTTTCTCATCTTTCAAATGAAAGCAACAGAATTCGATTACGCAGCGTACTTTTTGGTGTACAGTTATAGGGGAACCGCGGGTAAGACGGACAGTGGGGATATAATGGACAGGTGGTTGATTTGTATAGTTACATTATGGATTTCAAATTTCTGTTGATGGGAAACCCTTCTACATGCTATTCTATAATATTTCAATCATCCTATGACAATGAATGATGGATGACAACTCTACACGAGCTGAAGATTGTACCGCCCAGTGACCATTCTACCCTGGATTCCTCGAGTCAAGAGATATGCACCACGATTGATATGAGGTACAGACTAGGGGGGCGTCGCTGATTAATGATCAGTTGCACCCCAATAGGAGGTATCCCATGTCGGCCACACATGCATAGTACTGGAGACTGCAACATCCCAATTATGACAATCTTTGTAATACTAACCTCGAGCCAACCGCGAGTAATCGGTTACATATTACTAACATAGTCGTCAGGCAAAAATTGTCAAAATATTGAACTCCCGGCCCCGTCAGGCTAACGTCACATGTGCCTTAATAAAATAAATATTTTGGAAAAAAAAAATGAATACTGATCAAAAGTGGAATAGGGAAACAAAAACCGGAAATCGAACATGATTCCGCGTGTGGATGTAACTTTTGCTGCTTCGATATTAAGCATTTTGAGTGGTTTAACTGCAAAATTGAAATCGCTGATGGTTTTATTTCGGTTTGTGAGTTGACAGAGAAGCGATATTAGGTATGTACGGAAAAGTAAATTCATTCGTAAGTGATAAATTTAAATTATTGAAATAATTGCGCTGGTGGGGTTTGAATGGACAGTCACTTCCATAATCACATCCAATGCCTGAGGAAAAGTGAAGGGAAGGGAATCTTCTACTCTTTTTTTCTATTGCGTTCTCTCTTTTCTCTTTTTTGTTCTATTTCAGTTACTGGACACACAAACACTGAGAGAGAGCGAAATTATTCTTCCCGCGAGCGATAAACTTCTACGCTTCGTATATTATGAACCTTTCCATATTCCCTCACTACATGTCCATTATACCCGCACCGATTGAGATGTTCCACTTTTCGGCTTGTTTTAATTTCAGTAAAAAACATGGAAAAACAAATTTTTATGAAACATTCGGCCAATTATTTCTAAAACCAGTATATTGAACTGTAAGAAACTGCTTTTAAGTTTTGGAAAACATGAGATTCCAAAGATACAATTGAAGTTCTTCTTAACATGTCTGTCTTACCCCCATTTCCCCTACCTCGATATAAGGCAACTTTATTTTTTTTCTCGTTACGTTATATCGAAGCAAAAAAAAAATATTTTTTTCATTGATACAAAACTGTTCATGATTACTAAAAAATGCGCAAAAACCAATTTTATATCACACAGCAGTGCTTACAAACCTTTCTTATGCCCATTTCAGATAATTTTCGTAGACAAACATGATCAGTTTTAAATAGAGGCAAGGTCTGAAAAAATTGAAGTGAAATCGGTATCAATTAGTAATGAAATGGATAATAGTTTGGCTGGATACCGGACACCGGATATCCGGCAAGCTTCAAGGCCGGATAGCCGGATATCCGGCAGCCGGCTATTCGGCTTTTTTTCACGAATACGAAACTGGAAGATTCTGCATTTGTGCATGAAGCGGATGAAGGACAACATTTTAGAAGAAATGAACAGATTTTTACATAAAAGTTATGAACTATGAATAAAGGGCCTGGCCGGGTAAGGGAGTGAAAAGTGCCCCCAAACCAAATCACCAGCTGTATGGCAAATATTGTATAGGATATTAAATAAGAAATTTTTACGGTTTATTTGAACTCCTATGTGGTTAAACATAGGATCTATAGTGAAAAACGTACTTTTTCGTTTATTTCACGCCATCCTCAAAAGCTTCGCGATAAAAATTTGAAAAAATTACTGAATGTACATCTTACTACGGTGTATCAAGAAAAATCATAAAAAAAATTTAATCAAAGATTGAAGTACTAAAAAGAATATTTAAATCTTGAAAAAAAAAATTTGGGATTTAGAGATTCAGTACTACTCTAATTCATATTTTAATGTGTTCCTACGGCTTTTATAGATATGTGTGATTTTTTTTCAGATTTTTTTCAGTATTGCGCGGTACACTTTTTTTTTATATTTCCAAAGTGTCTGACTGGGTAAGGGAGTAAAAAGTGCCCTCAATCCAAATCACCAGCTGTATGGAAAATATTGTATTATTGAAAATATTGAAATATTGTATATTGAAAATATTGTATAGAGTACTTAATAAAAAATGTTGGCAGTAGTACCATATATTTGAGTCCTTATATGGTACACCATAGGATCTATGGTGAAAAATGCACCTTTTCGTTTTTTCACGCCATTCTCAACTGCTTTGAGACAAAAATATTTAAAAAAAACTGAAAATACATCTTACTTAGGTGTATCAATCAATATTTTCAAACAATTTTTTCATCAGAAAATCAAACACTAAAAAAAATTTCAATTAATTTTTATCTTTATTTTAAATTTTTATTTTGAGAATTAGTACTACTCTAGTTAGTATTCAAATTTCTTCCGACGTCTATTTTAGGTATATGTGATTTTTTTCAGAATTTTTAGAGGGCTTTTCGCGGTACAAAAAAATTTATATATTTTCAGGCATTTCGAAATTTTGGGAAAAACATTACTCTGAGACCCAATTTTACTCTATTTTTTATTTAAATGCGTTCGTATGTGTTGTTTTTTTTTCCACATGTAGCGTAATTTTTTCTTCAATTTTTAAGAGAATTGCGCGAAAAAAAAATTGTTTTTTTGGCCTTTGGGCATTTTTAATTTATTATGAATTTAGAGACCCATGTGTCTTAATTTTGTCGGTATATTAAGAGCATTGCGCTGTACAATTGTTTTTCTCGCATCTTAAAATATATGAGATTGTCTTTACATTGGATTTAGATGGTGTCTCCGCCCAGATAGTTTCTGAGCAGATTTCCGAAGAGTTGATGAGTAGACTGGCTACCCGTTAAATGTAGTAGAGAAATGATGAGATCGAATATAGTTAATAATATGACCTATACTGATCGATGGTTTATTTGAAACTGAACACGAACACTGAACGTTGCGTGCCCTATTTATACCGTCCCACCGTGCTTACATCTATGGCTTTCCTTTGTTTAAGTTGGGTCTAGAATATTCGCTATAAAAACAATTGGTTTTGTATTCCCCGTTTTCTATAGCGATATTGTTCCTGCCTCTGACAATTCTTGTGTTGTTTATTATTGTTATGATTGTTATGTGGTCCTCAAAGGTAAGTATTATGTTAAGTTTAACATTGTGTTTAACAGGTTGTTACCAGGTATCACTCGACGATGAAAATGTGAGTGACCATAGATATCTACATGAAAATATAATTGATAATTTTTTTGATTTCAGGCACGGAACTGTGTGTTATTGTCTTTTTTGTTATTGTACAGTGTTTTTAAACGATGTTCTGTAAATCAAGTGTTCAAATTAATTTCATTCCATTCTTTGTTTTTGAGAGACTTTAAACTTTGCAGTTCATTCGCCTCTATTAAAATTAATGTATGTTTTACTTTCTATGTTGGCTGCTACAGATGGTTTACTAAGTTCATAGGAGTCTGCTGACTACGATACGATAGAGCTCTGTGAGAAAAAAATTAAGCCCTTGTGGAAAGATCATTCGGATTAATGAGAAGAACACTTAAAAAAATCCGAATTGTTTTTATTATTTTTTTTTTAATCTTACAATTGAAAACCACGAATACAATAAAATAATCGATTTCAAGAAAATAAAAATAATGAAGCAGACGATGAAGAAAATAATTGAAACTCATTTTTCTCAAAAACGTATTTTTTTAATAGCCCTTACAATTTCCAACAAGTCGTCCATACATCGGAAGATGGACACTTTCACAGGGAATAAATTTTTCGAACAACAACTTTTTCATGTTTTCTTTGAAAAAAATACAACTAACCCTAATTTTGTTTAAAGTCAAGATAGCGATATAGTGTATTCGACATAGTTTTAGATCTAGTTAAAATATAAACTTTTGTCGAAGACATCAACTTTCTATCTTTTATAGTTTTTGGTATATAAGTCATTTTTGTATGAAGACTCCTCAAAAAAATAATGTTTTGCTCGTAACATTTTTGTGTGTAAATCCTCACGTTTAATATGTTCTTGACATGTTTCTAAATAGAGAAAAGTTAGCAGAGCATGAAACTGCGATAATTTATGTATAATCGAAATTATCGAAATTATCGGCGACAAATTCACTAATTTGAAGACCCAACAACTGTTGGGCTTGGTGGAGAAGTGCGTTGGTCTTTTATATATTCGAGGTAATTCCACATATTCCTGCATCAAAAAAGTATTTGGATAACGACGAGACTGCACAAAGAACATCGAACTTACTTCGTATGAGAACATCTTCAAACGTTTTAACTAGTTAGAAAAAGATCAAAATTATCTGATTACAACCCTTTTAGATCCGAGGTTCAGGTCAAACCATTTTGGTGCTCGCGAAACGTTAACAGACAGACAAAAAATGATTAAAATCAAAATCATCTTACGGGGGTCTCCGTAGCCACATTGGTTGCGCGTTCGTTTAGTAAGCGATCGATCGTGAGTTCATAACTCAGGGCCCTCATTGACCATCTTTGTGTTGTTACAGAATAGCTACGTCCACGCAACAATCATCAGCGATGGAGATCGATCCACGGTCGAAATAAGATCGATTCATCCATACAACTGCTCTGCTCTGCCAGACACATCGGGCTACTGTTCTATAAATAACTCAACAATGATCAATCAACTGTCTCCGCTGTCCGGTGGTCCAACTGGATAATGGAAGAACAGAAAGAATAACTCTTACGCCTAAATGGCTACTGTGTGAATGTACCATATGTAATGGAATACTGGCAAATGGCAACTGTGTAATGTGCTAATTATAGATATGATAACCATGTGACATGTACACGATTAAAATTCGGCTCTGTTACAGCTAAAAATGCTAATGAGCCTTAAATAAATAAATGGGATAAAAAAAAAATCATCTTACAAAAATATCTTGAGACGAATCTTCTGAGAATAACACCTCATGTCCGTCTTCAACGAAACGAAAGCGATGGAGCTGAATAAAACTTTGATGATATGAGTTGATAATAATTCAATTTCAATTACATTTTGACATGTCAATAAGTACATCTTATTTTTAATCACGTGTGAATGATGTTTATATGCTATTTTTTTCGAATAGCCGGTATCCGGCTCTATATTATATATGGCCGGATAGGCCGGATACAGGATAGTTGCCGGACGTCCGTTTCAGCTCTATTTGAAATTATTATAACAAGTTTTCAATCGCTTCCCTGAACTGCCGTAATTTTGCAAAGTGACGCAAGCGCCCGAGGGAAGAATTTTCAGTACGAGGCTTTTCTTAAAATTGCATATATAATCAGCATACGTGTACACTACAAAAATCTGATCTGTACAAAATGTGTACACTAGATGAAAAAACATTGACGTTGGCTTGATTTTTGAAAAAAATCAGTTTTATTTGAGTAAAATTACCAGCGCCAGTTTTTTGTGGAAACAGCGAATTTAAAATCGCTGTTTCCACTACCTATTGGCGTTGATCCATCAAAGCATGCGAGAATCTGTCTCCAACTATTTTTGCACACAACCAGTCAAATTACTTTCGCGTTTTCCAAGTTTTACCTAAATATAAGTGAGTGAAACGATATGGAGCTAATTCGTGAGTACGATAGCACTAGTGATAGTGAATCTGAAGAAGCGGCGGTCCATGAAGCACTTGTTGAGATCCGAAGAAAGCCACTTTGCAAGCGCCAGGAAGCTCATCAGCAGTATGTAGAGCGTAGAAAACTATCACGGGCCGTAATAGCTGTTGACTGTTTTTGTGATTTGAAGTGCTCTTCACACATTTCAAAAGGCAGAAGATTTGAAATCAATGAAATTTATTGGAACATATCTTTGGATAAGAAAAGATCGTTCATACTGGAACACAGCTCTCGTCAGGATATAAAACGTAGACGTGTTGAACGTGGTTCTGGATTCAAGCGGACGTATACGTATGCTTGAAATTCTTTCTAAACACATTAGGATATCAATCGAACAGCAAGTAAGTTACAGAATACGTTTATTATTTGTAACTAAAATTGTCAATATTTCATAATGTGTAATTTATTCTAGCAATTTAATATATAGAACACATAAATCAACCAACAAGGTGCTGCCTGTGAATAATCACAATTTAAGGAAGGTTCCATTGAAACCTCTTGCACAAGCTGTACAGGAAGATATACTGTCCTACAATCCAACCATTTCACACTACAGAAGAGAGCACGCGCCGAATGTCCGTTACTTAACGTCGGATCTAACATGTAAGAAAATGCATGAACTATTCATAGTCCGGCGTGAAGATAAGTCTCTAAAAGGATGCAGTTATTCATATTACAATAAGATACTATCGGATATGAAAATTCACTTCACCAAACTTGGTCATGAGCTCTGTGAAAAGTGTCGTGTAGCAGAAATTCATTTGAAAACGACTGGTCATCGAAAGCAGAACCACGAAGGGATTGAGTTTCGCAACGAAGTTTCAATGGCCAACGACAAAAGTGATGAGAATGAAAATCATCTTGAGCGAGCTGAAAGTAACTGTAGTTTCGAATTCGTCTCAGCTGCACCAAAAGTGAATGATGAGAAATGTGCTGAATGCATTGCTTGGTTAAAACACCGTGATGCAGCTATCACATCGCGACATGAATATGAAAAAGATAAAACACTTGCTGAAGGTCTTAAAGTTTCCGTGGATATGCAGAAGGTTTGAATTTTTTTTATATTTTTCAAGTTAATTAATACCTATATCTTTCCTTCGATCTAAAATCGGTAATTCAGTTGCCAAGAATGGAGCGATTTAAGGATGTCATTTTTGCCAGGAGAATTGTTGCCATGAATGAAACATTTGCACCACTAGCAGGAGGAAAGAATGGAGCAGTCCATGCTATGTTATGGAACGAAACCATAAGCGGACGAAAGTCATCAGATTTGATGAGTGTTTTCTCAAAACATCTGATTTTGAATGATTCCACGAAAAGGGTTCTATACTGGTTAGACAATTGTTCTAGCCAGAACAAGAATTGGAACCTTTTCATTCACATGATTCTGTTAGTCAATTCTTCACTCGTGAACACTGAAGAAATAACGTTCAAATACTTAGAATCAGGACACACTTTCATGTCTGCTGACGCGTTTCATGCCGCCGTTGAGCGAAGTATGAGGAAACATCAGAACGGAGAGCTCTACACATTTTCCGACTTTGTTACGTGCGTCGAGCAGGCTAATGTAGTTGAGAAGCCGATCGTAACAATAATGAACTACACCGATTTTTTCCAAAAACAAAATACAATTAAAGCTATCCGCATTAAAACACATGAAGCAGCGTCCCAAATTATCTGATGTAAAACATATACAGTTCACGCGAGGATGCTTTGAGTTTTGCTACAAGATACGTTTTGATGGAGAATTTAAGAGAGTGCAACTGTTCACCAAAACTCAGCTGAAAGAAGTGAAGAAACCGCCATTTACCCTCCAATCAACACTAAGCTTCAATTCTTCCGAAAGAGGAATAGCGCAGTCGAGGAAAGAAAATATCGTCAAGAAGCTTTGTCCCTTGATGCCTGAGAAAAAATGACACTTCTGGGGAGACCTCACGATCAACAATAACACTGATGACGATTAATTATTTAGTTACAATAATGATTGTAATGTGCAATATGATAACAGAAATACATCTCAATCTAGGATAAAATATTCCTTTAAGCTGACTTTCATTTTATGAACTTGAATATTGAACGAGATTTTAAAATAAAGATTCTAAATGCGTGGTTTACAGTTCTGATAGAAGATGGTTATTATAAATGTAGCACTGCGTGGGGATGGACTGTTTTCCATTAAAACATTAAAAGTGGTTTCTTACAAGAGAGAAGAGATGTGACTCTCATTATGCTAAACGTCCATTATGGAATATGTTGCTGTGTGGAATTTACTGTCCCAGCTCGTTTATTCTATGCCATCAAATCAGATAAAAAATAACATCGCATAACAATCAGCTTGATCTAATCATAGTGGAAATTGACGCTTGCGCCGCCTCGCAATGGAAATGGCGCTTGCGCCACTTCGTTTTCAAGCTTTTACGGGGTCATTTTTCCACATTTCTGCAAAATTTCGCGGTTCATTAAAAGTATCTTGTATTCTTTATCGATCTATAACAAAAAACGAAAAACGTCAACCTTGGCGCTTGCGTCACTTTGCGAAATTACGGCAGTGAAAGTGTCGGTTTTACCCCGACAAGGTGTCGATCTCGCCCGCACTTCCGTTTATTCGCCACAATTTCAATTTCTATATTCTATCACAAATTGAGCTCTACTCAAAAAATGATCAACAGATACTGTAGAATATTCGCCAGTTTCACTTCGAAAGAGGCGTAGACGCAAGCCTGGCAGCTGAAAAAGTGAATAGTGTTTATAGTCCCGCGACTGTAGTACAGACGGTGACCAAATGAAATACGGAAACCTATCTTTTCATTCGAAACTTCTGAAATACTACAAAATGTGTAATGTGACAAAACGGACCATAAGAAACAAATTGAAGTTGACCTTTTCGATGATGAAATAAAGAATCATATCGGACAGATTCATAGAAAAAGAAAGAGCCGTGAGAGTGCTGAATCCCAAGAATCACCATAGTCTTTCAGGTTGGTGGCCATCAAATTACGGTCGAAAACCATCCTACAGCATGAACCCATTTGGCCAAAGTTCGCTTTGTCTTGTAGAAACATCCCTCCGCATCAATTTGTCTGCCTGCTGACGTAATCGTTCAAACGTATAATGAACCAAAATGACCCTTGATAAAAAAAACCATTCCAATTGAGTTGCAGCGAATGAAAGCACACGAATAAAATCCCTAATAAAAAGCAAAGAAAAAAAGCATTAAACTGCTCCGAAATTCCTTCATTTCACGCCCATTTTCCTGTTTGGACTCGTTCAAGCCTGTCCAAAACCTGACCATCTTCACGTTCATCAGTTTATCTTCGCTTCGATTGCGCGAACGAAAGAAACAAGATAAACCGAGATTGCAAACATTCTTACAAACAGAGAAACAAGTTCAAATCATGCCCACAGCCTCATCTCAACTCGTCCTCCGCCGCGTCCCGTTTGAACCGTGTTGGAGCGATTAGCTCCAACTGCATGATGAAAAGTCTTCAGATTGATCTAAATTCCAACGACAATTAATTTATATTTGTATCACTTCCCTCTTTTTTTTTCCCCTTTTCCGATGATGGATAACCGATATTCTAACCTACAAATTGAGCATCTTCTGCAAATTGCATCTTGCAGCACTGCTGCCAAAGGTGATTTTCCTCTCTCTCTCTCTCTCTCTCTTTTCTAGGAATTCAGCAGAAAAATACAACAGCCCAAGATGAGAGCAGTTATTGTTTGTTTATTTTCCCATTCCTTCGCACTTCTCAACAAACTCGAGTTTTTCTCGCAAATGCACACACGCACACCCACGCACTCACAGCATGCAGACTTCTTGATTTCTATGATTGAGCATTCGCTTGCTCACCCCTTTTGAATGATCGTAAGCAACGGTCGCATTGAAACGTGCTCTCGATCGCCAATAAGAAGATATGGTTCAAGTTTTTTGGCCTCTAGCGATGCAACATGCCTTATGTGCGTGTGTGTACCGAAAAACTCGTTTCTTGTAGGATAGGATTAAGTACCTCCATTGATCGATCCCGTAAATTGCAATGATCAATCGATACGTTTTTAATGACGTCTGACGTAAACTATTTGTGGCCTGCAGTCATTATGATATGCATATGCAGAAATAAATTATGAATCTAAAAGAAAAAAGCCCACCTTTTCTGATGTTCTTTCAATGGAATGAGATGCTAGCGGTAACGCGCATACTCTGAGCTTTCGCACAAATTATTTTCTCTCTCACTCCACTCTGTGCTGATATGATCAAGCACTCACCCGTATGACTATCATATGAGGGCTGTTGTTTTCATGCAAAAGGAAGAAAGAAAGAAAGAGAAGGGAGAACATATTTATGGAAGCTTTTCTTCTGGAGGAGAACCGCGGGGCTGATATTCTCTCTCATAGAGTGAGCGAACAGTGTTGCTAGAGGAAAGCCAAACAGAAATGTTTCTTATTCAAAACCTGGGTTATGCGGATACATTCAAGTTGGTTGTCAAAAAGAATCCAATGAGAAATGTCAAAAAAAATCCAACGATCAGAAGGAGCAAAAAGTTTTACTTTAGAGAATGCATTATTATGCAAGGTAAAAATAATAAAATTAATAAAAATGAATGAACTGCATGTAAGAACCTTGGTTTTGATAGCTGTGTTAGGAAATATAATTCGATGGAAACGAAAATCCTCCCCACTTGTATGTATTTGCAAAGCGGATTCCCCCAGGCACATTGATTTTGATGGCTGTGTTAGGGAACATACTTCAATGGGAAAGAAAATTCCCCCAACTTGCATGTCTTTGCAATGCCAATTTCCCCAGGCACATTGGTTCTGATGGCTGTGTTAGGGAACATACTTCAATGTAAACATAAACCCTCCCCCCCCCCCACTTGCATGTATTTGCAAAGCAGGTTCCCCCAAGTACGTTTATTTATTCGTTCATTGAGCTCATTGTATGGTGACGTCGACAATGACGCTCGGCAATTGCATTGAACCTTTTAATGGTTTTCTCGGATGCGAACTTTTCTCGCCGTCCGTTTCATCCCGACTTAGGGCAATATTAAAATAACTCCGTGACGTCCTTACCGGACGTCACCTTCCGTACAAAAAAAGACGGGTGGGTAATGTCGGGGACATAACCGGAGTGACGTAGGACTATACAAAGGGGACAGCTTTTGCTAAATATATATTTTAATTATATTGTTTTATTTTCTTCTACCTACCTATCTACCTGAAAAATGAATTACTTTACTGTTTACTTTTTATGAACATGTTGGGGGTTTTGAAAAGAACCTTTGGTGTTGTGTTTTTGCGTTTTTTTTTACAAACTTGATTCTTGATTTTTTTCTAAAGGCTTTGTACTTATTCAATGCTCAACGCCGGGCATCTTTCCGCGTATGCATATATCGTACAATCAAAATGATGGCTGTGATAGGGAATGCATAGGTAGTCATCAACTCATTCACTATCATATATTTCATTATTGAGCACATTACCGTACCTTAAACTGTAGTTTCGGAGACGAATGAATTGTAAGATTTGTAGTATCCGTAAACAAAGTAAATAAAAATAAAAAAGAACTGAGGTTTTGGAGACGATCTGTTGAAAAATAAACGAACTATAAGAACTTAAAATAAGAACAGAGCAGCAGGAAATACATAGCTCATCATGTTGCTCCTTAGTTATTTTCCTATACAATGCAGATGTAACGTCAGTCAGTCAACCAAAGAAAGCAGTTCTTGCTACCGAGAAAATTCGTTAATGCCATCTTGCATACAATTTGTTGTAATTTGAAGCCACTTTTAATTCGGAAACTATACATGGGTTTGTGAAAACTGAATGATCAATTTAAAAAACCCCAACCAGTTCAAGAACAAGCATAAACAAAACAAAACAGTTTATATTATATGTCATATTATGTCACTTTAGAATGCATTGGTATTGTGAAAAACTTTTAATAACTCTTTTTTGAATGATTTAATGGCCCTGTAAAGCGCCGTGTTTTACGGTGGCTGGTTTTGCCACCAAAGCGGTCTGTATAAACAAACTTTTTCTTTCTTCTACCTGCTGCCGTTTTGCGATTGCGTTTGCCACTCGCTGAAACTAGTTGTTGCCTTGACGAGCGCCGAACCGAAGCTGCTCTGTTCTTGATGCGTGTTTTCTGATTGTCGTGAGCAGCTTTGCAAGCCAACTCGAGCACTCCGACGGCCGAAACTCTATAACCGCTGTTAGGTATACTGGTGCTCCGGCACCAATCCGTTCGGCCTAGTTACCCTTGCGGAGCAATCAATGAATGCGACCAACAGGGAACTGGAAACATGCACGGTTCGAGTGAGACTTTGCCTTTCCCTTAACTTGTCCTCCTTTGTTACGTCAACACGTCCACGTTGCTGCTTGTTTTCTTTTTATGATGTGATGCGATGCGATGCTAAACGATGCCGTACAACCACACTGGTTTACGGTTTGAAAGAAAATGAGATATTTTTTTTTGGATCCGCGCGCTTTATACTCTAGCGGTACACGCTCACAGGATAGAGACAAATCGGCAGACTCAGCCAAAGGGACGAGTCCAACGAGACGAACGAATGAGCGTTAAAAGGCAGCGATGGCAAAAAAATACATTCATTACGATTTGTTCGCTCGTTGGATTCACATGCAGGCTAAAAAGGGTCCTTTTCAGGATCACAAAATTATCTTCATTCTAAAGAGTTTATTGTTTTGTTATCACTCGATATCCCCATCTTGTTCGGCTAAACCTTCCTGTTTAGCGATTTGTTGCCACTCGCCACAGCTTTCACAGTTGGAAAATTTCTTCCCATCCAGCTTTGTGACATGTTGTACAGTAAATTACATTCAATGCGACGTGCCGAAGCACCACTCAGTGTCGCATTGGAGGCGATTTTAACCTGTAATTGAACATTTGCGATGACAGTGGTACAGTGTCGACTTTCAATGTGGGGTCATAATTTGGATCTCTATGTTTACAAAAATGTCCAACTAATTATGTCGCATTACATGTCCGTCCAATTAGCTAAATGTCGAACTAATTGTAAATTACTGTACTTTCAATCTGGAAACAATTTAAGAATTGGTGTAAATTGAATAATCAGGAAAGTCCCCAACTATCAATAAGCTCAGAACAACTGCCAAATTCACATACTCAGCAGATCCTGGCAAACAAATTATGAAAAAATCAAATTGTTTTTTATTATTATTTTGGATATTATTTTAGAAAGCATTGAACTATATTTCGTAAACTCTTTTTTGAAAGGTTTAATGGCCCTGATAAGCGCCTTGTTTTATGGAATGGTTCCAATTTAGAAAACTTTGTACTCGTGGTTTTGAAAAAAACCATTTCGAACGCCCTCGATGCCGCCTTGTTCTGGATTTGCCACCAAAGCAGATTGTATAAAGAACAAACTATTTTCTTCTGCTACCAGCTGCCGTTTTGCGATTGCGTTTGCCATTCACCACTCGTTGCAACTGCCTGTTGACTTGATGTCCACCGAACCGAATGTGTTCTGTTCCGAATGCGGGTTTTGTTTTCGGCGCGAGCAGCTTTGGCAGCTAACTCGATCACTTCGGCGGCCGAAACTATATAACGCCGGCTTGGTGGACTGGTGCACTGCTACTAATGCGCTCGGCCTAGCTACCCTTGCGGGGAACTCCAGACCGACACGATTCGAGCGGGTTTTGCCTTTCCCTTAATTTTTCCTCCTTTGCCATGTCCAGATTTGGCTGCTTGGTTTGGTTTGTTGATGTGTTGTGATGCGAACTGATGTGGTGTACGGTTTGAATGAGAATGATCGTTACGGCAGCGGAGCGGGGATTTTTAAGCTGACTGGCTGGCTCGAGAATTACGCATGTGTGAGACTGCGACCAATGTTTCGTTCATTTTTTTCTTTTTCCTTTCCAATCGTGCTTCATTCTATTTCGCTGCTGCTCTGGTTGCCCGCTTTGGTCGGTACGATTTGAGGAGCACAAAATGGACCAATCAAAAATGGGCACATAGTGCGTTTGGACAATGCTTGATATTTCACAATTATTCAATTATTTATCTCAAGAAAAATGAAATGTTATTCGTTATGATAGATGCGTAGATATATTTCCTATCAATTGATGCAAAAACCTTTGCGATCTATTGAGAAATGCTCGAGTTATAAACGTTCCAAATCTTGCATTTTTTCCTACTTGTTCAGTGCCTAGATTTCCATTTCACCCCCTATATCTTCCGGTTAGACGTAGTCCTACGTCAAAAAAAAAGCCAGCTTGAAACGGACTCACCAGCTATTGGTTTAGATTTGTAGACTGCTGCTGATGTTTCGGATGCTACCGGTGATATTGCTTTCCGTGCTGCATCAGATGATTACAGGCTCTCTGGGAGACGAACTATATCCGCGTAGGAAGTGGCTTTTACGAATTGCCGGCGGGAGAACGGGTAGCTGTGCAATTAGGAATTATCACTCTGATCGATGATTTTAAAAAGGTCTCTATCACCTGTGACTCGAACGCACACACGCACAACACACTACTTTTGGTTCGCTAGTTCTCAGTATTACTACCTAACGAAGAAAGACTATTCCAACATGAACGTAATTTGCGCTGCTTGAAATTCAAACTACCTTAAGAATGAGTAAAACGAGCACGTGCACTTTCCCTTTTTTTGCAGTCACGAACAAAGTGAGCAAGCTTAGTAATCCTCAGATTAGGGAAAGTGGAGACAAAAGTACTTACATCAAGTACGTCATTTCCCAAATCTCGTCGGCTGTCCTCGGAAATCTGAGGATTGTCATTGGCCGAATCATTCTGGTTTCGAAAAACCATCTTCCAGCCTTCACTCTCCCCTTTCCATACAAAGCAGCATCCCTGAACCTTGTCTCGCTAGTACGAAAACTAGTACGCTTTACGCTATATAAAGATCAGCTCAGCCCATTCGCGTCGTTGTTAGGGCAAGTACATATTAGAGTATGTTTTGCCCTAAAATTGTTTTATAGTAATGACCGCTACAATATAGTCCGATTAGACGTAGTCCCACGTAAAAAAACAGGAAGTGGGTTATATCTATGGTATAACCGCAAGGGTGACGTAGGACTATCGTTGATTTAGAGATCATTTGTTTGAAGTTGAATCTAAATCCATCCTGAATGAATGAATAAATAAATATTTGGGTGACTTCAAAAACGAGAGTGTTACTTTGAAGACTCAAGGTTTTATGCATCCAATATTGGATACAAAAAATCTTGTTCTGAAGAATAATCTTCAGAAGCTTTCCTGTTAACTGCACTTGATTGACAAATCACAAAACCAAATGTATGTGGTCGCAGTATTATATGGATAGAAAACATTAAAATAAACTCGCTTGAATGTAATTTTCAATTCCAAGGGGAACTGGCAGATTATTTTTCAGCAACGATCATTTCTTTCCAGGTTTCCTCTTGATAACCAGCAAACGAAAAGAGTTGCGCGCGTGTATGTGTGTGTGTGTGTGGCGGCTGCTTCTATGTCTTCCCGAGTAACCATATTTCGATGCTGATACTCTCTTGGTCACCTTCTCTTCTCCTTCTGATCGATCGGCTTTTCTGCGCTCCCTCACAGTTAATACAAACTGATTGCATTTCAGGTCAGGTCAAGCCAGGTAATGAATACCTCGATCCCTCGCCGTTCAGCTCGTTCAGTAACGATGTTGTCTTGTCGATGTCCTCAGGCGTCGTGCACAAATTACGTAACGCAAAAATCCGAATTTTGAACCTCCCCCCCCCTTTCGTAACGCAATTTCCTATCTCTAATAAACAGAAAGTAACGCAACATCTAACCCCTCCCCCCTTATCGCGTTACGTAATTTGTGCACGACGCCTCACGAAAAATGAATGGGTTTCACCACCAGAATATCATTTCAGTATGCTTTTCGTGCGTGATTGAATCGAGAGAAGGTGTGGTTTACGATGGCAATTTGGAAGGCAAACTAGAGGAGAATGAACTCTCTGAGTATGAAAATTTCGGCGACTGAGCAATAATCGATTGAAAATTATATAATTTTGGCGATACGAAACATTTTCCGTTTTTCATGTTATGCATCCATTATTGGATACGAAAATATCCTACTGATGGGAAAGAATAATCTTCAGAAGCTTTCCAGCTAATTACACATGATTGAAAAATTACGAAATCAAATGTATTTGGTCGCTGTGTTCGCCATATAATTAGAAAACATTAAAATAAACTCTTTCGCATGGATGTATTCTTCAATTCCCAGGGAACTGGCAGATTATTTTTCAGCAACGATTAGATCTTTCCGGAATTTTCTCGATGCTGTATGGCATCCAAACGAAAATTCTCGTTTCAGTTTGGCCTGCAAAAAACTTTTCTGAACTCTAATCCATCAAATTTGGAGCCCTGAAAAGGGCCGTTGATTATATGCTAAGCTAATATAGCACCCTCTCCTTGGATTCGACGGGCCAGTTGAATGTCCTTGGGCATGAAGTGACGCGTTTTGCATGGATAGCACACAAATTTGTATCTTCGAAAAAGCCTCCTGCAGCGTCATAACCGCGGAACTTTGGAAGCGCAAGTCGGTTTTGAAGTCCTGAGCAATTCCACGATCCAAAAGCTGCAAAGGTAGCTTGCGGATCAGCAATTCGGTCGACTTCTGTTAGCGATGAATTTCACGCAAAATTCCCGGTCGATAGCGATGTGGCTTCTTCACCTATCCTGCTGCTGGTGCGCTTATCCGAGCTGCTTTCGTGTGATTTAGATTCTATACTTTTATGGTTTATAAAATGACGCTTCCTTTGCTTTCATTCATTTCTTACTCTACTCTCGCACCGTGAGGACTCGAGCTCGTTAGTCTTTCGCAGACAGCTCGTTAGTCATTCGGTGGTAAGGCACACGAAGTCAGCTCGGATAAGCGCACCAGTAGCAGGATAGGTAGAGAAGCCACATCGCTATCGACCGGGAACTTTGCGTGAAATTCATCGCTATCAGAAGTCGACCGAATTGCTGATCCGCAGCTACCTTTGCAGCATTTGGATCGTGGAATTGCTCAGGACTTCAAAACCGACTTGCGCTTCCAAAGTTCCGCGGCTATGACGCTGCAGGAGGCTTATTCGAAGATACCAATTTGTGTGCTATCCAGGCAAAACGCGTCACATCATGCCCAAGGACATCCAGCTGGCCCATCGTATCCGAGGAGAGCGTGCTATAATAGCTTAGCATATAATCAACGGCCCTTTTCAGGGCTCCAAATTTGATGGATTAGAGTACAGAAAAGTTTTTTACAGGCCGAACTGAAAGGAGCATTTAGCGAAAATCGTGGTTTCGATAATAATTCGTTACCGATAGGTGCCATGGATATGGATTTCTTAATGAAGAATATGAAATACATGACATGATGTAGTGAATATATCCGAAGAAATCACTTTGGTGAAACTGCATTATGAAATTATTTGTGTACGAATGCCGCAATCGATAGTCGACTCTAATTTGCGCTGGGTAATTTCCTCGGAGGACTCGATTCCTTCTTTGAACATTAATAATCTCTTTCTGGCAAAACGATGTGGTATGAATCACATTATTTGAATGATAGAATGAAGAAGTTTTCTGCCAATTTCCTTCAACCTCCAAACGTATCTTTCCCCCGTTTGTCGTTTTCGCGTTCGCTAATCCTTTCTCACAACACCCATTTCTCGTTTAAGAAATTGTTGAGTAAACATTGTTTGCCAGTGCGCGTAGAGCGGGAATTCCTAAAGATTCATTGCACCTCTAATAAATTGCCGAAAGACGTGGTCTTACGTTGATCGCACTTGATTGAAAAAATCCAAAACGAAATGTATTTGGTCGCAGCATTATATGAGTAGAAAGCAAATAATCGCTCGAAAATGACTTGATTTTCGCGATGTGAAACATTTTCCGTTTTTCATGTTATGCATCCAATATTGGATACGAAAATTTCCACTGATGGGGAAAAAAAATATTCAGAAGCTTTCCTGTTAATTGCGATTGATTGAAAAATAACAAAACCAAATGTATTTGGTTGCAGTGTTATATGGATAGAAAACATTAAAATAAACTCTTTCGCATGAATGTAGTTTTCAATTCCCAGGGGAACTGGCAGATTATTTTTCAGCAACGATGATAGCAACGAGAATTCCGCGCGTGTATGTGTGTGTGTGTGTGTGTGTGGCGGCTGCTCCGATGTTTCAAGCGGAACGAAATTAGCTTCACCACAACAGCGACAACATGCTCCAATCGCTGTTCAATCATAACTGAGTGGATTTACGAGCGGCGCTCGCTTATATACCGATTGGTGATTTCAATAGCCTGTTTTGAAAGCAATTTTAAGACTATTGAAACAAGTTTTTGGATGAAAAAGTAACAAGTATATGACGCGTAGATATTTTATCTTTCAAATGAAGTGTTTATCATACCATTTCGTTCAGTTGTTTAAGAGCTATTAACGCTCAAAATCTCGGTCTCCAGCGTAACGCTTTCGTTCTCGAAACATTGGTTTTACACCCCGGTATAGAAATGAAAGACGTAGTCCTACGTCAAAAATATTTCTCAATAATTATTTTTAGAGAATTTAATCGAGTAAAATACTGTGAATAAATCCAATCAATCAAACATTCTAAATCTAAGAGAGCTAAGCGGGTTCGTATGGGTTTGATTCCCGTTCTGGTCGGTTGATTTTTCTTCAAAGAAATATCTTCCAACTTGCACTGTGGCCACACGTGGTCCTAGAGCTTGTCACTTGTAATGCATTCAAGGCGTGTAATTTGGCATAGAAATCTCAACTAAGTACTGTCAAAAAATGACGCAAGTAATACTACGTCAAGTAGCATTCTAAGCCCCTCAATTATAATTCCTGTTCCCTATACGATCAGGAAGTTTTTTCATGATTGCTACTTTGAATCTCTGCCCATTCAGGAATGGACTTTAACCACTTAACCTACAATTAATGAAATAAAAAAGTGGAACAAATAATCCTTACTAGTTACGAATTGTGTGCAAATATTTTCAAAAATGGAAAACAAATTTTTAGAATGAGAGGAATTCGTGAAGCTTACCAATTATATTTTGTTTTTACCTAGTAGTATTGCATCTGTTGATTAGATTTTTCTCAATGATCAATATTTGGACATAGTATTGTCGCATCTCAATGTTCAAACCGTTAACACTATTATAAATGCCAAACAGAACTTTGATCTGGAATGTGAATGTGACAAATTTTATGATAAAACAGGAAGTGGGTTATATCTATGGTATAACCGCAATGGTGACGTAGGACTATCGATTCTTTCCGGATTCTTCTCAATTACTAGCGCGTGTTGCGCGCAAGACTACTAGCAACAGTTGCGCGCGTGTATGTGTGTGTGTGGCGGTTGCTCCGATGTCTCAAGCGGAACCAATTTTCGATGCTAGTATTCTCTCGGTCGTCTTGTCTTCTCTTTCTGGTGGATCGGCTTTTCTGCGCTCCGTCACAGTCCCAAAAAAACTGAATGCGTTTCAGGTTAGGTGAGGCCAGGTGATGAATCCCTTAATCCCTCACCATCCAGTTCGTCCAGTTCGTTCAGTAACGATGTTGTCTTGTCGATGTCCTCACGAAAAATGAATGCGTTTCACCACCAGAATATCGCTTAAGTATGCTTTTTGTCCGTGATTGAATCGAAAGCAGGTGTGGTTTACGATATCAAACGAACATATCCTACTGATGGGGAAGAATAATCTTCAGAAGCTTTTCTGCTAATTGCACTTAATTGAAAAATCACAAAACCAAATATATTTGGTCGCAGCGTTATATGTTAGAAAAATTTAAAAAAACTTTTTCGCATGAATGTATTTTTCAATTCCCAGGGGAACTGGCAGATTATTTTTCAGCAACGATAATATCTTTCTGGAATCTTCTCGATGTTGGATGGCATTTAAACGAAAGAAGTTCCGCACGTATATGTGTGTATGTGTGGCGGCTGCTTCGATGTCTCAAACGGAACCGTTTTTCGGTACTGATACTCTCTTGGTCACCTTCTCTTCTTCTTCTGATGGCTCGGCTTTTCTGCCCTCCCTCACAGTTCCAAACAAACTGCATGTCTTTCAGGTCAGGTCAGGCTAGGTAATGAATCCCTCGATCCCTCGATCCCTCGCCGTCCAGCTCGTCCAGCACGTTCAGCTCGTTCAATTACGATGTTGTCTTGTCGATGTCCTCACGAAAAATTAATTGAAGCCCACCAATGGTTAATGCTAACTCGATAACCACCTATTAATAGCACTTAATTGAAAAATATTTGGTCGCAGTTTTATATGGATAGAAAACATTAGAATAAACTCTTTCGCATGAATGTATTTTTCAGTTCCCAGGGGAACTGGCAGATTATTTTTCAGCATCGATTGAATCTTTCCGGAATTTTCTCGATGCTGAATGGCATCCAAACGAAGCGTTCCGCGCGTGTATGTGTGTGTGGCGGATGCTCCAATCTCTTCCCGGGGAACCGTTTGTGGCATCACTCTCCTCCTGGTGGATTCCCTTCTGGCCTAAGGTGCACAAACAGGCTCTTGGTGACACCGTTCATGATAAACGAAGAGCTTCACCACAACAGCGACAACATGCTCCAATCGCTGTTCAATTATAACTGAGTGGATTTCCGAGCGGCGCTCGCTTATATACCGATTGGTTATTTCAATAGCCTGTTCTGAAAGCAATTTTAAGACTATTGAAACAAGTTTTTGGATCGAAAAGTAACAAGTATATAACGCGTAGACATTTTATCTTTCGAATGAAGTGTTTATCATACCATTTCGTTCAGTTGTTTAGGAGCTATTAACGCTCAAAATCTCGGTCTCCGGCGTAACGCTTTCGTTTTCGAAACTTTGATTTTACACCCCGGTATAGAAATGAAAGACGTAGTCCTACGTCAAAATTTACAAAAATTAACCTCCTTCGCAAAGCCTCTTCAGCAACTAAACATTTTATTCACTCAATAAAATACTTAAGAAATATAACATTTTGATGAACTTTTTGGCTCACATGTCCCGTCTTCATTCCGAAACTATTTGGTCAGCCTATTTAAGAGTATTTTTGTAAGACTCAGTCTCAGGCTGACGTTGAGTAGCTACGGCGGTGGTGTCAGGACAACGGAATGGAATTTGTTCGGGAACTACTTGCCCAACACGGCAAGTCACGGCAAGTATTCTCACTACGACGGTTTAGTTTAATAAAAGTTTCGGACTAGCGTAGAAAAAGCGTGTTGTTGGTTTGCTGGTCTAGCAACTAATATAATTTTCAGGCATCGAGTATTACATAGCGTGTTCATTCAACAAAGTGTGTTCGTACAAAAGTGTGCAAATCTGTGTGAGTGGTACATAGTGTGTGCGTGTGTGTGGAATGGCGAAGAGAAAAGAGTGTTCGTACAAAAGTGTGTATACAAACGCCATGTCGGCATGGCAACAAGTAAATTTGAAAGCTGGTATGCACTAAGTATGGATTATAATGTGTTGTGTTCCCTTTTTTCTTTTTTGTTTTGTATTTTGTATTGATATTTGTAAATTACTATAAATTATTCCTAAACAGAATTGAATATAAAAAAAATGTAAAACAGTGTCGTTCACCCGCCGGTAGTCTCGAGTTGAATTTCGTTATTCAGTCGGGCCTGAAACACTAGAGTTTTTTAATTCCATTCGCGACCTTGGAGTCGTCCTAGATAACAAACTGAGGTTCAATGAGCATATCTGCGTCACTACCGCTAAAGCATTTGCTGCCCTTAGATTTGTTCGTCGATGCACCAATAACTTCAGAGATGTCTACGCAATCAAATCGCTATACTGCTCCTTAGTACGTAGCATTTTGGAGTATGTTGCCTGCGTGTGGTCTCCGTTTCACAGCACCCAATTCACACGAATAGAGAGAGTGCAGGGTAGTTTCATTCGATATGCTCTCCGACAACTCCCTTGGACAGATCCAGACCATCTCCCAAACTACTCGAGCCGCTGCAGACTGATCGCGTTGGTATCGTTAGCTGCTAGGCGTGCCAACCTTCAAAACATATTTGTGTTAGATCTGTTAAATGGAAATTTTGACTGTCCATCCTTGTTATATAATGTATCATTCTATGTACCATTCTGACAACTACGTGAGTGAGATTTGTTGTTTATCAATCGCCATAGGATTTCCCTTAGAGCAGCTATACTCAACCTGTGGCCCGCGGGCCGCATGCGGCCCACCGGGCTCTTTTGGTTGGCCCATCTGATCCGTTACCATTAAGTAATATTAGTATATATTTATTTAATATATTTAATCCGGGCTAATCTTGTTGACGTTAGTGAATGAATATGAAATTATTACCTACTAGCTGACCTGGCAAACTTCGTCGCGCCCACAATTGCTTTTCTGATTTATATAATTTCGAACACTCACGTTCCCCGAAAATTATTTCTCTGTGTTCGATCTATATTCGCAGCATATAATTTCTTTTTTGACATATGCATTTGATGCAGACTGGGACACTTTAATCCTGATACTGACTGTTCAAATCCGTTGCTCCGTTCTTGAGTTAAATCGCGAGGAACGGACACCAAATCATTTTTATTTATATAGATTATTTGACATACAACTATGTTTATCGTTGCTATCAAATCAGAAAGCACGTCACATTTTTATGAAATAGTTTTAACGTTAATAATTATTTTAGCTCTGAACGGATTTTGATGGTTTGCATTCCTATCGAATCGGAAATTCTCTATTTTTTCCGGAACGTAATACATTACGGTTCCCTAACCCATATACGTTTAAAGTTTAACGAAAATTGGAAGAATACACTTTTTTCTATCATGTTTCAGTGGTCGAGGTGCAATATTTAAATATCTAATCGGATGAGCATAAATCTGTCATTCGAAATGCAAATGCAGTATTCGTTCTAAGGACAATGTGGATAGACAAAACATTGCAATCTAAGCTCCACCGTATTCTATTAATTGAGTGAACAAGCCATTCGCGAATTCAAATTACAGTATTCACACATTATCAACCATCTAACTAGCGACAGCCGGGAGGCTTTCGAAATGATTTTTCTTAAAGCCGAGTGTTAAGTTTACTTTTTCAAGTTGAACTTTTTCAAGGCTAGAGGCGAATGAACCGATGAATTTTATAGCCTCTATAATTTGAAACAACCACATAATCAAAGTCATCTCGCTCCAACTATCAGACAGCAGTCTTTCTCAATGCTGATGTCACACAGCGGTTTTGCTCGATTGAAGGAGGAATGAAAGATAGATATCGCTCAGTATGATGCCGTTTTGTTCGGCGGGGGGGGGGGGGGGGGGTGTTGACACAACGTCGATTTGTACGCCGTCTGGTGAGAAGTGCCTCTGTTTTTTCGAATCCCATCACATTTGAATCTGTACTGGGGTGTAAGTTTAAAATTTCAAAAACCAGAACATTACGTTTAGGGAGCAACGCACAAAACCGTTAATACTTTTTTGTCGGTTGAACGGATTCGCCTGATAACCACTTCATTCAAAGAATCAAATGCCTACGAGTTACGAGGGCAGTCCAAAGTACTTAACCTACAAAAAAAAACAAAAAATTTGGAAAAGTGACGATTTATTTCTCAACATAGTCTCCTTTTAGATCGATACACTTGAAAAAAGTTACACGGGGCCAAATCTGGAGAATACGGAGAATACGGGCAGCAGTTCGTAGTGCAATTCGACCAATTTGGCCATGGCGACGGCGAAATTTCCACGGTCGAAACAAAACTACGAGTCCGATTCGGCTGAAATTTGGACAGTAGCCGTTTACGAGAATGTACTACACGATAAGTAATCTCTATTGCGATACTGACACCATCGGGCGAAGAGCTAAGTACTTATCGGACCGCCCTCGTATATGCTGGTTACTAAATGACCCAAAATCTTGTTACAATAGAAGTATTTAAATCACCAAAATCTATAAATATGAGTCCTTCGTAGTCGAGATTTGTTGATTCATGGCGTTTGGCTATCAGTGAATGTTCTCTATATATTGTGCTCGCCCTGACCAATCTCAATTTAAATTTTGATACTGGGTTGAAAAAAATTTTCACTGCAGAATGGATCTTCAGAATATGCAAAACACAAGCATAGTGTAGAGCAAAATTAAAGCAGAAAAGAAATTCGAATTTCCTGTTGCCGTTCTACGTCTTCTGAGACGCTTCATTCTGCGTTGAAGATGTAATTTTGCTAAGAGATACTGAAAAACTACCTGGAAATTCAAGAAGATCAGTATTTCAGTTTCAGTTCTCCAGGCAGCGAGCAATCAACAGTACATTTCAATGGTTGGAATCAATTTGACAATCTTCTCAAATTGCTTCGTGAAAAGTTCGCGGTCTTCACTGAGTGAAAGCATTTATTTATCGGCCCTTGTCATTGCTATCAAATATTTGTATCAAATTTTTTAATTAATAAATCACTTTGATGTTTCTACTCTCCGGCAATGATTGTGTAGTTCTAATTTAACAATGCGGTCGTGGCTCGTGGAGATCATTCTTCTTTGTTTATTTATTTGTGGCCCGTGACACAATAATAATACGTGTTTGTGGCCCCTATGAAAAAAAGGTTGAGTACCGCTGCCTTAGAGAATTGTTTCCGTGAATTCAATAGTGCTTGTGCTGTGTTCGATTTTAACGTGTCCAAAACTGTTTTCAAAATAGGATTAAGAATTTAATATAAGGATTCAGTCTGTGGAATTATAAACAATTCGAGACGGTGATAAATAAACAAATAAAGACGCAAAATATGTTAATTTGCGGCACAAAAAGTGCTGCTATACGCAAAATGAATAATAGTTTCGTTAGATTTGAGGCAATTGAAACTCAATTTAATTATATTGCCGTTCAAAATTTAATTTATTGAATATAACTACGCAATGATCGACATACAACTCCAAAAAATCCTCTGACACCACTGTCACACATTGCGGTCGTTCCATCGAAGACTCGAAAAACCTGTTTTCCAAATCTCTTCTTCTCTCCCGCTCGCATTTTGCACAACATATTTCCAAAGCACACCGGCTCTCTCGTTCCCACCTGCGACAAAAGCGCCGCTGCCGATCGCCCTCTCAATCTCACACGCTCGACTCCGTAAGTTCTCCCTTTCTCACTCATTCTCCCGCAAAACGAACTTGTTCTGCCAGCAGCAAGCACATCGCCCTGGTCGCATATGGGTCAGTCCCAGTTGGTACTCCGTTCGGTGAACTCGTCGTACGCTCTCGTTGGGCACGATCGCGTGTGTCGAACAGTGGTAGTCTCGCACTATTTTTTTTTCTCACTGTCCCGTTCGCAACCACGAACAGCGGGGCGCGAGTTTGTGTGCGTTTCAATAATTTGACCGACAAGGCGTCCTTGTGTACCCCTGCAAACAAATAAAAATCATCGGCAAATTCAAGCGCCAAGTGCGTGCGGAAGTGAGACAGGGATAGAGTGTGTGTGATTGTGGGAACAGCAATCCTTTGAAGATATTATTTTTGTTGTTTTGTCCGACGCAGGGAATCGACACAGCCATGGTTTGACAGTTCTGTGGCCGGCGAGTGTTTGTCGCCGCAGCATTCACACCAGTGCACATGCGTGCACAACAAAACCTGTGCTTTTGATTGTGCTCCCACAGGAGGAGCATCAGCAGCAGCAGCAGCAGCAGCAGTGGCAGTAGTGATCCGTGGAAGCTCAGTGGCAGTGCCTACTGCGGTGTGGGCTGATTGTGTGCGTATGTGTTGGTGCGAAGGATTCTTTTCTCCACAACTGTTCGCGAAAAGGCGAGAATTCAATTAAAACGAAAATTGTTTCCCACGAGATAAACGAAAATATTCTCGAGTCGCATTGCGAAGAATAGAGGGTTTAATTGTTGCGGAGTTTTATCTGATTAGTGTCTGAGAAGTCTGTTTGAAGAAAAGTGGATGGAAAAACGAAAACTGTGTCTGGCTCCGAGCAGACACACCAATATCAACGAAGCCTCCGAGGAACCTTTTTTGCTCCTCTTTCATCTGACAGCGAATAATCGATAACTCCGATGTTTTGGTCCGGCATTCCCTCTGCTTGCCAGGAACGTGAGGCTGTGTAAAACGGATAGTCCGCGCTGCAGAAGATGTGCGATGTGAAAAAGTTCTCAATAAATGCGGAGTGTGAGCAGCAGCAGTGAAGGGAGAAGTAGTGCTACTGCCCGAGGTGCAATTAGTGTGGGGTTCAATTGCCTGCAATCGGGCAGTTGAGTAATTGTATTTTTGAGGTTTTTTCTTCTTCCCTCTGAAGAGCACAGCGAAATTATTCGCCCAAACGAAAGTGAAATTTTTACGTCAGTGCGAAGACGACGACTGGTAATTAAGGTGAAGTGATTACACTTTTAAGCAGAGTGTATGTATACACAGAAGTTGATGGGATGTTCATGATCGTGCCCAATTTGATTTTAAGGAGGTTTTAATGAAAGCAGTTAAGCAGCGGTGTAACCGAATGCATTATTTGAATTTAATGTGAGAAGTAAAAGGGAAAGAGCCTAGGAAAAACAGTATTCGGCGCCAAGAAAAACCCGCAGACAGTCGGCCTCGGTTGGGACATATTGAGGACATTTGGTGGACAACAATTGGATTACGTTCTAAGCGGCGGCACACAAAAAACAAATATAAAGGTTTCGTTAAGACAGCGCCGTTATTGTGAAGCACTGGAACACTCAAAAGACAGGTAAGAATAGTAATCGTTTGCATTTAAATTTACGTTAGAAGGTCAACCTAGGAAGGTGCTTTTAGATTCAGAGTTTTCAGATTTTTATATTGTTGGAAAGAAGGCTGTGGATAATAGCAGCGTTTACGCGATACGTGATTGTTCCATCACTTCTGAAACACATGGGAAACATCGCTTGGTTATGTGAGAAGATATCAAGGATAATTCCAAATGAAGATACATTTCTTTTGATTCATAGAATCGTCAATTCAATAGACTGATCTCATTCAATATGAGATATTTCACATAAAAAATATAAACAAACTCATAGAGCGCGGACTCGATTATTTTATACAGTTTTTTATTTCTTTTCACTGTATATAATCGAGACAAAAAAAAATTATTTGTTTTTTTTGCATGTATTTTTCGTTTTTTGAAAATAAAAGAGGGATTTGATTTTTGATTCATCCCCTTAAAGTCAGAAAACACCTTTCTCACATGAAAAAAAAAATTATCCAGATCATCTCAGGAGGTGATAGACGATCATATTTTATGAAAAATCCTCCTACGCATATGTTCGAACTTCAACAATGGCAGAGTTATAGAACTTTTTTTTTGTTTCGGACCCGTAGCCTACATTTTTTTTTATAAACACATTTATTTCGAACACTAGATTACATTACATTATAGTTTTACACAGGTACACATTGTAGATAAAATTCTAAGGCTTCTACAGAAAGTGTGTTATTTTCATCTAAAATAAAATTTACATAATTTATAAATAATGTTAGAGCTCTAAATTTGTCTCTCCTTCTAATTTGCTTTAACTCAGGAAGAATGAAATTTAAAAAATTGACTTTTCCAATCGTGAGAGAGTGACACTCCAGAGTAGCCTAATTCTTTGACACTGCGTTATTTTGTGTTCTAAATTTTCTACTGCATTTGGACAGTACTGACACATAGGGCTGTCTATTCGATTTTGTCGATAAAGTAACGCAGCATTTGGTATTTCCCCGTTCACCAGTAGATAATATAAAGAGCGTTCCGCCGATGTAAGTTTTCTACTCTTGATGGTCTCCCAAACACTTTTCCAGAGCACGTTAGGGTTTTCCAACGATATTTTTGGTGTTTGTATGCTTTCTCTGAAAAAGTCGTGCAGAGAAGCAGTCGAAGGATTTTGCTTGAGACGATCAGGAACGTATGCTATAGTTTTTGCAAGATTTTTTAAGCAAGGATATAGTGCTGGAACAGCTGCAACATTCGGTGGATTACCCAGACAATTCGAGAATGTGAATGCAAAGGGAGTGAATTCCATGTCTCCGATGAATCGACTGACTAGAAGCGCTTTGCATTTATACTTTGGCAGATGCAGATTGAGACCACCCATGCTAACTGGTAGTGCAAGTTGTTCTATGGGTATTCTCGTTGGGTGCCGATCCCGGATGAAGCTGCCTATTTGAGATGTGATACGAGCAGTTGCAATATTTGGGGCACTGATAACAGAGGCCAAGAACCACAACCGCGAGGTGATGAAAGTATTCAGTATAACAATTTTTTGATGTAATGTGAGGATCCTCGGCTTGAACATCCACATCAATTGCGACGTCTTTCTGATTGCATCATTCCAGTTGAAGTCGATTGTTTGCTTCATAGAGTTGAAATATGTGATCCCTAAAATTTTTACGGAGGGACGAACTGTCGGCTAAACAGACTCATCGGGTTGTTGCCAGCAGCCAATGTTGACTGCCACGGTTTTTGTCAGATTCAGAATAGATCCCGAACATAAGCCAAAGTCCATGAAGGTTTGTTCGATGATCGGACGAAATAGAAATATTGTTGTCCAATGAAAAACCGAAATTATTAATTATGGTTGAAACACATTTAACGGAATTGACTGATCTGAATGGATTCAATGTAGTTGGATACACAATGATCAATTGTTTGTCGAGATCTGCCCATACTGGAGGCGTATCTATGTATATTTCGAACCTTTTATATTTTAAAGAAATTTTCAATGGAACATATGGGCACAATTGGTTTCTAGCCGTTGAAGTCAGAGGATGCAAAATTTCAGGAATATACGCTGGAATATACCATTCGCCTAGTGCTAGTGACAAGGACTTCTTAGAATTTTTGGAAGATGCATGGCTACAGCACATACAAGTATATGAACAAAAAAGGATTGTCATAACTGGTGATTTTAACATTGATTGGGACGAGCATAGAAAATCTTTTGAATTAAAAGCAATCACCCAAGCCGCTGGATTTAGACAAAGAATAAATGCTCACACTAGAATAACCAGAACATCTTCGACGACCATTGACTTAGTATTTACGAATTTCGACGATGGTGTGATTGAAATTGTTTACAATAGCAAAATCTCGGATCATGAAACAATTGGAATGGTGTACCATTTTTCTGATGTTGACTTTTCTGAAATAAAAAAGGAAAAATCATATAAGTGTTGGAACAATTATTCAAAACGAATATTGCAATCTGTTTTACAGAACAAAATAACTCCGATTGGAGAACGAATCTCTCTTCATGATGTTGCAAAAAATCTAGAAGAAGCGCTTTGTTCTTCAATGAAACAGATAATTGCCGGTAGTCAGACTGCCGTTCCAGTACTCAGAAATATTAGTAACAAAGCCTGGTATAACTCTACGTTGGCTAACATAAAGAGACGAAGAGATTATTACTTAATAACAGCTAAACGCACAAAAACTATTGGAAATTGGAGCACGTACAGAATATGGAGAAATATTTATGTACGTGAACTTAAGCATTCCAAGAATAAATTCATCCAAAATGAGATAAATACAATACAGCATGATCCGAAGAAGCTATGGAAAAAAATCAAATCATTATGTAATCCAGGCGGCAGCAAGGATATCGACATTGAGTTTGACGGTAAAAAGGAAAATAACAATATAACAGCAGAGAAACTCAACAATTTTTTCACTTCAAGTGTGGAAGAAATCCACAATGGTATTGTAGCTCCATCAAATCGACTGAATTTTGTTTTCCCTGGCCTGTCTTCACAATTGAGATGCTTTAAAACTATCAACATGGAAACTCTTAGGAAGGTAGTAATGGATTTGAAAAACTGTGCAGGTGTTGAGAATATCAATAAAACCGTATTAGTAGATGCATTTGATCTAATCAAAGAAAATCTACTAAATATAATAAATGAATCTATGCTTCGGGGCGAATGCCCTCATACTTGGAAGAAATCTGTTGTTTTACCGATTCCAAAAAATCCGAAATCGTCCAAGCCAGAAGACCGGAGACCAGTGAATATGTTGCCATTATACGAAAAGATCCTCGAAATCGTTATCAAAGACCAACTGTTGGAACATATAACGAAAAATGGAATTCTGGTTGAGGAACAGTCAGGTTTCAGGAAAAACCACTCTTGTGAAACGGCTCTCAATTTATTACTCCTGAAATGGAAACAGGCTATCGAAACGAAAAAAATAGTATTGGCTGTATTTATTGACTTGAAGAGGGCTTTTGAAACAGTAGATCGAATGAAATTACTTGATTTGCTTTCCAATTATAATGTAACTGGACCTGTATTGAACTGGTTTGAAAGTTACCTGAACGGGCGAACACAAATCACTATTTACAGGGACAGTGAATCATCGGCGAGACCAGTGAATCTGGGTGTACCTCAAGGAAGTGTTCTGGGGCCGCTGCTTTTCTTGCTTTATATTAATGACATTAAACAGGTGTGAAATGACAGTGACGTAAACTTGTTTGCTGACGACACAGTGATATTCATTGTTGCTGAGACATTGCAAGATTGCTTCGTCAAGATGAACCGTGAACTGCAAAACTTAGACGAATGGTTGAGATGGAAAAAACTTAAGTCGACATGCCATGGGTTAAATACGTTAAGTTGATAACATAAATTGTTCTTCAATTAGGAATCTATGTTTGTAATATAACCAGTCCGTTTGTTTTGACGTAGGACTACGTCTAACCGGAAGATATAGGGGGTGAAATGGAAATCTAGGCACTGAACAAGTAGGAAAAAATGCAAGATATGGAACGCTTATAACTCGAGCATTTCTCAATAGATCGCAAAGGTTTTTGCATCAATTGATAGGAAATATATCTACGCATCTATCATAACGAATAACATTTCATTTTTCTTGAGATAAATAATTGAATAATTGTGAAATATCAAGCATTGTCAAAATGCACTATGTGCCTATTTTTGATTGGTCCATTTTGTGCTCCTCAAATCATACCGACCAAAACGGGCAACCAGAGCAGCAGCGAAATAGAATGAAGCACGATTGGAAAGGAAAAAGAAAAAAATGAACGAAACATTGGTCGCAGTCTCACACATGCGTAATTCTCGAGCCAGCCAGTCAGCTTAAAAATCCCCGCTCCGCTGCCGTAACGATCATTCTCATCGAAACCGTACACCACATCGTTTCGCATCACATCAAATCAACAAACCAACCCAAGCAGCCCTGTCTGGACATGGTAAAGGAGGAAAAGTGAAGGGAAAGGCAAAATCCCGCTCGAACCGTGTTGATCTGGAGTTCCCCGCAAGGGTAGCTAGGCCGAGCGCGTTAGTACCAGTGCACCAGTCCACCTAGCCGGCGTTATATAGTTTCGGCCGCCGAAGTGATCGAGTTAGCTGGCAAAGCTGCTCGCGACGATAAGAAAATTCGCATTCGGAACAGAACACATTCGGTTCGGTGGACATCAAGACAACAGGCAGTTGCAGCGAGTGGCGAGTGGTAAACGCAATCGCAAAACGGCATCAGGTAGCAGAAGAAAAAAGTTTGTTCTTTATACAAACTGCTTTGGTGGCAAATCCAGAACAAGGCGGCATCGAGGGCGTTCGAAATGGTTTTTTTCAAAACCATGAGTACTAAGTTTTCTAAATTGGAACCATTCCATAAAACAAGGCGCTTTGCAGGGCCATTAAACCTTCCAAAAAAGAGTTTAGGAAATACAGTTCAATGCTTTCTAAAACATGATCCAAAATAATAATAAAACACAAATAGATTTTTTCATAATTTGTTTGCCAGGATCTGATGAGTATGTGAATTTGGCAGTTGTTCTGAGCTTATTGATAGTTGGGGACTTTCCTGATTATTCAATTTTCACCAATTCTTAAATTGTTTCCAGATTGAAAGTACAGTAATTTACAATTAGTTCGACATTTAGCTAATTGGACGGACATGTAATGCGACATATTTAGTTGGACATTTTTGTAAACATAGAGATCCAAATTATGACCCCACATTGAAAGTCGACACTGTACCACTGCCATCGCAAATGTTCAATTACAGGTTAAAATCGCCTCCAATGCGACACTGAGTGGTGCTTCGGCACGTCGCATTGAATGTAATTTACTGTACAACATGTCACAAAGCTGGATGGGAAGAAATTTTCCAACTGTGAAAGCTGTGGCGAGTGGCAACAAATCGCTAAACAGGAAGGTTTAGCCGAACAAGATGGGGATATCGAGTGATAACAAAACAATAAACTCTTTATATTGAAGATAATTTTGTGATCCTGAAAAGGACCCTTTTTAGCCTGCATGTGAATCCAACGAGCGAACAAATCGTAATGAATGTATTTTTTTGCTATCGCTCCCTTTTAACGCTCATTCGTTCGTCTCGTTGGACTCGCACCTCTGGCTGAGTCTGCCGATTTGTCTCTATCCTGTGAGTGTGTACCGCTAGAGTATAAAACACGCGGACCCCAAAAAAATATCTTATTTTCTTTCAAACCGTAAACCCGTGTGGTTGTACGGCATCGGCATCGTGGACGTAACAAAGGAGGACAAGTTAAGGGAAAGGCAAAGTCCCACTCGAACCGTGCAGGTCTCCAGTTCCCTGTTGGTCGCATTCACTGATTGCTCCGCAAGGGTAACTAGGCCGAACGGATTGGTGCCGGAGCACCAGTATACCTAACAGCGATTATAGAGTTTCGGCCGTCGGAGTGCTCGAGTTGGCTTGCAAAGCTGCTCACGACAATCAGAAAACCCGCATCAAGAACAGAGCAGCTTCGGTTCGGCGCTCATCAAGGCAACAATTAGTTTCAGTGAGTGGCAAAGTGTTTCTCCGGCACGTCGCATTAAATGTAATTTACTGAACAACATGTCACAAGCTGGATGGGAAGAAATTTTCCAACTGTGAAAACACAACACCAAAGGTTCTTTTCAGAACCATCAACATATTCATAAAGAGTAAACAGTAAACTAATCCATTTTCCAGGTAGATAGGTAGGTATTCACGTAGGAGAAGAAAATAAAACAATATATTTTAAATATATATTTAACAAAAGCTGTTTCCTTTGTATAGTCCTACGTCACTCCGGTTATGTCCCCGACATTACCCACCCGTCTTTTGTTTTTTACTTCAATGTGCTTACTGGTTATTTTAATAATTGTTACATAAAGATCAACAAGAGAACTCGTACAGCTCAAACTTTTTGAGGTGATCATCATCATTATTTCATTATTTCATAAAACGAGGAAATTATTGTCTTTTGAGTGTATGTGTGTCCGTGTATTTTTCTTGTCAAGACTATGGTGATGATGGTATTTTTTTTTTTGCTTTTATATATATCTTAGTTATTCAATTAAATTTAAAAAATAATTGTGAAGTCTGCAATAGTTTGAGCCCGCGCGCGTTGGCAAACATAGAGAAACGTGAGATTGAACAAAAGCAAAAGAATTTTTGATCGAATAAAACAAAGTCATTCCAAGGGGTTTAATGTGGAAACCTGAGGTAAGCTAGGGATAGCTCAATCGGAATACTTGTAAATTCATCTTCTCAACAGATAATTATATCAAGATTTTTCTGTGTTGTGGCGGATCTCATTGCAGATTCAGGTTGACACGTTTATACCCCAGGTTGAATGTAGGGCCTGAAGTATCGGCTGGAATTAGGCTTAGGTTTGCTCAGCTGTCTGGTTTCGAAAACGATTAACAGACCGTTGTCGGGTATCCAGTGAAGCGGGAATTCCTTTGTAAATTCTAGGCTAATGCTGACATAGGTATTGGGTTCAATTCCTGATCGGTCAAGAATTTTTTCGGGTTGGAAATTTTCTTGACATGCCTTGGGATATGTGAAGTGATGGGCCTGAAGTGTCGGCTAGAATAAGGCTTGGGTTTGCTCAGCTACTAGAACTCGGAAACGATCGCAATTGCAGGCCGTGGCCGGGGATCTGATAAAGCGGGATTTCCCTTGAAAATTCATGGCTAATACTGACATAGGCATTGGGTTCAATTCCCGATCGGTCTAGGGTCTTCCCGGGTTGGAAATTCTCTCGACATGCCATGGAATGAATACTTTAGACAAAGGCTTAAATTGTTCTATCGATTAGTAATCTATGTCTGCGGGATAACCAGTCCGTTTTCTTTTCAATTTAATGTGCTCACTGGTTAGTATGATGTAATAAACTCAGTAACTCAATTATTATCAATAAGATAACCCGTCCCGCTCAAGCCTTTGTAGGGGAAAGAGGTGGGACCATCATCATCATTTATATAAAAAAAGAAGCTTATTGCTATCAGAGTTGTGATGATGGAAATGTCGTCCGCGTATGCTATCACTAGATCTAGTGGACCATTGCAAACTGAGCGCAGCTTTTCAAGGAGGGGATGTAGGTACAGGACAAATAGATGCATACTGATAGGATCGCCTTGTCTTACTGAGCGTAGGATGGGGAATTCGGGAGAGAGATTTCCGTTTACTAGTAAACGCGATATTGACGAGGACATTATCTTCCCAATTAGTGACACAAATTCCTGGTTCAAGCGAATGTTCCGCATCACGCCCAGAAAAAAATTTATATTCACTCTATCAAAGGCATGATCAAAGTCAAAGGAAATTATTTTCCCTGATCTTCTTCTGCAATTTAGTTCAACTATTCGATCTTTTATTCCGTGCACGGCTTCGAATATGTTTCTCTTTGAGTTGGAACACTTTTGGCTTATGTGGGTGAAGATACCAATAAAAAGATACCAATAACTTTTAATTACAACTGACATTTTTTGTAGCCGATGATAAGACAGTTTTATCATTTAAATTAGAAGCACACCATCCTACGAGAATATTCTGAGATGGTGGAGTGTTGGAATTGACCTATCTGGTCATGGGAACCATTTGAAATTTCAAGAAATTCACGAAAATGGACAAGTCCTAAGGCTAATATTTTTCGGAGGCGATAGAATGTCAATTTTATCATTTGAATTAGAAGCATACTATCCTCCGAGAATATTCTGAGATGGTGGAATGTTGGAATTGACCCATCTGGTCATGGGAACCATTTTAAATTTCAAGAAATTTACGATAATGGACAAGTCCTAAGGCTAATATTTTTCGGAGGCGATAGAATGTCAATTTTATCATTTGAATTAGAAGCATACCATCCTCCGAGAATATTCTGAGATGGTGGAATGTTGGAATTGACCCATCTGGTCATGGGAACCATTTTAAATTTCAAGAAATTTACGATAATGGACAAGTCCTAAGGCTAATATTTTTCGGAGGCGATAGAATGTCAATTTTATCATTTGAATTAGAAGCATACCATCCTCCGAGAATATTCTGAGATGGTGGAATGTTGGAATTGACCCATCTGGTCATGGGAACCATTTGAAATTTCAAGAAATTTACGATAATGGACAAGTCCTAAAGCTAATATTTTTTGGAGGCGATAGAATGTCGATTTTATCATTTGAATTAGAAGCATACCATCCTCCGAGAATATTCTGAGATGATGGAGTGTTGGAATTGACCCATCTGGTCATGGGAACCATTTTAAATTTCAAGAAATTTACGATAATGGACAAGTCCTAAGGCTAATATTTTTTGGAGGCGATAGAATGTCGATTTTATCATTTGAATTAGAAGCATACCATCCTACGAGAATATTCTGAGATGGTGGAGTGTTGGAATTGACCCATCTGGTCATGGGAACCATTTTAAATTTCAAGAAATTTACGATAATGGACAAGTCCTAAGGCTAATATTTTTCGGAGGCGATAGAATGTCAATTTTATCATTTGAATTAGAAGCATACTATCCTCCGAGAATATTTTGAGATGGTGGAGTGTTGGAATTGACCCATCTGGTCATGGGAACCATTTGAAATTTCAAGAAATTTACGATAATGGACAAGTCCTAAGGCTAATATTTTTTGGAGGCGATAGAATGTCGATTTTATATTTGAATTAGAAGCATACCATCCTACGAGAATATTCTGAGATGGTGGAGTGTTGGAATTGACCCATCTGGTCATGGGAACCATTTGAAATTTCAAGAAATTTACGATAATGGACAAGTCCTAAGGCTAATATTTTTTGGAGGCGATAGAATGTCGATTTTATCATTTGAATTAGAAGCATACCATCCTACGAGAATATTCTGAGATGGTGGAGTGTTGGAATTGACCCATCTGGTCATGGGAACCATTTTAAATTTCAAGAAATTTACGACAATGGACAAGTCCTAAGGCTAATATTTTTTGGAGGCGATAGAATGTCGATTTTATCATTTGAATTAGAAGCATACCATCCTACGAGAATATTCTGAGATGGTGGAGTGTTGGAATTGACCCATCTGGTCATGGGAACCATTTGAAATTTCAAGAAATTTACGATAATGGACAAGTCCTAAAGCTAATATTTTTTGGAGGCGATAGAATGTCGATTTTATCATTTGAATTAGAAGCATACCATCCTCCGAGAATATTCTGAGATGATGGAGTGTTGGAATTGACCCATCTGGTCATGGGAACCATTTTAAATTTCAAGAAATTTACGATAATGGACAAGTCCTAAGGCTAATATTTTTTGGAGGCGATAGAATGTCGATTTTATCATTTGAATTAGAAGCATACCATCCTACGAGAATATTCTGAGATGGTGGAGTGTTGGAATTGACCCATCTGATCATGGGAACCATTTTAAATTTCAAGAAATTTACGATAATGGACAAGTCCTAAGGCTAATATTTTTTGGAGGCGATAGAATGTCGATTTTATCATTTGAATTAGAAGCATACCATCCTCCGAGAATATTCTGAGATGATGGAGTGTTGGAATTGACCCATCTGGTCATGGGAACCATTTTAAATTTCAAGAAATTTACGATAATGGACAAGTCCTAAGGCTAATATTTTTTGGAGGCGATAGAATGTCGATTTTATCATTTGAATTAGAAGCATACCATCCTACGAGAATATTCTGAGATGGTGGAGTGTTGGAATTGACCCATCTGGTCATGGGAACCATTTGAAATTTCAAGAAATTTACGATAATGGACAAGTCCTAAAGCTAATATTTTTTGGAGGCGATAGAATGTCGATTTTATCATTTGAATTAGAAGCATACCATCCTCCGAGAATATTCTGAGATGGTGGAATGTTGGAATTGACCCATCTGGTCATGGGAACCATTTTAAATTTCAAGAAATTTACGATAATGGACAAGTCCTAAGGCTAATATTTTTCGGAGGCGATAGAATGTCAATTTTATCATTTGAATTAGAAGCATACCATCCTCCGAGAATATTCTGAGATGGTGGAATGTTGGAATTGACCCATCTGGTCATGGGAACCATTTGAAATTTCAAGAAATTTACGATAATGGACAAGTCCTAAGGCTAATATTTTTTGGAGGCGATAGAATGTCGATTTTATCATTTGAATTAGAAGCATACCATCCTACGAGAATATTCTGAGATGGTGGAGTGTTGGAATTGACCCATCTGGTCATGGGAACCATTTTAAATTTCAAGAAATTTACGACAATGGACAAGTCCTAAGGCTAATATTTTTTGGAGGCGATAGAATGTCGATTTTATCATTTGAATTAGAAGCATACCATCCTACGAGAATATTCTGAGATGGTGGAGTGTTGGAATTGACCCATCTGGTCATGGGAACCATTTGAAATTTCAAGAAATTTACGATAATGGACAAGTCCTAAAGCTAATATTTTTTGGAGGCGATAGAATGTCGATTTTATCATTTGAATTAGAAGCATACCATCCTCCGAGAATATTCTGAGATGATGGAGTGTTGGAATTGACCCATCTGGTCATGGGAACCATTTTAAATTTCAAGAAATTTACGATAATGGACAAGTCCTAAGGCTAATATTTTTTGGAGGCGATAGAATGTCGATTTTATCATTTGAATTAGAAGCATACCATCCTCCGAGAATATTCTGAGATGATGGAGTGTTGGAATTGACCCATCTGGTCATGGGAACCATTTTAAATTTCAAGAAATTTACGATAATGGACAAGTCCTAAGGCTAATATTTTTCGGAGGCGATAGAATGTCAATTTTATCATTTGAATTAGAAGCATACCATCCTCCGAGAATATTCTGAGATGGTGGAATGTTGGAATTGACCCATCTGGTCATGGGAACCATTTTAAATTTCAAGAAATTTACGATAATGGACAAGTCCTAAGGCTAATATTTTTCGGAGGCGATAGAATGTCAATTTTATCATTTGAATTAGAAGCATACCATCCTCCGAGAATATTCTGAGATGGTGGAATGTTGGAATTGACCCATCTGGTCATGGGAACCATTTGAAATTTCAAGAAATTTACGATAATGGACAAGTCCTAAAGCTAATATTTTTTGGAGGCGATAGAATGTCGATTTTATCATTTGAATTAGAAGCATACCATCCTCCGAGAATATTCTGAGATGATGGAGTGTTGGAATTGACCCATCTGGTCATGGGAACCATTTTAAATTTCAAGAAATTTACGATAATGGACAAGTCCTAAGGCTAATATTTTTTGGAGGCGATAGAATGTCGATTTTATCATTTGAATTAGAAGCATACCATCCTACGAGAATATTCTGAGATGGTGGAGTGTTGGAATTGACCCATCTGGTCATGGGAACCATTTTAAATTTCAAGAAATTTACGATAATGGACAAGTCCTAAGGCTAATATTTTTCGGAGGCGATAGAATGTCAATTTTATCATTTGAATTAGAAGCATACCATCCTATGAGAATATTTTGAGATGGTGGAGTGTTGGAATTGACTCATCTGGTCATGGGAACCATTTGAAATTTCAAGAAATTCACAAAAATGGACAAGTCCTAAGGCTGATATTTTTTGGAGGCGATGGAATGACATTTTTTTCATTTTAATTAGACACACGAGTCTTTCCATTAGTCATCAAACCGGCATCTACTGCTAAAATAATCGTTTTTGAATTTGAATGGCGGCTTCAAAAATTGATCGTTCATAACAAGAAAGTCAGCTTAAGTCGACCAATTAATTTGCTTCGATGGCTAATGAATCGCGGCTTAAATGTAAATCAGCTTACATCTCTGGACCAAATATTACATCGGTCAATGAAAAAATATTCAAAAAGAAAATAATTTTTTGGGTCGAATAAACTAAGTTTCTCTAAAATTTAGCCGATCAATATTATAGTCCAGTTCTAGATTTTCTTAGTCGAGCCGGATAGGCGCCGATTCCAAAACGTGATTAACCCATTCCAAAATATTGTTTCATGTTTTATTGTAAAATCTCATCATATTCTCACAAAAAAGTGCTTAAAAAATTAAGAATATTTGAGAAAATATATGAGGAAACGAATTTTTGATCGGTTGAGCAACCTACAACATGGGATAGTCTAGTATTTTCGGAAATGCTAGTCGATATTAATTTTCAGTTCGCGAAATCGATGCATCGAGAACACTTCTTAACCATGACTCGAGACTCCCGGCTTAAATTTACGAAAAAAAAGTTGAAATCGACTATTATCGAGTGATATTAATCATTCGACTTTGTTCCGATTTTCTGAATAAGAAACCTCCTCAGATCAGTCTCGTTCAGACGACTTGAAGCTGAAGTATTTTTATTATAAGTAAACGTATGCTTTCAAGTGATATAAATCTTACAATAGGGTTTTCTTTGCGACTCCTTGGTAGTCAGAGGTAATACCTAACCCACTGAGTAATGGAATTCAAGTTCTCCTCTCAGATTGAGCCTAGAGAAAAATATCTTGTTCTGCAAATTGTTATTAATTTAAATCTTATTTCGCCATACTTTTTCCCGTGAGTATTCACTTTAAATGAATAGAATACGTCCTACAATCAGTAGATCAATTAGGCGTAATTATATAAAAAAAAACTGTATTGATTTTTTCCTGGATCTAACCGCGTTGTCATCACTTCTGGTAATGATCGATTGTTCATTTTCATTCCTTTTTCTCCACTTCTGTCATACATATACATCTACTACTGAATCCACTGAACGCGAATTTAGCCTTCGTAACTTCCGTGAGCAACCACTTGCAACTTATTTAACACTAGATTTACCAGACCAGTCATTTTGACTGGTCGTGCAATTTCAATTTAAAATTCCTACGACATATTACATTTGCTTTCCGAAATGATGTTATGACTTTTGTAGCTATAAGTAGAAAAAACATTTTATAAACTTAATGTTACTTAATATTTATTACTAACAAATATATTTTTTTGTTATTGACATTTAAACCAGTACCAGTCAAACTGACTGGTGCATGTTTCTATGAAGAAATGTATGAGAGCGTTTTAATTTCAACATATTTTGACAGCAATTGTCAGCCCCTGAAAATGTTCTGCATATTTAGAAAATGCAACCAGCATACCTCTGGAATGTTCAGATGTGGAAAGTGAATTATACGACAGCGGCGATGATTTGTTAGATAGAAAAATTGATTCTCAAGGAAGTGATGATAACAGTGCTATTATCGAGAGTAGTGATGAGGAAATTCCTGATGATGACAATATAGATGAGCCAAGCGACAGTGGTTGCGTAAAAATTCCAATCAAGCGTACCAAATCAGCAAACTGAAATTGCTTTAGACGGAACTATTTGAACGAGAATTGAAGAAGGAGGTGTTGCTGGTAGATTACTAGTTCATAGTAATTTCAAAGATGTACACGGTCCAACAGCACATGCTGAAAGAAATATTATGAACGGGAATCTAAGTAGTGCGTTCCAATTACTGATTGATAACCATATTTTGGAACATATACGAATTTGTACAGAGTTAGAAGCCTCTCGAGTTTTGGAAAAAAGTGGACAATTACACAAGAAAAATTGAAGGCATCTCTTGCAATATTGTGCGCGCGTGGGGCGTACGAAGGAAATAGCTTCAAACAGGGGATGAACTTATATTACCGGGGATAAGCAACTTTTTCCATCGGAGGCCAGATGCAGATTTACTCAGTATTTTCCAAACAAACCCCATAAATTTAGCATAAAATTCTAATTGGCGTCTGATGTAGAGACGAAATATGTGATAAATGGCTTTCCTTATTTAGGAAAAAGCGAGACTCGAAATGCATCAATCCCCCTATGCAAATTTGTCGTAATGAAATTTCTTGAACCGTATACCATGAAGGAGCGTAAAACTGATATTTTTTACAAGTATTCCTTTGGCGTTAAAATTAAGATCTCAAAATACTTCGTTGCTTGGAACGATACGCGCTTCTATTGGCAACCAGACATATTTTGGCGTCGATGTCACTGATCGAATGGAAATCAGGTTCCAGAAGGTGACCACTTCAACTGTTTTTCAATAATTTAGTTTCAGCCGGAAGAAATAGCTGGATATTGAACAAAACATAACAGGAGAAAATATCTCACGAGAAGACTTTCTGTTTCAATTAGCAAAAGAACTTGCTTCAGAATATCAGACTTCAAGGCAAATACCACACGAAGCTGATATACCAACTACAAATGGCACTGTTTCTGTACGCAAATGGTGTCAAATAGAATATTTTAATAACAATAAGACTACAAATATTTGCAATAAATGCAAAAAAAGTCTATGTAGAAAGTGTATACACTGCAAAATCTATTGTGAGCAACAAACTGTAAACAATTAAGTGTTTTGTTATTTGACAATGTCTATTAGTCCATTTATCTATCACAATTAATATTGTTCAACTTATTTTCGCCATTTGATAAGTAATAGTACAGACTGGAACCACAATATTCATTTTTTCTTATACACCAGTCATTTTGACTGGTGCTGGTAGAAATAGGTATATATAAATAGCTGGTAAATCTAGTGTTAACACGGGGTCGTTTCCATACTAGGCGGTACAGGATAGTCCCGATCTTCTGAACAGACTTGAATGAACTAAAAACATCCGTAGCCGATCGAGTCAACTAGAAAAATAAGCTAGCGGCGGTCGCCGTTGGCCCCATTTTTCTTGTTGAAAAAAACCGGCGTCGACATTTTCAAATATGGCGTCGACCGCCGAAATTTTTGACGACAGAAGTGTCTGTCTCCTGGTCTGCTATACATTTTCTGTAGGCGTTAAGATCAACACTGAAAAATATTTCGACATAAAAAAGCGCAAAATAAAAAAAATACTAAGTCAGCGCTATTATCTTAAGTCACCAAAGTGAAGTTGTGTACTCTAGCTTCTTCTTCTTCTTGGATGGCGCTACCGTTCCAGTGAAACTTTTGCCTTCTCAACGCAGCATTACTTGCGTCATTTTTATTAGTAGTGCTTGGTTGAGATTTCTATGCCGAATAACACGCCTTGAATGTACTCTGGAGGGGCAAGCTCTAGAATACGCGTGACCACAGTGCAAGCCGGAAGAATTTTCTTTCACGAAAAATCCCCCGACCAGAACGGGAATCGAACCCGAACCCCCGGCATGATAGTGTGGGACGCTAACCACTCGGCCACGGGAGCACGTACTCTAGCGCCGAATCGTAATGAAAATATTCGGTGGCGGAGTTGCGCCGTGGCGAATTTTCGTTCGGCAATGAAACGATTGCGATGAGTTGTGATGATATTGAAAGTGGAATACAGCTGGAATCCGACGAATGCATGGAAATTGAGGTAGGTTCAGTTTGTATTAATCTATGACTTCAGTAAAAATTTTATTACGACAAAATTAATTCATAATAAAAATTGCGCTTTTTTCTGTGTGGCATTCATACCCCTGAGTTCACTTTTTAAAAACATGAATAGAAACTATTGCTACATGTTCTTTAAATGTATTATTAAAAGAGCTTCTGAATGTTTCCACCAGAACCCAATGATAAATGGGTCTGAAAAGTTGAACGAATTGGTATGAAAATATGGAGAAATTTGCGTTAGTGATACTAAAGCCTATGATCATAACGCGAAATCCAACAGTCACATAATTTCCGTTGTTTCCTATTATAAGAAGAGATGTCGACCAGGAATATCATTTCATAATCAAAAGGGATGAAACACGGTACGTGGAATGGATTCAACGGATAAAAATTGAAAATCATCCGGCTAAGCAGTTTAAATTTCAGCATGTCGATATTCTACTAAGTAATTATCATCAATTTTCACGTATTATTTTTTTCAGAAACAAAACGTTTAACTAAACTATTAATTTGTATGGCTCGAACCTTGGCGATGGTAATTGAGGACAGGTTAAAAACTCTCAAGCCATTATTGTTCACCTGTTCAACACAAACGAGCAGCAATTCATTTAATCCTCGACGACCAAACGATTTTCTCCGGCAGCGAAATTGAAAATATCGACAGATCAAGAAATCATGTCTATATATTTTTTATCTGCTTCTATAGAAATTTCCCACCCTAATTAAAATAAACATTAGAGAAAATCAATTTGAGTATTTTATGCGTCTGAATAAACCACAAAAACGTAAACATCGATTAAATTTTCTTCTACGCTTCATCTGATTCGCTACTCAAAAGTGTCGTTTGACTGACCGATGAAAAAACACTTTCGTACGAAAACGAGGATAGGGCAATTCGTTCGAACGAACGATGTTCGAATGTTCGAACGGATAGATTTCTTTCGTACGAAACCAAGGATACGAATGAGGCATTCTTTCGAACGTTTTGTGTTCGTTCGAAAACAAGAATAAGGGTGTTTATTTTTTTGGTTCGTTAAGTTAGTGTATAGAATAATATTAGGTGATTAATAGCAGTAATAGACGATAATATCTACTGTTTGCGCCACGCGGAGCGAGCGCATACGTGTTGCGACATGACCTGTCATTCCATTGCATCACCCAGAGACGTGCGAAAGTGAGATGAAAGCAGTATCAACACAACAAACTAATATCACCCGAGCTAACCGAGCGAAGCCGACAGGACAAACACCCCACCAATTTCAGGGAGTATAAAAGTAGCAGAGCAGCATATGATCCATCTTTATAAGTTTTTATTCACCACGTGTATTTAGAAACCATTAGAGAAAGTTATAGTGAAAATTTGGACTTTGAAAACTAGTGTCGTTTTTTCCTACAGTAAATTTAGTCAGACCCTTTCCAACCGGAGTACTATAAGGATTGAGAAATGTGTACTGTGAAGATGGCATCCTCTTATAAAATTAATTTAGAGATGTGTTTAGAAGCGGTTAACAGTTTAATTTCAACCAAGTGCCTAGAATATGATTTCAAGTTAAATTTTAAGAACATGCAAGTAATTTTGGAGCGTATGGGATTAGATAAAACGAACTATCCTAGTATGAAGGTAATCAAAAGCCTTCTAATGAAACATCGAAAATCCGTAAAACGGTTTGCTCCTGAGATTACTTTGCAGAATTGTTGGGATGCAGCGAATGATTTGATCGCTAGAGAAGAGTTGGATGAGCTATTCGAATTGAATTCTAAGAATCTGAAAGAAATTCTTGTAGAAATGGGATTAAACGAAAAATGCGCACCTAACTTAAAAAAAGTTAGGAATAACTTCGCTTGTAATCCAACATATAAGAAGTATCGTGCAGAACGAAAGGTGAGAACCCTTATAATTGTTATAAGCTTCCTGAAATTAATAAAACTATTTTGAAATTTTCAATGTGAAATCATTTCCGCAGAATATTGAACATTCAATTGCCGCTGAAAGTCATAACGTAAGTGTAAAATATCAAATTGCTTTGAAATAGTCACGCCATACAGTAACTTCAAATTTTTATAGATCGATAATTTCAAAGAATGTTCTTTTGAGAATGAAAGTGCCTGCTTGCCACAAGACTGCGTTGGAGTTCATGAAGTAAGATGACATTTCTATTTATTAATTCATGTATTAATAGTTGTTATTTAGCAGCTTTTATTAAATAAAACAGATCATATGTCCGAAACAAACTCATCTCCTTCACGTGTCGAAACAAGAACATTATCATTTGTATCATTTGACACAAACGATTTCGAGGAATTGGCCGACTCTCAAAGTACTACTTTTGACGGCGTTGATAATACGGGAAAAGATAACGAAGTAAGATGACATTTCCAATTAATTATTCATGTATTAATATGTATTATTCTTCAGCAACCTCCATTCGGATTTTTATTGAAAGGAACAGATTTATCGCGTGTCGAAATAAAATCATTATCCGTCGAGTTTCCTGCAAAAGTATGTAAGAAAGGAATGGAACTTAATGCTCCAGAAATTGAATGTCGCATTTTTGAAACATCAGTAAGTCAAATGCAAGAGAGATCAACGAACGACATGCAAGACTCGATTGTTTCATTTGATACCAATGATCTTGAAGGATCGACCAAATCACAAGATACTACTTATAGCAGTGATGTAGATGTAACTGAACTTGTGTTCAATACAACGGACTTTGAAAACCTACGAAAAGAGATAAAAGAAAAAGGCAACAGTAACAGGATCAAATACAATGTCAAGGTTGCGGAATGTGGGGCAACTGCCACAAAAAGACTTTATAGTGGTGCTTCAATTTACGAGTGTTCTTTTTACATCAACAAGAAGAACATTGAAATGTGTAAACATTATGATCAACATAATATAATGCAAAGCAAAACCAAGGTTGGCGATGCTAAATATAAGCAACAAAAGCATAGAAGGCCTTTTATAGTGGCCTTAGAAGATTTGTTAAAAATCAAATATGAAGAATTCAATATCTATTGTATAATCAATATAAATTCTCATAATTGCAACAAATCTGGCTGGCTATTTTATGGTGTCTGCGCTCACAAGACCTGCAGATCTTATCGTTTCAAAATTGTTTCTGTTACGGATGGTGATAACATATATAAAGTCGATGTCTATGTTAATGTCGCTATGACCCTGATACACGGGGAAAACCTGAAAGCGGCATATTGCAAAGGAGTAAAAAGAAACATAAATATGAAAAAACTGCAGCTCCAAAAACCACTTGAATTACGAACTAAGTTGATCAACGAAAAGAAAAAAAGGGAACCATTCGAGAAGGTAGACATTGTCAGCAAAAATGTATTGAAAAAAATTAGCAGTGAAGCTAAATCGAAGCTTAACAGGGATATTGATGATTTTCAAGATTTGATAAAAATGTCTGAGGATAACGGATCTTATATCAAAAATGTGTTTAGAAAGCCCTTTGGTGTAATTTGTTTTAATACAAAAATGTTCAAAGAGCTGAGAAAAAAACAAGACTTACAGTCCTATTTTCTACATGGATGGTACTGGATCGGTTGTACGATATTCAAAAGCTGAGAAGCGTGTTCAAATATATGTTTTGGTCGCATACAATTACCGGTCAAATTTTAGTGTACCCGTAACAACCTTTGTGACTGAAAGCCAAAAAACAGTAGACTTCCACAATTGGTTGAATATATTTCGTGCTTCGTACGAGTCAGGCAGCTCTATGAATAAATTGAATAAAATAGCGAGAATTGTTAGTGTTGATTGGAGCTGGTCACTGATTGGTGGATTGATACGGGCTCTTAATAATCAACACCATACACTACCAGAGTATATCCGAGATTGTTATAAAGTTTGCATAAGAGAACTCAATCTCAATTTCACTATCATTCATTTATGCTACAGTCATTTCATGAATGTAGTTTCTAAGGACTTGAAATCTGCTCCAATCAACATAAAACATAAGTTCATGGACTGTATGCGATTGGCTGTACGTGCTACAAACTTAGTGGACTTAATCGATCTGTTTATCATTATGACATGCATTTTTGGATCTGCAAATGAGAACCGAATGCTTGAGACATCACTAAAAGAACTAGATGCAAAAATTAATGATAGAACAAGCTTCGATTCAGAAAGCGCTGGTAAATTTGATTATACTGGCATCGGTGAACCAGAAATTCTAAAAAAAGATGAGGACAAAATCTTCTTGGGATCGCCTTTTTATGCGTTGTTAAAAGAAACATTTGAAACAACATTAAAACAAATAGATGATCTCAGCCAAGGATCACAGAACCCACTGTATTTCAAAGGATTCTTGGAAGATGTCGCCTTGAAAAAATACATGCCTGTGGTTTGTTTGTGGTCAAATATAATAGTATCTCAAATTGACTCGAATCCGGATACTATTTCAAACGCAAGGGTTGAAAGCTTCTTCCGAACATTGAAACACAATGTTATGAAAGGTCAGCTCTACGAAAGAATAACACATTTTCTTCGAAAACTACAATCGTATATTGAATCTCTGTTCCACTTTTCCGACTTTGACATTGAAGATATATACGCTACTGATAAAGGAATAAGTAATGCTAAAAAACGTCAAGATGATAGAATCGCAGAATATGACAGATTTGTCGGAAACGTAGAAGACATAGAGGACGAATGGCATAGTCCATACTTTCAAAAAGATGCTTCAACCCACTTGTTCAAGAAGAAAAAGAAGCAGGAAACTAACAGCTTAAACACACAACTTGAACAATCAACACAGAAGCACCCAGATTCAAAGGAAAACAGTGATAACAACAGAAAAAGATCATTAGAAGAAGATTTAGAAACTACCTGTAATCTGTCCTCTATTCATCATTTCATTGACAAAGGATTTGAATTTCCAGTTACCACCAAATGGTATTTCGGTGAGTTTCCTTCAGAATATGAGAGCATAGGAGTAAGTAGTATGATTGTAAGCTCAGAAATGCTTCAAACGCTCGATGCACATACATATATGGATGGAGAAACCTTAGATGCGATAATTGCAGTGGCCATAAAAGAATGTGAGGTCGAAAGCGTAAAATTGGTATCAACTTACATGTCGAGAAACTTGTTTGATACAACTCAACTAAAAGAAGTATTGGATAGGAAACGAGATTATGTTTTACCAGTTCTAACCAATACATCGGGAGTATGGGTGGTTCCTTTGAATGTTAGAGCTGGGCAAGCACCCACCAAGCAAGTTGGAAGAGGGAACCATTGGGTTCTCTTCATTGCTGATTTTATGAATAGAGAAACTTTTTATTTAGATCCTCTCGAAACAGCATCCCCATATTTGAAGGACGTACAAGAAGAATTTTTGAAGGCAGTAAGCTCTATTCGGAGACTTAAAAATCAACCATTTGATTCAACCAATTGGCAAAGCGGCTCGAAAAATATTGCGCACGACAAGCAAAACGACGACTACAACTGTGGTGTATATGTAGCTAAATATGCACAAAACTTTCTTTTGAAGAAACCGTTGACCGGGCTAGGAAACATGGATTCTGAGAGGAAACAAATCAAAATAAAACTCCTAAATACAGCAGTAATAAAAATTTGTTTATACTGCAGCAGCTTGAAATCACTAATTTTGTCATGTCAATCATGTGGACGGAGGTGTTGCAGTAGATGCGCCCCAAATATGGTGCTAAAAATTCCATCTACAAAACAATGTGAAATATGTTCGAAAATTAAAATGATATAATTTTTAAGTCTCATCAATAAATTTTTATATTACCTTTTAACTTGAAGTATTTTTATTTGTCCAGTTTGAGTCCTTTCAGAAACGAGATAGAATCCTGTCGTCTAAGTCAAAAATGAAAAAATTGTCATTCCATCGGCTACAAAAAATAGTTGCCATAAACCTCAACCATTCGCGTGGATTTTTTTTTAAATTTTAAATGGTTCCTATGATCAGATAGGTCAATTCCAACACTCCACCATCTCAAAATATTTTCGGAGGATAGTATGCTTCTAATTCAAATGATAAAATTGACATTCTATCGCCTCCAAAAAATATTAGCCTTAGGACTTGTCCATTATCGTAAATTTCTTGAAATTTTAAATGGTTCCCATGACCAGATGGGTCAATTCCAACATTCCACCATCTCAGAATATTCTCGTAGGATGGTATGCTTCTAATTCAAATGATAAAATCGACATTCTATCGCCTCCAAAAAATATTAGCCTTAGGACTTGTCCATTATCGTAAATTTCTTGAAATTTAAAATGGTTCCCATGATCAGATGGGTCAATTCCAACACTCCACCATCTCAGAATATTCTCGGAGGATAGTATGCTTCTAATTCAAATGATAAAATTGACATTCTATCGCCTCCGAAAAATATTAGCCTTAGGACTTGTCCATTATCGTAAATTTCTTGAAATTTAAAATGGTTCCCATGATCAGATGGGTCAATTCCAACACTTCACCATCTCAGAATATTCTCGTAGGATGGTATGCTTCTAATTCAAATGATAAAATCGACATTCTATCGCCTCCAAAAAATATTAGCCTTAGGACTTGTCCATTATCGTAAATTTCTTGAAATTTAAAATGGTTCCCATGATCAGATGGGTCAATTCCAACACTCCACCATCTCAGAATATTCTCGTAGGATGGTATGCTTCTAATTCAAATGATAAAATCGACATTCTATCGCCTCCAAAAAATATTAGCCTTAGGACTTGTCCATTATCGTAAATTTCTTGAAATTTAAAATGGTTCCCATGACCAGATGGGTCAATTCCAACACTCCATCATCTCAGAATATTCTCGGAGGATGGTATGCTTCTAATTCAAATGATAAAATCGACATTCTATCGCCTCCAAAAAATATTAGCTTTAGGACTTGTCCATTATCGTAAATTTCTTGAAATTTCAAATGGTTCCCATGACCAGATGGGTCAATTCCAACACTCCACCATCTCAGAATATTCTCGTAGGATGGTATGCTTCTAATTCAAATGATAAAATCGACATTCTATCGCCTCCAAAAAATATTAGCCTTAGGACTTGTCCATTATCGTAAATTTCTTGAAATTTAAAATGGTTCCCATGACCAGATGGGTCAATTCCAACACTCCATCATCTCAGAATATTCTCGGAGGATGGTATGCTTCTAATTCAAATGATAAAATCGACATTCTATCGCCTCCAAAAAATATTAGCCTTAGGACTTGTCCATTATCGTAAATTTCTTGAAATTTAAAATGGTTCCCATGATCAGATGGGTCAATTCCAACACTCCACCATCTCAGAATATTCTCGTAGGATGGTATGCTTCTAATTCAAATGATAAAATCGACATTCTATCGCCTCCAAAAAATATTAGCCTTAGGACTTGTCCATTATCGTAAATTTCTTGAAATTTAAAATGGTTCCCATGATCAGATGGGTCAATTCCAACACTCCACCATCTCAGAATATTCTCGGAGGATAGTATGCTTCTAATTCAAATGATAAAATTGACATTCTATCGCCTCCGAAAAATATTAGCCTTAGGACTTGTCCATTATCGTAAATTTCTTGAAATTTAAAATGGTTCCCATGATCAGATGGGTCAATTCCAACACTTCACCATCTCAGAATATTCTCGTAGGATGGTATGCTTCTAATTCAAATGATAAAATCGACATTCTATCGCCTCCAAAAAATATTAGCCTTAGGACTTGTCCATTATCGTAAATTTCTTGAAATTTAAAATGGTTCCCATGATCAGATGGGTCAATTCCAACACTCCACCATCTCAGAATATTCTCGTAGGATGGTATGCTTCTAATTCAAATGATAAAATCGACATTCTATCGCCTCCAAAAAATATTAGCCTTAGGACTTGTCCATTATCGTAAATTTCTTGAAATTTAAAATGGTTCCCATGACCAGATGGGTCAATTCCAACACTCCATCATCTCAGAATATTCTCGGAGGATGGTATGCTTCTAATTCAAATGATAAAATCGACATTCTATCGCCTCCAAAAAATATTAGCTTTAGGACTTGTCCATTATCGTAAATTTCTTGAAATTTCAAATGGTTCCCATGACCAGATGGGTCAATTCCAACACTCCACCATCTCAGAATATTCTCGTAGGATGGTATGCTTCTAATTCAAATGATAAAATCGACATTCTATCGCCTCCAAAAAATATTAGCCTTAGGACTTGTCCATTGTCGTAAATTTCTTGAAATTTAAAATGGTTCCCATGACCAGATGGGTCAATTCCAACACTCCACCATCTCAGAATATTCTCGTAGGATGGTATGCTTCTAATTCAAATGATAAAATCGACATTCTATCGCCTCCAAAAAATATTAGCCTTAGGACTTGTCCATTATCGTAAATTTCTTGAAATTTCAAATGGTTCCCATGACCAGATGGGTCAATTCCAACACTCCACCATCTCAGAATATTCTCGTAGGATGGTATGCTTCTAATTCAAATATAAAATCGACATTCTATCGCCTCCAAAAAATATTAGCCTTAGGACTTGTCCATTATCGTAAATTTCTTGAAATTTCAAATGGTTCCCATGACCAGATGGGTCAATTCCAACACTCCACCATCTCAAAATATTCTCGGAGGATAGTATGCTTCTAATTCAAATGATAAAATTGACATTCTATCGCCTCCGAAAAATATTAGCCTTAGGACTTGTCCAGTATCGTAAATTTCTTGAAATTTAAAATGGTTCCCATGACCAGATGGGTCAATTCCAACACTCCACCATCTCAGAATATTCTCGTAGGATGGTATGCTTCTAATTCAAATGATAAAATCGACATTCTATCGCCTCCAAAAAATATTAGCCTTAGGACTTGTCCATTATCGTAAATTTCTTGAAATTTAAAATGGTTCCCATGACCAGATGGGTCAATTCCAACACTCCATCATCTCAGAATATTCTCGGAGGATGGTATGCTTCTAATTCAAATGATAAAATCGACATTCTATCGCCTCCAAAAAATATTAGCTTTAGGACTTGTCCATTATCGTAAATTTCTTGAAATTTCAAATGGTTCCCATGACCAGATGGGTCAATTCCAACATTCCACCATCTCAGAATATTCTCGGAGGATGGTATGCTTCTAATTCAAATGATAAAATTGACATTCTATCGCCTCCGAAAAATATTAGCCTTAGGACTTGTCCATTATCGTAAATTTCTTGAAATTTAAAATGGTTCCCATGACCAGATGGGTCAATTCCAACATTCCACCATCTCAGAATATTCTCGGAGGATGGTATGCTTCTAATTCAAATGATAAAATTGACATTCTATCGCCTCCGAAAAATATTAGCCTTAGGACTTGTCCATTATCGTAAATTTCTTGAAATTTAAAATGGTTCCCATGACCAGATGGGTCAATTCCAACATTCCACCATCTCAGAATATTCTCGTAGGATGGTATGCTTCTAATTCAAATGATAAAATCGACATTCTATCGCCTCCAAAAAATATTAGCCTTAGGACTTGTCCATTATCGTAAATTTCTTGAAATTTAAAATGGTTCCCATGACCAGATGGGTCAATTCCAACACTCCATCATCTCAGAATATTCTCGGAGGATGGTATGCTTCTAATTCAAATGATAAAATCGACATTCTATCGCCTCCAAAAAATATTAGCTTTAGGACTTGTCCATTATCGTAAATTTCTTGAAATTTCAAATGGTTCCCATGACCAGATGGGTCAATTCCAACATTCCACCATCTCAGAATATTCTCGGAGGATGGTATGCTTCTAATTCAAATGATAAAATTGACATTCTATCGCCTCCGAAAAATATTAGCCTTAGGACTTGTCCATTATCGTAAATTTCTTGAAATTTAAAATGGTTCCCATGACCAGATGGGTCAATTCCAACATTCCACCATCTCAGAATATTCTCGGAGGATGGTATGCTTCTAATTCAAATGATAAAATTGACATTCTATCGCCTCCGAAAAATATTAGCCTTAGGACTTGTCCATTATCGTAAATTTCTTGAAATTTAAAATGGTTCCCATGACCAGATGGGTCAATTCCAACATTCCACCATCTCAGAATATTCTCGGAGGATAGTATGCTTCTAATTCAAATGATAAAATTGACATTCTATCGCCTCCGAAAAATATTAGCCTTAGGACTTGTCCATTTTCGTGAATTTCTTGAAATTTCAAATGGTTCCCATGACCAGATAGGTCAATTCCAACACTCCACCATCTCAGAATATTCTCGTAGGATGGTGTGCTTCTAATTTAAATGATAAAACTGTCTTATCATCGGCTACAAAAAATGTCAGTTGTAATTAAAAGTTATTGGTATCTTTTTATTGGTATCTTCACCCACATTTTTGGCTTTGATTTAGTATATCATTTTCAGTCATCACATGGTCAAGTCGTTGTTTCAATATCCTAGCCAAAATTTTATAATCGAAATTGAGTAAGCTTATGGGTCTGTACGACTTAATTGTATCGTCTCCGGATCGCTTTTTGGAGAGTATAATTATCCCCTCAACGAATTTTTCAGGAAAATTCCCTCGAATTGCTTCGTTAAGCATCAAATTCAATTGAGGGTGGATAATATCATAAGCTCTTTCGTAAAATTCTTTAGGAATACCATCTCTGCCTGGGGATTTTCTCGATGCACTTGACTTTATAGCGAAGAAGATTTCCGAGGTAGTGATTTCGTTCATCAGCTGATTGTTACTTATGGAGCCTTCCGGGACAATTCGATTTGTTGGAAAGTAATTATTTTGTTCTAAATTCTCCGCAGTGTAGAGGTTTATGAAATAGTCAAACGCATGACTCTCTATTTCATTAGTGCAAGTGAGTAGCTGGTTCTGATTGACGATACAAAAATTCGTTTCTTGCGTGGAAATCTCGAAACGCTTGGTTAGTTTTCCAACGGAAAAAACTCTTAATTTTGGGTTTTACGAAATCTATCCACCATTCTAGCCAACTATTATAGTTCCGTTTTTCTCGAAGCCAATAGTTCCACTTTCTGCTGAACTCCTCAAGGTTTTTCGAGTTGAGAACATGTGCACGAATAGACTAAAATCCTCGCCCATACGGACGTCCGAGATCAGGTAAACAACAGCGTACCTTGCAAGCTTTGTGATCCGAAAAAGACGTCACAGAGTATTCAGCCGTACGGAGATGCGGAACAACAACCTGTGAAACGTAAATTCGATCGATGCGTGATGCTGCGTTTGCCCGAATGAAACTATAATCTATTCGATTTCCATTCAATACATCCCATACATCATAAAGCCCAAGATTATCAACGAGACGTTTGAGAGAGGGACTAAAGGGACTAAGGGACTGTTGGTTCCAATGGCATCTTTGCAGGCTATAACGCTATTAAAATCACCGCCTAGAATCAAATAGTCACTACTATTTTGTAGATAGAAGGGGAGACTTTTGAAAAGATTTTCCCGAGCAGAGAAATTTTGCGAACCTGAATGTGCATAGACATTACATATAGTGACTGAGTCGTTGATCTTGACTGTGATGATTCGACTATCTAAACTTCTTTGCACGTTGCAGAAGGGGATGTGAGGCTTATACTTATGACAGACATACAGCTGTACTTGCGTTGTACTTCGAAAATTGTATGTCTGTCACCATGTACAGCGCTAGAACCATGCAAGCAACTCGGTACAATCGCTGTACCTGTACCGACCTGTTTTACCGCTGTACATGGCTACAGTTGTACTGTGCGCAGCGCCATAGACGGTTAGTGGTGGGTAGCATGAACAAGCAGAATCAAATCACTTGATAAACGTTCTTTTCATTGACTTTCTCTTAAGTTAATAACTTAGATTGGAAACTTGTTTGTTGTGTTTGATAGTTTAGACACTAAATAAAAACCTTTTTCATTGAAATATGTGGTGGAAATTGGAAAAATATCTGATTGTCAGTTTGACATACGGTACAATGTACAACCAAAGTATGTCTGTCATGGTACGATGGTACCTGTACAACGCTGTACACGTACAACGCAAGTACAGCTGTATGTCTGTCCCTGGTATTAAGCGCGATTGCTGTCCCTCGTTTGTTTTCGTCTACATTTGTCACCACATTGAATCCAGATATAATAAAATTAATATTTTCGACTTCTTGGAGCAAAATTATGTCGAACTCCATTAAACGTGCGAAGGTGGACAAGGCCGCTATTTTATTAGTACTAGATATTGAGTTGGTATTAATACTACCAATGTTGTAGCTGATTGGTGGATTATTCATATGGCAATGGATGAGGCATAAGGTACTGAATATAGTTTAGTAAGGAGAGGGTAATATGTAGAAGAGGAAATACTTCTTAAACATCATCTCCCTCATTCCGTGACTGGGACGACATATTCGATACTTTGTTAGTGATATCTGTAGATACATGAGGCGGAGAGCCCCCTTCCTCGTTTCACTTTTTGAGATGGCACACTCTCACACGACGACTCATTGCTTTCACTCTCGGAAATCTCCATTGTGGTGGGATGGGAAGGAAGGACAGAAAGAGGAATTTTGAAAGTGCTTACACTTACTGCGTCGGTTTCACAATGGATTTTGTGGTGCTGAGAACCCTCTACTCTCAGCGGGTCCAGAGTGTCGTTGCATTCGTGGATTCCGTTGTCCACTAGAGCAGCCTCATCTCCATGAGCACGATGTATAGATTCATCAATGAGTGCCGTCGACGTTATTGTGGAAATTGACATTGTTGTCAATTGGTGTTGGTCAATTGATGGTTCTAGGGGACAATTGGTTTGGGATGACGAAGTTGTTTCAGATGACGTGGTAGCAGTTGAACGAGAGGAGGATGTTTCCAGGCGATCATCCGCGTTCGGCTGAGTAACTCGCACTCGTTCGTTGAGTTTGTTTAGGTACCCACAAACTTCGGTAGAAGATCGTTGCCGAGGTTGGTTCCATTCAGCGCTCCCGCGTAGGTTGAGATTTTGTTTTGTATTGTCTTCAGTCGATTGTTAAGATCAGTCTTTTGTCCGAGAAGCTTTTTGTTCTCGACACAAGTGATGCCTGGGTGCTGAAGATTTTGGCAATGTTCGCAAGTCTGTGGCTGGTTGCGATACGTAATCAATGATTGTTCCCCTTGGATAGAAACGAACGACTTGATGTGTCTTCGTAAAATCATTTTCGTTACCCGCACTCCCGTCGATACTCCTTTGTAGGCGAAGTTATCGCCCCATACCAATTCTTTGATGAGAAGAACATCCCCGTACTGCTTGAGATACTCAGCGATTTCCTCATTCCGAATATTCTCGGACAAATCATGGATTTTGACCTCTACTCCTCCGTCGTCCATCAAGAGTCGAACTTTGATTTTGTTTTTATTCACCTCCAACCAGAGCTGCAATTCATCACCGTCAATGTCACAAAAAAGCTGACCATAGTCACTCAATTCCTCTCACGGCACGTGAGATCCAAATATTCAGTAGTGATACTCACTATTTTGTTTCTGACACCTAACCAAATGACGGTTGGTTCCAATGCCTCTCACTGCCGATCGCTCTGTTTACAACTTTACGTTACGAGAGCGGTGGTTGTGGCGTATGATGGTAGTAGAAATGTGAGTGATCAGACAGTTCCAATCATTCTTGACAATCGCGACGGTTGTTTAGATTCGTTTGTTGAAGTAGAAGTTGTTGTTGTTGTTAGAGATGTCTAAATTTTTCGTTTATTCGATTATCGATTAATCGTGGGGCCAATATTCGATTCATTCGAACAATTGTCTTTCAGTATTCGATTAATCGAGCGAATATTTATTTCTTGTAGTTAAAATGAACAGACATATATAATAAAAAATATTATGGTGTCATGATTTTAAAAGTTACATTAAATATAATTTTCAAATGAACATGGTGCAGCATAATGGTTTTTGAATGAAATGGTATTTAAGTATATTGATAAATTTACCATTTCATATTTATTTTTTTTTTTTATTTTGTGTTAATCATTACCAGAACTATTGAAGTTTAGTTAATAAACGTGTGATGAACACAAAAATTTAATTTTTTCATAAAACGAAAGAAAATTGCGATCTCAAAGAATCGCTTAAAAATCATCCACTTGCATTGAGGCTTTATTGAGAAACTTCTTATACCGTGCCATTAACTGCGCCACGAACAATTCCAGATGGAATATATGTTTGCTTTCTTGCTGCATCCGGTGTTCATAGTACCCGGCAAAATTCAACGTTTGCGTCTTCAGACTCGTCGCAATTTTTAACCAGATTAGGTACCAATCCACAGATTATAACATTCGATAGAACGCCTTGGGATAGCAGTTCGGTATAGCTGTTTCGTCACCACTTCCAGCTTCTGTGGACTTTGTTCGAGGACAATCTGATTGGCGGTTTCTCGAAGGAATATTTGCCTGTCGATTTACGGCACCTTATAGTTGACCGTGAACGGTTACAGTTGTACCTTGCAAGCTTCCAGCATGAGGATAGCGTTATTCTTTTCGTTAGCTCCGAAGGAATGTGCTGAAATGCAAATAGTGTTGTTACATTCAAGAAACAAACAAATGACAATCTTACATAGAAAATTTTAAGAATGTCCTCCTAAGATAGAGCCGGCACTCTTACTCAAGCAACGACTCCTAACCGCGGGGATAACCCGCGAAGTAGAATTGGCGCACAAAATCAATCTGCACGTAGACAAATACTTTTCAATGGTTCTTCTCAGCGCATCCTGGGTATCTTTGATCAGCTAATCCACTTCGGACAAGACGAGTCTCATATTCCCTCTACCCACTGGGATCAATTTGCTTGATCAAATTCGACACGACCACCCTGTTATATATCACGGCAACCGATGAATTCAACTCGATGTGGTAATTACTGCTGATGCTCCTGATTTCCACCTTCCGGTTCGAGGGCGTTGTGAAATTCATTATCTCATTGCGTAGCCGTTCCGCGCCCGGTTGGTAAAGTTTCCGCAGCAGACACATGATGCGAGTTTTGTTACTGGCCTGGAAGGGCCGTAGAACATGCGGGAAGTCTCCCTGGGAGCAAAGATTGATCAGATGCGTAACTTGCGTTTTGTGGTAGTCCAGTTTGGATAGCTGGCGCAGTCGGTAGCGGTCAACCCAGAGAGCCATTGTACACAAAAATATTTGATGTATAATGTATACAAAAATACTTGGTGACTTGTTGTTTTCGTGTTGGCCTTTGTCAAAGTAAATGTCATCACCTCCAGAGTAAATAAAGAGTAGAAATGCCATATCCCTGCAGCTTGCAACTGAAAATATAAGTCTGCAACAGGATAGGCAGGACATCAAACATCAGTAAAATTGCGAATATGTCTACAAATTTAGCATCGTTGCAACGATGAGAAACAAATTTGGTAAAAAAATCGAAGTCGAACGTGTTTCTAAATGCATCATTTTGCTAATTTCAAACCCGATCGGGATCCGCAATAGAGGGGATAATCAAGGCGTGTCATTCCACAAACTAAGTACTAATACAAATGACACGTGTAATACTACGTAGAGTCGGCGAAGTGCCACTAAAAACATTAAGGCCATCTGAAAAGATGAAAAGAAAATACATGCCTGAAAATACAATATTCTTCAAATTGTATTTAAAATAAAACTGCATATTCACATCTGGCATCCCTGGCCGTAAAGAACGAACACAAAGAGGCGAATGTTGTGAATATCGCCAAACACCAAACCATCAGCTAGACTTTTGAGTGTCGCACTATTCTGACATTTCAGCAACAGGACACTCACCAAAGAGCCCGGGTTTCTACTGTCAAGTAGAAGCTCACCATGTGTTAGTGTTGTGATAATACTCTTCTCACACTATTGAACTGGCTTTGAGATGGTCACCAAAGATAATCGTCGTACAAAATTTGTTGATTATCTTTGTGTGAGTACCATCACTTGATTCTCACGACAAATCGCAGCTCTGCCTCCAACTCGTGTTTTTCGTTGTGTTGCTCAACAGCATCCTCAGCGGTCTTCAGATCGCAACACTTTACATGAGCACAGTTTTGGGCATGGTTCATGTAGTCTAAAAACCTGGTCAATGGATAGACCGATTGTCTCGTGTACAAACTTGTGTATCTCCTCGAACGATGGTCCACTTTGAAGGTGTTCTCACGGGAGCGCACAGGTGTCATTTTTGCTATGATAACTCAAATAGCAAGAATGCAAAAACTGTCGTTAGTTGTCGTAACGCGAGGCAGGTCTATCTTCACACCGAAGTGTGGAACAAAAGCAGTTCGAATACAATCGATACACAGTGTAATCCGTAAACACGTCTGGTCGTGGCAAGAGCTTCGACCTCACTTACATTAAAAAGTACGATACGGAAGACGATTCTGATGCTTTCATTTGAAAGATGAGAAAATTTAGTACAGGATATAGCAGTAGAACAACTAAATTAGGGGATTTTAATAACATATTGGAAGTGAAAAAATTAAAAGTTAATGATTTGTAATGTGTTATTATTTATTTTATGCTAAAAGTTTATATTAACTCTTTGTGGTCATTTGTCTGCTCTCAGCCACCACAGCAAGAGATCATGCTAATCTTATATTTTACTCAACCAAGTATCCGTTTACGCTTTTCCTAAACAAAGCTTGATGTCTAGTGAATATGTTCACGAATCAATACGGTGCTCCTATGAGTAATAGATAACGGTACTCAGTATCAAACAAAGTGGTCACCAACACAAGACAACGCATAGTGCGTTGAATGCATAAGAATGTGGGACAAAAACCATAACAGAAGAATTGTAACACTGTGTGATGGACAAGATTGTTCATAAGTATCAGAACTACTGTTTGCATACATGTCTCATGTTAGTTGAATAATCGCATAAGTGTCTCAAGCGACAAAATCTTTGTTCATCTAAAGTGAAAATTTCTGATCATTTCGGACACGCTGAAATCATTATTTGAGTAACTACTGGTTTAAAATATGTTGAAGCAGTTGTTTTTAAAAAGCAGAGTAATTGTTCACATAAGTGTCTTATGTCATCTAAATAATCTCATGTATTTTTTTTGTTAAAAGTGAAAAGTGCTGATCTTTTCGGATACACATTGCTGGCGTTAATTACACATTTATTGCATCAATGGCAAAAGTGTCTCATATTCAACGGGTAATAAAAATAAAATTACGTATTGATTAAACTTCATATGATTCACTCTTGGAGACTGTTTCGAAGATTTCACACGAAACGAATTATAAAATATAATTTTTAATATAAAACACCACATTCAAATACATTGTTAAGTAAATACATATACGAGTATATAGTTAACAAAAAAATTAGAAACATGTTTATTTTTCATAATCTTGCATGTATCACTGCTTTTTCAAGAAAAAAAATTATTCCGACCAGTACGACACCCATGCCTAAATTTAATACGACCGCAAAGGGTTAAACTAGATTATTTATGTCAATTAAATTGAAGTTCTTCAACCACTCTACAATTTGTTCTTCGACGCCCAACTTCTATCTTTCTTAATTTGGCTGCAATATCGATACAAACAATTACTGGTGAAAATTCAAGCAAAATCTTCAAAAATCACGGTTTTTACCCCACTGTACATATTATAGCCACTTAAACGTTACTTTAACGTTGAAAGGTTATATTTCTTCTTCAAATAAGCCATATTTGAAATATAAAACAAAAAAGAAATTCAAATTGTAATCGAGTCCAAATTTGTATATAATCGAATCACATATAATCGAGTCCGACCTGTATTACCATTGGTTAGAAATGGTAGTCGATTTCACAGGAATCTTGACTATTCCACCGTTAATTTACTATGGAATTGTCGCTATACTTAATACCCGATAACGGTATGCTGATGCAATCGTTTTAAAGTCCATACAACTGAGCAAATCCTGATATTATTCGCAATACTTCAGATCCAGCACTATGCCAAAGACATGTCAAGAAAACTTCTAACTCGGGAATATCCTTGATCGATCGAGTATTGAACTCAATACAGGTCGGACTCGATTATATACAGACTCGATTGTATGTGACTCGATTATATACCGTTTGATTTTTTTTTTGCATTTCGAATATTACTTGTTTTATGAAAAAATGTAGCGTTAAGGTGAAATTTAAGTGGCTAGTATGTGTACAGTGGGGTAAAAATCGTGATTTTGGAAGATTTCGCTTGAAAGATAGAAGTTGGTAGTCAAAGAACAACCAGGCCTTGTTAGATTCTTGGCAAACCAAGAATTCAACCTTCAAGTGTAGAAAACACGGGTTATTTCGTAATCCATCCGTAACAGACGGAACGCGAAACCGAAATCTCGTGAGCGGTCCGCAATGTGTTAATATAAATCTTTAGGATAAAATTAATAATCACACATTAAAACATTACTAACTTCGAAATTTTCACTTCCAAAATGTTGTTACAATCCACTAATTTAGATGTTTTACTACTATACTCTGTACTAATTTTTCTCATCCTTCAAATGAAAGCAACGGAATTGTCTTCCTTAGCGTACTTTTGAATGAAGAGCCAGTTCGAGGCAACAGAGTCCGAAACAAGAAAAAAAAAGTTTTATAACACTGTCATTGTTGAAATTCGAACATATGCGTAGAAGGATACTTTTCGTCAAATATGATCGTCTATCAGCTCCTGAGAGATTCTGTATAATTTTTTTTTTCATGTGGGAAAGGTATTTTTTGACTTTAAGGGGATGAATCAATCTTCTTTTATATTCAAAAAACGAAAAATATATGCACAAAAAACGGATTGAAACAAATGTTTTTTGACTCGATCATACATATACAGGATTCGATTATATACAGTGAAAAGAAATCCGAGACTATATAATCGAGTCCGCCACCTGCATTCTTACTAGCCGTGAATTTTCAAGAGACTTCCCGTATTACTAGATCTCCGATAATTCTGGTCGGGACTTCCCCAGCTTCATCATTCCAGTTTTTACTTGCGACCTCTTAAAATTAAGTTAATCCATCTCGAAAATTAGTTCTCTTCTGCCATTTCTAAATATCGTCCAATCTCAATTTTCTTTACCTGTCAACGCACAAACTTTGGTAGACTTTAGACAGTAGACAGTCAACTGTCCCTATTTCGATAATCCAAGGCATCATCGAGTATCGAGTTATGGAGAGAAGAATGCTTGTAAAATAGTTCAAATATAGGGGAGTTGACTGTTATCGCATCGGGTCATACTATAGGGCTATTTAAAGACGACAATCTGTGCTACAAGTGTCGTTTTGACAATGTTGTGGTTGTCCTTTTCAGTTCTCAAGTTATAGCGCGTCAAAGATGGAGTCCACCAAGCAAGAAATTCGCCATATTTAACGTTTTTACTACCTGAGAGGTAAAACTGCAACGAAGGCGGCCGAAAAAATTCGTGTAGTTTATGGACCCGATACTGTAACGATTCGCGCAGCACAGCGTTGGTTTGATCTATTTCGCGGTGAGCCGGCCCAAACCATCGCCAAGCCCGGATTGACGGCCAGGAAGGTTTTGCTGTGTGTTTGGTGGGATTGGAAGGGAATCATCCACTATGAGCTGCTCAACTATGGCCAGACCCTCAACTCGGTTCTCTACTGTGAGCAGCTTGACCGTTTGAAGCAGGTGATTGATCAGAAGCGGCCAGAAATGATCAAAAGGAATGGTGTTGTTTTCCACCAGGACAACGCTCGGCCTCACACATCTTTGATGACCGCTAGAAGCTACGGGGGCTCGGATGGAATGTCCTATTGCACCCACCGTATAGTCGGGACCTGGCTCCAAGTGATTATCATCTCTTCCGGTCCATGCAAAATGCTCTTGGTGATACTAAGTTGGCCTCAAAAAAGGCTTGCGAAAACTGGTTGTCTGAGTTTTTTGCAAATAAGGATGGGGGGTTTCATAAGGGGAGGATAATGAAGTTGCCTTCTAAATGGCAACAAGTTTGCGAACAAAATCGCGCATATTTGGCTTAAATTGGATTATTTGAATTATGTTAAATAAAGCGTCAAATTTCGATAAGAAATACGACATTTCTTTTTCCCCAACCCTATATATTGCGGGATTTGAGATGATGGCTTGCATCAAAGTCTGTGTTATGGATTTTTCTTTGGGTAAGCACGTAAGAATTTCGACAGATTCCGTAATTTTAGTATTATGAAGAGCACATTAATCCAACGACTTGATCGAACCTTGCGAACATTCGAGCTCGATTTGGAAACAAATCAAATTACCATTCTCTCCATTACCGCCGCTACCCACCATCTCACATTGTTATGTTGAGTCAAGCGCAAGTTTCATAGCAGCAGCAACAAAAAATCAACACCGCCCAGCACTTCTCAACTGGACAGTAGTGAAAGACAAGACGCGAAAGAAGCAATACGAAAAAGTGCTTCTTTATGCAAATCAGACTCCGGTAGCCTCGTAGGAGTTCGCAGGGCCGCCAATCATTCCCGCTTCCAACCGCCACCACCACCGCCCACACACAAACAACCCAACCAACCAAACCAACCATCGATTGTCACTTGTTGTTCCATTCTTGAGCACACCGGAATGGTCATTGTGAAGCATCGAAACCTTGACGTTCTTCGTCCGCTGTAGGAGCGAGTAGTCCCTCTAACTAAGTGGTGGGCGCGATCGGTCGCTGTTGATTCTGAAAAGCAAACGGCGGAATGCTGATCTCATTGTTGCGTTGTACCACCATTAAAGAAGTGAACTTATTCTTGGACTCACTGATAACAAGAAATGGTTTATATTGGTTGGTCAACTTTTTCGAACGTTATTTTGGGTGGTTGAGTCATCACCACGCCCAATGGATAACGTTGACCTGCATATGGGATGAACTGCAGCAGGGAGAGAACACCACAAATGGTAATACAAAGAGGTTTTTAAACGTTTTGGTTTTAATGTCACCGCGGACCACTTTTTCCGAACGAAATGAAATAAAATGAGCGTGACCTTCGCATACTTCGAAAGCAAAGACAGCTCGACCCGAAAAAAAACCTCACAAAACAATGCATACCAAAGCCAGTGCGTTTGACGTGGAATAAATTACCATCGAGTTGGTAAGAAACTGACCATCAAAACGGCAAAACACCCCTCCTCCGATGGTGCTGATGACAATGATGAATCGGTGGTTCGACCCGTGAATGAGCTGTCGCCGTGGATTCCTCAGAAAATTGAGCCGCGTAGTGCGACTGATGGTCGATGCTGTGGGTAAGAGCTTTTAGCCGAAATCAAGTGCCGTCGTCGTCGTCGTCGTCGTTGTCGATTTGTACGCTTTTTCCAAGATATGGCGATATGGTAAAACCGCGTGTGCGCGCTTGCTCGACTGCCCCACGATGCCAACCGACGAAAGGGGAGGCTTATAATCTAAAGCCTATCGTGTGCCAAGTTGTAAAAGTTGCATAATCGAAACCGGTTCACATGATGGCGGGCGGTTTTGTTGGTGGTGAAGGCGGCGGCGGCAGTCCGAATCTGAAAGGCGACTAAACTTCTTTCACGCCCGGAGATTGCGGCAGTGCGGTCGTGGCGGCAACGGCCAACAGCAGCCGCAACATGATGTCAAAGAAAAACATGCGAGTGTTTTCGATAGAATTGCTAAAGAGTTACCCTGTTTGATGGCCGCGGGCCGTTGTCGCACATAATGACTGCAGTGAACCGGTGGTGGTTTGCAGGACCATTGCAGACCGGTGACCAGACATATGCGCATGCAAGTCATGACGGGGAAGGGATGAGGCGCGAGAGGTCATTGGGGCCAGATTGCATCGATTGGCGCGAGTTGAGATGAAAATCAACATTGGAGACCATATTGTCGAAGCCAATTCATTCATCGGCTCGCCAGAGTTCAGAAGTCAAGATCAGGGCGTTTTAGATGTATCTACTAAGATTTATCTTTCTAAGTAGCTGAGTTCAAATTCGATTCTGAATGATCGACGATTAAACGTGTATCAGTATGTGAACACTTCGTTGGAGACGGGTTCCGCAATTGATGTTTGATGTAAATTATTTATATGAATTATATGTATTGATTGGAAAGACCCAATAATGGAAACATAAGTGTTCAGATGACATGACCCACAAAACAACTTTCTTTACCGAGAAGCATATGTGCCAGTAATTATGAAAGTGGTTTAAGTAAAAATTAAAAAAAAAATAGTTTATCAGTTATCTTACACCATTTTATTTTAAACTCAATTTATTGCATGTAACTTTCACGACATCGCCAAAAATAAACCATGGCCAAAAATAAATTTCAATGTTGTACATTGCGTTTCTGAGTTTGTACTCCATTTTTTTCTGAGTTTCCAGAGATATGTAAGAAGTCGGTTGAATTGAAGTATATAGTGTAGAATATAATAACTATCTTCATTTATAAGACTGACCATTTGAGCTTTACTGTTGTGTTCCGGCGCGAAACATTAAAAAAAATAAATTTCCAGTGTTTCATAACTATAAAACCAGATAGAAAAACTCTGATTTCTTTACTAAATTGACGTAAGTTTCACATGAATTACAATAAATTTCTAATTCATAGGTCATCTTTAGTTCTCAATCAGTTGAAATAACCCATTCGGTGTGGTTTCAACCAAACTGTGCCATGTTGTAGTGTGTATCTCCTTCTGCACAGAGGATACTGCTCGTTCAAGCTCTTCAAATTACTCATACTCCTTGTAAGCTGCATCTACTATTCGTACGATCACTACCCATAAGTTCGTGATATGGTTTTGATCTGGTAAACGAGCTGACCAGTCCAGAATCTGGAGCCCTTATTCGTTAAACCATGCCATGACTTTCCGGATTTTATTAATTGATGACAAATTACCCAATTATGACGGTGTTTGATGCAGAAACGGCAGTAAATGATTTTGAAGTACTTCGTTGCACTTCTGGCTGTTCATCCGTGTTGATGGTAAGCTATCCGTGTTGATGGTAAGCTAGGCCGTTTCGAAAATATTTTTCCCAAAACAATCAAACTGCCGTCTTCAAAGTTACGAATTGAAAAATGACTTGAAATGTCCCTTAAGTCCTTCCAGTATGAAATTTTTTTTATTCAAGTTGAATTTCCTGTTAACAGAGTAGTTCTCCTGGAATATTGAAACCCACGGGATCAGCTTACATATGAGTTTTTGGACCCACATTTAGGGAGATAGAATTTTTATGGTTTGGGAAGAATTTTCTCAAAAAGGCCTGGTTTAGATAGCTTACCATCAACACGGATAAACAGTCAGAAGTGCAACGAAGTACTTCAAAATCATCAACACGAATGAACAGTCAGAAGTGCAACGAAGTAATTCAGAATCAGTTACTGCTGTTTTTGCATCAAAAACAATGTGATAATTGGGTAATTTGGCACCAACTCATGAACTCCGTGCTTATGGAAGATACACCTACTCAAAAATATGTAATCAGCCATTCCATGCCAAACCGATATACTGGTTCTCAGATGACCGTGAAAAGTGGTAACTTTTTTCTTTATCGCAAAAATATTAGACCCGTATTATTTCTATTTTTTCATTAAAAAACTCTCTCTGTAAGTGTGTCCATCTTTCGATGTATGGATGACTTGTTGAAAATTGTAAGGGTCTTTCATATCAATTTTTTTAGAATTTAGAATTTTATGTTTGAGAAAATTTTTATTATTATGAATTTAATTATGAGAACTTAATTTCCGAAATACTTTTTCTCAACGAAATTTTGTTTCAAAAATTTGTCTGATATTTTTGATATTTTGTTTTTCTTTTTAAATTTAGCTTTGAATATAAGTAATTTTATACATTTTATTTTCTAACCTACATTTTTTATATCTTATAGTTTTTGAGCGAAGATTTTTCGAAAAAAAGTTGAAAATAAACGCAAAATTTCGAAAAAAAATCACTCAAAAAGGTTGAGACCTGCAAAATGATGATTAGAGAATGTAAGATTTAAATTAAAACTCCTTTCTCTCAAACAATATATTTTTTTTTAAATTCTGAAAAAATAGATATGAATACCCTTACACAATTTCCGACACGTCAGAAGATGGACACTTTTACTTGACTTGGAACGAAATGAATAGTTTGAGTTCTTCAAACCGATCAAGATTTCACTTAAGGGGGTATTCTAGTGTAGAGGCACAAATTTCGAACGTTTTTTCGAGCTCCTAAAAAATAAAACAAAGACTATTTTAACTATCTATTACATCATTATTTGTTTATCTATCTTTTAACAATAAAACAAAAAATTAATGGAAAAAATATTCATAATTAGAATAGTTACAAGCTGATGAAGTGAGGGAGTTAAAAAAAAGTCACAGGAGGGTTGTGTTCGAGACACGACCGCATAGTTGACGTAGGATTCCATTAGGCTATCTGTTGATTTTGGATATGTTTGAAAAATTACATCGTTAAACTTTTTGATAATGATTTGGTGGCTCCTGATAGGGGCTGTTTTGTTTGGTTGTTGGGTATTGTTCGTTCACTCCACCAGTGTTTACCGAGTGATGATGACAGGAGGATGGTAAACAGTTGTTTGATGGTGCGTATCAGATGAAAGATACCGAAGTGGAATGATACGATGAAAACCGCCCTCTGTGATCCTAGACGAGATGCCTCCTGTGTTATGTAGGGATGAAATAAAGTAAAAAAAACTCACCCATGTAATATAAGATAATTACCAATACAGAATACATATCAATTTTTCTCGTCAGTAAAAACAAGTTACTTTAATATAGAGAAAACATATTTGAAATGGAAAAGGTAATTTTCTTTTATGATTTTTACTTTCTGAGTGTTTATTCAACCCAATGCGAATTTTAATTGAACACAACAAAACAGACAGCTTAAACCAAACAACCCGTTCTAGAGCGGGAATGCACCTTGGTGAGCTTATTTATGAAAATTGAAATAAATCGTTTCATATATCAAGTCATTTTTAACACAACTGCTACCATATACAATTTTACACTTACACTTGTATTAATTTTTCACAAATTTCACACGATCGGTCATTGATATGAATTAATCGTATCACTCACCTCACTTGCAATATAGAAACGCCCCCGACTTTCATATATTTGCAATGTCGATTTCCCCCAGGCAACTTGGTTTTGATGTCTCTGTTAGGGAACACATTCCGGTGGGAGCAAAAGCTCCCCCTACTTTTATGTATTTGTAATGCCGAATTCCCCAGGCAGCTTGGTTTTGATGTCTCTGTTAGGTACCCGCCGCATGTTTCGTCAATTTCGACCAACCAGAAGTGGGTATTTCCGTTAGGTTAGGGGTTGAAATTTTTCAATTGTTCAATAGTTAGTTTCATGACATACATTATTTTCTTCAATTTAAAAAAATATTATGGAGCGCCGAAATCGATTGAAGCAAAAATTTCATCAATCCATCATGAAATGAGTGAGCAATAAGCGTTTGAAAGTGGACAATTTTCACGATGTGCTCGATTTTCGATTTTCAATTTGTACCCCAATATGTTCCCGAAAGACGTAATCCTACGTCAAAAGTTGTGCCATATACACGATTCCAGCCTTTCTTGTTATCTGAAACAAAAAAATCGAACAGATTCTGTATCGGTAAAGATAGCGGAATCTATCGCATGAGCCTCGGAAAAGTCAAAAACATGCTTTTTGACAACATGGCGGCCATTTGAACAAAAAAGTGCTGTTTCTTTGACGTTTCCCGATTTTTTAAAAATAGTGAAATTAAAAAAATCAGTTTTTTTTATTGGTTCACGCGATAGAGATATGCATACAGATTGTATTCATATTAATTCGACATAAATCGCTACTTTATTTTTCCGCGATTCTGAGGCACTGAAATTTATTTTTTGAACGACCCTCGTATAACAAATGGCCATTTTCAGGGCTACTATTTGGTGTTTCAAAAAAGTTAAACTAACAGATTTCTGAACAATGAAAAGAATTACACTAAAAAAACAACTGCTCTGAACAACCACAGTCCTACGTCAAAGCCCCTAGGCTCAGACCCTTCTACTTTTCTTATATTTTTTCATGAATATTATAACAATTTGTCACATTTTATTCTTCGATCAACATTATAATACGAAGCTTTTGCAAAGAAGTGACCGCATATTACGCAGAATAGTTCTTACGACATATGTTATAATATATACCAATAGACGGCAAATGTGATAAAATAAACATCGTGATTTTTTTCAGTTTTTTTTAGTTGTTTGTACTCTTATAATACTATTTTGTTAGCTGTTCTCATGTAAAATGCTAGAATATTTAAGAATCTATTGTAAATGGGTGAACAAATGATCTTTGATGCAGAAATCTTCATTGAAATTAGTGTTCGGAAATTGAATTAAGTTTCGACGCTTGATTCAAATTTCGAAAACTTCACATTTAAAAATAAATTTACTGAACTTTAATGTTATGAATAATTGAATTATGAAAACTCTGACATTTTTTGGGGCATAGGCTTCGTTTGACCATCATTTACAAGTATCGATACAGCTCATTATTTATAATAGTAAGCATTTGCAAAAAAACTGAAAAAAAAATCAATGATCAAATTCCGTGAAAAACAAGCATTGTTAAGTTGCTGTAGTAGTTTTAATTATTTTGTTTGCTGTTTTCATGTTAATTGCTAGGAGTAGGTAATATGGATGAACGAGTGATCTTTTATGCAGAATCTTCATTAAAATTAGTATTCAAATAATGTTCGGAAATTAAGACAAATGTAATTGAACATATTTTTTGTTTTTTAGAATGAATATGCATTTGTAAATCAATTTTATTGTATTAAAGTGAAAAAACGGCTCTATTGTATCCAAAAATCAAATTACATACGCGAAACAGTACCATTTTAACACATTAAGGACCGCACGTTTTGGGGCAAACTTGAACGCTTCATTTGTTCGGATCCTACGAATGAGATCGTTCCCTTCGATGTGGATGGGACGAAGGCGAGGCATCGGTAGGCCTTGTTAGATTCTTGGGTAACCAAGAATTTAACCTTCAAGTGTAGAAAACACTGGTTATTTCGTAATCCATCCGTAACAGACGGAACGCGAAATACGAGAAATCTCGTGAGCGGTCCGCAATGTGTTAAGTAAGGCGACAGAGTTTTTTGACGTAGGATTACGTCTTTCGGGAACATATTGGGATACAAATTGAAAATCGTAAATCGAGCACATGGTGAAAATTGTCCAATTTGAAACGCTTATTGCTCAGTTATTTCCTGATGGATTGATGAAATTTTTGCGTCAATCGATTTCGGCACTCCATAACAATTTTTTATATTGAATAAAACAATATATGTCATGAAACTAACTATCGAACAATTGAAAAATCTCAACCCCTTTTCTAACGGAAATATCCACTTCTAATTGGTCGAAATTGACGACACATGCGGCGGTTCCCTAACAGAGACATCAAAACCAAGCTGCCTTGGGGAAATCGACATTGCAAATACATGAAGGTAGGAGGAGCTTTCGTTCCCACCGAAATGTGTTCCCTAACTGAGACATCAAAACCAAGGTGCCCGAAGGAAATCGACATAGCAAATTTTTATATTGCAAGTATGTTGAATGATACGATTAATTCTAGCAAATATAATTTAAATTTGGAAATTTAATGTTGGGTGCCTCGTGAAATTTGATATCAATGACCTATCGTGTATTATGAAAAATTTAGCACAAGTGTAATTGTAAAATTGTATATGGTAGCAGTTGTGTAAAAAATGACTTGATATGTGAAACGATTTATTTCAATTTTCAAAAATAAAAGACGGGTGGGTAATGTCGGGGACATAACCGGAGTGACGTAGGACTATACAAAGGGGACAGCTTTTGCTAAATATATATTTCGAATATATTTTTTTATTTTCTTCTACGTGAATACCTACCTATCTACCTGAAAAATGGATTAGTTTACTGTTTACTCTTTATGAACATGTTGGGGGTTCTGAAGAGAACCTTTGATGTTGTGTTTTTGCGATTTTTTTTACAAACTTGATTCTTGTTTTTTTTCTGAAGGCTTTGTACTTATTAAATGTTCAACGCCGGGCATCTTTCGGCGTATGCACATATCGTACAATCAAAATGATGGCTGTGATAGGGAAGGCATAGGTGGTTATCAGCTCATTCACTATCATATATTTCACTATTAAGCACATTACCGTACCTTAAACTGTGGTTTCGGAGACGAATGAATTGTAAGATTTGTAGTCTCCGCAAACAAAGTAAATAAAAATGAAAAAGAACTGAGGTTTTGGACACGAACTCTACGATCTGTCGAGAAATAAACGAGCTAGAAGCGTTCTGAAAAACCAACAGTAAATACAGGGACGGATGACCTTCGGATTAAAGTCCTTTAAAATAAGAACAGAGCAGCAGGAAATACATAGCTCATCATGTTGCTCCTTAGTTATGTTTCTATACAATGCAGATGTAACCTCAGTCAATTTTCAACATCAGTTATCAACCAAAGAAAGCAGTTCTTGCTACCGAGAAAATTCGTTAATCCCATCCTGCATACAATGTGTTGTAATTTGAAGCCACTTTCAATTCGGAAACCAAGCATGGGTTTGTGAAAACTGAATGATCAATTTAAAAGACCCCAACCACCAATAAGTTCAAGAACAAGCATAAACAAAATAAGTCAGTTTATATTATATGTCATATTATGTCACTTTAGAATGCATTGGTATTGTGAATAACTTTTAATAACTCTTCTTTGAATGGTTTAATGGCCCTGAAAAGCGCGGTGTTTTACGGTGGCTGGTTTTGCCACCAAAGCAGTCTGTAATAAACAAACTTTTTCCTTTATCTACCTGCTGCCGTTTTGCGATTGCGTTTGTCACTCGGTGAAACTAGTTGTTGCTTCCGAACCGAATGTGCTCTGTTTTGTAGGCGGGGTTTCTTATTGTCGTGAGCAGCTTTGCAAGCCAACTCGAACACTCCGGCGGCCGAAATTCTATAACCGCTATTAGGTATACTGGTGCTCCGGCACCAATCCGTTGATGCGATGTGATGTGAAACGATGCCATACAACCATACTGATTTATGGTTTGAAAGAGAATGATATACTTTTCAGCGGATCCGCGCGTTTTGTACTTTAGCGGTACACGCTCACAGGATAGAGACAAATCGGCAGACTCAGCCAAAGGGGTGAGTCCAACGAAACGAACGAATGAGCGTTAAAAGGCAGCGATGGCAAAAAAATACATTCATTACGATTTGTTCGCTCGTTGGATTCATATGCAGGCTAAAAATGGTCCTTTTCAGGATCACAAAATTATCTTCAATCTAAAGAGTTTATTCTTTTGTTATCACTCGATATCCTCATCTTGTTTGGCTGAACCTTTCTGTTTAGCGATTGCGTTTGCCACTTGCCACAGCTTTCACAGTTGGAAAATTTCTTCCCATCCAGCTTGTGACATATTTTACAGTAAATTACATTCAATGGCACGTCGCATTACCACCACTCAGTGTCGGATTGGAGGTAATTTAACCTGTAATTGAACATTTGCGATGACAGTGGTACAGTGTCGACTTTCAATGTGGGGTCATAATTTGGACCCCGAACTCTATGTTTACAAAAATGTCCAACTAAATATGTCGCATTACAGGTCCGTCCGTAGCTAAAAGTCGAACTAATTGTAAATTACTGTACTTTCAATCTGGAAACAATTCAAGAATTGGTGAAAATTTAATAATCAGGAAAGTCCCCAACTATCAATAAGCTCAGAACAACTGCCAAATTCACATACTCATCAGATCCTGGCAAACAAATTATGAAAAAATCAATTTGTATTTTATTATTATTTTGGATATTATTTTAGAAAGCATTGAACTGTATTTCGTAAACTCTTTTTTGAAAGGTTTAATGGCCCTGATAAGCGCCTTGTTTTATGGAATGTCCAGACATGGCTGCTTGTGTTGGTTTATTGATGTGTTGTGATGCGAACTGATGTGGTGTACGGTTTGAATGAGAATGATCGTTACGGCAGTGGAGCGGGGATTTTTAAGCTGACTGGCTGGCTCGAGAATTACGCATGTGTGAGACTGCGACCAATGTTTCGTTCATTTTTTTCTTTTTCCTTTCCAATCGTGCTTCATTCTATTTCGCTGCTGCTCTGGTTGCCCGCTTTGGTCGGTACCATTTGAGGAGCACAAAATGGACCAATCAAAAATGGGCACATAGTGCGTTTGGACAATGCTTGATATTTCACAATTATTCAATTATTTATCTCAAGAAAAATGAAATGTTATTCGTTATGATAGATGCGTAGATATATTTCCTATCGATTTATGCAAAAACCTTTGCGATCTATTGAGAAATGCTCGAGTTATAAGCGTTCCAAATCTTGCATTTTTACCTAGTTGTTCAGTGCCTAGATTTCCATTTCACCCCCTATATCTTCCGGTTAGACGTAGTCCTACGTCAAAACTAAGGTGTGTTCCCGCTCGAGAACGCTCGAGTCGTTCGGTTTAAGCTGTCTGTTTTGTTGTGTTCATTTTCACCCAAGAAAAATTCATGCGGCGAGAAAAAATTGGAAAAGTGAAGAAATATTCGAAAAAGTGATTTCCCATATGCTCTACATATAGTATTAGGTGTTGTTAGTCCAATTAAAATTCGCATTGGGTTGAATATACATTCAGAAAGTAAAAAACATAAAACAAAATTACCTTTTCCATTTAAAATATGGTTTCTCTATATTAAAGTAACATGTTTTTACTTATGAGAAAAATATATAATTGTGTTCGGTATTGGTGATTATCTCATATTACATTAGTGAGTTTTTTTTCCTTTTTTTCATCCATACATAACACAGGATGCATCTCGTCTAGGATCACAGAGGGTGGTATCTTTTATCTGATACGCACCATCTAACGACTGTTTACCATCCTTCTGTCATCATCAATCGATAAACAATGGTGGAGTGAATAAATAATAACCAACAACCAAACAAAATTGCCTTTTCCAGGGCCACCAAACCATTATCAAAGAGTTTAACGATGTAATTCTTCAAACATATCTAAAATAAACAGATAGCCTAAAGAAATCCTACGTCAATTATGCGGCCGTGTCTAGGACACAACCCTTCTATGACTTTTTAAGAGATTTTAAGTTATGAGACACAGTTTAATGGCCAACAAAGCTTAAGTGTTCGGAATTTGGAACAAAACGGTAGTCTGATTTTTTTTTTTGAGATTTCAAATATGAAAAATTGCTTAAATGACCAATGTCTTAACACCCACAACGTCTCACTGCAATCTGAGATGGCGCTGGCCTAAGACGAGTTGGCACGCAATTTGTCATACATGAAGTGCGTTCGGTACTGCTAGCGATGTATGTGAATCTGTTGACTTGTCGTAGGGTCACTGACTTTAGAATGAGAGTTTGATATCGCTGATACTTTAGTTGGTCGACATTGACTGCTTGGTTGGGAGAAGGGATTTCGTATCTTCCCAGGCGAAGTAAAATTCATCAGAGTAATATCGATAGGGTTGTTGGGGATTGACTGCTAGAAGTAACTTTCATTTCAAACGAAACATTTCCCGAAGTAATTTCGGGTCATCCAGCGGCTTGGGAGTTCAATGTTGATATTTTTACTTCGGTGTATTCTGGTGTCCTCGAATTCATTCGGTACACTATTACGATTTTTTTTCACATCGATTACGTGGAGGAAGGGGGGGGGGGTTAAAAATGACGTACGATTGATCTGTTGAATTTCATATTTATATTTAAACCAAAGTGAATAAAAACTGGAAATTATGAGTGGTTTTGCGTGGGGATGCAATATTCGCGACTTTGATATAAAGCATTTTGGATGGTTTAATTTCAAAATCGTACCAAATAGGTAAATTCATTTGTAAGAGAATTTTTCATATGATCCATATTATCGTACTGGTGGGTGGGGTTGCCAGTAAGAAATCTGTGCTTTTTGTTGGAGTGATTCTCGATGATCTTGATGAGACTTACTAGTCAGTGAGACGTAATGAGTTGTAGAAGATTTAACCTGGGTAATGACTTCGACTGTCATAATCATTCATAATAGTTAGTACACAACACGCTATCTGGCATCACTTCCAACAGAGTTTACAATGAAGAAAATCTAACTGCATTAAACTTTGTTTGCCCCAACGCATTAACAGAAAGCAAGCTCAGAGTGTAAGCCTTGTATTGCTCGCATGCTGTGTGCATAATCTGCGAGTGTACACACTCGATTCGAAAATAAAAATCCCCGATGCAAGCGCGAGAGTTGTGTGTGTTTGGGTTGGCAACACATGTATGGACCAGCCTTGGCAAGGCTAGCAGAGTAAGCCGCCACGGATGACCAACAAAGGGAACAGTGGAGCGGAGAAAACCCGTTTCGGAACTGTGATGAATTAGAGTCGAGTCAAAGAGAGTTTGGAGTCGCATATAACTTCGCGATTCGAGCGCGACCTGACGGTCGTGGTGTGGTCAGTTGTCTCAGTTGACAGTCGACCGAATAGATTGATTCCGGCCCAAATATGGCCGGGCTGGGGATCAAAAAATGCCACGTAATCACACACGGTGCTGCCACCACTTGCCGAATATCTTAGATTCTTGGCGAATCTTGCGAGCGACTCGTGTCGTTGCCATTCCGAGGTAATAATTAAATTGATGGTTTCTATATTATAATGAAAAATAAAACAACCCGATCCACCGCCGATGTGATGTCAACAATTTGTTCCATCAGCTTCTGTTTCGTGTCACTTGCGGGATTGATTGGTGATGACGACGAAGACGGGGAGAACGCGACAGGTTCTCTGCTCGATTCGTCTTTGCAAGCACAGGTGTTCTTCGAGGTGACATCATTGCAACCGTTCTCTTCCTAATTGTCCGGAATTGAGTGAGCGATGAGGTGCCCATGAGCTCATAAAAAATGTTCAACTTCTAGCCGATATGCTTCCCGATGTTATCAGAAACAGTCATCGATCCCTTCCAGGAAAGAGCGAGCGAGAAGGAGCGGCATGGATCCACATCGAAAACTAAACGTGTCAACTCGATGCCAGCAGACCATTCGGTTCGAACTTTTATTAACACACTAGACTTGACGAGGGAGCGGTGTGTTTAAGCGCAACATGTTGACATCAATTTGCTTTTGACTGCGCGGGGGTCTCGAGGGTGGTCGGTCGGGTCGGTGTTATGACTATTTGGAACTAAAATGTTTTGTCTCGGTAGAAATAGAACGCTGATAAGAGTTCTGAGGTTCGGCTTTGCATTCCTTAGATAAGGTCTTTTGTTTGATGGAAAATTGGTCCGATGTTTTTGTTGAGGAAGTAGTGAGAAGTGCAATATTTGCACCGGAAATTAGGGATTTTTATTCTGGAATAGGTATACTAACTCGTACGTATTTATTCCATTACCGAACACTTTACATTATCGATGATCTCATTCATTATTTTGAAATGGCCAGGGTGGCCACCCATTCGGGAAAAGCTGGAAATGCGGGAAAAAGTCGGGAATCAAAATCCATCCAGCTTCATGAAGTCGAGATTTTTTTTTGTTCATCCGGAAATGATTTTCATCATACCGGATATAGCGAAAAAACGGATGAAGGTATGCTTGGAAGTATTCGCCGATAAACAACATTTGCCTGGCGCTTGTGCAGATAAAATAAGATCGAGTAGAGTAGTGCGGGGCAAAGGTGCGCACGGGACGAAAGTGCGCATTGTCCTTTTTGGAACAAACGAGCATAAAAAACCAGCAACAGTGTATTCGTTTGGCATATTATTACACCATCAGTTCACACATATAAACAAGATACATTTCATTAAAGTGGCAAAAATTTATGAGGAAAGAAAACTTTTGCATTGTTTTGTCTATTTTTTTTCAATTTTGGAGATGACGATTGAGTTACCTAAAATAACTGGAAAGTGCGAAACTACATTGTCAAGGAAACCTTCATTCTATAGTAGATAATAATGCGTATTCGTTTTCGTTAGAAATTCGATTAGTTGTAAAATTGCTTGTGGGGCAAAAGTGCTAACCAGCGTTTTGCTCTCAAAATATTTATAAAATGTTTTCAACCAATTTTTTAACGGGACTCACAAGAAGAAAACTGATTTGAAGTAATGCACTCCAGAAATGCTCGAAATGGCTCGCCAGAGGCTACGGGAGAGAGTCCCGAAGCGTCGGATTGCGACCGACAAAAAAATAAACAATTGCTTAAAATTAACTCAAAATGAATTTAAAAAAAATGTTTTTATTTTCACCATGCATTCAATTGAATAACGGTTAAGTTTCGTTCATGTTTATGTTTTCACAAACTTCAAATGAACATTGTTTTTTTTTTCAACAATGAGTTTCGAATAAATTTGGTGAAGGTATTGATAAACTTAATTTGTCAATAAAAATAATTCTGTTTCAAATGTTGGACATCTACTAGTGTCAGTCTCCACCTTCCCAAAAACATCCACGTGGTATGCGGATGGTCTGTTATTATATTTCTAGGTGTCAAGAATCAATCAGCACATAAAAACTATGTTCGACCATAACACTCATCCTTCTCCAGCCATAAAACATCAATGTTATCGTAACGAAATCGCTCATCCATTACGGGTGCAATGTTCACTCAAGATACGTGGAGTCCTTAAAAGCGAAGCAAACTGAAAAAGATAAGAATGAAATCGCTGCAAAACGAATGCGAGAAGCAGAAAAGGAAGCAAAGAAACCTGAGGCTAAAAAATTAAGATGCTGGCTGTCACCCAGAAGGATGCCGCCTAGATGGATAAGAAAATTAAAATGCTCAAAAAGTGTTGAAAGTATAACTGGAATTGTAATAACGCTTGATAAACATAATACGATCAATTTACATTGTTTTTTTCTTATGGCTTATGGCTTAATGATATAATTAAGCACGGGTTATTACTTTAAATAAAAACCTAAACAAATCCACATATCCTACTGAATCACATACATAATGAGCTTTGAAAACATGATTGCTGATTTTTTTTATTCTGATTGGCATGGGGATGAGATTTAGTTCATGTAACTTAATCACTTAATTTTACTTAAATTATTCGTTGAACTTCGATTGAATAAAAAGTAAAAGCATTATGAGTTTTTTTTTCAACTTGGATATAATCAATGTGGTTCTGGTCAGTTTTTCTTATAAATGAAACTTTTTGAAATCTGAGTAAGTGGAAGTGGGGTAGATCTGATACGTTTTGAAGGGCTTCAGGTCACATATTCCAAAAACAATCCCGTCCGTATCTCCTGAGCCCTACATCCGACCAAAAATCTGTTGCTGAGATACACACAGTTCAATATTTTTTCATATGCGTCATATGCGGACGCATTTTTAACTAACGACACAATATTCAATAATATTTGAATTTTTATTTTTGAGAATCGGGAATATCGTGAGACCATGCGAGAAAAAGTCGGGAAAAATGCGGGAATTCAAAAATTGAAATCGAGTGGCCACCCTGGAAATGGCTCTAGCTTTGCTGGAGGAATTTCGGTTTAGTCGAGACTGCGATGCTAAATAATTTTTAATCATTTGCCTGAAATGTATTTTTAATGACAAGTTTGATGAAACGTGTAGATAAGTAAAAGTCAGGTATACCTTCTCCATCTAACAAATCTGTTAAACATAATCAATATATTGGAAGGTTGGAGTCCAAGACACGACCGCATTGTAATCGTAGGGGTACGAAAGTATTGTCGGTGAGTCCAAGCATTATAGAAATTTAATAATGAAGTCCTTAGTACAACAATTTTTTATCTTCGGTTTTACAACGAGGAACACGGTTGTCACCGCTGGAAAATACCTCATTCACATCCAACTGGAAATGCACTACACATTGACGCCACTTTTTACCCGGAAACAGTGCTCTAATTCAGCAGGAAATTTAATTCGATCGATCGAAAAAAGTCACGAAGTCCGGGCACATAAAGTTTTGGGGTGGCCCTGAAAAGAACCGATTGGTTTGCGTGATTTTGTAGAAGCGGATGAAGATGGTTGAGTCGTTGATTCATTCTTTCCTTCACGACGAGCACGAGAGTAAGTTTCCAGTTGACATACACATGCTTACAGGCGATAATATGATAATATGTTCGCGACGATTATTTCACATTTCCTATAAACAAAACGTTATAATTTCTTAATGGTAACCATTTCAATCTACAAGTGGCAACAACTATGTGTGATTGTGTGATCGAAAAACTACACAAGCGCCTTCCACTAGATGGCATGAAAATCGACGCTCCATATTATTTTATCAAGTTACACTTTGGATTAAAAGTTGCGAACAACATCGTACCGCGATTTAGTGTTGACTGCTCGTTGTCAGGAGCAAGGCTGATTGATAGAAATTGCAAGCGTTCTTCTTCAACGTGGGAACCTACTATGGAAGGTCGACTCTTCAACAAATCGCTTCAGGAGAAAACATTTCCAATAGCATGGAAAACTGCTTTCGTTGTTCCTATTCACAAATCGGGAAACTGCAATCAGGTGACAAATTATCGTGGTATATCTATGCTGTGCTGCCTAAGCAAGGTATTTGAACGACTAATGCACAAGGTTTTATACAACGTGGCGTCTCCAATAATCTTCAATGGACAACATGGGTTTATGAGGCACCGTTCAACCACATCAAATTTAATGTGCTACGTCACCGCACTATCACGCGAGATAGAAGAGAGACGTCAAGTTGATGCGGTGTATGTCGACTTCGCGAAAGCTTTTGACACAGTCCCACACTTCCTAGTAACGGAGAAAATGAAATGTATGGGCTTCCCTGACTGGATAACGGAGTGGATTTCATCATACCTTTGTGGTCGCACAGCACATGTCGTCGTCAATGCAGCTAAATCCCGCAGCTTTTATATCACGTCTGGGGTACCACAAGGAAGTGTTCTGGGTCCACTGCTGTTCAACATATTCATGAACGATTTGTACTCACTGCTTTCATCGCTCAAGCTCTCTTTTGCCGATGATCTTAAAATATACCGGGTGATTTCATCTCCTTTGGACTGCGTAGTTCTTCAAGAAGACATTAACTCAATGCTAGAGTGGTGCTGTGATAATGGGATGCGAGTCAATGAAGGGAAATGTAAGACTATATCATTCGGTCGCTCTAAAAGCCCCATAATCTTCCAATATAAAATGGAATTGACGATATTGGATCGCACAACGGCAATCTGCGATCTTGGAGTCACGATAGACTCAAAACTGAGATTCAATGACCATGTAGGCATTATGACTGCCAAAGCTTTCTCAGTTCTGGGTTTCATACGCCGCCACGCGTACGAGTTCAGTAATATCCATGTTCTGAAAATCATGTACTGTTCGTTGGTCCGTAGCATTCTTGAGTACGCTGCTCCTGTCTGGTCCCCCTTCTACGTAGTTCACAACCTGAGGATTGAACGGGTGCAGAAAAAGTTTATCCGTTTTGCACTAAGACAGCTACCATGGAACGACCCACTGAATCTCCCCCCTTATGCCGACCGATGCAAGCTCATAGGACTGGATACACTATCTGTCAGGCGTACAACGATACAAAGATTGTTCATTTTTGATGTACTTCAAGGAAACATCGACTGCCCTGAGCTTCTAGCTCAGGTGTCTCTAAATATTCCCATTCGACGCTCGAGGAATTCATCTCTACTATCGGTTCCATTCCATAGGACAAACTACGGCTACAACAACCCGCTAGATTCATGTATTCGTCTGTTCAATGTTGTATGTGATGTTTTCGATTTCAACTTGACAAAGAACGCATTTAAAAATAGAATTAACAATTACATCTAGTTTATAAGTAAATAATTCAGTCTGTACTAATAGAAGACGGTGTTGAAATAAATAAATAAATAAATAAAATAACGGATTTTCGTGATTGTTTGTTCGGTTGTTGAAATTAAAGTTGGGTGCTGAGACATTGTGATGATTTGTTTAAGGTATGTTTGAAGATGATTTTTTTAATATTTTTTTTGGATACCATATAGTGTTTGTTATGCTGTTGGTAGCTTAGCGCGTGGATTTTTTTTTATCCAAAATATATATTTTTATCAAGGCTCATATGGCGTTAGCCTGACGGGGCCGAGACTGTCTGAAAAAAAATAAAATAATGGTTGATGGGAGTGTTTCAATAATCCCTGGAGCATATTGTATCGCACCTAGCTCAGCGACATATACGGAACAAGGATCTCTAAGTTTAAAAGAGGCACTGGGATTTTCAATTTTCAACAACCGCATAAGAATATATTTAAATTAAAATTTGACCAGTACTGGGTCTCGAAATTCTAAAAACAATCGAAATTTGGAAATATATTTTGTTTTGTACCGCGCAACACTGTTAAAATTCTGAAAAAATAACATATGTCTAGAAAAAGCGTGCATACATTTAAATACGAACTAGAGTAGTAGTGAATCTTAAAATTAAAAAAAAAATTCCAAGATTTTTTTAGAACTTCAATTTTTGATGAAATATTTTTATAGTAATATTTCTCAATACACCATATTAAGATGTACTTCAGTATTTTTTTTTCAAATTTTTATCTCGAAGCCATTGAGAATGGTCTGCAAAAAATAGAAAAGAACATTTTTCACCATAAATCCTATAGTGAAGTCAAAATTTCTTATTTGGTACCAATACTTTACAATACTTTCCGTAGAGCTGGTGATTTGGTTTGGGGGCACTTTTTACTTTCCTACCCAGACAGGTCCTTTGGAGTAATTCCAAATGAAATCGAAGCGTTAATCAATTTCTACTTTGCATGTATACACTCACTATTGCAATATGGAATAATAGTATGGGGGCATGCATGTGAAACAAAACTAAAAAAATTACAAGTGTTGCAGAATAGATGTTTGAAAATCATATACAGACTACCAATTCTTCATCCTACTTCGGACTTATACTCTGACGATTCTCATAGTATACTGCCTCTTATTGGACTGCGCGAATTACAGACTGTAAAATTTATTCACAGCGTTATAAATGACAATAATATCCATCACAACCTGACAATACCTACAGCAAATCACCAACACTCCACACGACAAGCCCAACATTTAATGCGAAGTCGGGCAACAACCAATGTTGGTCAACAGCGCATTTTGTTTTATGGACCGTCCCGTTTCAATGCTTTGCCACCGGAAATTCGAGCAATAACACGTTCAGATCTTTTTAAAAATAAATTGAAGCTATACCTAAAATCGATCATAAGAGTTTTCCTAGTATAGATTTCGATCAACCACAATAAACCACCTCAGTGTTTAGCTTTCTTATTTTTGTATACTTGCCAGTTTTTCTCATAATTTTCTACAATCTATGTTTTATATTAAAATTTTTGTTGTTTGTTTCTATTTATCTTTTTTACTATGTTATATTCTTATATTATATTGGATCCCTTAAAAGAAATACTATTTTCACTGGGATCCATACATCTTTGCTTTACATGTTATTGTCCGCTCACCTCGTACCTAAATATCTTGTTTTGTCCTGTGGAATTGTAAAATATATTAAAAATTTTTTTTTCAGCAAAAAACAATTGGTGCCCAACTCTAGGATTCTCGAATAAGAGTTTCTTCGAGATGGGGGTGAGTGGAGGGCTAAAAAAAAAAAAGAAAATAGTCCTATAAATGCAAATTTCAAAAACACGAAGTTTTGGTTCGAATGAAAGTTTGTATTCCGTTTGGGTTGGAGGAAATGTGAGTTTTCCTCAGCATTTGGGAGTTTTTTGACTCAAGCACAGTTAACAGAAATCTTTTATAATAAGGGATGTGAAAGATGTGAGGTACATAGAAGAGAGATAGAGGTGAGAGAAATAGAAAATATATAGATGAGAGAGTGATATAGGGAAAAAGATAGTGTTGAGATATTTGAGTGAGATAGAGGAGAGAGAAGTGAGAGAGAGAGAAGTGAGAGAGAGAGAAGTGAGAGAGAGAGAAGTGAGAGAGAGAGAAGTGAGAGAGAGAGAAGTGAGAGAGAGAGAAGTGAGAGAGAGAGAAGTGAGAGAGAGAGAAGTGAGAGAGAGAGAGAAGTGAGAGAGAGAGAAGTGAGAGAGAGAGAAGTGAGAGAGAGAGAAGTGAGAGAGAGAAGTGAGAGAGAGAGAAGTGAGAGAGAGAGAAGTGAGAGAGAGAGAAGTGAGAGAGAGAGAAGTGAGAGAGAGAGAGAAGTGAGAGAGAGAGAGAAGTGAGAGAGAGAAGTGAGAGAGAGAGAAGTTAGAGAGAGAAGTGAGTGAGAGAGAAGTGAGAGAGAGAAGAGAGAAGTGAGAAGTGAGAGAGAGAGAAGTGAGAGAGAGAAGTGAAAGAGAGAAGTGAGAGAGAGAGAAGCGAGAGAGAGAGAGAGAAGTGAGAGAGAGAAGTGAGAGGGAGAGAAGTGAGAGAAAGAAGTGAGAGAGAGAAGTGAGAAAAGAAGTGAGAGAAGGTGAGAGAGAGATAAAGGTAGTGACGATGAAGTGAAAAAATTATACTTGAATTTTATATTATTTATTTCTAAACAACTCTATTTATTTCTGTATGACGTCTAGAAAATAGATAAATATGACCAATTTCATACCGAAGGGTGGTGACACACGCTTCCGATATAGCTATTGTTTGATAACCTTTGAATTATTTAACTTTTCAATCACTTATAGAATTTCACCAGAATTCCTTTTTTTTAAATTGTTAAAAGTAAATATTCAAGACAAAAATATCTTCCGTTAAACTAGCAAATGGAGCTTGGGTGTTATAATGTAATTTTTCGGTTAAATAGAATTCGGATGAACATTATAGAATCCGTCTACATGGGTTTTTAACTCGGAACATATTTCTACAAAATGAGTACTATTTCTCCTTTTTTGAAAAAATCATAGAAAAACGTGGATTATACGGAAAAAATTGGGACAATTCATTCATTTTCTTTCTCGATTGTAAACACATGACGCTACATTGGCATATACATTCTAGAGCCGATTTCTTTTAAATCATACATAAGGCAGCTACCTAAAATTACAGTTTTCATTAACATATGTCCTTTTTTCGAGGTTAGTTTCTAGAAGCGTAGCTACTATTATTTACTTACTCGATCAGAATACCCGAAATCACGCTGCCAAAGTAAATAAACTTTTTAGGAAAAAATAACATTCTGATAACATAACATCGTTAAAAATCTTAAAAATCTTAAATTACTTAAACATTTATTTTTCTATGATTTCCAAGAAAAACTCGCAATTGAAATTAGTGATAACATAACAAAACCACAGCTAGGATTAAATGTTTCCAAAAATAAATTTTTACAGTCTCACAGAGGTCTTTACTCTACTAATTTCGTTCAAGGATCTCGTTTATAGTTTTTTATTTGTTTCAAAGGTTGTTGTACTCATACTCATTGCTCATTTGCATAAACCGTCTTCTCGTATTATGGCTTATCCCCCCGCGATTCAACATGCCAAATACCAAGCGAACGCTTCCAGCGACTCAGAAATCTATTACGAGAGGAAAACCAAACTTTGAAGCATAGTAAAACGCGTTAAAAACCTGCCCACCGCTTTCCTCATTGTGTGTCGTTTCATTAATGTCAAGGATAGGGGATTAGTTTTTACGTCAACCGTAGTACAACACAATGTGTTCCCTCTCCTCTCCGGTTCACTCACTGATTGCCCGCCTCGAGCGGTTCTCGCCGTGGGCGTTTTCAATGGAGCCTCAACTGGGTTGCGATCCCAAATTTCACGCCTTTCAGGCAATCGTATTAATGACCCCCTCGCCAACCAAACGTTGTCGAGAATCAGTCAGAGAAATCATTTACCTTGTGTGTGTATTACCTCACCTTTGGCAACTTCTCATTAGGCTTCATCTGTTTCTGTATCTTTACGATCCACAAATTGTTTCGAGGTTCTCAATTTGTTAATTACCACGCGGCTAAGCCATTACGAGGTGAATGACGGTTGGGATTATGATAAAATCGCGATCAGATAACCTCCGCGGTAGGACTGCTGCCACAAACCCTGAGGATTTGAACTGCACACGGCGGCGGCTACACGGTTAAGTCCAAAAATAAATTTGCCTCAAAGTGACCGGCAACAAGACGAAAAACAACAAAATGCCCATTTTGCGCTGGAGACAAAATTTGATGCCATTCAAAAGGCCAAAAACTAATAAAGATAGCAACAACACGAATACCTCCAACGGATGTGGCGGTAATCAAAGCCAAAATTTCGCATCGAGCTGCGGCATATCTAAACAAAAAAACAATTACCACGCGGCCGTGGTTTTTTTTTCTCTCGGGTGTTCGTTTGTCATTGATCGTAGCCAGTCTCCGCTGCCATATTGTTCGAGGAGTGTTCCAAACAGTAATAAGGCAAGATTCTGACAATCTGTAAACAAGATATGTTCATTCGCGACGATGAATAACGACCATCTTCTTTAGGTTAGGGGTGGTCCCTCCTTTGACGAAGCAGTGCGTCTTACACGGAAATCGATCAATCCGATACAGTGAGGCTAGATTCCAGTTGGGATCGAATGACCCTCGCGAAGGGGAGTCTATGTGGTTGGTGGAGCGCGGCAAAGCGGTACTTTTTTTCCCGCTGTCATAATCGATACACACACGTGCAGCAAGAAACGCAAAAGAAACCAGCCCGTGGATGGATGTTCTTGGTTCCTGGAGGGCTTCGTTTGGCATGAACATTGGGAACCAATCGTACGGTTAATATGAGATGATCAAGCGGAGGCGATAGGGCAAATGGGGGGAACGGTTGCTCGAAAGCAATAATTACTCCAATCGCATCGTCAGCAGCAACTACGGTCTTTCTTCCTCCAATTTGCAAAGCACATTTGGATAATTTTTCATATCCATTCGCCCATGACCTGGAACGGATTCCAACTTTCCGTATCTAGATTGGCTTAGATGCGAATATATACTTTTTTATCTGTTATGTAAGGTTACTCTCTTCTACCATCTTGTCATTCTTTGGCTTTCTTTCTAAGCTCCATGGCTTGTGATGCAAAATGATGGGGCAAAATGCAATTCCAAAACCATCAAAACGGAAAACATAACCATTCCTCCTGCTTCATTCCGTTCTCGGCGTTGTCGCCGGCATCATCATGAGTTGAATTTTATTTTCGGATGGTAGCCGTTACATGCTTTAAAAAGGAAGATCATATCGGATTATGTATTTTGTGGTTCTTACTTGTTTTATCTACGTTCGCCGGAAGCATTTTTCCTCTGACCACGGATGTTAAGTTAGCAGGGGGCCGCTATCATCATTTAGTTACGAAGTTTGAAAATCGATATATTTTTGAGACATAAGAGTGATTTCGCTCATAGAGCAATTCCACGCTAAATTGTTACCGTTTGTTTCGTCGATGATGTTTGTTTGTAGCGTTTTACTATAATACATTTAGTGTGTAGGAAAATATGCCATAAAAATACGTTACACATTAGTAAAGGAATAGGTTAAATAACATTCACACTTTCACATAAAAGCTGGAGTGAAAGAAAAGATAGGATGCAACGGAACTAGAGACAGGGTTAGAGATGAACAATGATGAATATATAGAGGAAAGGCTAGATAGACAAGCAGAAGAGAAAATCAAGAGAGTCAAGATGGTATAGGGTAGATGAAATGATCGCTGAAATGATGGATCATTTCCTGATTAGAGCGACGACAGAGAGTATTCATAAAACACACGCAGAGAAAAAGTTTATATGATAACAAAATAATGAATTGTTATAACAGAAAACCATGACAACCAGTAGAAGCTGATAGAATCAAGACCCGTTAATAAAGGGTTAGATAATAACCCCAGAAAGCTGTTAAGCTTGAAGCATCGTGTATTCAGCCGGCGACAAGGATTCCAGCGAAAGCACACCTACGTTTGACACCCACCCACACAGCATTGTAAGAGGTTAGGTAATAAACAATAAAATTATATATGTACACTCTTTGATTACACTCCACATCCGAGCCTTGATACGCGTTTCCCGTAAGAGCCGACCCTGAGAGCGATTGGCATCAAGCTCGAGCTTGCCAGCATTAAAAGAGGCATTGAGAGCCCAACCTCAAAGGTTCCCGAGGCTCAGACAAGGAACCGATGTGTTGCGGGAGGTTCGTCTGACTCTCCGAAAGTAATAAAATCAACCCAAGAACAGCACATTTCGTGCTCCCGTGGCCGAGTGGTTAGCGTCAAACCTAACATGCCGGGGGTTCGGGTTCGATTTCCGTTCTGGTCGGGGAAATTTTTCTTCAAAGAAATTTCCTCTGACTTGCACTGTGGTCACGCGTATTCTAGAGCTTGCCACTCAGAATGCATTCAAGGCGTGTTATTTGGCATAGAAATCTCAACTAAGTACTAATGAAAATGACGCAAGTAATACTACGTTGAGACGGCGGAGTTCCTCTAGGAACGTTAGTGCCATATAAGAAGAAGAAGAACAGCACATTTCGATTCGACTCTCTTCGATTTTTTCGAAAACTTGTACACATGGTGGCTACCTACAGTGTCGGACAAAACATGAAGGGCGCTGCTTAAGAAATAAAAGAAAGTGACAGAACTTTGAGAAAAAATAATCCAATCCAGTGTTTCAATCCATTTTATAACTTCTGTAGTTAAAACAACAGTCTTTCATTAAAAATGCGTTTTAAGCATAATAAACAACTAAAATGACGCGACAAAAATTAAGACTGGTTTTAAAATTTTTGGTAAAAAAAAAGAAAATTCATACCATGAAACACTATAAGGGTTAGTACTAGGTATAATCTTTGTTACGCATCACTTCTACATCGGCAAGGATTCCACCAGCTCCTGGCACGTGGTGACCGGAATGGCGTACCAACAAGCTTGGATCCTATCCCACAGTTGCTGCTTATTCTTCGACTTCTCCGTGTACACCGACCTTTTCACGATCTCCCATAGGTTCTCTATGGGGTTCAGATCCGGTGACTGCGCTGGCCACTCCATGACGTCGAATTTGTTATCCTTGAACCACTTCGCGACGGTCTTGGCGGTGTACTTCGGATCGTTATCCTGCATGAACTGTATTTTCAGGGGCATCTCCCACTCGGCGTGTTGCAGTATAACATCCCCACACCATAATGTTCCTTCCTCCATGCTTGAATGGCTTCGTGGTATGCTGTGGCATGCAAGCGCAGCCTTTTAGGTGATGGATCCAAGTTTTTACGTCCGAGCCGATGAGGTTTACCTTCGCCACTGCTTTCCCTTATCCGGACCGATCCCATCGGAATGATCTTTCTCGTACTTAGGCCGCGCGCTGGCCTCTGGACCTTCCTGGGTGCTCTTACCGCCTAACCCCTGCTCTATCAGCCGCAGCTAAACTTTCCGGGAACTCACGGACAAGTTCAATTCGTCCCGGGACTTTTTCGAGGCTTTGAAGGAATTTTTCTTGGATTTTCCTCGCTTCATGGCAGAGTCATCCTTCGCGATCGTTTTCTTTGAGCGATTGATTGGTCGAAATTGACGACACCTGCGGCGGGTCCCTAACAGGGCCATCAAAACCAAGCTGCCTGGGGGAAATCGGCATTGCAAGTACATAAAAGTAGGGGAAGCTTTTGTTCCTAACGAAATGTATTCCCTAACAGAGACATCAAAACCAAGCTGCCTGGGGAAAATCGGCATTGAAAATACATGAAAGTAGGGGGAACTTTTGTTCCTAACGAAATATATTCCCTAACAGAGACATCAAAATCAGGCAGCCTGGGGGAATTTGGTATTGCAAATACATGAAAGTAAGGAGAGCTTTTACTCCCACCGAAATGTATTTCCTAACAGAGACATTAACATCAAATCATTATCAAAGAGTTTAACGAGGTCATAAATGAATCATTTTTACATTTTATATGGTTCAAGGGATTGAATGTAGGTCGTGATTTCATTCGCGTGATATCTCGGCTTATGTCCAATCACTACAACCTAAACGCGCATCTCTATCGCATTGGGCTCGCAGCAAACAATCTTTGTGATTGTGGCGATGGCTACCACGACATCGAGCATGTTGTCTGGTCGTGTATCCGGTTCCATGCTGCTCGCTCTCAGCTCTCTAGAGCACTGAGAGCACAAGGCAGACAATCGGATATCCCCGTCCGGGATATCTTAGGTAGCCGGGATCCTGATCTTCTGCTTCATCTATACCTGTTCCTCAGAAACGCCGATGTCAACGTTTAATGATGTTTCCTTCGTTGTGTCCCCGTTTCATATCCCTCCTATCCGATCGATAAACTTTTACTTAGTCGCGGCAATACATACACACACTCTTTACAGATGCACGGGCCGAAGGTTGTGCAGTCCACTGATCATTCAACAAGAGCCAAAGATTGTACCGCTCATGACAACTCTACACGAGCTGATGATTGCGCCGCCATTCTATCCTGGATTCCTTGAGTGGAGAAAGACGCACCACGCTAGATATGGGGTACAGACTAGGGGGGCGTTGCTGATTAATGGTCAGCTGCATCCCAATAGGAAGTATCCCGTGTCGGGCACACGTACAGAGCATCGAAGACTGCAACATACCAATTATGAGAACACTTGTAATACTAACCTCGAGTCAACCGCGAGTAATCGGTTACATATTACTAACATAGTCTAAGCAAACATTGTCAAAATATTGAACTCCCGGCCCCGTTTGGCTGACGCCATATGAGCCTTAATAAAATATATATTTTGGATAAAAAAAGGAATACCGTGAAGATTCACTAAAATGGTGAAAATAATTCGTGAAATTGAACCTATTTACGAGATGATGAGTAGATTAAAATCTGCATGGAATGCTATGCTGCATGAAAAACTATTTATAATGTTTTATCCTAAAACTAACCGTTCTCGGGCTACGGCCAATTTGATTTAATTAAAATTATATTCGTAAAGTGATAGAAAATGCAAGTGAATAAAATAATTTCAGAAATTTTGCGAAATTAAAATCTTCATTTCGGTGATTTGGACACGACAGCATTATACGTCAAATTTTGAAAAATTGTGAGAGTTTCCTGATGAAAAATAGAAAAATATGTTGGAAATGTTAGAAGAATTAAGAAGGAATTGAGATATAAAAGTTTTCAATATTACAGTCAAAGCCTGTTTTTGTCCGATTTAAATTCGATTTAATAATACAGGTCGGACTCGATTATATACAAGTTGATTATATACTATTTTGGGCTCGATTATTTACAGTTTGAAAAAACATGCATCAAATATGACTTATTTCAAGAAATGCAAGCTTTCATCGTTAAGGTGAAATTTAATTGACTATTATATGTACAGTGGGGTAAAAATCGTGATTTTGAAGATTTTGCTTGAATTTTCACCAGGAATTGTTTATATCGATATTATTATTTATTATTAAGAAAAATAGAATTCGAATGTCGAAGAACAAATTGAAGGGTTGGAGAGCTTTAATTTGGTTTATAGAATAGTTATAGAATTATAGAATAGAAGGACTATACAAAGGGGACAGCTTTTGTTAAATATAATTTCAAATATATTGTTTTATTTTCTTCTCCTACGTGAATACCTATCTATCTACCTGAAAAATGGATTAGTTTACTGTTTACTCTTTATGAACACGTTGATGATTCTGAAAAGAACCTTTGGTGTTGTGTTTTTGTTATCACTCGATATCCCCATCTTGTTTGGTTAAACCTTCCTGTTTAGCTATTGCGTTTGCCACAAGCTTTCACAGTTGGAAAATTTCTTCCCATCCAGCTTGTGACATGTTGTTCAGTAAATTACATTTAATGCGACGTGCCGGAGAAACACTCAGTGTCGCATTGGAGGCGATTTTAACCTGTAATTGAACATTTCCGATGACAGTGGTACAGTGTCGACATTCAATGTGGGGGCATAATTTGGACCCCGAACTCTATGTTTACAAAAATGTCGCATCACATGTCCATCCAGTTTGCTAAATGTCGAGCTAAATATAAATTACTGTACTTTCAATCTAGAAGCAATTTAAGAATTGGTGAAAATTGAATAATCGGGAAAGTCCCCAACCATCAATAAGCTCAGAACAACTGCCAAATTCTCATACTCATCATATCCTGGCAAACAAATTATGAAAAAATCAATTTGTGTTTTATTATTATTTAGGATATTGTTTTAGAAAGCATTAAACTGTATTTCGTAAACTCTTTTTTGAAAGGTTTAATGGCCCTGAAAAGCGCCGTGGTTTATGGTGGCTGCTTTTGCCACCAAAGCAGTCTGTATAGACAAACTTTTTCCTTCTTCTACCTGCTGCAGTTTTGCGATTGCGTTTGCCACTCGCTGAAACTAATTGTTGCCTTGATGAGCGCCGAACCGAAGCTGCTCTGTTCTTGATGCGGGTTTTCTGATTGTCGTGAGCAGCTTTGCAAGCCAACTCGAGCATTCCGACGGCCGAAACTCTATAATCGCTGTTAGGTATACTGGTGCTCCGGCATCAATCCGTTCGGTCTAGTTACCCTTGCGGAGCAATCAGTGAATGCGACCAACAGGGAACTGGAGACCTGTACGGTTCGAGTGGGACTTTGCCTTTCCCTTAACTTGTCCTCCTTTGTTACGTCCACACGTCCACGTTGCTGCTTGTTTTCTTTTTATGATGGGATGCGATGCGATGTTAAGCGATCTCGTACAACCACACAGGTTTACGGTTTGAAAGAAAATGAGATATTTTTTTGGGGCCCGCGCGTTTTGTACTCTAGCGGTACACACTCACAGGATAGAGACAAATCGGCAGACTCAGCCAAAGGGGCGAGTCCAACGAGACGAATGAATGAGCGTTAAAAGGCAGCGATGGCAAAAAAATATATTCATTTCGATTTGTTCGCTCGTTGGATTCACATGCAGTTGTTTCTAACAAACTCGAAGGCACCGAAGAATAGTGGAATAGTGGAAAAGCCGCCAAAAAGTTCGGCACGGCGCAGAAGAATATCTCGGAAACCAATAAGAAAAAAGAGAAGGAATCATATGCTATCTACATCATAAGGTGGTGAAGCAGGTTCATTCCGACACCGGTTTCTCATCGAAGGCGCTGAGCGTCATGAGCTTCGTCAATGCATCTTTGAGCGTGTCGTAGCGGAAGCCTCGCGTCTGACCCTCTATAATAAGCGGTCAACTATTACGGCGTGGGAAATTCAGATCGCAATCAGTCTGTTGCTGCCCGGTGAACTTACATGCAGTTTCCGAAGGTACCAAAGAGGTGACGAAGTATATCAGCTCCAAGTAAAGAGCGTTTTCCGACTGCTGATCCGGAAGCAAACCCTAAAAAGGGCCCTTTTCAGGACCACAAAATCATCTTTAATCTAAAGAGTTTATTGTTTTGTTATCACTCGATATCCCCATTTTGTTCGGCTAAACCTTCCTGTTTAGCGATTTGTTGCCACTCGCCACAGCTTTCACAGTTGAAAAATTTCTTCACATCCAGCTTGTGACATGTTGTACAGTAAATAACATTCAATGCGACGTGCCGAAGCACCACTCAGTGTCGCATTGGAGGCAATCTTAACCTGTAATTGAACATTTGCGATGACAGTGGTACAGTGTCGACTTTCAATGTGGGGTCATAATTTGGACCCTGAACACTATTTTTACAAAAATGTCCAACTAAATATGTCGCATTACATGTCCGTCCAATTAGCTAAATGTCGAACTAATTGTAAATTACTGTACTTTCAATCTGGAAACCATTTAAGAATTGGTGAAAATTGAATAATCAGGAAAGTCCCCAACTATCAATAAGCTCAGAACAACTGCCAAATTCACATACTCATCAGATACTGGCAAACAAATTATGAAAAAATCAATTTGTGTTTTATTATTATTTTGGATATTATTTTAGAATGCATTGAACTGTATTTCGTAAACTCTTTTTTGAAAGGTTTAATGGCCCTGATAAGCGCCGTGTTTTATGGAATGGTTCCAATTTAGAAAACTTAGTACTCGTGGTTTTGAAAAAAAACAATTTCGAACGCCCTCGATGCCGCCGTGTTCTGGATTTGCCACCAAAGCAGATTGTATAAAGAACAAACTTTTTTCTTCTGCTACCAGCTGCTGTTTTGCGATTGCGTTTGCCACTCGCCACTCGCTGCAACTGCCTATTGTCTTGATGTCCACCGAACCGAATGTGTTCTGTTCCGAATGCGGGTTTTCTTATCGTCGCGAGCAACTTTGCCAGTTAACTCGATCACTTCGGCGGCCGAAACTATATAACGCCAGCTAGGTGGACTGGTGCACTGGTACTAACGCGCTCGGCCTAGCTACCCTTGCGGGAAACTCCAGATCAACACGGTTCGAGCGGGATTTTGCCTTTCCCTTCACTTTTCCTCCTTTGCCATATCCAACCATGGCTGCTTGTGTTGGTTTGTTGATGTGATGTGATGCGAAACGATGTGGTGTACGGTTTTGATGAGAATGATCGTTACGGAAGGAAGGAAGGTATTGTATTATAGAGACTTTAAACTTTTTCAGTTCATTCGTCTCTAGCCTTGAGAAAGGCCCTTTGAAAACTCTACTCTACTCTACTCCAGCACTACCACCTCCACCCTCTTGCCTTGAGAAAGGCACTCGATTCCTCGCCGTCCAGCTCGTCCAGCAACGATGTTGTCCAGTCGGTGTCCACACAAAGAATGAGCGTTACGGCAGCGGAGCGGGGATTTTTAAGCTGACTGGCTGGCTCGAGAATTACGCATGTGTGAGACTGCGACCAATGTTCCGTTCATTTTTTTTCTTTTTCCTTTCCAATCGTGCTTCATTCTATTTCGCTGCTGCTCTGGTTGCCCGTTTTGGTCGGTACGATTTGAGGAGCACAAAATGGACCAATCAAAAATGGGCACATAGTGCATTTGGACAATGCTTCTTCTTCTTCTTCTTTTTGGCTTTAAGAGGGTTTAAACTTTTCAGTTCATTCGCCTCTAGTTGGACAATGCTTGATATTTCACAATTATTCAATTATTTATCTCAAGAAAAATGAAATGTTATTCGTTATGATAGATGCGTAGATATATTTCCTATCAATTGATGCAAAAACCTTTGCGATCTATTGAGAAATGCTCGAGTTATAAGCGTTCCAAATCTTGCATTTCTTCCTGCTTGTTCAGTGCCTAGATTTTCATTTCACCCCCTATATCTTCCGGTTAGACGTAGTCCTACGTCAAAAAATAAATTTTTCTTTTATATTCGAAAATTGAAAAAATATGCTTGAAAAACCAATAATTTTTTTACTCGGTTATATACAGGATTTTATTTTATATCCGAGACTGTAATCGAGATAATCGAATCCGCCCTGTAATATCATACAAATAAAAAAAATCGCGCAAAAACAGGTTTGACTGTAAATCCAATTTTTGAGTAATATTATTTAACGGTTTATTTGTAATGTTATTTTTTCTGAATAATACAATGATTTTCCAACCATTTTTTGCCATACACCATATTTTAATCATATTTTAATCAAACATCTGAATATCGAGTAACGAGTCAGGAAATGTACGGAAAATGATTTTGAACGCGTGTTTATGTTTTTTTTATATCTAATCTTACTTAAAATTGGTCATATTGTAATGAAAACTGTGATTTTAGATCGGCGAGGATTGCGTTAAAATCGATTATTTTCGACTGATTTTGTGTGAAATTGCTCTACAGGCAAATCTTTTTTTTTGTAGGGTATATGAAAAGGAACATATTTGACGGAGTTACGGTCCATTTAGTTTTTTTGTTTTCGCAACTTACAGTGCGAAAGTGTAATATTTTTTTCCAAAGAAGTCTAGCTCATTGAATCCAATTTGATATATAGTTTATCTGAATCGGTTCAGTTGTTCAAAAGTTATGATTTTTTGGGAACAGGAAAAAGGGGGAAAAGCATCAAACTTGTGCTGGGAGGTGAATAACGATAGTCCCGGAAGCTGTCGGAAGTCCGCTCTGACGTAAGTCTCATCATCCATGAGGCTTCGTTAGTATCTGGGTGTACAGTAGGGTGTCAATAAAAATGGTCATCTCTAATTTCAAAATGTTACCTCATAAAAAAATGTTCACCACCTCGAAAAAAACACCCTATGCCAAGTATCAGCTCAATCGGACTTAAGGGAGAGTGGCGCAAAGCAGTCAAAGTTTTAGTTTTTAGAAAATCGAAAAATCACCAAGGGGGGAGTAAAGGAAATCAGGGTATTCTAAAACTTTTTTTTTGATGTCAAATGTCTTAAAAATTGCGTGAAATGTAAAGATCTAGCGTCATCTCAAAAAAAAATTTTTGTCAAAAATCGACACTTTGGGACTTTTTTTCTCGGACGAACCAGACGAAATGTATGGTTTTGGGTACCAATAGAAATAGTTATCTCGATTTCTCATTCGGAACTTGCTGCGAAATGTTGATTTGTATGATAATATACCCTGTGCAAAATATTAGCTCATTCGAACTTTATTTATTAGTGTCACAGACGTTAGAACTTGAGTTTTTTTGAAAAACGAAAGATCACCGAAAATCGGAGTTATCAAAAAAATTGTTGATGCCGATTCGTCTAGTCTTAGAATTGCATTTCCAGTCGAGATTAACTGTTATCTCGAAAAAAAATTGTCAAAAATTTTTTTTTGCTGGCACTTCCGTCAATCCGTTTGAAAAGTCGACTTTAAAAAAAAAATTTTTTTTTAAGATAACTGTAAATCTCGACGTGTCATGCAATTCTAAGACATTTGGCATCAACATTTTTTTTAAACTTCGATTTCCAGTGATTTTTCGGTTTACAAAAAACTCAAATTTTAACGACTGCGCAACACTAATAAATGAAGTTCGTATCAGCTAATATTTAGCATAGGCTATATTATCGTACAAATCAACATTTCGCAGCAAGTTCCGATTGAAAAATCGAGATAACTATTTTATTGGCACTTGAAAGCATACGTTTCGTCTCGTATTCCGAAAAAGAAACTCCCAGAAAGACAAATCGATTTTTTATCGATTGTCGATGTCGATTTTTTAACAAAAAAATTTCAAGATGACACTAGATCTCAGTTTTAAGACATTTTTTTCCGAAATCCCCGATTTCCTTTACTCCCCCCTTGGGTGATTTTTCGATTTTCAAAAAACTCAAACATTGAACATTGTGTATAGGGTAACTTTTTGAAATTTTAGGGTCGCACCCTAGTGTACAGTTTCCGGGCCCGTGTCTTTCCCGCCGTATTTCGCCGTTCCACCCGATGTTTTGCCTCCTGCACTTTGTACGTATGCAATCTCTCCCGGCTCCTTGACTCTCTGAACAAAAGACTTGGGCAGATTCAACTTTTTGGCCACATTCCTGACCCAAGCATTGAGACGCTTAAATGCTTTCACGACACGCTTGTGATCCTGATCACTAATAGAACACCCATTCTGACCGCATTTCTTCTTTCGTTCGATGCTCAGAGTTTCGCTTAGTCACACGACTTACCGTTGACTGCACGAGTCCGAGTTGTTTCCCGATGAGAGAGTTGAGGATTTTTCGCGACGTTGCTTCTCGGGTGACATCATTCTGGCAATTTTTGAAAAACTGACAGCGATAAAAATACAGTGTAAACAATACACTCTAAACTTTTTCTACTTAAATTTTAAAGAGAACACATCCAATCGGTAGTTTTCTACAGTTTTTTCCGTGATTTGAACTGCAGCTGTGGGACACTGTCGATATTACCTTCCATTTCATGAACCATGTTCTGTATTGAATGTTGAGACTTCTTCAAACATTATACCAATTTTTCCAACTTTTCTTAAAACCAGTTATTATTATTAGTCAATAGAAAAATCACAAGACTTTTATCTGCTAAGTTAAATCGTAGTTGTAATTTGTTTCACTTTAGTTGCATTTGCTCGACGATGGTGGCTGAAATGGCTGTTTTCTCAGCCCAACAATGAAGGAAGAAATCAGGAATCGGTAATTATCCTGCTTCGAAATAATTCGCACAGTGTTCTTATATTCAAGACTAAGCTAAAAAGAAGTTAGATTTTTCTATTGGAATCGTGAAATGACCACTAAAACAGTGTTGCGAATGCTTGCAATACTAATTGTGATAGGATAGAATTAAAAGAACTCAACAAAACAATAATGAAAAAAATTGGTATATGAGCAAACTCAAATTTTTAAATCGCTCCCATCGGAGACTGATTTTCCGCCGATCAATTCACGGTAATGTCACAAACATTTCCACTTTTTTTTGTCCAATCAAATGTGATGTCCCGGAAGAAAGCAGTAATAAAAAGTACTTCCCGTTTACTGACACAACAGAGAATAGAGGTTATTATAACGAGCCGACAACACAACACGAATCATTTCGTAACGTTTCGATTTTTACCATCGACAACAAACCGCGACCTCCTCTTTCGTCTCTTCTCCAGAGTCACACCACTTCGAATAATTTGAACATCCTTGTTAGGGAGATGTGGTGTTCGAGGGTTCGACCCGGCGCCCCCTGCTATTGTTCGCGAAACTACTCCCATCCTCCCACATACGAGTCGAAAGGGGGAGTAGTAGTTTGGGTTTCCGACGCGCAGTTGTTGTTTATTATGTTGATTAAACCAGAGCATGCAGCTGAATACATTTTTAATGGAACAATTACGATTTATTCACAAACATACGGGGTGGTAACCGAGCGAGGGAGGGAGAGATGCTTGGGGATGGTGAGTGATGCTGACAAACAGCAGCCCACGCAGTTCCATTTTGTCATATACCGTATGGATCCCTCCCTTCTTCATTTATCCGGCCCTTCGGGTTTAAGGATTTGATTCGAGAAATCAAAGCAGAAGGCGAAGTGCTCTAGCGCTAGCGTGTGGAATCACGGAACGGGACAGAACTTTCGCCTTTCCCCAAACCAGTTGGTCGCAATTTATTACGATTATTATTTTGGTGTCAATTGTTCGCTGCAAACGACGTTGGAGCCGATCTCAAGCGGTAGGGAGTGGCGATGCGGCGGTATCAAAGTGAAGGCAAAATCAATTACTTTCACGAAGAGAAGGAAGGAGCACACACTACTCTTAATGTAATAAAATTGATCCTTGACGCAAGAAGAGTGTGTGTTGCGAGGAGGATGATGATGATGCTCGAGGCTAGAGCGTCAGGCGATTGATTCGATTGGTTGCGAAAGTGACGCTCTCGAGATGCTCTTGAGCAGATGGTTAGCCTCGGAATGGCCTCCGCGGGCGTTGTCGTTGTTCTGTGTGCTTTAATGCGATGATGAATATTGCATTTGTGGCCTGGATTCCTCAATAGGGGCGACCGTATCGGTTGTATGGTTATGGATAGCCTAGCATCTCATCCTATATGAGAGAGCTTCTCTGATGTAATCCTAGATAAATCGGTGAGAATCGAACATTTGTCAACGTTGTCACCGAAAAAAAAAAATCTGGGAATGAAGAAAAACGGAGCCCGCGAAATCCAATTTCCCGCTCTCGAAACCAATTTTGGTGTCAGCTCAAAAACACGCCTCGCTGGAGTCGAGAATTCGGAATTCGACACACCCCAGTGGCGACCCACAAAACTTACTTTCTTCTGCCGATCCGATCCGATGGGCAAAACCACCGCTCGTCGTCTTCGTGAAGATCTCACGTCACCGTGAGTCGAATAATCGGCATTATTATTATTACGGTGTTTTCGTATTCCCCGAGCCGATATCCATATCCATAGGCTAAATACGAAAACTTCATCTCCCCGTCGTCGTCGTCGTAATCACGTTTTGTTTCACTGTTGTTGCTTGTTTTTGTCGGTCCCTTTCGCCCCCCCCCCCCTCTGTTCTCTTCGCCCGGCTAAGATACCGCTTTTCGGTTCCTACATCGGTCCAATGCTTCTTCTAACTGTAGTTTTCGATTCACTCTCCCCCACCACCATCTCCGATCGATGGCCGCATTTTTCCGGGTCGTGACTGCATGCTTCGAACAGAGATAAAATCCACACACACTCTATTTATAGACTGCGTAAACAAAGTTGTCACTGCATCATGAGTGTTTGCGCGCGGGTGTTGTTCCAGAATTTTGCAAATATTTGATCAACAGTAACATGCAAAAACAAAAACCTGAATTGACACGCCGTCATTTTGCCGACTAAAAACAGTAAACAAACCAACACATCACCACCGACGGGAACACGGGAAACCGATGCCTTTCTCGCCCAGACGCCCAACGCCGCCTATGGCTCTGGGTGCCTCTGCTGATAACAGACGGTAGGGAAATTAACGCCTGCGCAGTAACACCCCCACCCCCAACCCAACCGATACACTGCAGCACATATACTCGTGTAGGTATTATACACATGTATTTTAGTGAACAAAAGTTCATTTTTCACACCCCAACGATGACGACGGCAAGCAGAGGATGGAAACATCTTCCTGTCTGCTGATACTGTATTTTATCCTCCCCCAAAAATATCGCACACACACACACACACCCAAACACGCGGGATACGTGTAATTAGATTTAGTCTCGAGCGGATATTATTCCAGTCGGGTAAAGGATGTCCCCTCACTAAACTATGGCAAGGAAAACACGGCGAGAGCAAGAAGGAAGTAGGGGAATCAGAGGCACAGGGCGAGGCACAGTGAATCCCGTTTTTCATTATCACTTTTATCAGTCACATCCTGTCGAAATTGGTGTCCCGGGAGTTCCCTCAAACGAGGTTTTTTGCGCTTTGTGCTTGTGGCATGGTGGGGCCGTGTTTTGTTGCTGCTCCTGCTGAATGATGAACGAGCTTCGCAGCCTTAATTCGGGCGGAATAATAAGCAATAAATTTGCCATGCGAAAAGCGGAACAACTCCCCGGCATCGGCTCCGTCTCCCCAAATGGGACGGCGCAGAATGTAGTGTAGTGACGGCGCCGGAAAGTCTGGCTCCGCGTTTATGCTGTGTGACGTTATGAGATTTGTATTGATCCGACCGGAAGTAATCCTAGTCCTTCGAATAGAAGCGAAGGGTGTGGTTGCGTAACTTAAGATAATGGCATCCATGGAATATTACTGCCTTCCAAAATGAACAGGACCAAAATTGAAATAAAAGTTTGCATCGATTGATATACACACTGCCGAACAAAAAGCAATAATTCTAATTCAAATCGTCACATAGCTTATCAAATTTTGACAGAACGTCAGTGATTGATTTGCCTTCCTAGTCCTATCGCATCTGGTAAAGGGTATCTCACATCAGATTGCATCACGGAACAAACGCTGTAGAAAATTACCTAGTTGACCGATCCTTTTCAAACATTCAGACAATAAAATATAATCCATTAGTAAGCTTCTGGCATATTCATTTCATTCAACTTCAATACCATAACGGAACGCAATAACGCAATACCATGCTCGCAACTTACGCTTAACTCCACTCATAAGGTTCTTTACAACATCTGGCTGTAGCTTCTTCTGTACGGAAACACACTTTTTCTTCATGTCTTCCTTAGATTTGAACTCCTTGGGATGTTTCCATAGTGCCTGCTTCATACTAGCCCAGGATTTAACCTTCACATGCCAAATTTGGTTTCGTTTGCTTGATCAATTCTCGAGTTATATCGATTTTTTTTGTTTCATTTGTATTACAGCCCCCCCCATTAGAGATGGGCGAGGGGTCTCAAACTATCATAAGAACCTTCCCCGAACCCAAAAACCCCCACATACAAATTTTCACGTCGATCGGTTCAGTAGTTTCCGAACCCATAAGAATCAGAAAGGCAGACATAACTCCATTTTTATATATACAGCCATTCCATGCCAAACCGATATGGTGCTTCTCAGATTTTCATGAAAGGGTTTATTTTGTTCTTTTCACAAAACATTTAACCTGTTTTTTTTATTTTTTTTTTTCGTTAGGGTGACCATATCCATTTTAGGGTGGTTCGAAAAATCTATGATTTTCACTTTTTCCCAAAAATGACTTTTTTTTTAAAACTTCTTAATTTTTGAACCACTGAACCGTTTTAGATGATCGACATATCAAATTGAAGCTTATGATTTTTTCTTATACTATACTTTTTTTTCTTATACTATACTTTTTCTAAATATACTTTTGCGAAAAATTTGGCCAACTGTTTCTGTAATTATTAATTGAATTAGTTTTTCATGCTCTCCTCGGTTAAAGGTAGAGGGCGCTATATTTTTTGACGTAGGACTACGTCTTTCATTTCTATACTAGGGTGTAAGTTCAAAGTATCAAAAACGAAAGCGTTACGCCGGAGAACGAGATTTTGAGCGTTAATGGCTCCTAAACAACTGAATATGATAAACACTTAATTCGAAAGATAAAATGTCTACGCGTTAGATGCTTGTTACTTTTTGATCCAGAAACTTGTTTCAATAGTCCTAAAATTGCTTTCAAAACAGGCTATTGAAATCACACCAATCGGTATATAAGCGAGTGCCGCTCGGAAATTCACTCAGTTATGATTGTGCAACGATTGATGTACGATCGCTGGAATGGATGGATGTTTCCCTAACACAAACTTCAAGACCATGGAGCCTGGGGAAATCGGGATTGCAAAATAGATGCGGGCTGCGGGTACTTTTGTACTCGTTTGCGTTTGTGAAAATTGGAATGATTCCCTAACACAGACTTCAGAACCATGGAGCCAGGGGAAATTGGCATTGCAAAATATATGCAAGCTGCGGGTACTTTTGTACACCCAGGTTTTTTTACGCGATTTTTTTACGATTACGCGGATTTTCCAATTAGCGCGGTTTTTTACGCGGATTTCCAATTAACGCGGTTTTTTTTACGCGGGTACCGCGTTAAAAAGACCAGAGCAGTATTACATCTCTCACTCCGCTCACATTTTGTCTTCATGCTCCGTCAGAGCATATGACGGTAATCAATGCTTGCGGCGAAACTTAGCGCTTATGACGGAAACTAAGGCCGCACTCTATCACGATGCTTACGTAGATTTTAGGTGACCTGTGTTTTTTACGCGGATTTTCCAATTAACGCGTTTTTTTACGCGGATTTTCCAATCAATGAAAAATTGGAATGTTTTCCTAACACAGACTTCAAAACCATGAAGCCAGGGGAAATTAGCATTGCAAAAAATATGCAAGCTGTGGGTATTTTTGTAATCGTTTGCATTTTTGCAAACCAGGATGTGTTTTTCCAATACAGATTCCGAAACCAACCAATACACACAAAAGATAGCTCTGCGCAGCGACTATATCGTACCCAATGAGTAACATCCGGGGTGACATTATTGCTAATTGGAAGAAATACAATTGATTACTAAGCCAACGGCAGTCCTACGTCAACCTTGCGGCTATATCATAGGTATAACCCATCCATAGTTTTTATATTATTAATTTTTTTTTTTGAAAGCTGAGGATTTTTTACATAATTTATCTCGATACCAGAGATGTTATATTTTTTTGTTTTTAAGTTATTATTTCGCAAATTTCACATGTTCTAAGTCTTCATTCAATATTCCTTTGTGACAGGACTAGACCTATGCGACTAGAATTCAATCTTAACGCAAGTGTGATATTTATTCAAAGATTCAGTAGTTCAAATGTCATGAATTTTTGAAAAGTCATTTTTGGATTAAAGGGGAAAAATGATTTTTTTTGACGACCGGTTAATTCGAGATATGTTATGTAGAAGGTTCTCAGCTTTCCAAAAAAAATATGAAAATATGTAGCGCGCTTTAGTCCAAAATCACGAAAACAATAAAAAACGACTACAATCAATGATTACGAAAATTAAATCCATTGTTTTTGCAAGTACAATTTTTTTATGAAAGGCTAGGTCATTAGCTTCAATTTAATATGTCGATTATCTAAATCGGTTCAGTAGTTCAAACGTTATGAATTTTCGAAAAAAGGCATTTTTGGAAAAAAGGCAAAAAAATTGATTTTTCGGGCCATCCTAAAATGAAAATGAGAACCCTAATGAAAAAATAAAAAAATACGGGTCTAATATTTTGCAATAAAGAATAAATATACCACTTTTCACGAAAATCTGAGAACCACTATGTCGGTTTGACATGGAATGGCTGATTGTACAACTTACCGTGCTAGTTGTACCTAGCGATGGGCAATTTTTCGAATATTAAATATGTAACCAGAATGAAGCACTAATTTTTGAAAAAAAACAAAGAAACTTACCGGTACTCGTGTTATAATACCTACAAAACATTGCTCAAAGAATGAAATGTAGGAAATTGTTTCCATTTTCATGAAAAATACCATTTTTTTTAAATTATACTGATAAAAAATCTCAAAAAAATAGCGAAAAGTGCCTTTCTTTGAGTGTAATTGAGAATAAATAGATAAAATGACCACTTGCTTGTTAAAAAACTTTTTCCCTGCCCATCTTCCGATGTTTGGGAGACTTGCTGGTAGTTGTATGAACTATTCATATAATTTTTGTTCAGAATTTAAAAAAAAAATATTTGTTTGAGAAAATCGAATTTTAATTTTCAAGACATTTAAATTTTTTTTCAGAATTTTTTTTAACCTGTTTGCTATATTTTAATGAACGCTTGAATAATTTCCTATATATCCTATGTTGACCAAATTTCTATATTTCTGATAGTTTTTGAGTTAGTTTTTTTTAATACTGAAAAAAATTATAGAAAATACATTGAAAAAAAAATTTAAAAAATTAAATTCATTTTTCATTTTTTTTTTACTTTGAACGAAAATTATATGAATACTCCATAAAACTTCCAGCAAGTCTCCCAAACATCGGAAGATGGGCAGGGAAAAAGTTTTTTAACAAGCAAGCGGTTATTTTATCTATTTACCCTCAATTAACAGTATGAGGGGGTTTCCCTGAGTTTCATGACAAAACTTGGCTTCACTTTCTAGTTTGATTTTTTCATCATAATTTACTAACTCGACCCAAACAGCATCAAGATAAAGTAATATGAGCTATGTTTAAAAATTCTTTATTATGCTTCGATATAAGGTACAATTCGATAAAACGTACAATTTTGAATGTGAAATGTACGTTATATCGAAGTTTCCCTGGAGATCGATTTTTTATAGTGATTTTTTTTTTTTTTTTTATCCAAAATATATATTTTTATTAAGGCTCATATGGCGTCAACCTGACGGGGCCGGGAGTTCAATATTTCGACAATGTTTGCCTTATAACTATGTTAGTAATATGTAACCGATTACTCGCGGTTGGCTCTAGGTTAATATTACAAGTGTTTTCGTAATTGTGATGTTGCTGTCTTCAATGATCTGTACCTGTGCCCGACACGGGATACTTCCTATTGGGATGCAGCTGACCATTAATCAGCAACGCCCCCCTAGTCTGTACCCCATATCTAGCGTGGTGCGTCTTCTCGAGGAATCCAGGATAGAATGGTCACTAGCCGGCACAATCATCAGCTCGTGTAGAGTTGTCATGAGCGGTACAACCTTTGGCTTTTGTTTAATCATCAGTGGACTGCACAACCTTTGGCCCGTGTATCTGTAAAGAGTGTGTGTATGTATTGCCGCGACTAAGTAAAAGTTTATCGATCGAATAGGTGGGATATGACACAGGGATACAACGGAGAAAACATCATTAAACGTTGACATCGGCGTTCCTGAGGAACAGGTATAGATGAAGCAGAAGATCAGGATCACGGCTACCTAAGATATCCCGGACGGGGATATCCGATTGTCTGCCTTTTGCTCTCAGTGCTCTAGAGAGCTGAGAGCGAGCAGCATGGAACCGGATACACGACCAGACAACATGCTCGATGTCGTGGTAGCCATCGCCACAATCACAAAGATTGTTTGCTGCGAGCCCAATGCGATAGAGATGCGCGTTTAGGTTGTAGTGATTGGACATAAGCCGAGATATCACGCGAATGAAATCACGACCGACATTCAATCCCTTAAACCAAGCTTTCGTCGAAACCTTAGGGATAATCGTGTGTAACCAACGACCGAACTCATCTTCACTCCACATGCGCTGCCAACTAACGAGTGTGTCCTGACGAGGAATGTGAAAAATTTCGTTATAAGTAATTTGCCTTTCAAAAAGTGTGCCTTCTGAAGCGCCCACCTTAGCTAGCGAGTCCGGTTTCTCATTCCCCGGAATCGAGCAATGAGAGGGTACCCATGCTAAGGTAATCTTGAATAATTTTTCGACCAAAACGCTCAATAGATGTCTTATTCTTGTTAGGAAATAAGATGAGCGTTTATCAACTTTCATTGAGCGGATTGCCTCTATTGAGCTGAGACTGTCTGAAAAAATAAAATAGTGGTCGATGGGCAATGTTTCAATGATCCCTAATGCGTAATATATCGCACCCAGTTCAGCGACATACACGGAACAAGGATCTTTGAGTTTGAAAGAGGCACTGGAATTTTCATTGAAGATGCCGAAGCCAGTGGACCCGTTTATGCATGAACCGTCAGTAAAGAACATTTTATCAGATCTAATTTTCCCATATTCTGCCGAAAATATCTCCGGAATGTAATCGGAGCGTAGATGATCTGGGATTCCATGGATCTTTTGTCGCATGGACAGATCAAAATTGACAGAGGAATTGCAAAAGTATGGGAAGCAAACTTGGTTGGAGATGCCCGGTGAAGGGTGCACTTCATGGGTAAGGTACTCATGGTATAGAGACATAAAACTTGACTGAGGAGTCAGTTGGAGTAGATTTTCGAAGTTATCAATCACCAATGGATTCATGATCTTGCAACGGATGAGAAATCTGTAGGATAATTCTGTGAACCGAAGAGTAAGCGGGGGTACTCCTGCCAAAACTTCGAGACTCATCGTATGTGTCGAATGCAAACACCCCATGGCTATACGCAAGCAACGATATTGTATTCTCTCCAGCTTGAGAATATGAATCCTGGCAGCTGATCGGAAGCAAAAACTGCCATATTCTAACACGGATAATATCGTTGTTTTGTATAACTGAATGAGGTCTCCTGGATGGGCACCCCACCATGTTCCGGTTATTGTTTGGAGAAAATTGATTCTTTGCTGGCATTTCTGTTTCAAATACGCAATGTGTATTCCCCAGGTACATTTAGAGTCAAAATATACTCCAAGGTATTTGAAAAACATCGAGTGCTTGATCGTTTTGCCGGATAGGTGAAGCTGGAATTGGGCGGGTTCGTGCTTCCTAGAAAAAAGGACCATTTCAGTTTTCTCCGTAGAGAATTCGATACCCAGCTTGAGAGCCCACGTGAACAGGTTGTTCAGGGTATCTTGCAAGGAATTTTGCAGAACGGCGGGATTAGTACCCGTGATGGAAATAACTCCATCGTCTGCAAGTTGTCTCAACGTGCAATCTCTAGTTAGACAATCATCTATATCATTGACGTAAAAACTGTACAAGAGGGGGCTTAGGCAGGAGCCTTGTGGCAGGCCCATAAAACTGTATCGAGAAGAATTCAAGCTGCCATGATTGAAAAACATGTGCTTTTCTGACAGTAAATTGTACAGGAAATTATTGAGAATTGGTGAAAGTCCACGATTATGAAGTTTCTCTGAGAGAATTTCCATGGAAACTGAATCAAATGCCCCTTTGATATCTGGTAAAACGGAAGCCATTTGTTCTTTGCGAGCAAATGCGATTTGGATTTCAGAAGATAGCAGCGCGAGACAATCGTTCGTCCCTTTACCTCGGCGGAAGCCAAACTGCGTATTTGACAGCAAATTGTTCGTTTCAACCCACTTGTCCAAACGAAGTAGAATCATTTTCTCTAACAATTTACGAATACAGGATAACATTGCAATCGGCCTATACGAATTGTGATCGCAAGCCGGCTTATTGGGTTTTCGTATGGCTATCACTCTCACTTGTCTCCAGTCATGCGGGACTATATTCAGCTCCAGAAACTTGTTGAACAAGTTCAGCAAACGATGTTTTGCCAAGTCGGGAAGATTCTTCAATAAGTTGAATTTAATCTTGTCCGACCCCGTAGCTGAATTGTTACATGAGAGAAGTGCAATTGAGAATTCTACCATCGAAAAATTCTCATAATCGCCTTGGAGCGGAATGTCGCGTACGACGTTTTGTGCAGGAACGGAATCGGGACAAACCTTTCTTGCAAATTTGAAAATCCAACGGTCAGAGTATTCCTCACTTTCATTTGTATGGTTCCGGCCACGCATTCTCCTAGCCGTATTCCAAAGAGTGCTTATAGCTGTCTCCCTTGACAAACCATTGACGAACTTCCGCCAATATCCACGCTTTTTTGCTTTAATCAGACCTTTTAGTTTGGCTTCTAGAGCTTGGTACTTTCGAAACCATTCCACTAATCCAGTTTTCCTGAATTTTTAATGTGATAAGTGATAATAATGTGGAATTGCTCAACAGCAAAACTTTTCCTAAATATAGAAAAGAATATTCGAACGAATAAAAAGACAGAACTATTTTCAAACTTTTTTATTCCCCTTGTAGGACCACCTCTTTGTGATCATTTTCGCAAAGGTACCGGTCATTAAATCAAAAATGATTTCCAAAAAAAAGCTATAAATTTCAAATTTCTTTGTAATCTCTACGATTGTATAACACTTTTCTTACTTTCACTTTTTTAACTTCTTTATTGTTTTTTTTTCTTATTTTTCTTCTTCAGCCTTTATCTTGCTCTTGGTTTTTCTGCTTCCTCATCTTCCAGGTTCTATTTTTTTCCATACGTTGCCTTCTCAAACGTAGTGTTCATTTGCGTTTTTTCTTGTTGAAAAGGTTCGATTCACTCGGCACTTTTTGTATCTATCCTAAACATTAGACAAATTTTGTTGTTCTGAGCGTCCAAAATTTTGTTCGTATGTAGGATTTGTACACAGGGTTGCAATAAATCGAGAGTACGTATCAGGAGGCAGGAGTCTTTCTCACGAGGCTCAAATTCATATGCTAAAATTCTATTTCAATCAGAACGGAAACTGAAGCTGAAAAAAAAAGATGAAGATAAGAATGCGAATGACAGAGAAATTTAGTATTCGAAATCAAGTGAATATGAAGATTTGAATGAGAATAAGGATTAGACTTGGAAGCTTCATGAAGATGATGCGAATATTATTATTTGGGCGTGTCATTTTCGAAACTCATAAATGCTGATTTTTTCGCTTGTTCCTTCCATTTCAGTCAGCTTCATTTTAGCTTAATTTCAGTATGTCGGGGTGAAGTGAAATCTGCATATATACTACGCATACTGAAAAATCCATTTCGATCATTGTTATTTTTTTTTAAATAAGAAAGCAGAAGCTTTCATTGACTTTCATTGAAACTGTTCGAATGGGCTATATTTGTTATCATTGTCAAAGTGTTTTATTTTGCATTTAAAAGGACGCTCACAGTAGAAAGTTTAATTTCACCAAAAATTAAAAGATGTCTAGGAGGTACAGGAGAGTATAGCAGTCATACTCACCACTTCACCACCGGTGCCAGCAACTGATTACTCATGCTGACCTACCACACAACCCACAGTTTTTATTTGTTTCATTCAGTACGAACACGGCAACGAAATTTTTTATTGAATAGAAACCGTTCGAATAAAGGGCTAATTTCATGCACTAATGCTATTTAAGCCGACAATTGAATCCCGAGTTGTACTGAAACATCCGTATTTTTGAACTTGTCAATAAAGATACAATCATGGATTTTTAACTTGAAATTGAAAAAAATGTTTTACTGTTTTGACAAAGGAAAATAAGAAAAAGAAACAGAAGTTGCATTATTCAATCATACATCGCCTCAATAATTCCTCCGAGGCCAGAGTAAATTTGCGAAGGTATGGTACACCATCTATCTTCGCACGCAAATATCCCGTTTTTCAATGAATAGCCTCCATCCATCCTATCTAATGAATGATACATTCCGTTTTCAATTGTGTCGCTGTTCAAAATCGTTTCCTCTGCATTTATTACTACACAACTTGACACGGTCGTCCGTCCTCCCTCATCCTCTCTTCCAAACACCACCAACGGGGCAGGGCGGGCAAAGAAAACCACTCCGAAACCGATCAATTTTTCACACTTCATCAGTGACAGACGGCGGAGGTGGAGGCAGCTGTTTTCTGCCAACAGAGAGAGCTCCCGGGGGAAGATTTTCGATTGCTTTCTAAAATCCCTCGGGGCTCCCCAGTCCAAAAGGAAAGGAAAACGGAGAACTTGTCATATCATTTTCTAAAGACGTCGTTCCGTGTGTTACATCACCATACCGACCAGGAAGTTGCTAACTGACTTATGGTACTATTTTTCTGTTTGGCGAAGGGACGGATGGCTTTTGCGAGCCCCAGCCTCCGGGGAAGAAAATTTATGGAAAGGGACAATATGTAGCTGTGGGAGTAGTAAGTGAGGAAATATGGTGGGGAGAGGCAGATTTTCCACTGCAGAGGATTTATGTCAGCTAGTAAAATTTAAGAGGTAAGGCGTGCGGTGAATTGTTGAATGGAAGCAGAGCCGGGAATAAAAGGAAAACGGTGGTAGAATGTTGCATTCGGAAGGTTCCTTTTGTGAGAAGAATGTTTGAAAGGGAGCGAAATCGAGATGTGGGGGTCGATGATCCTTGTCGCCAGGAAAATGTCGGCAATGTGGGATACATGGTTGGCTTTCGCCTCGGTTATTGACCCCGTGTTCCAGAAAAAAGCACTCTAGGGGATGGGTTTATCCCGTGGTTTGATTGTATTGGACGTTTGTGACGCTGGATAGATGAGCAAAATAAACGGTGGGGACTTGTGGAGGCCGCTGCGGTTATTTTGTGACAGACAAATTATTTTTGTTTTTAGAGAAAAAAGCTCTTTGAAACATCGATGAATTGTAATGAATAGTATGTAAGTTACAGATGTTAAACTGGGTTAATTGATGACCTGAACAGCATCCTCCATCCCTATAATACTTCATCATATTATATTTTAATTGGTTCTTGAATTTTATTCATAGCTAAAAGAAGAAAGAATGAAATTAAAGAACCAATGAAAATATATTTTAATTTTTTTTATCAATTTCAAGTTTTTTTTTACGAACGAACGGTTCAATTTTGGCTCTATGCCAACTTTTTATGTTGCTCAAAATGGACCGCACAATCGAACAGGTTCTATATTTTTTATAATTTTTTGAAATGTATTACTCATTTTATTGTTTACGATACTTTTTTCCGTCTTTTTTTCTTACTTTTTTTTAATGGTCACAAATTGTTTTTTGTTTCTCTTTTTTTGTTCCAATTCTTGTTTCACAATTTCCAGCCCTTATTTTAAATTGAATTTCTTTTTCTATCAATTTGATTTTTTTTTCTACTTCCACTTCCCATTCAATTTCTGTTTCTCTTCTATCTACAGGTTATTTTTCGTGTATTCATTTTTTTTCAAATTAAATAAAACATTGTTATTTTTATTTCTATACTGAATTTTTTTTTGTTTATTTCCTTTTGTATTTTATGTTAATAACTTCGTTTCTAAAATTATACATATGGCTGAAAAAATATCATAGCTTTATAATGAAGTATATTTCATCTCTCGATGTTTATTTAACACGAAGTTGCAGCATTTAAAAAATCTCAAAATATTTTCAACGGCAAATCCTGTTCCTTCATATTTTTTTTCGCTGAGTGTGTTTTTTTAAATTCTTATATTTATTATTTCACATTTTCAGTTCGATTTCTAGTTTTATTTCCCATTCCGTTTGTGAGAAAATGCAAACTTGTGTGCATGAAAATGCCGCATTTTAATAATTTTTTTTTTCAAATCTCCGAGTTATCAATTCGATTTCTCTCCTTCACTGCTTACCTCGCTCTTTTTATTTTAAATTCCTTTTAACCATTGTATTCCTTTCACAATTTCCATTTTTATTGCTATTTTTGATTATATCACTTTTCTGAACCTATATCTTAGCTCAATTGTCTATTGCCGTTTCGATTTCGATTTTTAGTACAAATGTTCCGTTTCCTACTTTCTCATTTTGATTCACTTTCATATTTTTCTAGATTTCTTTTGAGGTTCTTTTTTTATTTTTTTTATATATTTTGATACTTTTGAATTTGTATTCTTCTTCATATTTAAATTTTTAGCTCTTTTTGGTTTGCATTCACGTTTCCTCTCCAATTTAAATTTTCATATCGATTTTTTTTCGCTATTTCACTATAGCCATTTACTTTTCAATTCCATTTTCATATCCATTCCCAATTTCGCTTCCATTTGTTTTTCAAGTACGGATTCCATTTCCGTCTAAAATTTCATTTCTATTTTCTATTGAAATGAAACAATTATATTTTTTCATTTTTATTTTTTCCTAAAACTTATTCCCATTTGTTTTTCCATTTTGATGGTCTTCCATTCCAAATTCTATTTTCAATACAATTCATTTCTCTCTCGTTTTCTTATCTTTTTTCAATTGAATTTTCACGGAACAGTTTAAAATCGAAATCTACTGTTATTTCGAATTCAAATCCATTTTTTTTCCTTTTCCAATTATCTTTGATTTTCGTTTATATTATTCTATGTAATATAACATATTCCATTTGCTTTTTTTGTGTTCCTTCCTATTTATTTTTTTCACATTTTTATTTTTATTCTTATTCTGAAATTCTAAGATATACTGAAAACGAATTGTTCCGATTTTTCACAAATCTCGATATACTGCAAATACAAAACTTGAATAAAATTGAATAACTGTGAAATAAAAAAAACTTTTCGATTTTCTAAATATCAATTTTTAAATTTTAAATAAAATCAAAAATTTTGGAAATTTAAGAAATTTCGAAATCCAATAATTTAAAAATTTTATTGGTTAAAAAAAAATAAAAAAGAAAAACAAATACAAACATTAAAAATTTTCGAATTTGAAGTTTTAGAATGCGAAAAATCGTTATTAAATTTTATAAATTATAAATTTTATATATACATTTTAAAAATAAAGACATTAAAACAATGAGAAGTTCTTAAATTATTTTTTTTTATTTCAATTTTTTCTTGAATCGCAAAATTTTAGACTTTTAAATTTTTAAATTTTAAAAATTCTAAAAAAACTTCTTTTCAAATTTTCAGTTTTATTTTTCTTTAATTTCGGATTTTTTTTAGATTTTTATGTAAGTTTTATTCAAGTATAATTTAAGTCAGTTTTTCAATTTTTGAATTCAATTTTTCGATGTGCATCTAATTCAATAATGTCTAAAGTTAAGGTTAAAGTTAAAATGAAATGTAATTTAAGCTCAAATTATTTTATTTTTTATTTTTACATTTTTATTTTTTTTTAAATTTGGTTTTTTTTAAATTTTCCATTTTCAAAATTGTTTAATTTTCCTGTTTTAATGTTATATTTTCAATCACTAAGTTTCGATTTTACAAAATTATTAGGTTCCAAATTTCAATTCATCAAATCCTTATATTTTGAAATTCATTTCTACAAAATTATTAGGTTTCAAATTTTAAATTTGAAAATTTTCTTTATTCATAACATTTGAATTTGTGTTTTAATTTTCAATCCTTTTTTATTTTTTTTAAAAACCACCCATTTTTAAATTTAAGATTTTTTTTTCTTTCATTTCTTTTCAAAATTTTAGATTTCTGAGCTTCCAACTGAATAAATTTATAATTTTCAAAATTCTCGAATTATTGAATTTCCATTTTTTCAATTTCAGATTCCTATTTTTTTTAAATATTTTTTTTTCAATTTTTTCAATTTTTTCATTTTTAAATTATTTATAAATGAAATTTTAAATTTTTAAATTTTAGAATCCTCAATTTATTAATTTTTTCAGTTTTCCAACATTCAGATGTTCTTTTTTTTCCAAATTAAAAATTCGAACAAGAATTTGAAGAATTCAAAGGACATGAACTTTGAGGACTTGAAGAACTTTTGAAGAATTTTGAAGAACTCTGAAGAATTAGAGGAATTTGAAGAATTCGAAGATTATTGGGGAATTTCAAGGATTTCTTGAAGAATTAAAAAAAAAGAATCTGAAGAACTTTAACAGTTTAAACAATTTGAAGGATTTGAAAATCATTAAGAATTTAAAGTCTGAAAAATTTGAAGAATTCGGAGAAAAATTTGAGAAGTTTTGATAGTGTTACATTTTTTTCATTTAAAATTTCGAAATTTCAAGAATTCCAAGAGTTTTCAGAATTTGATGAATTTAAAGAATTCGAAGAATTTCGAGAATTTGAAGAAGTTATATGCAAAGCGGTTTATGAAGCTTAGCACTTTATTTGCTTTTTGAATAATATAAAGAATTCGAAAATTTTGAAAAATATAAAGATTACAAACAGTACACAATTCGAAAGATTTGAAGAATTTGAAAAAAATAAGAATTTAAAAAATTGAGAGATTTTAAGAATTTTAAGAATTCTAAGAATAACATTAATTTCGAGAATGAATTTGAATAATTACAATTTTTAAAATGGAAAAAAAGTTGAATTTGATTTTGAAACAACAGTGGATACTCATTCCAAATTATTCTGTTAAATTCAAATGGAACCAGATAAGATAGCTAGAAAGAGAATGAAACGGTGTTGAAAATAGTGATTCGGATAGGAATGATGCACAATTAGGAATCAGTTTTCAAAATCGATATAAAAGTAAAAAACAGAAATGAAACAGAATGGAAGATGGAAATAGAATTTGCAACGAAAATGTAAATCTAACTTGAAAAATAAATGGTGTCTGAATTGGAAATGGATATGAAAATGGAATAAAAAAGAATAAAAAAATATTGAAATTTAAAAAAATCAACATCGAATTGAATTAACTTTCATTTCATTTTTCAGTACCATTTCCATGCATGATCTTCATTTATTTTTCTTCATATTGTTCAACATCTCACATTCTATTTTCTATGTATAATTTCTCATGATAATGATAAGTTCAATCAAATTTTTCTACGCCCAAGTTCTATTACGATTTCCATTTCTTAACCCAATTTCCATTTCTGTTTATTATGTAGCACTTTTTGTCGTTCTTTCTATTCAATATTTTGAAATTTTTTATTTTTGTCATGTTCCTATTTGAGTTTCTTTTCTATTTACATTTTCTTTTGTTTTTTTATCACTATTTTTATTCTACTAATTTCCAATTTATTTTTTTGTTTCAAAATTCCAAATTGCTTCCAAATTGCGTTTCAGCGTTTGGTTTCTGGATTCAGACATCTCCAGATTGCGCAAATTTCTGTTATCTAATGGAAAATTGTCAGATTCCATAATTTTATTTGATAAACTTAGAGTTAATACTCGAAAATGTGTTACGCTTTAAAATGCAAATAAATCACACCACTCTGGTCATTAGATACCAGAACTAAGACTTTTAAACCTCCTTATGAATCTCAACAGGATTCTCACATGCATAATCCGACAGTGAATCATCAGCAGAACGAGAAGAAGGAACAGAAAGAGAATTCAACCAGCGAAAAAAAAACTTTCCTGAGCAAAATCCCAAGACCTCTGCAAATAATGTTTCCAATCCGGATTCTCTCGAACATAAAGGTATTATGACAGAGAGAGGGGGCGGGTATTGTGGAAAAAAACGTGCTTCAACATAAATATTCATAATCGGGCTTCTCTTGGTGCTGCCAATGTGTTGCAAGGGACTGCACTGACTGGATAGAACAGGACGCCACAGAACTGGTTAAACCCCACACGTTTCGGTTGGGTTCTAACACGGTATGACTTAACCGCTTGGGTCGTGTCGTGGTACCTGGTAGGACTCCATTTCTCGGGATCGATGAATCGACGCTAACGCACTGCACCGCAGCACACATCACGACGGGCTTTGAGTTCATTAGGATTGCTTCCAGTGCCTGATCGATCGGCTTTGGGGCCTGGGAAACGGGATTTATTGACCTCTCTTTTCTCGTTTTGAAATGCATTTTCTCCGAACACATACTGCTGCGCACAATGCCGTTGCAGACATTGCACAAGTTTCATCATGTGTTAGGTTTTTCGTTTTGTATTTCGCCTCTGTAGCTTTTGTGTTGATACCATTGTGAGCTGGTGGCTGGCAGTTTCCCATCCCACGCGCCAAAGTGCATTATTTCTGCGTTCCGTCGAGGGCCTTTGGCATGCGCGAATGTTCTCCGCGGAGTGTCGCACATGTTTCACTTTCTTTCATGTGAGTGTAAGCTGCGACCATGGGCTTCAATTCAGAATACACACCACTGGCTCCGGATTTCGCCACAATCCTCTGTAATCAGAGAGTGTGATTTTGATCCGCCACTCATTTAGCCGCGTGAGAAATTCAAACATACAAAACCCTCACACTCTTACTGTGTTAAATTCCTGCGTTATGCGGGTTCGGGTAACCAGATCCCATTTCTGTGCACGGCGATGATAACTACGACGAAGACGCAAAAAGAGCTTAAGTAAACATAATTAATCGCACGTAAATAAAACTTTCCCGCTTCTTCGTGTTTTATCTACCCCCTGATGCTATTGCTGCTTCGTTTTCGTATTGTTATCGTTATGGGCCGAGGGATTGAGAGTGTTTCGCTTTGAAATTAGACAACCATATGATGATGAATGAAGTTACGTCGCTTGGAGGAATGACTCTCCTGAGTGTCATCCATCGATTACGTGATGTGCGTCGAGAGCCCCGTCGTAATAAACATGAATTAAAGCCCAACGGGTACGGCAGTTTATTGCTCTGGGGTTTGCCAACTTTGGTCGTAAACGAATCCCCCAATCTAGCACATTTGAAACGTCGAACGAATTTGTGTGATCGAATGTTGAAGTGATTCTCAAATTCAGCCCGACTAACGAAGCCACCATTTTCATTATTGTGCTTGCCTCACTTTGTACTAACAGGTCGTCGTGCGCCGTGATTCCTCGGCGCTTCTCGGATCTCTGTCGCTTCGAGCGCATCGAGGACGTCGACCTAGAACTTGAATCTTGGCGCGGGATTCTAGCAGACTGTGGTGGTGGCGCACATGAGAATGCAGAACATAAAAGAGAGAGAGATAGAGAAGAAGCCCCATACCACAAGGTGCGCGCGATCGGTGCATGGGATGTTTTAACGATATCTGGCTAATTGAAAGTTGCGCGCAGGTCGTTGGTCGGAACTGAATTGGAGCTTCTCCGATCATCTGATGCAATCGATGTAGAAGCGGAGCAATTCTATTGTGTTGTAGGGCACGATTCGATCCAGAATGTAGAAAATAGGAGGATCATGAAGTCTAATGTGATCGAGCAGCAGATTACAAAGTGAAACAAACCAGATTGGCTACTTGGGTTTCATAGGCCCCGATGTACTATATGGATCTCGTTGTGTCATTGCCTCGTTTAACTTTATACTTTCGTTACCATTTCGATTTTCAATTTTATTTCCATGCTTTACCCCGTTCCATCATTCATTCATATATTTATCCCTTCTACCAAGTATTTTTACCATTCACAACTCTTCGAAACATTTTCAATTTAAATTTTTTCATTATTATATTTCACGTTTCCAATCCTTCTCCTTTGATGCTTCCGTTTCGATTTTTACCTATTGCCATTCCCAATTTATTTATTTTCTAGGGTCGAAATTGAATGTCTATTTCAATTTCATTCTCATTTCATTCTTCCTATTTCTATTTCCAATATCGTTTAGTTCTCTTTCTTTCCTTACCTTGTATGTTTTAATATTTATCCCGTCCAAATGAATTCGAATTGAAAAAAAATAGCACATGTATAGTGTTCGAAAAATATATAATATGCTACCTCTGCACTAGAAGACATTCGCCTTATTTAGCATGTGTCCTTCGGTTATCTTCACAGCCAAAAAAGGTGACGAGCAAAAGAGCTTTGACACATTGACACAGAGAAATCTAAAAAAATGGATATTTGGAACGTCTCTGAGTTCATTGATTCATGTGCTCCATTTGTGTGTATTATTTGCCACCAAAACATTATTTTTTCGGTACTCAATGGTTATAAAATTTTAGTGGATCTGCTTAGGGATCGCCCTATTACTTAAAAATCAAACAAAAGCAAAAAAAAGAATAAGCGAATAGACAAATGATAATTAGGAATGGACATAAACTAAACTGAAATTGAAACGAAAGGTGAAACGGAAATGAAAATGAATGAAAACATTTTCATCATAAATTTTTCATTTTCAACTATATTTATATCTGTTTTGTTTCTGTTGTAATTTCGTTTCCACGTTTTCGCAGTCCCATTTTCAAGATAAAAAAAACAGTTTACAAATTTCCTTTTCCACTTTCATTTTATTTTATTTTATTTTTTTTTAAGTTTTATCCTTTTTGTTGTTCTCTTTCTTATTTTGATTTTTATCGTATTTCTCTTATTCTCGTTCTCTTAATATATCGATGTCTTCAATTCCATTTTCATCTTTTTATTCAATTTAGTTCCAAATACTGTTGCTATTTCTGTTAATCGTGTTATTTATTCCATTAGTTCTGGTCTACATTTTCACAAATAAATTAATTTCACTATTATTCTGCTCAAATTTGATTTCCATTGCCTTTTGCTATTAATTTTTTTTATGACGAGTCCGACGCTGCTACATAAAAACTACGCATGTTCTCAACGTCAGCAAGAGACAGCTGATTAATATGAAGTACAGGGGAACTTCGATATAACGTACATTTTACCTCGATATAACGTACACAAAGTGTAAAGTGTAAAGGAATAATTTCCTATTCCTATTCCTATTCCCATTGCATTTTTCGAAATAACTATATGAAGATTGACAAAAGCTCGCTAGACTCATTCGTTTTATTTAACTCCCATGAAATGGATTTTTTTTATCTTACCTACAAATAAACAAATTATGAAGAAAATAAAATAGAACAATAGCGATACAACAGTGAGAACAGAAATGAATAAAATTTAAATCGGAAATGTAAAATGTCACAGAAATGAAAATAAACTATTAAATTTCAATTTCCTCTTCATTTGTTCTCTGTCTTAATTTCTGTTATAGTATCTCTTCTCATTCTGAATTCCAATTCAATTTATAATTTCGATATTAATTTTATTCACAATTCCTTTTTCAGTATCATTGAACAATTTTGAAATTCAATTTTCTGTTTTCCCTTCATTTTCATCAACCTCGAGTCAGCCGCTAGTAATTGGGTATGTTTTATTGAGGTAGTTTAAAAGCTTATAAGTTCGATCGTGAAATTACTGAATTGTTGGCCCGTCAGGTTAATGACAATAGAGCCTGAAAAAAAAAATTTAAAAAAATGACAGGAACAAACATTGAAAAGGGAATTGGATTTAATAGAAGAAAAAAAAACAGAAGAAATGAGAAACTGGAAAAAGATCTTCTTACAAAAAATATTAGTTAAAATGAAATGGTAGATTTAAAAAAAACTATAAAGGCATTGGAAATGTAAATAGAATTAGAATCGTGAACGGAACTCTCTATGAGAATATAAAGGAATTGAATGGAATGTAATTGTTAACGGTCATAAAATAATGATGATAGTAGAGAAAAAATTAAATGTAGAAGTCAAGAATAGATGAAATTAAAATGGCAAAAGCAATAAAATGTAATTGAAAACGTAAATTCGAACCAAAAAATTGTGAAAATATGAAAAGAAATAATAATAATAAAAAATGAGATCACAATGGCATTTTAATTAAAAGTGTCATTGGGTTTGAAAAAGAAAATATAATAAAAATTAGATATAATAAAAATAAGAAAAATGAAAGAAACAGGATTCGAAAATTGAAAGAATATTCTAATGGTATTAGTAATAGGATTAGTAATAAATGATTCTATTTCGTTTTTAGTTCCGAAAATTTATATTACGATTTAAAAATTTATGTTACAATATTAGTACAAATGAATGGAAATGAGAAAGAAAATGAAAAAAAAACAAGAAAAGAAAATATTATAAAAATTATAAATGGAAAATCTATTGAGTTTAATAGAAAAAGAAGTGAAATGAACAATAAAACTTCAATCAATTTTCTTAAATTCAATTCCATATCAATTTACAATCATACTTCATCAATTGTACTGTTCAAATTACAGGTCGGACTCGATTATATACAGACTCGATTATATGTGATTCGATTATATACAATTTTGGACTCGATTATAAACAGTTTGAATTTTTTTTATAGTCCAAATATGGCTTATTTCAAGAAGAAATGGATCGTTTCAGCGTTAAGGTGAAGTTTAAGTGTCTATTACATGTACAGTGGCTTAAAAATCGTGATTTTTGAAGATTTTGCTTGAATTTTCACCAGTAATTGTTTGTATCGATATTGCAGCCAAATTAAATAAGTTGGGCGTCAAAGAACAAATTGTAGAGCGGTTATAGAACTTCAATTTAATTGATAGAAACAAACTAGTTTAATATAAATGTTTAGGATAAAATTAATAATAACACATTTAAAATTATTAACTTTTAAGTTTTTCACTTCCAAAACGTTATTTTCTTCTTCTTCTTCTTCAATGGCACTAACGTTCCTAGAGGAACTTCGCCGTCTCAACGTAGTATTACTTGCGTCATTTTTATTAGTACTTAGTTGAGATTAATAACACGCCTTGAATGCATTCTGAGTGGCAAGCTCTAGAATACGCGTGATCACAGTGCATGTCGGAGGAAATTTCTTTGACGAAAAATTCCCCCGACCAGAACGGGAATCGAACCCGAACACCCGGCATGTTAGTTATGACGCTAACCACTCGGCCACGGGAGCACAGAAAACGTTATTTGAATCCACTAATTTAGTTGTTCCACTACTATATCATGTACTAAATTTTCTCATCTTTCAAATGAAAGCATCAGAATCGTCTTCCGTAGCGTACTTTTTAATGTAAAGCCAGTTTAAGGCAAAAGAGTCCGGAACAAAAAAAAGGTATATAACTCTGTCATAGTTGAAATTCGAACATATGCGTAGGAGGGTTTTTTTGATCAAATATGATCGTCTATCACCTCCTGAGATAATTTTTTTTTCATGTGAGAATGGTGTTTTCTGACTTTAACACTTTCGACGCCCCGTCACCCAGATATGGGTGACGCTTTCCTTGTTCAAATTGAGTAGGATTTTTAAAAGGAATTTGATAGAATAAGCACCTAAGTGTAACTATAGTATATGTTGAAAAATAATAAAATTATAACCATATCATTATAATGTTTATACTATGCTGTTTCTTAATTTGTAGTGCGATTAGTTTGTACTGCAGCTTTTTGCGAAACCCATATAATATGACTTTGGCATGTGTTATTGTTGTCAATTCATCTTCAAATTGAATAAAATATTGCTAGATCATGTAAAAGTTGTCTATAAACTAAGTTTGTTCTTCACTCAATAATTTATCCGTAAGTTGGGATCCGCAAGAAACTCAGAAAAGTCGCTTTGGGCGACGAACGTGTTAAGGGGATAAACCAAAAATCAAATTCTTCTTTTATTTTCAAAAATCGAAAACTACATGCAAAAAAAAACAAATAAAAAAAAATTTATTGACTTGACTCGATTATATACAGGATTCGATTATATACAGTGAAAAGAAATCAAAAACTGTATATAGTCGAGTCCGCGCTGTATAACTAAAATTAAAGATGGAAATAGAAAGATTAACGAAGATGAAGATTGAAAATTTCATTATTAGCTTCCTTTCTTTACTATATTCATTTCTGTTCTAGTTACTTTTTTTTCTTTCTCAATTCTAATTCAATTTATGATTTCATTCTTTCATTTTCATTCACCATTACCTTCTTTTAATTTAAATTTACTTTTTTCATTTTCGTTCGTTCTCGAGAGATTTTTTCCTCTCGCTATTCTCTTTTATGTGTTCATTTTCTAATTCTCATTTTATTTTTTATTAAATTATATTTCTGTTCGTTATTATTTTCTCTCCAATTCTATTATTTTTGCTTTTCCATTCCTACTCTATTTCTGAACCCATTTGATTCGCGTCACGAAAAATGGTACAATTTTGAGCGTTTATTGATCAGTCATTTTTAATGGAATCACGAGATTTAAACACCAATCCATTCTGTCACTCCCTGAAAATCAATTGCAGTATAAATTTGGATACTCTGCTTTGTAGCGCAAGTATTCATTGTCAAAACTAGACTTGGAGTAAAAAAAAATTTCTCATTAATTTTTATTTTATTATTTAAATATTCCATTTCTTTTTCTATTGTAGTTGTTTTTGTTTTAATTCTTGAAAGTTTATTTCATTGATTCCTGTTTCTATTATAATCAATACAAAAGAAATACTGGCTGGACCCGATTGTATACAGACCACATTATAACCGTACTCGATTATTTGCAGTGAGATTTTTTTTTCTATATTCAAAATTTGACTTGTTTAAAGAAAAAATTGAATCTTTCAACGTTAAGAAAAAATTTATCAGTAACATATTTTCATTTTTTTTAAATTTTGTTTTTAATATCACTTCTTGGAAGTTCCCGAATATATTAGGCTGTCAAAAAAGTCCTGCGGTATTTCCGCGAGGTGTCGTTGTAAGCGCGTAGTTCTAGTTGTATTCATTGTATCGAATCATACTATAGCTTGTTGGAAAGGTATTTTTGCGCGCTATAATATAGTCCTTGACAGTGTTTTGTTTGGTTAAGTCGTTCGTGAGTTATAGTGTCGCAAATATGGAGCAAAATAAAGAGAAAATCCGACATATTTTACAGTACTACTATGCTGCCGTTCTACGCATAGTTGTCCCATGTTACTTTTTGACAATTTTCACTTTTCTTCATAAAACGATGTTTTTATGCATAATCTTTCGGAAAAACACAAAAAACCTTATTGTTTGTTCCCAGTATTTAAAAAAACAACATCAAGTTCAATTGTCCCATGTTGATATTCTAGGCATAACTGTCCCACTATGTATTTTTTGTAGATCAATAATAAATGAATCGATTCAAGTACAGGAATGCTATGTGCATTATTCATATAATAATATAAACTGCTAGGAGTGCTTTTGAAAGAAAACGGTCATCCATAAACCACGTACACTTTCAGGAAAAGAGGAGATTTGGTCAAAGTGTACGATTATTAACAAAATCCAGAAATGTATGCATCAAGAGAGAAGAAGATAAGGACTGAATTGACTGAAAATGAACTTACGTGGTTTAGCCCCTATTGGTATAATCTAATGGAAGTGTAATGTGTAAATTGAATGTGAAGGCAGCATAATAAACATTGAAATATTTTGGTATAGTTTTTTTAATATTTTTATTTTTAGGAGATCTATCATTTCAAGCTCTATCACATGGTAAATAAAACGCTTTGTAAATGAAGAAGTATATAAGCATTAATTTGTTGGCATGTTCTCGAAAAAAAAACCTTCTTGGCTTCTGGAACAACTGGAAGTATTGCTGCCAATAACAATTTCTTCCGTTGCTTTTGAATTCCTCTCGGAGCTTTTTGCCACTTCATGCTGCCATCTAAGGAAAAGTGACCAGCTGCAAGCATCTTTTGCTGTTTCTTAGATAGCAAAACACAATAATTCAGTTGCTTGCTGTCAACAACATCAGAATAGCCGATATCATACCGACCTTTAGCAATTCTGACCCGTCTAATATTCTCAATCTATGGTCGCGGATTTAATTTATTGAGAGTGTATTGAGTAACGGCAAATTCAGTTTTAAAAACATGTATGCTCTGCATGTCCATCACATTGACGCGCTTCTTGGCCCCTCCAACAGCCTTTTTGAAATCTTCGAAATCCACTACTCGGCAGTTTCAACAGCAGCATGAAAACTGTCAGCCGCCATGAACGTATTTCAATACAATCTCCTTAACGTCAACTTTATCGTCGTTCAATAGGAGAACAAGATGTAGGAAAAAGTTCCAGTACTGATACTAGGGATACTACATTACTATATACTAAACCACGGTGCCAATTATGTTTACTTTTTTATGCTTTGACACTGTCGTTTTACGCATAGTTCTCAAATGTTACTTTTTGACAGTTTTCACTTTTGCTCCATAAAAAAATATTTTTATGCATAATCTTTTGGAAAAACACAAAAAACTTATTATTTGTTCCCAGTATTAAAAAAATACAAAATCAAGTTCAACTGTCCCATGTTGATATTCTACGCATAACTGTCCCACCATGCATTTTAAGCCCCTAATCCACCTAGATTGCTTCAATTGAGGGAATCTCTTCACATTTCATTAAACAATAGCTTAGTGCTTATAAAAAACCCTGAAATGTAAACTGAAATGCTTGAAGCTTCTGCTAGACAAATGTGTTAGAAAACTTTGATTGCGTTTTTCTCAGTTGCTGATTTTGGAATATGGGACAACTATGCGTAGAACGGCAATATGACAAAGGCAAAAATGCATCTCAAGCTGCCAATAAAATTTGTGCAGTTTATGGACCCGATACAGTTTCCATTTCGACCGCACAACGATGGTTTCAACGTTTTCGTTCTGGTGTGGAGGTCGTCGAAGATGCGCCACGCTCCAGAAGGCCTGTCGTTGAAAATTGCGACAAAATCGCTGAATTAGCCGAGAAAGACCGGCATAGTAGCAGCCGTAGCATCGGCCAAGAGCTGGGGATAAATCATCAAACCTTTATTAACCATTTGAAGAAGCTTGGATTCACAAAGAAGCTCGATGTATGGGTGCCACACACGTTGACGCAAAAAACATCTTTGACCGTATCGACGCCTGCGAATCGCTGCTGAATCGCAACAAAATCGACCCGTTTCTGAAGCGGATGGTGACTGGCGATGAAAAGTGGGTCACTTACGACAACATGAAGCGCAAACGGTCGTGGTCGAAGCCCGCTGAAGCGGCTCAGACGGTGGCCAAGCCTTCATTAACGGCCAGGAAGGTTCTGCTGTGTGTTTGGTGGGATTGTCAAGGAATAATCAATTATGAGCTGCTTCCCTATGGCCAAACGCTCAATTCGGACCTGTACTGCCAACAATTGGACCGCTTGAAGGTAGCACTCATGAAGAAGAGGCCATCATTGATAAACAGAGGCCGCATTGTCTTCCATCAGGACAACGCCAGGCCACACACTTCTTTGGTGACGCTCCAGAAGCTCCGGGAGCTCGGATGGGAGGTTCTTTTGCATCCGCCGTATAGTCCGGACCTTGCACCAAGTGACTACCACCTGTTTTTGTCCATGGCGAACGAGCTAGGTAGTCAAAAGTTAGCCACAAAAGAGGCCTGTGAAAATTGGCTATCCGAGTTTTTTTGCCAATAAGGAAGCGAGCTTCTATAACAGGGGTATTATGAAGTTGGCATCTCGTTGGGAACAAGTCATCGAACAAAACGGCGCATATTTGACTTAAAACAGATGATTGTGACTAATTTTATGAATAAATGAAAATTCAAAAAAAATACCGCAGGACTTTTTTGACAGTCTAATATAAAGACAGGACAGGTGTTTTCTGTCTTAAAGGGATTGAATCAGAATTTTTTAATTTTGTTTTATTAATTTTCTTTTATATTTGTTTTTAAAGAAAAAATATATATGCATGAAAAATAATAAGTTTTTTTTATTCGATTATTCATTCGATGAATTCGATTGTATATAATGAAAAAAATCGAGACTATATAATCGGGTCAGCCGGGTCAGTATATAAAAAATCTATGTTATGTTTATCTCTCGTAGCTCACTATTTGCATTTTTTTCTAATTTGTATATGTTTAGTTTGTACATGTCTTATTTTATCACATTCGAAAAACTTTATTTTTGTTTTGGGTCGCATTTTTCTTTCTTTTCTTACTTTTCATCAATGATTCAAGATGTTATGTATTTCCGTTATTGACATATTGTTTCCCCCTAAATATAAGGCCATTTGGTTTCATTTTATAAAATATATGGTTTTTTTTTCATATAATATGTGAACAAGTCTCAGTTTACTAAGAACGATACAAATAGCTCTGAGGTCTGAACACCTCAAATATGGCAAAAAATTGTAAGGGGTTGTATCTAGGATACGACCGCATATTTTCGACGTAGAACTACGCAGTTATATTATGCAATCCACTTGTTTACCACTTCGAATATTATTTTGGAATTTATCGAAATTTTTGTAATAGATTATGTTCTTCGTTACAAATAAATTTGTTGAACATCCTTTTGCGTTTGATATGATGCCTAGGACTACCAAAACATGTGAACGGAAGAATTGTCAAACGATCATTGTATTTTACATTTCCCTCTGAAATTATTGCACATCTCATGTTTACGTAGTTCTCGAACCGCGAAAGTTCCTTCACCTCCAGTATCTGAAATGACGATTTTTCCAGGCTTCTCAGTTTAAAAGTATGTTTTAGGGAAACATATTCCGGTCTGCACAAAGAAAAGCGAGTACAATTGTACTCAACACCAAAAACTACCCCCGACTTGCATGTATTTACAAAGCGGATTCCCCCAGGCACATTTATTTTGAAGTCCGTGTTAGGGAAACACAGCTCGGTGGGACAAAAATATCCCCAACTTGCATGTATATTTGCAGAAGCGGATTTCTACAGGTACATCGATTTTGAAGTCTGTGTTGCAAAAACCTTAAATCGAGCCAATCAAAACTTGGCGGTTAGGGCGTTTAAATAACGCTTGACATTTTACAGTTAAAATTAACTATAACTTGTTCATCTCATGAAAAATAATCTTTTAATAATTGAGATAGATGCGTAGAAATATTTCCTATCAATTGATGCAAACATCTTTCCGATCTGTTAAGAAATGTTCGTGTTATAAGTATTCGAAATACGGGTAGGGTTAGCACAAAAATCGGCAGAACGAATGTATGGGAAAAAAGAAAGTTCTTCCAGTTTCGTGATTTTAAATCGTTTAGAGATTAGCGAATTGTAATGTATAGCATTTCAACAAATCTTAGAAAATTTCCTATTCGATTGGTATGCAAATCATGAGCATTCGTTCACAGTGAAAATAGTTAATCATGTTAACTTTATTTCATAAAAACGTGACCTGTTTTCTGATTTGGCACCCTTCCTGAAAGACGTAGTTCTACGTCAAAAACTGAAATTTTGTAATGCTTTGCATAATATAAGGTATTCGGAATAGCTCTTGAATATCTTTCGTTTGTTACTGAGAGATCGAAAATCGGTTAAGCGGTTCAATAATAACAAACCCAATTTGCATTCTCTTTCATTTTTATTCAACTTTTTCCCGGTTTTCGACATTAGTCCGTATATCTTTATCTGATCTCAATTATTCATATTCGGCCTTATCAAATATTTTAGCTTTAACAAGTTATCGCCGCCGCAGACGGCAGATGATTAGAGCGTCTAATAGAATTACCGAATGCGTCAAATCGGTAGTACTCGCCGCCCTAGGATGCATTCTAGAGCCATCTAGGGCCATCGATGGTGAGTTGGAAATATTTCATTTTGGTAACGTGTAGAAGCTCAATTTACTATTTTTGACAAGCGTGTCATCGAAACCTATACCTCTTTCAGAATGTTGAATAAAAAAAAATCAGATGAAATACTGATCGTAGTTATTTATTCCGGCTGTTAGTCAAAAATGAATCAAATCTATGAAAATATGTCTAGATATTGATTCATCCTAAACTGACTGATGGACGCTGCAAAATTAGACCTCTTCATAGAATCATTTCCAGAATTCTGAACATCAAATCGCAAGCAAAAAATAACCATATCAGAGTGTTAACCTCAAGAGCGGAATCAATGATAGAATTCAAAACTGGAATGACTCGACTGACGCAATTAGCGCGGGTGATATTTAAAACTTGATACCCGTCAGCCTCTAATTGAATGGTATGACATGTGTGCGCACATTTCAGCTGATGTTATCTTAACGCTCGGGAGCTCTGGTTCATATTTTTCCATTATTTTAATACTCTGGTTATTGTTCCTATAACCTTACATCACGACTTCAATCATACAATCTGATCCCCAGAGCTCACACTAAACGATGCCAAAGTAAGAGAGATAATCCATCGCCTTCGTTTTTTTTTTTTTCATCGAGTTTGAGATTTTACAGGTCACCCACCGACCAGAACAAGTCACGTTTGTTCCTGTTCCAGAAGCCGGAGGAGTAGCGTCTGCCAATAGCAGAGAGTAATCGAGAAAAAAAACAATGAAGCCCTAATAATAACCCCCAACGGTGTTTGGATTTCGATTCACGCTTACTTAACTTTAACAACTCACGTCCACTTCCTGGATCTGGCGGCGGTGTCTTCTACCTGAATACCTCCCAAAAGAACCTTAATAGGCGAAGTCCGCGCGTTTAAACAAAACCCGAATCGTTCTGGATTCATTCCGAACGCAAACGTAATACCAATCCATTAAGCAAGAATGGCAAAACGTAAAGTAAGCAATGACGACAACAAAAAAAACGTATATCCAATATTCATGAACTCTTCAAAACGAACGCTTGCTGACTTTTCAATTACCGTTCTGCGCGTTTGATTTTTGTGATACGTATCAAAAACTACTGAGTGGGGCGCGCGCAGGTATCCATTTAATAAAGCGAGAATCGCCAAAAAATCGCTCATTGCTCCGACGAGTTCTCAATTTCGGCTTCACTTTGCAGTGCGTGTTTTGTTGTTTTTTTTTCGGACTCACTCCCTCGGGTTATATTGCTGGAATCCATCATCAAACGGCTGACCGAAATGCTCGTCTTCTACCATTTCCATCGGTCGATAAGGAAACACGAGGATGGGAGAGGTGGCACAAACAAAGTGCCAATAAAACATGACGGGATGTGGGAGGTCCATCGCGTCCTTCGGTCGCGGTCTCCCCTCCGGTAGAGTTTAATTGAATTTCATTTATCGCTGCAGAAGAAGCAGACACCGCTCTCCGCGCTTTCATCAGATAAGAGGAGTTCAAAAGAGTGTGACAACATTTGGGCTAAGTAAAAACACCGCCGGAAGTGGTGAAGGAAGCGCCTGAGGAATATATTTAGAAACGGACTTTACCGCCTGATGGGGCTGCAGGCTATTGTTTTCAGTGGCAGAGTACCAGATTTTATGGACGAGACTATTTGATTTTGGGATGGCGTACTCATCATGAAAAATGTGCTGCACTTGCGGAATACATAGCTTACCATCTCTTCCGTAGGAAGGATCTGTTGCAAGTGGCACTTGTGGTTGTCTGCTGCTACGATAGAAAAGTGTACTTTGTCACATGGAGTTGTCTGACTCATGATGATTGAAATATGGGAATGGAGGTTGTGTAAAAAATGTGATTCGATGATTCTCTAACGCTTCTTGGTGGTAGAATTTGAACTTCCATCGGATTATGAAACAAAATTATTTCCCTCTCTGTTCCGCGGAATTTAGAAAAATCCGATGCTAAATTATAAAATTTTTTTTGTCTGAAATTTCAGTCTCAGAAAACCAATCACTTAAAGAAGCTGTGTTTTCTGTATATGAAACGTCTATTGAATACCCTAAATTCTTAAACTCCTGTTCTGAAATAGGAATTAATAAAATAAATCTATCAGAAATATAAAACTCATTTTTTATCACTTCGGATATCATCTAAAAAAATCGAGATGTAATAATTAACTCTTTAATAGAAATTTTTGGTGGGCCTGAAAGGGCCGATGATTTGCGTATTTTTGTCGCAATCCCACTTTAACATTAACATTGAATTGTGGCCCGCTGCTACGTTACTTGCTGTTTTTTTGGCTGCACGATTAGGAGAGCTTGCGCCCATGGATCACGAACTGGACCAAACATTTCATTTTTCAATCATTTAATGGTTTGTTTCGAAAATGTATAATTTTCTTCATGCCAATAAGGTAAATGGCGATCTATCAAGAAATGTCGACGTATGAACGTTCACAACCAATTTTGACGTAGGACTACGTCTTCATTTTTATACTGGGGTAAAAGTTCAAAGTTTCGAAAACGCGTTACATTGGAAGAACAAAATTTAATAATCACTTTATTTGAAGGATAACATATCTTCGAATTATATGATTGTTTCTCTTTGATCCAAAAAATTGTTTCAATAGCTCAAAAATTGTTTTGAAAGTAAGCTATTGAAATCATAACGATGCTTGCATTTGTGGTGATCCGAATATGTTCCCTATCACGGACGCGAAATTCTCATAGCATACATTCGCAAGCTGAAAGTACTTTTCTACTCGCTTGCATCTGTGGTGATCCGAAAATTTTGCGAACACGGACGCTAAATCAAAACGCCTGGAAAATCGTCATAGCAGATTTTTTCGAGTATTTTTGTACTCGCGTGAATTTGTAGTGATCGGAATGAGGCTGTATAGAAAAAGCTAAAAAAACCAGCCAACCATCCACTGGTAAAACGAGATGATTGTGGCCACAATCAAGAAGCCGAAGTAAAGACGGTTTGTGCAAGCAAAAGGCACTGCTGCGTAGGGTTCGTTCCAGATTCACCCTAAGGCCTACAAGGAGTTCACCGAAAAAAGAGCGTCAGCATCGAAAACAGGTTACCGCTTCCTTGCATAAGGATTCTTTTCAGGATCACCAACAAGTTCAAAAGAGTTTTTATTTTATTTTACACCCTTTATAAAAACCGAAAATACATGTAAAAGTTGATCAAAAACAAAGAAATCATGAAAAGCTGAAAATAAAAAAAAAACAACTGGAAATAATAAAAATGCAACTGAATTAGGAAGGCTTTTATTTAAATAGGAAATAATGTGCAAATATAAATGGAATTGAACTTAAAATGACTTAAAATGGAAGCATGAATAAGCATATGGATGCTATAACAAAAGTAACATAAATGAATTTCGAGAAAATATGAATCGGAAGAATAATCAAATAAGTAATAATAAGTCAAATAAAAAAAAGCAAAATGGAACCGAAAATGAAAATTTTCATACAAATAAAAAAAGGTAATAAAATTGGACATGCAACGAAATCGTAAAAGGATTTCTAAAAAAATTATGAATGGCATCAGACATGGGAATAAAACGATTAAATTTTTTTTAAATTTTATTCGAATGTAGAAATTAGCAAAATATATTTATGAACAGTTGGGAATAAAATATTACTATTATTATTTAAATCTACGCATGATTACAATTTCTGATTTAAATTTCTATTTCTATATTTTCATCTATTCGCATCATTTTATTTCATTCATTATTTTGTTCAGAAACCCTTCTAGTGTTCGATTTAAATATCCTGTTGTTACTATTTTCAGGCAATGGAAATGCATGTGATAGTAAAAAATGCAAACAGTAAAATTGTTAAAAATATGAATAGAAATAACAGAAGATTTACTAATTACGTATGATATTAATGGAAAGCTTATATTGAAATGGAGCGGGAATGCAGTTGGATTTGAAAAAAAACATTTTATTAGAGACACATATAAAAATAGAAACAGAAATGAAGAAACAACAGGCCACGTGATTTGGATTAAAATTGAACGAATAAGTAGAAATACAATCAGAAATAGGAAAAGTAATAGAAATAATAAAAATTGGAAGGAGAATGTAAAAATTTTATGAAATCATTAAAAAAGAAAACAATAAAAAATGAAATTGTGAAAAGAAATACCTCGAAAGAATGGAAACAAAGTGAATTGAAATGAAACAATAATGAAAAAAAATAAATAGAAAGACAGTAATAGACAAAAAATAAAGATAAATAGAGGTTTGAATATATATATATATATTTATTTATATATATTTATATATATATATATATATATATATATATATATATATATATATATATATATATATATATATATATATATATATATATATATATATATATATATATATATATATATATTTATATATATATATATTTATATATATATATATATATATATATATATATATATATATATATATATATTTATATATATATATATATATATATATATATATATATATATATATTTATATATATATATATATATATATATATATATATATATATATATATATATATATATATATATATATATATATATATATATATATATATATATATATATATATATATATATATATATATATATATATATATATATATATTTATATATATATATATATATATTTATATATATATATATATATATATAAGTTATCAACACAGTCAACCAATCTTCAGTATCGACCAACGCCAACATTACTTATCAGCAGGAGACAGAGCAAACATCACGCATCAATGTTCTAGCGCTTAAGTAAACACTTAAGCATAAATAACGCCATGTGGTAAATGCGACCGACGAACAATTATGCAGCCACAGATAAGGACTCGAGTCGACACCATAAAACGGTTAAACATTCTTTCTGAGAAGAAGGAAGAAGGGAAACATAGAGATAGGCAGATAGGGTAGATTATAAGCTAGCTTTGTACATGAAATAGAAAATAAAGATCAGTCTTGTCGTAACCTTAACAGGAGCAACATAGCTCACTAGTTTTAGTTTTCATTATCCGAAATTCTTTCGCTATTTAACTGGCGCAGTCGGTAGGATAGTGTTTTAAGTGTTCGCGAAACGTTAGTTTAATTTCAGCAATTGCGCCTGCGCGAACGAATATCGTGTAGTGGTGATTAATCTGACGAAACCGGACGCAACACTAGTTCCAGCTCTAAAAATCGTAAGTAACAAAATTTTTCTTTTTTCTAACTCATAAATCGGATCGGCGCTTTACTGAAACAAATAAAAGCCCGTCCCCGAAAACAAAAATTAAAGCAAGTACTAATTCAGAGTGGCGAGGCCCTACCCGAGGTAACCGGACCACTGTATATCACAAGAAACACACAAAGCTAACATAAAACAAAAATAAATTAAATTATCGAATTACAATTAAAATTCTAACCCTGAAAAAAGGTGATAGTGATTAGATAGTGATTTAATAGTGAAAAATGAACCCTGAATTGGCAGGTTTCACAATTCCTGTAAATACTCAGGATAGTGACTGCATTGCTCAAACGAACGAAATGTTCTGCAATGCAGAAAAAGTGCTGAAGGCGATGCAAACGCCTCAAGCCATAAATAATTTGCCATCCTTCGACGGGAATCCCGTCAAATTACATTCATTTATAAGGTCAGTAGAAAATCTACTACCTTTCTTAAATATTATGAAAGACACACCTTTCGAAGAGATCTGGCTGCAATCTATTCGTGCAAAGATCACAGGAGACGCAGACCAAGCTCTAGAAATATATGGCACTCCGCTTAAATGGAGCGAAATTAAGGCAAACTTGATTGCCTATTACAGTGACAAGCGCGATGCTGTCACACTCACAAGGGAGCTATTCCAACTCCAACAAACGGGCACCCTAGAAGAATTCTATGGGTCAGTCCAACAAATTTTATCGCTCTTAATTAACAACACGAGCATCTCAACAGCAGACACGAGCTTGCGAGAAGACCGTATAAAAACACATCAGGAAAATGCGTTGCAAGTTTTTCTAGCAGGGCTTAAAGAACCAATAGGGGGCAATGTTAGAGCCCGACAACTGTCAAAATTGAAAGAAGCATTTGACGCCTGCGTGGAAGAAAGAAATTTCCAAAACAGACATGGATTAAACAAAACTGAACATTATCGACCCGCTAAAATATTTCCACTGGCACCGCAACTTCCCCCGAAAACAAGATACACAAATAATCAAATTAGGAATCCACAATTTTTCACTACACGTTCCCACCAATCACGATCAATTCCACGTTTCCCACAACAACAATACCACCAACAACATTTTCAACAAATTTCCCCAAAATATTTCCACCACAATAGCAATAACATCCCTCCGCAAAATGTTTTTGCCCCTAGACCGATACAAGTGTCAAAACCCATTCCCATGGAAGTTGATCCTTCCATAAGATCAAGGCACGTTAATTACATGAATAGGCCAAAACAACCGTTCAATTATTCACACAGATCAATAAATTGCCATGAGGGAACAGAACTGTACGACCCTCATTATGCAAATGATTCATTTAATTTTCACCAATACTATGAATCGGCACCTAGCACGTCTAGAGAACCACAGTTATCAATTACACCTAACACTTCTAGAGAACCACTAGCACTATTGAAAAATGACAATGAAGAAAATGACGAACTAAATTTTCACCTAGTAGAGGAATCGAAAACAAAGGATTAAACAATTTTCTTCCATATATAAAACTCTCTACGAATAAAGGATCCTTGAAGTTTCTGATAGATACAGGGGCTAATAAAAACTACATTAGCCCAAAACACGTCAACTTAGACAAATGTCACTTCACACAAACAGTGAATATTAAGAACATTTATGGCTCACATTCCGTGGATAGATTTGTCAACTTTAACCCGTTTCCAAGCGTAAAAAATGCAAGCAACCAAATATTCTACATTTTCGATTTCCATAATTATTTTGATGGTCTAATAGGATATGAAACATTACGCTCATTGAAAGCTGACATTTTAACGGCGGAGAATGAACTCAAATTTCCTTCAAATATAATAAAAATGTACCGAAAATATCCTGAGTCTGTAACAATACACATGAATTCGAATGAAACAAAAATTGTACATCTCCCAACCAATGAATCCAGCGGCGAATTCTATCTAGAGCATGATGTTTTAATCTCACCAGACATAATGATACCTTCTGGAATATACAAATGCTCAGAAAATCGCGTCTTCGTAACAGTAACTAACCTATCAGATAAACCAGTAAAAATTAACACAGCGCAACCTCTAATAGTAGAAGTGAATAACTTTTCACTAACCACGCCCGAAGAAACGTTGGATGTTCCAAAATCAAACATTTTCAACCAAATCAGACTAGACCATTTAAACCAAGAAGAGAAAATTAAAATAATTAAATTAGTCGCGGATTACACAAACATATTTTATACGGAAGGACAGAAGTTAACCTTCACTAGTGCTATCAAACATAGGATCACAACAACAGACGATGTTCCTATTCACACAAAATCATACCGTTACCCTTTTTGCCATAAAGAAGAAGTTCAACGGCAGGTTTCGAAAATGCTCGAACAAGGAATAATTCGACCTTCGATCAGCCCATGGACTTCTCCCGTTTGGATAGTCCCAAAAAAATTGGATGCATCCGGACAGAAGAAATGGCGGATTGTAATAGATTATCGAAAATTGAATGATAAAACGATTGATGATCGTTACCCCATCCCTAACATCACTGATATTCTAGATAAATTAGGTCGCTGTATGTACTTTACTACTTTGGACCTCGCATCTGGATTCCATCAGATCGAACTAGACAAAAATGATATCGAAAAAACCGCGTTTAGTGTCGAAAACGGGCATTACGAGTTCTTAAGGATGCCTTTCGGTTTAAAAAACGCCCCATCTACGTTCCAGCGTGTAATGGATAATATTTTAAGGGAGCATATTGGTTCCAGATGTTTAGTATATATGGATGACATAATCGTGTTCTCTACAAGCCTACAAGAGCATCTGGATAATCTGAGGAAAATTTTTGAAACACTACAAAAATACAATATGAAAATCCAACTTGATAAAAGTGAATTTCTTCATAAAGAAGTTGCATTCCTTGGCCACATCGTAACACGTGATGGAGTTAAGCCTAATCCAGAAAAACTCGGAGTTATCAGAGAGTGGCCACTACCAAAGAACGAAAAAGAGTTGCGTGGTTTTCTCGGAATATTAGGATATTATCGCAAGTTTATTCGGGACTTCGCAAAAATATCAAAACCGCTTACTCAGTCGTTGAGAAAAGGAGAAAAAATTGATCACAATAAAGATTTCGTAGATGCTTTTGAGCGATGTAAAAACATCCTCACATCAAGCGATATCCTGCAATACCCTGACTTTGAAAAACCTTTTGTTTTGACAACAGATGCCTCTAACTATGCCGTAGGCGCTGTTTTGTCTCAAGGACAAATTGGTAGCGACAAACCAATCGCGTTTGCCTCCAGAACACTTAATAAAACGGAAGAAAACTACTCCGCCATTGAGAAAGAATTGTTGGCTATTGTGTGGGCTTGTAAATATTTCAGACCGTACCTCTACGGACGAAAATTCACACTCTATACAGACCATAAACCTCTGACATATAGTCTGAACTTAAAAGACTCCAACAGCAGGCTTATACATTGGCGCCTCTATTTAGAAGAATTTGACTTTGAGATAAAATATAGACCTGGAAAACAGAATATAGTAGCGGATAGTCTCTCCAGGATGCGTCAGGAAATAAACCATAATGACGCTGAAGTTAGTACCTGTGAAACTTCAGTGAAGTTAGTAAGCGATGAAACCTCTTCTTCAGACGATGCTACAATGCACTCCGCCGACACCGACGATTCAGCATTTATCCCATGCACCGAATCGCCGTTAAATAGTTTTAGTAACCAAATAATTCTGAAATTGGGAACGGAAGAAGAGGAAACACTCGAAGAAATATTTCCGCGTGTGTACAGACGAACCATAATGAAATCAAATTTCAACGTCCCTTATCTCACCAAACTCTTCAAAGAGTTCATAGATCCTAAACGATCAAACTGTATATTATGCCCAGAAAATCTGATCCAAACAATCCAAATTTTTTACAAAAATTACTTTAGTAGAGGGAAACCATTTAAAATATTTATTACTCAAAAATGTTTAACTGATTTGAAGACCGCTGAAGAACAAAACCTAATAATAGAACAAACACACGAAAGTGGACATCGAGGTATATGGGAAAACAACAGGCAGATTTCCAATCGATATTACTTTCCGAAAATGAAACGTAAGATACAACAGTTCATTAGGCTTTGTCGCACATGCAACAAAAACAAATACGAGAGACATTCGTATAAAATTAAACTGGGATCTACGCCAAATCCTGCAAAGCCTCTAGAAATAGTACACTTAGATTTATTTATCCATAAACCTAATATATTTCTATCCTTTTTAGATAAATTTTCGCGATACGCATCGATAATCCCAATTAAATCCAGAAACATCCACGACGTGAGAAAGGGGTTAACAAAATACTTTTCACTGTATGGTACTCCAAAATTGATAATCTCAGACAATGAACCTGCACTCAGGTCCATCGAAATCAGAGCCCTCTTGGAAAATTTAAATATCGAGATTCATTTCACTCCACCCAACCATAGCATAAGTAACGGTACGGTAGAAAGATTTCACTCAACTCTAGGGGAAATTTTTCGTTGTACAAAACCAAGTTACATCGACCTAAGTGATAAAGAAATATATCGAATCGCATGCACTACCTATAACAATACAGTACACTCAACAACTAAATTCAAACCTCGCGAAATATTCTATGGACTCAGAGAAGGAGAAGAAAGGCATCTCGATATGAACAAAATTCTAGAGAACAGAAACAAGCTCTATGAAGACGTTATGCTTCAGTCAAATAAAACAAAAGAATACAATTTGGAATACCATAATAAGAAAAGAGAAGACCCACCAACGTTACAGGAAGAAAGCATCGTATACAACAAAATACAAGGCATCCGAAACAAAGCAAAAGAAAAATATCTTCCAGTCAGAGTTATCCGGGATAAAAACAAAACCTTCCTAGATCACTCCGGCCGAGAGATTCACAAAGAAAACATCCGACGAAACTAATAATCAAATGAAATTATTTTCCTAATCATTTCAGTATGGCGTGGATACCATTCCTGTATTCGGCCTTTGCCATCGCATTCCTGTCAATGTATCTACCAAAATCGATTGCATTTCCGCAACAAACATCCATACAACTCTACGACCTCAGCAACAATCCCGGCCTCGTGACATTGAGCCTGAACGAAGGAAGAATAAAGACAGGATCACACAAAATATTCCATGTAATCGAATTAAAAAGTTTCGAGTCAACCTTTCACAAACTAGAGAAAATTATTGAAGGCCTTACCATATTTAATCTAAAAGAAACTACAGACCTTGTTAATCTAAAATATAACTCAATCAAGAACACATATAACAACCTTATCCCAAAACAAAGAAACAAAAGAGGTTTAATCAACATCCTAGGAAGCACCATAAAATTAATAACAGGCAATCTAGACAACAATGATCTAATCGAAATCAACAATCAGTTGGAAACATTATTCAAAAACGAAGAAACAATTGTTACACAAAACAACGAACAAATAAAAATCAATAAACAAATTGAAACCAAAATGAATAGAATAATCAAAAAGGTTAACGAGCAACAAGATATTTTAGTGAAAAACCTAATAAAATCAAGAGACGCTTATGTAAACAATAAAGGCTATGCAGAACAGGCTACAATCATTAAAGAAGTCATGAACCTGAACATGGCACTAGATTTATTACGAGAACAAATACAAAATATTTTTGAAAGCATTCAACTAGCAAAAGCAAAGGTTATCCATTTGAACGTACTGACACCAGAGGAACTAAATGAAGCGACCACAATTTTAAGAAACAGCAACATTACAATCAACACATTCGACCAAACCTACGAGTACCTTGATCTAGCAGTAATACACAAAGATACGAAAATAATATTTGTGATTTCAGTCCCAAATCTCAAACCATCCACATTTACACATATCATCATGGAACCGATACCCAAGGAAGGAAAAATCCTGAAACTGCCAACGAACAGAGCACACTTCAATGAATTAGAAACATACCTCATTAAAAACGATTGCCAGGAAATTGGAGAGGAAACCCTATGTAACAAAAACCAACTAGAAGACGTTTCCCAAGACAACTGTTACTCCAAAATTCTCAGAGGAGTCTCGGGCAGCTGCGATTATACAGAAGACAGGTACACCCAAGAAACGAAGAAAATAAGCAGTAACCATCTGCTAATCAGAGGAAACGCCACACTAATGCAAACAAACTGTGGGCTACCTTCCAGATACATTTCTGGAACAATGATCATCTACTTTCGCAACTGTACAGTCACAATTAACGGCACGCAGTTTAGTGATGTAGAATATTATCATGAAGATCCACCACTACTCATCCCACTCTACGGAATCCAAATATTCTCAAATAACACCGAAGCAACTCTGACATTGAAAAAACTAGACGAAATTCATCTACAAACCAGAGAACATCTGGTGTTATTAAACAGAAGACACCTCTCACTCACCCTCGGGACAGGAGTTCCAGCAATAATTATTTCATCATTTCTTGCAATCTATCTGTTGAGGAATCGTTTGAAAACTCTCTTCAGATCCACAACCAAGGAGAGTGCAGAGCCCAGTGTACCGAGACGGTCCACTCTTGAAGAGGGAGCAGTTATCAACACAGTCAACCAATCTTCAGTATCGACCAACGCCAACATTACTTATCAGCAGGAGACAGAGCAAACATCACGCATCAATGTTCTAGCGCTTAAGTAAACAGTTAAGCATAAATAACGCCATGTGGTAAATGCGACCGACGAACAATTATGCAGCCACAGATAAGGACTCGAGTCGACACCATAAAACGGTTAAACATTCTTTCTGAGAAGAAGGAAGAAGGGAAACATAGAGATAGGCAGATAGGGTAGATTATAAGCTAGCTTTGTACATGAAATAGAAAATAAAGATCAGTCTTGTCGTAACCTTAACAGGAGCAACATAGCTCACTAGTTTTAGTTTTCATTATCCGAAATTCTTTCGCTATTTAACTTATATATATATATATATATATATATATATATATATATATATATATTTATATATATATATATATATATATATATATATATATATTTTTTTTTTTATTTATATGCAATTTGACAATGGAGATATAAAAAGAAATATAAAAAGAAAAAGAAAAAAAAGAATAAAACAGAAACGGAATAGTGAAGTGAAAACTTCCATAAAGATAGAAATAATGACAGAAATTCAATCGAAATTGAAAAAGAATTTCGAAACTTTATATTGAAGAGAATAATACTTATGATGAGGATATAGATTCGACATCAAAAATAGATGGAAAAATAAATAGAAATAAAAACCGTGATTAAATTGTTATTGAAATGCTAATATGAATGTAATATGAACAGAATAATAATATAAATATGAATATAAATAAGAGAAGAAGTAGCATGGTTAAACCATGTGAAAAGAAAAAGAAAGTGTAGCAAGTGTAGAAAGTGTAGGAAATTCCATTGAATTTGACAAAAATATATATCAAAATTAGATGCGAAAATAGAAAAAAAAGAGCTAGCAACAAAATTTGGATCGACAGAATCGGAAATATGAGTAACATAGAAATGGAATTTGAAATAGGAATGAAAATGAACCTAACAAAAATGATAGAATTTAAAATGGAAACGAAATTGTAAACAAAAATAGGAATCAAGAAAAATTTACTAAAAAATAAAAAAGGAACGAAAATGGAAAAAAATGATATTGAAAAATAATTTCGAAACGTAATTCTATTGAATTGGAGAATAAAAATTATTAAAATTAGATATGAAAGTATAAAAAAAACAGAACTAGCGACAGAATTTGAAATTGAATCGAAAAAGTAAGTAACCCATAAAAAAAAGTTGGAAATGGAATTTGAATAGGAACTTAAAATGAAAACGAAAATGTAAACAAAAATAGAAATCCAGAGAGATTTAATCAAAAGTAAAAGAAAGAAAAGAAAATGGCAAATTGATAAAATTGGAAAAATGAATCCGAAAATATCGGTGCAACCTACATCGCCGTTATAATTTCAAGTAGTAATCGTTCGTTATCGTAATCGTTAAAACGTTGTTAAAGTATCTCTGAGCATTAACATACATTGTTCACTATCTAGAAATATTGCATTAAAACGCTGAAATCGCGGAAAACTACTCTTATACTTGCTGCACGCGCACAATTAATCGAAAAATGGGAAAGTAACTAGAACAGAAAAAAATATAGAAAAAGAGAAGGAATTGAAAATGGAAATGAAATTGTTCATTTACTATTCCTTTTTCCAATTTAAAATTCGAATATAATTTTATAAAAATAAATAGACAGAAAAATTGATAAAAAAATATGAAGAGACATAACATAAGAAATAGCACGAGTATTGAAAAAAATTGAACCGTAAATAAAAACGCATCTCGCAACGTAATTTCTAACTTTTTTTTTCTATTGAAATGAGATGTAAAATTGAATTGAAATTGGAAAAATAGAAACAAAAATAAATAGCAACAGTACTCGAAATTAAATTAATAATTTGACATGAAAATTAAATTGAAAATGGAATTCGAATAAAAATAAAAAAAAAGAATTAAGTAGAGTATTTTCTCTTTTTCTATAGCGATAGAAAATCTTTGTGAAACAAATTAAATTGGAAAAAAACAAATTTGTAAATTGAAATTGACCAATCAAAATGTGGGATCCATCGCAGCACAAAATCAAGCTCCAAGCGCATTTTTCATTGCATAGTCCCGTATTTTTATTTCTATAGAGTTCAACTGAATAAACAAATACGAGAACACAGATTGCTTGGGCCAGTCGACCAATCAGAACGCGGGACTTTAGTCCTATAATGTTTGTTTGCGAGTGTCCAATTCAATTCATGGGAAAATCTAGTAAATCCATCAGGAAACGAGTGAGCCATAAGCGCTCAAAATTGGACAATTTCAGCGATGCGCCCAATTTTCCGTTTTGCGAAATGGAAAATGGAATCTGAATTTGCAAATTGAAATTTCAATTAAATTGAAAATGATTTTTTTTTTAAATTAACAGCGAAGAGGACCTGAAAATAGTAGTACTAATGAATATGACAAAAATAGAAGAGAATAGTAAAAACAAAAACACAGGTGTTTGGTGATGAATTGAAGTCCTAAGTGAAAATTGTAATCAATTGGAGAAACAGAAATGGAAATAACAGAAAACTCAAATGCGATTGTAAACATAAAAATAAGTATACTAAAAAATTTTAAATAGTAAAAATAGAAAATATAAAAGCGAGAGGAATAAAAATATCTACGAAACGAATAAAAATGGGAAAAAGAAACATAAAAATTGAAATTTATCTATGAAAACAGGATTGAAAAAGGAACTGAAAACAGTTCCTTTTCCAATTCGTTGAGTCCAAACTGATCGCTTTTTAAATTTCGCGATCAGTTTGGACTTAACGAAAGTTCAATAACTCTATCAAAGCTGAGATCGACCGTATGCATAGAACAATTTTTTTTCATCAAATATGTATCTCTATCGCACCTTAACATATTTTCACTGAGTAACCTTACACTCATCAATTGAATCGGAATTGAAACGCTAAACGATTATGCCATCTCCGAATCAATTTATCTCTCTGCCATCAACACCATGAAGATGATGTTTGAATTAATTTGCCTCTGATGATTGTGGTGGTCCTGTTCATTTGGAACTTACATGATGTTGTCGTTGTACGTTTAAAGGAACAATTATTGAGATTCAAATCGATTTGCCCTCCACTTTGGCTGGTCCTGTTTCAATCCGAGACCATTTCCAGTTGTCATGTTATTGTAGCGGGCGGGGCGACGAAGGGTCTTTTCGTCCAGAAACGGAGTCTGCAATAAACACACGCACCCACCACCCCCTCGTTCACGTCATTCGTCGTATCTCCGTTGATTAAATGCCTTCGGGGTCCACTTTCCCGACAGAAATGAATATCGGGCGGGTCCCGGAACGAGCATTTGGGGGTTGAACAGACGACAAACCTCCCAACGTTCGAGCAAGAAGGTTGGAAGCGAATCGAATCTTCCTTCAGTCTGAAATTTTTCACAAATTCAATTTCGTCGTGCCAGCCGGCGGAAAAGATTCACCTTCCGGTCATGATGACGCCAATGACAGGATCTCTGGCCCTGGCTGTGATTTCCACGTACAACATTTCCTCGTTGGACTTTGATGAAATCGATAACCGAGCTCGAGCCGTTCTGAATGTTATCATTACTGTGACGGAAAAGCGAAAATGAAGGCGCGGCAGGCAATTTCGCCAGCATGCTTAATGTGTCCCTGGCGATGATGCGCATTTGCTTTGGGCAAGTTATATCTCCGAACACACGCACGATCGGTGGTGGTGGAAATCGAAAAGGATGCAATAAAATTTACAGCTATTTTTCTAGTTGGTTTGTTGTGTCTTTTTCGTACGTTTAAATGACGGTGTTTTCAGCAATGGAGTCATATGGTGTAGACTTATTCGAGATCCGATAACTCCGAAAGTACTAAATAGAAGCCATAAAATGTGTTCATTTCTTCGGACATCAAGCGGTTGTAAACCCACAATGGTTCATGTACATCGGGAAACAGGGTAGCGTCCCATCGATCGACATCGAAACGTTTGACGGGCTTAGAACTTGTTCCTCTGGTTCACTTGGTCCCAGCGGTGGTCTCCAGAACTGCACTTATTCACAACAAACTGCGCCCAGTCTGGTCATATATTTTGCTTGCATAAATTATCGGCTTTCACGATGGCATACAGTGCTGTGCAAAATTTTAGTTGAGTTTTTTTCATCTAATCTTCGAGTCAATTTCAGTCTCAGTCAGCCCTAATGCGGGGTTCCCTCCTGTTGCGATGGATCGAGAATCTCAAACAAGGGTACAAGGTGCCAGTGCCATGTTGTGGTTCCTGTTTATGGTACCTTGCCTTTCTGTGTTTATTGATCTGTTTGTGGATTTATACAGCTTTGAGAGAAACTTAGCACCTCATCATTATACGTATAGAAACGGGTTGTTGTTTTTTTGTCTTCGCAAAATTATTTTTTAAGAGTCCTAATTATCTCTCGGTGAGCATCCTAATTCCCCGTTCCTCATTTTGATGTTTTTCTAGGACTGTTTCATAACTCGAAGGCCATGAAGATTTTCAGACAGTTACGGACGATGAATTCGTGATTTCTTAGAATAGTTTGATAGAATAGACAAAACTCAGTGTAACTATTTCATATTTTATCAATGGCGTTTATATTTGCTGACATCAACCCATTAGCGACCAAACTGTACTAAATATTTTTTAGAGCAAGTCATTGGTGTAGTTTTGATTGTGGGCACTGAAGAAACCCAATATTGAATTATTTTAATTTTTTTTCGGGACAATGACTGTTCGAAAAAACGAACATTAGCCATAACGAACATATTTTTTTTCAATAGAATGGTTTTTGTCCCACATCACAATGTGTTCTCTTTTGTAATAATTTAGAAAGCTTAAAATATTTTTGTGGCTTATTTGGTTTTATTATTGAAAGTGAAATTGAAAACTTTCCGCACAAGCCCATTTTATTGCTCAGTAAAGTTACACAAAATTTATGCAATTGGTGATGAGCTGCTTTCCAAAGACATGCGAAATTATCAAAATTGTTGTTCGATTTCTCGAACAGCTGGTTGTTAAGGTGGGCCCCGATCTTGGAAGATCGAATAAATAGTTTTTTTTTTGCATTTTTGGGAAGCTTATGCCCTCAAAAATGTTGTCCTAAAAGGATTTTTTGATATTTGAGTTCGTTGGGAAGTACAAGATCACCTCAAGGGACATAGCATTGCTGTACGTATTTTTAAACGGTGTTTTTTTTTTCTCGAAATCATGCTTTTTTCAGCTGGTGATATCGATATCTCAGGATCTACTCGATTTGGCTGAAATTTTTATCAGCATGTAAACATGAATTATCAAAAGCGTTACATAGCCGTTTTTCGATATCTAATTTTTTCGATTTTTTAGGAGCTTCTAAACAGCGTTTTTTATGACAACTTCAAATTCTTTATTGGTATTCGTTCTGCGACATCCCGTTGCTTCGAACCGTTACCACCAGCAAGGTAGGTAAGGTTTGAGAGTCTGGAATACTAGAATTTTTATTTCTAGATCATAAATTTTTGAATTTATCATTCTACGTCTTTGAATTGCAGATTTTCTGTTTTTAGCCTGTTCGCGCGTACACCAAGAGCTTTACTTCGGACACTTGTTGTAAACAATTCGGATTATTTTGCTGATCAGTTTTATTCAAACTCCGGTTATGTGAATTGATCAGAATAGTTGACACGATCCGCCCTCTACAATTGTTTAGTTGGCCTGCTCATACACTCTGTATATGTTTGTTCAAAGAGCTGCTACGCGATACACTAATACTACTACCAATTCGTTCGGAATATGCGTTCGGAAACGGACTGTGGAAGTAGGTGCGTAAGAGCGAGATAGCAATGGATCGCAAACGCGAACCACAATCTCGGTATTTCTGATATTTTGTGATATTATCATAACTCGCTCAAAAATAGCCTTTTGAATCTGAATTTTTCTTCTGGATATAAGATTTAAGATTTTCAAACCTTAGTTTTGAGTTTTTGGTTTTTTTGGCTTCGCTTTTTTTTATTCCAGGATGTCGCTATAAAAATAAAAACTTTTTTTTATTCCAGTTTCTAGATATTTTGGTTTAAAATTCTTGATCTTAGAGTTTTAAATTATCGGATTTTAGACATTTTGATTTTTGATTTCAGAGCTTTTGACACAAGTTTGAATTTTTAGATTTAGCAGATTAAGCCCCGATTTTTTCTTGCTGCGCTTTCCATTCAACCCGCATCAAGAGCGTACAATGCACAGTGTCTATCCCAGTTACCAAAGATACTTATTTTATAAATAGGAAATAGACAGCAATTCGACTAGAAAGTAGTCACATTTTGTAAAACATCCGAAAACAAACTGTATATATTTTTATTTTATTACTTTGTAAGTGTCAGTCCCAGTCAGTCAGCAGTTTTCTAACAAAAATCTCAACGACGGCCCTTAAGGTCCGACACTGGGCTCAACGTGTTAAAGATTCGGATTCGAATTTTTAGGGATTGATGCCTGATTCTTGATTTTCAGAATTAAAAATTTTATATTTTTTTTGGATTTAGCATTTGTTTTTTGTTACAGATCAGATTCCTTAGCCTACGATTTCGATGATTCCATGCATCGAGTAATTTCACTACACTGCTGAGCCTATGATATGCAAATGCACTACGAGTGAGACTCAAGACTGTAAATACGTGGCCGGCTCCGTTATTGGCTGTTTGATGCTCGGTTCACCGAAACTTGCACAATTAGAATGACTTGATACTCCCAAGCGTCGTTCGGTGTGTTCTTTGTGCAATTTCGCTGGTTCAGATCTATCACGGAGAGTAACTACGAAGTATTCAATCTACCCAAGTTCATGCTCAAAGCTCATTGATTTTTGGGATTTAGAATTTCAGATTTAAGATTTCAGATTTTCAGACTTAAAAATGTTGAAATAGAAATTTTAGGATTGCATACGTTTGGATTCCTGGTTTTCAGATTCCATATTTTCGAATTTTAGACTTAAATGTTGGATTTTAGTTTTTTTCTGCTTTGGATTTTTTAATTTTAGGTCCATTCATATTTAACTTTTATATTCCAGATCCAAGATTTTTAGAATTTAAAATTAAAAAAGACGGGTGGGTAATGTCGGGGACATAACCGGAGTGACGTAGGACTATGTAAAGGGGACAGCTTTTGTTAAATATATATTTTAAATATATTGTTTTATTTTCTTCTCCTACGTGAATACCTACCTATCTACCTGAAAAATGGATTAGTTCACTGTTTACTCTTTATGAATATGTTGATGGTTCTGAAAAGAACCTTTGGTGTTGTGTTTTTGTTATCATTCGATATTCCCATCTTGTTCGGTTAAACCTTCCTGTTTAGCTATTGCGTTTGCCACTCGCCACAGCTTTCACAGTTGGAAAATTTCTTCCCATCCAGCTCGTGACATGTTGTTCAGTAAATTACAATTTAATACGACGTGCCGGAGAAACACTTTGCCACTCACTGAAACTAATTGTTGCCTTGATGAGCGCCGAACCGAAGCTGCTCTGTTCTTGATGCGGGTTTTCTGATTGTCGTGAGCAGCTTTGCAAGCCAACTCGAGCACTCCGACGGCCGAAAATCTATAATCGCTGTTAGGTATACTGGTGCTCCGGCACCAATCCGTTCGGCCTAGTTACCCTTGCGGAGCAAACAGTGAATGCGACCAACAGGGAACTGGAGACCTGCACGGTTCGAGTGAGACTTTGCCTTTCCCTCAACTTGTCCTCCTTTGTTACGTCCACGATGCCGATGCCGTACAACCACACGGGTTTACGGTTTGAAAGAAAATAAGATATTTTTTTGGGGTCCGCGTGTTTTATACTCTAGCGGTACACACTCACAGGATAGAGACAAATCGTCAGACTCAGCCAGAGGGGCGAGTCCAACGAGACGAACGAATGAGCGTTAAAAGGGAGTGATGACAAAAAAATACATTCATTACGATTTGTTCGCTCGTTGGATTCACATGCAGGCTAAAAAGGGTCCTTTTCAGGATCACAAAATTATCTTCAATCTAAAGAGTTTTTTGTTTTTTTATCACTCGATATCCCCATCTTGTTCGGCTAAACCTTTCTGTTTAGCGATTGCATTTGCCACTTGCCACAGCTTTCACAGTTGGAAAATTTCTTCCCATCCAGCTTGTGACATATTTTACAGTAAATTACATTCAATGACACGTCGCATTACCACCAATCAGTATCGGATTGGAGGTAATTTTAACCTGTAATTGAACATTTGCGATGACAGTGGTACAGTGTCGACTTTCAATGTGGGGTAATAATTTGGACCCCGAACTTTATGTTTACAAAAATGTCCGACTAAATATGTCGCATTACAGGTCCGTCCAATTAGCTAAATGTCGAGATAAGTGTAAATTACTGTACTTTCAATCTAGAAGCAATTTAAGAATTGGTGAAAATCAATAAGCTCAGAACAACTGCCAAATTCACATACTCATCAGATCCTGGCAAACAAATGATGAAAAAATCAATTTGTGTTTTATTATTATTTTGGATAATGTTTTAGAAAGCATTGAACTGTATTTCCTAAACTCTTTTTTGGAAGGTTTAATGGCCCTGAAAAGCGCCTTGATTTATGGAATGGTTCCAATTTAGAAAACTCAGTACTCGTGGTTTTGAAAAAAAACATTTCGAACGCCCTCGATGCCGCCTTGTTCTGGATTGCCACCAAAGCAGTTTGTATAAAGAACAAACTTTTTTCTTCTGCTACCTGATGCCGTTTTGCGATTGCGTTTGCCACTCGCCACTCGCTGCAACTGCCTGTTGTCTTGATGTCCACCGAACCGAATGTGTTCTGTTCCGAATGCGGGTTTTCTTATCGTCGCGAGCAGCTTTGCCAGCTAACTCGATCACTTCGGCGGCCGAAACTATATAACGCCGGCTAGGTGGACTGGTGCACTGGTACTAACGCGCTCGGCCTAGCTACCCTTGCGGGGTACTCCAGATCAACACGGTTCGAGCGGGATTTTACCTTTCCCTTCACTTTTCCTCCTTTACCATGTCCAGACATGGCTGCTTCGGTTGGTTTGTTGATGTGTTGTGATGCGAACCGATGTGGTGAACAGTTTGAATGAGAATGATCGTTACGGCAGCGGAGCGGGGATTTTTAAGCTGACTGGCTGGCTCGAGAATTACGCATGTGTGAGACTGCGACCAATGTTTCGTTCATTTTTTTCTTTTTCCTTTCCAATCGTGCTTCATTCTATTTCGCTGCTGCTCTGGTTGCCCGTTTTGGTCGGTACGATTTGAGGAGCACAAAATAGACCAATCAAAAATGGGCACATAGTGCATTTTGACAATGCTTGATATTTCACAATTATTCAATTATTTATCTCAAGAAAAATGAAATGTTATACGTTATGATAGATGCGAAGATATATTTCCTATCAATTGATGCAAAAACCTTTGCGATCTATTGAGAAAGGCTCGAGTTATAAGCGTTCCAAATATTGCATTTTTTCCTACTTGTTCAGTGCCTAGATTTCCATTTCACCCCCTATATCTTCCGGTTAGACGTAGTCCTACGTCAAAAAAAAAATGGGTGGGTTATATCTATGATATAACCGCAAGGTTGACGTGGAACTACCTTAGCTTAGCAATCATTCGTTTCTATTGATTAAATTCTTGATTGAATGAAACAGTTTCCAAATTCAATTGAGTTCAATATATTTGCTCTGTGAGTGAAAAAAATGAACAAATGCCATGTAAAGTCAATTAATTTATTGTGATTGATTGTTCTTCGTTACAAGTAAATTTAATGACGGACCTTTTACGTTTGGTATGATGACTAGAACAAAATATATGTACGGAAGAATTATCAAACGTTTGATGAACCAGCCTAAGGCTGAAAATCTTTCCAATAAATACAACAAAAAATATCAAACGATTATTTTATTTTACATTTCCCTCTGAAGTTTACATCCCAAAAGTGTACATACTTCGCGAATCTCGAATTTGCTTGAAACTGGGAAGTTCATTCGCTTCTAAAGGGTGTGTCACATCAAATTGCATCACGGAAAAAACGCTGTAGAAATTTAATTTTTAGGAATTATATCTTCAACTTTCGCTTATAATCAGATAAGAGTGTATAGATCACGTTGGCCATGCTTCACTGTCAATTTTTCGTAAATTTGGGAAAATGTCGTTGAACGAAAAAGAGCGTCGTGAATTAATCCTGCGCACTCATTTAGAGAATCCGGAGTTGTCACATCGGGACATCGGTAAGATGCTGGGAATCGTCTAATCCACGGTCAGCAGAGTACTAAAACGATACTTCGAGAACCTAACCATCGACCGGAAGGTGAAGAACGGCAAAAATGGATGCTCCGTCAGTGAAAAAGATCACAAGCGCGTAGTTAAGCAGTTTAGACGTGATCCGAGAAGTTCGGTCCGGGATGTCGCCAATAAGCTGAATTTGTCAAGTTCATTCGTCCAGCGGACCAAGCAACGGGAGGGCCTGCGTACATACAAGGTTCAGAAGGCTCTTAACCGCGACGAAAGGCAAAACATGGAGGGGAAGACGCGAGCCCGGAAGCTGTACACCGAAATGCTGACGAAGCCGCATTGCCTGGTAATGGACGACGAAACCTACGTCAAAGCGGGCTTTCGTCAGCTGCCGGGCCTGTTGTTCTTCTTCGCAGAGGACAAATTCAGCGTTCCGGAGGAGATTCGCAAGCAGAAACTATCCAATTTTGCCAAAAAGTACATGGTGTGGCAAGCGATCTGCTCTTGCGGAAAGCGGCGCCCCCTTCGTGATGACCGGCACGGTAAACGGGCAGGATTACCTTAAGGAGTGCCTACAGAAGCGCTTACTACCACTATTGAAGCAGCACGAGGGCCCGACCATCTTCTGGCCGGATCTCGCTTCGTGCCACTATTCAAAGAACGTGTTGGAGTGGTACGAAGCCAACGGGGTCACCTTCGTGCCAAAGGAAATGAACCCGCCCAACGCGCCGGAGCTTCGCCCAATAGAGAAATATTGGGCGATTATGAAGCAGGCCCTCCGGAAGAACCCAAAAGTTGGCAAATCGGAGGCGGACTTCAAGAGAAAATGGATTTCTGTTCAAAAAAAAACTACAACCTGACGTTGTACAGAACTTTATGGACGGGGTGAAGAGGTTCGAGCATAGGGGCTTGGGCTCGAAGTATGAATAAAAAGAAAATGCCAAAAGTTGTTTAATAGTTTTTATTTTACTGTCTAAAATTTTCAAAAGGATCGGTCTACTGGGCGAATTTCTACAGTGTTTTTTCCGTGATGCAATTTGATGTGACACACCCTTTAGTGTCTGCACGATTTTCCCAGGTTCCTAAGTTTAGAAGATCATGTTAGGACAGACATATTCCACTCTGCACAAAGGTAAGCGAGGACAAAAGTACTAGCAGTTTGCATTTATTTGCAGAGCCGATTTCCCCAGAAACCTCGGTTTTGAAGTCTGTATTAGAGAAACACATTTCAATCGGAACAAAAATACCCCCGATTTGTATGAATTCGCAATGCCGATTTCCCCACGCTCCATGGAATGTGTTAGGAAAACACATTCCAGTCGGAACAAAAACACCCCCGACTTGCATGAATTTGAAATACCGATTTCTCCAGGCACCTTGGTTTAGAAATCTCTATTAGGGAACATTTTTCGATGAGAACAAAAGTCCCCCTACTTTCGTGTGTTTGCAATGCCGATTTCCCCAAGGCTGCTTGGTTTTGATGGCTGTGTTAGGGAAACCGTAAATCGGGCCAATCAAAACGATGCAGTTAGGGCTTTTAGATAACGCCTAATATTTTACAGTTATTCAATTGTTTATCTAATGAAAAACAACATTTTGTTAGTTGCGATAGATGCGTAGAAATATTACCTATCAATTGATGCAAACATCCCTCCTATCCAGTACAAAATGTTCGAGCTATAAGCATTCGAAATCTTTCATTTTTTTCATTTTTCAGCTCAATCGGACTTAAGAAAGAGTGGCGCAAAGCGGTCAAAGTTTGAGTTTTTTGAAAATCGAAAAATCACCTAAGCGTTCTCTAAAAAAAAAATTAGTGAAGAATCGTGAATCGTGGCTTTAAAAATGATGCAGAAAATAAGTTCATCGATGCCAGCGAAGAAAAAAATCACAGACTTGATAAAACTGCAGTTGAAGGATGATGGTTGGTTAACACCGTTAATAATATTGTAATATTGAAATAATAATTACAATATGAAACGAAACAAACAAAGAAGTGCGCTCGATGGATTTTATGTGTATCGTATGATGTCATGAACTGTGCCCACAATTCATGGTCGACATGTACGCGAAGGTAGAGAGCGAACGACCGCGATTTTTGCGACACAATCAACAGAATTGGCGTACTATTCTTCCTCACTCACTTGGGAGACGCTATCATGAGCAACGCCGACACATCCATTGCTATTACCAGGCCAAAACGTAATGCATTGTCATGACATTACAGCACGTATGTTCAAACAAAAAAATGAATCTTCGAGGAGTTTCATTCGGTCCCAAATGTTGCTGGATGTATTCGATTGAAGTTTACCTCATACGCACATTTTTAATTTTGTTAGACAACAAAATACGCCCTGAAGAAATCAATAGTGTAATTTCCTCTGAAATTCCATATCCGTCTGCTGATCATTTACTCACCCGTATTCTGAATAACGATCGATTCAAAATTACTCGAACGGATCGCAATTTTGCATTCTGCCATCCATTCAACGCATGTGCAATCTAGATGCGCAAAATCTACTCTCAACTGAGTATAACACTCAAACACACTTACAATACATTAGTAATTTTTTAATTGACAACCAAAATATTCACTAGAAATAATTTATATGGCAGAACAACGTTTGCCGGGTCAGCTAGTTACATATAAAAAAAATATACGGCGTAAGGATTACTAATTGATTACAGAGCTCGGCAGAGTCATATTCAATTGAGAATAGTTAGGGGACTTCGACGCCATCGGCCTTCGCATTCAATTGGAAATGAATTTTTACTTCTTCCAGCAGTTTTTCTGCCAACATGAATCAACATTCATTCATGCGTGCTCATTTAATTGTTCACCGTCAAAAGGACTTCACGGCTTATTGAAGTGAGTCCCCAGAATAAATTCGATTCATCACTAATAAGAACTATTTATCGAAAATATTGGCCCTCATTATGTAAATTGAGTCGAACGGTCAATCCGATCTCTGAAACTATCACGGGCGCCCAACAATACCTACAAGGGCGACCGGTGGACCGCGGACTACCGTTTGACCATCCCTGCTCTACAGTATTCCACTTGCCCTCGATCTCCAGTGACAAATTCGGAGATTTTCCTCGAAGCAACATGTCGTTCGTAGTTTGGAGTTGTAATTAGCTGACATTACAATACAAAACGCTCGATTACACGCTCTCTCGAGTCGAAACGCAATTTGATATTAAAATTAAATGTACTTCTAACGAGTGGCTCGTTTGAATCGTTCGTTCGTTCGTTCGTTTGTTCGCTCGTCCATGTCCATGTTTGACCCTCTCGCGTGCCGTCCGACTCCAACTACAAACTACACTTCACTCCACTCCATTTGTGTGTGACTTCTCTTTCCATCTCAATCACTCTATGGTCGTGAAATTGTCTCGTTTGTTTACACAAAGTGATCACTGTGTTTGTGTTGTGTGTGATCGTTTGATGATTTTTTTTCTTCATGGATCGTTTACTCTAAACTTCCTTTAATGAGTTACGATTCGAGTTGAATTACTAGGGTGCTAGTAGTGAAGCGTGTCTTCCATCTTTTGTTCACCGAATTAATCCCTCGAATCTGATAGTCCATAAATCTCGCTGCAAAATGGAGGGGAATTATCGGTGTCATGCGCGAGCGGAGAGGTGTGCACAAGAATGCAATTGACGCCGCTTTTCCCCATATATTTCCATTAAATTAGCGGCGATGTTTTAGAATGCTGTGAGAACACAAACAATGTATGGGCGCTGAGGTGTGGAAAAGGGGGGGGATGGTGTTTCGGACACACAACACGAAAATCAACGAAGCATGTAAAAAGGTGCGTGTAGGCCTTAAACGGTTGTAAAACAGTTGTAGGCATTACTGGGCAGCAGAATGGAAACTAATTATGGCTAGTAGTAGGTAAGTAGGAAGTAACGTCTATGCTTTCAACGTAATGAAAGGGCGGCACATTGTGTGTAATTAATTGAGTTTTGACATGTTCCGGGTGACTGCGGTTCAGTTAATCTGATAATCTAACGTTTTTGTACACCCTTCCTCCGCCAACAACGCGCGCTTCCAATTCGATTATGACAGTGATAAATTTCTCCCAAAGTTTACACACACATCTGAGGCGGCTGCCCATTTGCCATTGCATCACGATTTAAGACTGGCCTTAAAGTACCCCGGGGAGAGCTGTCATTCTTGCTCACTCACTACTTGCATAAGAAAAACCTTGTGCGCTGCGTTGCCAAAATAGGTCATAAGCATAAGCAGCATTCAGTCACGGCACAAGAAATGGACTCGTCGTTCGGGCTGTGTCCCAAAGCCCCAACAGCAGCTGCAGCAGCAGCCGCAGATTAATGACCAAACTCTTTCGACTTTCGGCTGATGCCGGGGTAGGGTAGGGATCCACCCACCCCCTCGCAGTAGTGTAACCGCCTGACTCTGCACTGAGAGCACTTTATTTTGGCTTTTACTCAAATCCCCCTTTTCTCACCCGAAATGAATTTGTGTGAAATGTACATGCAATGCATATACGAAATTGGGTATAACACACCCGCTCCCTCGTGGGGATGGCGTAATGCAAGGGGGTTGAGTGAGGGTGGCAGATAGTATCAAACATATTAATTACAGCTAATATCTTGGCTGCCGGCTGCCGCAAACTCGCTTATTGCGAGCAAGTCATGAAATTCATGTCTTCGGTGGAACTTTTGCACCAAGTTGCCGCACAAACCCCCCAACCGTAGTAAATTCCATTTGCAATCGTTAAACAAAAATGATCCCATATTTGGAACAAGAGTAGCTTTTTTGGGGGTGTGGTGGCTAAAGGGAAATGGAACTCGAACTGCTGCAGTCGTAAGTTACATGTGTTGCGTTGTTACTAATGGTTTGTTTTTTTCCTCTCTTTTGCAGGTAGCGTAATTGTGGCGGCGCGTTAAAAAATCGCAGATATCCTGTGAAAAAAGTGCTAGTTTATGTTTATGTTGGAACAGCAACAGAACACCTTCTAAATGTATCATTTGAGTAAAATTTTGCGTCCTTAGGTACACAGGTACAAAGGAAATTCGGACAAGGATTAAATCAATCCACATGTTTTATTGTAGTACTTAATTAGTTGTGTGTATACTGAAAAAAAATCTTGCTTTGAGAAAGTTTATATAAAACAATTGACTGTACAAGTAAATAGCGTTCTTCGGCGAAGTTTTGTCTATACGATAAACTTCAAAATTCCGGAAAGCATTCGGAAATTAAATCTAAAACTTATTTACTGAGAACGAGTCATTTCCGAATGAACTAACTGTATTTAAAAAAAGCAGTAGAGCAGCCCTTTTTATGGTTTATGGCTGTTCATGAATTTATTTTCAAAAGCTTACCTTTTTTTTCAAATAATTAATTCATGAAAATTACAGTTTTTTTTTGTATCCTTCCTGCAACAGGCAGATTGTTTCAAAAATTATACATTATAAGTTATTACCATACATTAACCTTCTCTGAATTTATCGTCCTTTCGTCTCTCATTTCATTCTTAATTTTTTTCGATTTTCCGATAAATTATTGACACTGCAGAGAAACGAAACTAACACAAATGTGTAACTGTGATGGGTGTTACTTCGGTCATTACATGACACAGGTCGGACTCGATTATCCGGAATTTTAGACTCGATTATCCGGAGTATTTTATTTTTGATTTTCGGAAATTTTAAATAATTTGTAAAATAATTCTATATTGAATAGCTAATATGGGTATCAAAATAAAGGGCTTGACTAGTAGAATGCAGTTATTCATGAAAAATGCAAATCCAAGATGGCGGCCACTACAAAATGGCGGATTACATATTTTCTCAGAACCCCATCAATATGGGTATCAATAGAAAGGGCTTGACTAGTAGAACACAGTTATTTATGAAAAATGCAAATCCAAAATGGCCGCCACCGCAAGATGGCGCCATATATATTTTTCTCATAACCCCATCAATAAGGGTATCAAATGAAAGGGCTTGACTAGTAGAATACAGTTATTTATGAAAAGTGCAAATCTAAGATGGCGGCCACTACAAAATGGCGGAAATCCAATTTCAAGATGGCCGCAGTCTCCAAACAACTAATTACTTTTTGAATGGTTTCATTCAGCTTGACCTGTTTCTATGTATGTTTGAATGTTTGTTGGGTTGTCCCACATCAATAGAAAGTTGACCCCGTTCCTGTTGAATTTTTTTTTATTATTAATCCGTTTATTTTTACAGGCTCAGTTACATAAGTTTAATGGAGCCAAACTCTTAACTATATTTCAACTAGTATATATCAACATGTTGTTTCCTTAATTCTATGGTTAATGGAATAGGAAACCGATTACTCGCGGTCGACTCGAGTTTAGAAGGGTGACACATTTTCATTAGGAAAAGGATGGGATGTAAGGAGATGTGTGTTTACACTCGCACTCACATTCACATTCACATTCTCATTCACACTGACACTTCACACTCAATTCTTTAAACTATCCTTACATCTAATATGTATTTACAATTTAACTTATTCTAATGTTAGTAGGAAGGGAACCGATAGCTCGCGAAGGACGAAAAGGAGGGGAAAAGGATGTATGAACAATCACACTCGAAGATCGATAGCTTTAAGGAAAACATATATTTGGGACATGTAATCAAGGTCTAACCGAGCCAACACATCTCTCACTGGCACATTGGACTGCTTTCCTCCAGCCCGAAGGGAGTTTTCTAAATTCGATCTGGCGACAAGATACAACTCGCACGACCAAACAACGTGTTCGATGTCGTGATAACCATGGCCACAACCGCAGAGATTGCTGTCGGCAAGATTAAAACGAAAAAGCAGCGCGTCTAACGAACAGTGATTGGACATGAGTCGAGAGAAGGTGCGAATAAAGTCCCGACTCAAGTCCAGACTTTTGAACCACGGATTGAGGCTAACCTTAGGGATAATTGAGTGGAGCAACCGGCCCAATTCATCTTCGTTCCATTTGCGTTGCCAGTTAACGATGGTATTTTTACGAACTAAAGAATAAAATTCATTGAAGGCGATTTGACGCTGATAATTTTCGCCTTCAATTGCACCTACCTTTGCCAATGAGTCAGCCCTCTCATTACCCGGAAGTGAGCAATGTGAAGGGACCCAGACAAAGGTAATGACATAACAGCGTCTGGTTAAAGCACTCAAAATTTCTCGTATTCTCTCAAGGAAGTACGGCGAGTGCTTTTCCGGCCTTACTGAACGGATAGCTTCGACAGAGCTCAGACTATCCGTTACAATGTAATAGTGTTCAACAGGTCGTGAGGCGACGCTGTCCAGCGTCCAATGAATTGCTGCCAATTCAGCAATATACACTGAGCAAGGATACTGAAGACTGTGTGAGGTGCTAAAAAAATTGTAGAACACTCCGAATCCTGTGGACTCATTCATAGAGGACCCATCAGTAAAGTACATATTATCACAATTGATATCCCCATACTTTGCTCCGAAAATCGTAGGAACGATCCCCGATCGATGATAATCTGGAATTCCATGAATATCCTGCTTCATGGCTGATCAAAATGTACAGAGGAATTGATGTAGTCAGGAAAACAAACACGGTTGGGAATATACGAAGAAGGATCAACCTGCATGGAGATGAATTCATGATATGGGCTCATGAATCCAGAGTGAGAATTTAGCTCGATCAGCTGCTCAAAATTTCCGATCACCAATGGGTTCATAACCTTACACCGGATGAGGAACCGAAGAGATAATAAATTGAAGCGATCTTTTAGTGGGAGTAGGCCTGCCAAAACCTCGAGACTCATGGTATGCGTTGATACATCCCAACGCGATACGGAGACAAAGATACTGAATTCGCTCGAGTTTAATGAGGTGTGTTTTGGCAGCTGATTGAAAACAGAAACTGCCATACTCCATCACTGAGAGAATAGTTGTTCGATACAACATTATAAGATCTTCGGGATGGGCTCCCCACCAGGTGCCGGTAATTGTACGGAGAAAGTTTATTCTTTGTTGGCATTTTTTACTCAGATACCTAATATGGGCCCCCCAAGTACATTTGGAGTCGAACCAAACCCCAAGATACTTGAATGACATAGCATGAGTGATCGGTTTACCCAAAAGTTGAAGCTTTGGTTTTGCTGGTCTATGCTTCCTAGAAAAAACCACCATCTCTGTTTTCTCCGTGGAGAATTCGATCCCTAGCCCAATGGCCCAGGTTGAAAAATTGTTCAAAGTATCTTGTAAGGGTCCTTGCAGGTCGGATTCGTTTGATCCTATGACAGACACCACTCCATCATCTGCAAGTTGTCTTAGGCTGCAATTTTGTGTAAGGCAATTGTCGATGTCGCTTACATAGAAGTTGTACGAAAGGGGGCTTAAACATGAGCCCTGAGGGAGGCCCATGTAAGAGACCCGTATCACTGCCGAATCTCCGTGAGAAAAATTCAAATGTTTCTCACAAAGCAAGTTATATAACATATTATTCAATAGAGGCGGCAGACCCCGAGAGTGTAATTTGTCTGACAGGACCTCTATTGAAACTGAATCAAAGGCCCCCTTTATGTCCAAGAATACTGAAGCCATTTGTTTTTTTCCGGCGTAAGCCATTTGAATTTCTGAAGAAAGCAACGCAAGACAATCATTCGTCCCCTTGCCCCTGCGGAACCCATATTGTGTATCTGAGAGTAGGCCATTCGTTTCAACCCATCGATCAAGGCGAAACAAGATAATTTTCTCCAACAATTTCCGTATACAAGACAGCATTGCTATTGTGCGGTACGAATTGAAGTCGGATGCGGGTTTTCCGGGTTTTTGAATAGCTATAACTCGTACTTGTCTCCAATCATCTGGAACAATATTAAGTTCCAGAAACCGATTGAATAAATTCAACAAGCGATGTTTCGCCACATCAGGGAGGTTTTTCAACAAGTTGAACTTAATTCGATCCGATCCAGGAGCAGAATTGTTACATGAAAGGAGAGCAAGAGAGAATTCTACCATCGAAAACTCAGAATCAAGATCGCACCTATCTTGTGGTATATCTCGAACAATTTTTTGCACAGGAGCGGAATCGGGACAAACCTTTCGTGCAAAATTAAAAATCCATCGATGTGAATATTCTTCGCTTCCATTCGTTGAAGAGCGATTTCTCATGTTTCGAGCCACTTTCCAAAATTTTTTCATTGACGTTTCTCGTGACAAACCTCCCACGAAATTTCGCCAATAAGCACGTTTTTCCCTTTGATCAAATTTTTGAACTGATTCTCAAGGGCTAAATACGTTTGAAAATTTTCAAGAGTTCCACGTTTCCGAAAAGCTTTAAATGCATTCGATTTATCTCCATAAAGCTTGGAACACTGGCTATCCCACCATGGATTGGGAGGCCTTCGACGAATAGTGGAACCTGGGATGGGTTTCGTTTGAGCGCGAACCGCGCTGTCATAGATCAAACGAGAAAGGAAGTTATACTCCTCCAATGGAGGTAAACCATCTCTGGAATTGATGGCTAGAGCAATCGCGTCCGCATACTTTTTCCAGTCAATGTGTCTTGTGAGGTCATATGCCATGTTTATAGATTCAGAAGAATTCGACCCAATGGTGATGGAAATTTTGATTGGCAAGTGATCACTACCGTTGGGGTCCTGGATTACATTCCACTTGCAATCTAACGATAATGAATTCGAGCAAATCGAGAGGTCAAGAGCACTTGGGTTAGCAGGAGGTTTAGGTACACGTGTTGTTTCCCCAGTATTCAAAACGGTCATATTGAAGCTGTTACAAAGGTCATATATCAACGATGAACGATTGTCGTCGTACTGTTCCCCCCAGGCAGTTCCGTGAGAGTTGAAGTCTCCCAAGATCAATCGTGGCTCAGGAAGGAATGAGCACATGTCAACAAGTTGCTTGCGGCTAACCGCAGCTCTCGGAGGCCAATACAAGCTGACAATACAGAGGTCTTTGCCTCTGATGTTTGCATGACAAGCAACAGCTTCAATCCCTCCAATAGGTGGAAGGTCAATTCGAAAAAATGAGTGGCACTTATTGATCCCCAATAGCACCCCTCCGTATCTGTCATCACGGTCCAAGCGTATAACATTGAAATCATGGAAAGAGAGATCATCTCGCGAAGAAAGCCAAGTTTCGGACAGAGCAAAAACATCACAATTGAACTTATGAATTAAAAATTTGAATGTATCCAATTTAGGGATAAGACTACGACAATTCCACTGTAAAACAGTGATATCTCCGACCTCTCTATTTAAATTAGACATCAAGAGAGAATCATTGCTAGGAGGGGCCATGTTTGCATCAATTGTTGCAAAATTGTCTTTAATACTGGAAGCATTGAAATGACAATGGTTCTGATGGAGTCGGAAACGTTAAAACACTTGAAGATTTGATCCAAAAGGTCAGACAACTTTATAAATCCCGATTGGGAAGTTGAGCTGGACGGAAAAATAGGGACAGTTGGGGTTTTTGATGTCCCATCGAGTGCTGGGTCGTTCGAAGGTGAACTATTCCCACGGAAGCCAGGAGGAACCTGATTTTGCTTGTCCGCTGCACTCGATTTTTTAGGCAAGCTAACAGGGGATATCACCGGAGGGACTTGTGATTGAATTTTGGGAGTAGTCACATTTTTGCGCCGGGGATTCCCTTGGGAAATAAACGGTGTGCCCCGTGAGCTGTGTCCGCTTCCATTTCGTCAACTGGCAACGTGGAAAAGATATTGTGTGAGGAGATTGGATGTTGTTGTTGTTGGGCCTGTGGAGAAGCGCCCTTTAAAATTTCCGCAAAAGTGCGTTTCGAGCGTTCCTTTAAAGAGCGCTTCTGTTTCTCCCAGCGACTCTTGTAATTTTCACAAGCTGAGAGCTCATGTGGGGTCCCCCCGCAATATGGACACTTATGCTCAGTCGCACTGCAGGATTTGCCCACATGTTGCTCTCCGCAAGAGTGGCACAGCGCTCCTTGTTGGCGCAGTAGTCTGCTGTGTGACCAACTGACTTGCATTTGTTGCAAGTCATGGGCTTTGGCACGAAGAGACGCAGCGGAAGCCTCAATTTGTCCACCATAACGTAGTCAGGGAGGGCGGAACCAGCAAAAGTTACTCGAAACGAGTCGGACGGCGTGAATTTTGTTTTTCCCTCTTCCTGGGACACTTTTCCTAATTGATGGCAGTCCAAAATTTTAACTTTCGTCAAAGGGAGCTTTTTAAATCTGCCATCTCCCTCTTTTATTAATGCGCTCGTCAGACCCGTTTCTGTAATCACCCCCGAAATTTCTACGTTATGGCAGGTCACATAGACGCGATATTCTAGTACGAACCTATTGTCGACAACAATCTCGTTAGCTTGCTTCCGGTCAGCCACGACAACACGCAGTTTGTTCGGTCGAACCTTTCTAATTTCGACCACGGAGGAATAATTTTTTGTCAGATCTTTCATGATCTGAATGACGTTGAGCGATTTCCCGTTGGGTTTTGGCCGGAAGAAAACAACCCATGGGCCAGATCCAGATGCATCTTCTGGATAGACCTTGACACGAGGAGAGGGGACAACTGAGGGGGAGGACGAGGTCGATTGTTGAGCGGAAGCGGGAACAGTTGGGCTGGGAGGCAAGTTCGGGAGATAATCGGAAGCTGGAGCGGGAGATTGAGGGGGCGAAGTGGAAGTACACTACACTATGAACAACATAAATTCGAAAAGGTCGCCGCCACAAAATGGTCGACTAAGTATTTTTTGCAATCCTCTCAATGTTGGAATGAAATGAAATGATTTGACTAATAGAATACAGTACAGGTCGGAATCGATTATATAAAGACTCGATTATATACAATTTTGGACTCAATTATATTCAGTTTGGTTTATTTTTTATTTTTAAGAATATGGCTTATTTCATGAAGAAATGTAATTAACCTTTAAGGTGAAGTTTAAGTGGCTATTACATGTACAGTGGGGTAAGAATCGTGATTTTTGAAGATTTTGCTTGAATTTTCACCAGGAATTGTTTATATCGATATTGCAGCCAAATTAAGAAAGATAGGAGTTGTGCGTCAAAGAACAAATTGTGACGCGGTTAAAGAACTCCATTTTAATTGATAGAAACAATCTAGTTTAAAATAAATTTTTAGGATAAAATTAATAATAATACATTAACAATTATTAACTTTTAAGTGTTTCACCTTCAAAATGTTATTAAAATTAACTAATTTAGTTGTTCCACTACTATATCCTGTACTAAATTTTCTCATCTTTCAAATGAAAGCATCAGAATCGATTTCCGTAGCTTACTTTTTAATGTAGAGCCAGTTTGAAGCAACAGAGTCCGAAACAAAAAAAAAGTTCTGTAACTCTGTCAATTCGAACACATGCGTAGGAGATTTTTTTCGTCAAATATGATCGTCTATCACCTCCTGAGAGAATCTGGATAAATCTTTTTTTTTTCATGTGAGAAAGGTGTTTTCTGACTTTAAAGGGATGAATCAAAATCTTTTTCCATTTTCAAAAAAACGGAAAATACATGCAAAAAAAAAACAAATAAATAAAAAAAATTTGTTTTGACTCCATTATCCGGACGATTCGATTATCCGGAGTGAAAAAAAAAACAATACTCCGGATAAGTCCGGATAGAGTCCGACCTGTAATTGGATGTTTTTAAAAGTAAAAGTTTATCTTCTATTTCTATTGTAATATAGAGGTTTTAAACTATCAAGCTCATTCGCCTCTAGCCTTGAAAAAGACTGTATAGAAAATTTTCAATGGTTTGAACCCACGCTGGTTCGTTCCGTTAGAGGATGCGTAACACATTTGGCATCGGGGGCCTCCTAACAGGGTTGCCATAATAAAATCTGTGTTTTCGGACTTAAAAATTAAGTCCGAAAAGTTTCTCAAAAAATTGATATTTGTATTCTAAAGTCTAAGGTTTAGTCTCAGAAATAGCATATAGTCTGCATAGGATACGGATAGGTGCTGATAGAATATTCTCATTCTAAATAAATTAATCGGGTATGCTTAAATTTAAATTTTTTAAATAACAAATAACCACGCGAACGAAGCGACGTAAACACTCTCACTTTAAAATAAACATGCTAAAACTAGAAATGTCTGTTTTAAAGCAGTTTTCTAGTCTAGAAACTTGAAAAAAAAATCAAAAAAAATTTCCTTCATATTTCTGTAGTTTAGGCATTCAAGAGTATAGCCTAGAAAGGACATATCGAAAATCCTGTTATTTACCGAGTTAGAGCCATATTAGTGATGCGGTATCTAACCTGATGCGACAATAACAATAAACTTCTAACGCATTTTCCTCAAAACTAGTTTTTTTTTCAAACTGGCGTACCCGATATCTCAAGTTCCACTGAACCGATTCATATTGAATTTATATGGATACAATCTGCAGGTATCTCTCTATCGCATGAACCTCTAAAAAATTATATTTTTTAACTTTTACAATTTTTTAAAAATCGGGAAACGTAAGAAAAAGCGTTTTAAACCGCATTTTGTTTTTCAAACGGCCGCCATTTTGTCAAAAAAAAGATGTTTTTGACTTTTCCGAGGTTCATGCGATAGCGGCATCTTTACTGATTCAGAATTTGTTCGATTTTTTGTTTCAGATGACCAGAAGGGCAGGAATCGTGTACGCCATGGCACAACATTTTTTTTAATTGCCCTCACTTCATCAGCTCTTAACTATTCTATTTATGAATATTTTTTCTCCATTCAATTTTTGTTTTATTGTTAAAAGATAGATGAACCATTAATGGTGTAATTGATAGTAAAAATATTCTTTGTTTTTTTACGGAGCTCGAAAAAAAACGTCAGAAATTCGTGTTTCTACACTAGAATACCCCCTTAAAAATTTTTTTGATATATAATTTTCTACATTTCATTCTTCAAACAACATTTTGTAGGTCTTTTAAGTTAAGATTTATCAAAAAAAAAGTTAAATAAGAACGCAAAATTTCAAAAAGGCCCATCTTCCGATGTATGGGTGACCTATTGGAAATTGTAAGGGCTATTCATATATTTTTTCGAGAATTTAAAAAAATGCGTTTTTGAGAAAAATCAATACAATTTTTTCTTAAGTGTCACTTTCTTAAAAAAAATGTATTTTTATAAATTCAAAAAAAATCGTACATTTCATCCTTGACCAGTATTTCGTTGTTATAATAGTATTTCTGTTTTTCGGGTTCATTCTAAAGTTCAAATTCCATGATCGTTTCCAAATGTTTTCTTTTCATCGTCTCTTGTTTAGCCTTGAGTTCCTTCTTTTTTACTGTTGGAGCACTCTCACATATTTGAACAACCTTCCATCTAGGTCTTCAAGACGATGTACTGCACTGTCCTTTGGTCTGTCCATCCTTCCTAAGTATTCATTTTCAGGCAGAGATACTGTATTCCTGTCCTTCCTGACTAAATCATTGACGGAGTAAATCGATCTCGTCGAGTTCCATTTAGTTTGCGAAATGGTATTCTATTTTCTAACAGTTTCCGTCTTCACCGATGCGCAATATGATGTTGTATTGCATGTAGACGGAATTGGATTCGCAGATGCTTCCTTGGGACTGAAAGTTGATGAAGCCTTTCTGGTTTCTACAGGTGAAACAGACCTGTTTCAATTAGTTCCCTAATGCTTACGTAGAGCTCACCGCGGGAACAGATCAATGTATAATGTTTTCGTCTACAAGTTCGACAAACGAAAGGGGATGAACAATCGACTGCTTTGTGACCTCTCCTGAAACAGTTACGACATAACGAATGATTGCGGACAAGTTCGTCACAAGCAGATATCGTCATGCGCTTCAACTTTGGACATTGATGCAGAAAATGTCTGTCCGAACAGGCTACACACCGAAGCTCGACAGTTTTGTATTAAAGATAGTTTGTGTAAATGGTTGTTCCCTTTTCGGAGGCCTTACTGTTTAAACCCTTATTCCAGTTGCCTTAGATGGTAGTGAACTAAGGATCCGTATTCGCCGCTGCAGAAAATCAACCATGTCCTTAATGGTATCCTGTTCTTTTGTCGCGGAATACTCTTCCCAGTCTCTCCTGGTAACTGGGTCTAACCTGGAACCTTAGATATTCAACAGCAGTAGGTCCTTGCACTCAGCTGGCTCAACTTATTGATCCATGGTATGGATGACACGCTCAAAACTTTCCAATAACGATTGCAGTTGTATATCAGACTTTTTCGCCAGAGTTGGCATTTCAAACAATGTCTGATATTGTCTCCGTTTAAGGTAGTGTCATTTCTCATTTCGGTTGGACATATACTGCTCAGACTGACCTGACCAGGGTTGCCAACTATAATTTTGAAAAATCAGGGAGAATGAAAATAAAAATCAGGATAAATCAGGATAGCTCATATTGGGTTATCCGAAAAGTTGATGTCGATTTTTGGGAAAACAAAAACATCATTTTCAATCAAAGCATTATAATTTAATTATATATCCATAGTTCTGTTTCACAATCTTTCGTCATCTTTCACACAGCTTAAATATTCTATCCTCCCAGAACATGTTTGCTTCCTCGTCGAAGACTCCTGCGAGTCATGCATATGAGAAACAGGTTGGTTGGTAGTAGCTCATAAGACAGAATCCATTCCAAATCTCACCAGAAACAGAGTATATCTTCCTTCGGGCGAAGACCGGATGTGTAAAAGAATTAATAAGCATGGTATAAATCCTCGCATAAGCGGAAATGCTAGTGTTGCACCTAAAGGGCCAGGCCGGGTAAGGGAGTAAAAAGTGCCCCCAAACCAAATCACCAAATCAGCTGTATGTCAAATATTGCCATACAGCTAGTGATTTGGTTTGGGGGCACTTTTTACTCACTTACCTAACCACTCTTTGGAAATATTAAAAAAAAAAATTTTTGATACCGCGCAACACTGAAAAAAATCACACATATCTAGAAAAGCCGGAGAAACACATTAAAATATGAATTTTGATGAAATTTTTTTTTAATAATTTTTTTTGATACACTTTTTTATCTTTTGCGGATGGCGTGAAATAATTGAAAAAGTACGTTTTTCACTATAGATCCTACGTCAAACCACATAGGGGTTCAAATAAACCACCAAAATTTATTTTTTAATATCCTTTACAATATTTGCCATACAGCTAGTGATTTGGTTTGGGGGCACTTTTTACTCCCTTACCTAACCACTCTTTGGAAATATAAAAAAAAATATTTGTTAATACCGCGCAACACTGAAAAAAAATCACACATATCTAGAAAAGTCGTAGAAACACATTTAAATATGAATTCGAGTAGTACTGAATCTCTAAATCTCAAAAAATAAATTTTCAAAATTTCAATTTTTGGTACTAAAATTTTTTATGAATTTTTTTTTTGATAATTTTTCTTGATACACCGTAGTAAGATGCACATTCAGTATTTTTTTCAAAATTTTATCTCGGATCTTTTGAGGGTGGCGTGAAATAAACGAAAAAGTACGTTTTTCACTATAGATCCGACGTTAAACCACATAGGGGTTCAAATAAACCGCCAAAATTTCTTATTTAATATCCTTTACAATATTTGCCATACAGCTAGTGATTTGGTTTGGGGGCACTTTTTACTCCCTTACCCGGCCAGGCCCTTTTTGATCGTTTATATTTTTTCAGAAAATCCTACAGTATCACTACAGTCAATTGCAGAGAAATCAATATTAAAATTTTCACTGAATTCATCATCCATGCTTTGGAATGGATCTTTTTCGACAAATGATGAAGGCATATCAGCAGTTGTAGACTTGTTGAGTTTTTCCTAATTTTTATGATATTTAGTACTGTTATAGATATATTTACCATAGACCCATCATTAAAGTTGATTCTACTTTGAATCAGACGAACAAATTATATATAAAATCTTTTTATAGTGGATTGAAAATTTTTCTCTTGAGTAATTTTGGAATACCACGAAACAAGGGTAGAGATAAAAAAAAGTTAATTACAGATTTGCGTCTAGAGAATTTAACTTAATGTATGATATCAATGTCCTGGAAAAAAGGTAATGAAGATGGTGATTTTTCGAGCTACATAGCATGCGCTACCATAACTATTTCTCAAATAGTGACGTCAGCCGTTGTTTTTATATTCGATTGCCTAACACATCCATGTGAAAATGCTATTTTCAGTATGTGTTTTATCAATGAAAAACATACATTTTATTGATGTTCCCACTGATTTTGAATATAATGTAACAACGTGTAGTGGAAATTTGTAAAATTACGTTGAGAATGACGAATGAAAGTGATATTTCAGTACAACATTTTCACTCCCCCACGGCCATAGAAACGAACGAAGTTTCGTTAGTTTTATCATACCATATAAATAAAGGGTGTGTCACATCAAATTGCATCACGGAAAAAACGCTGTAGAAATTCGCCCAGTAGACCGATCCTTTTGAAAATTTTAGACAGTAAAATAAAAACTATTAAACAACTTTTGGCATTTTCTTTTTATTCATACTTCGAGCCCAAGCCCGTATGTTTGAACAGAAATCCATTTTCTCTTGAAGTCCGCCTCCGATTTGACAACTTTTGGGTTCTTCCGGAGGGCCTGCTTCATAATCGCCCAATATTTCTCTATTGGGCGAAGCTCCGGCGCGTTGGACGGGTTCATTTCCTTTGGCACGAAGGTGACCCCGTTGGCTTCGTACCACTCCAACACGTCCTTTGAATAGTGGCACGAAGCGAGATCCGGCCAGAAGATGGTCGGGCCCTCGTGCTGCTTCAATAGTGGTAGTAAGCGCTTCTGTAGGCACTCCTTAAGGTAAACCTGCCCGTTTACCGTGCCGGTCATCACGAAGGGGGCGCTCCGCTTTCCGCAAGAACAGATCGCTTGCCACACCATGTTCTTTTTGGCAAACTTGGATAGTTTCTGCTTGCGAATCTCCTCCGGAACGCTGAATTTGTCTCTGCGGAGAAGAACAACAGGCCCGGCAGCTGACGAAAGTCCGCTTTGACGTAGGTTTCGTCGTCCATTACCAGGCATTGCGGCTTCGTCAGCATTTCGGTGTACAGCTTCCGGGCTCGCGCCTTCCCCACCATGTTTTACCTTTCGTCGCGGTTAGGAGCCTTCTGAACCTTGTATGTACGCAGGCCCTCCCGCTGCTTGGTCCGCTGGACGAATGAACTTGACAAATTCAGCTTATTGGCGACATCCCGGACCGAACTTCTCGGATCACGTCTAAACTGCTTAACTACGCGCTTGTGATCTTTTTCACTGACGGAGCATCCATTTTTGCCGTTCTTCACCTTCCGGTCGATGGTTAGGTTCTCGAAGTATCGTTTTAGTACTCTGCTGACCGTGGATTGGACGATTCCCAGCATCTTACCGATGTCCCGATGTGACAACTCCGGATTCTCGAAATGAGTGCGCAGGATTAATTCACGACGCTCTTTTTCGTTCGACGCCATTTTTCCAAATTTACGAAAAATTGACAGTGATGCATGGCCAACGTGATCTATACACTCTTATCTGATTTTAAAGCGAAAGCTGAAGATATAATTCCTAAAAATTAAATTTCTACAGCGTTTTTTCCGTGATGCAATTTGATGTGACACACCCTTTATTATTATGGGTCTCAGTGACGGTGTGTGTGATGTGAGAAAATAGTGTTTAATTAAACAGCATTTCACCGAAAATGTAAATGCTTCCGAGGACTAAGAATACGACTGCTCTTTGGACCTTTTTACCATATAAGTAATGGAAATAAGTAACAATACAATTCCATCTGTTAAAAAACCAACCGTTACAAGATTTCATGAGAAATTGGGCGCAAATCATCATGAAAACGTGAGTATTTTGAACATTGTTTTGTTTCTTCCATACACATTTCATAGAGAACGCAAATAATCACGACACAAAATTTTGCATGCGAATACAAGTATACAAGTCGGACTCGATGATCCGGAGTATTGATTTTTTTTCACTCCGGATAATCGAATCCTCTGGATAATCGAGTCAAAACAATTTTTTTTATTTGTTTTTTTTGCATGTATTTTTAGTTTTTTGGAAATAAAAGAGGAATTTGATTTTCGATTCATTCCCTTAAAGTCAGAAAACACCTTTCTCACATGAAAAAAAATTAATTTATCCAGATTATCTCAGGAGGTGTTATACGATCATATTTGATGAAAAAAATCCTCCTACGCATATGTTCGAATTTCAACAATGACAGAGTCACTGAACTTTTTTTTTGTTTCGGACTCTGTTGGTTCATACTGGCTCTACATCAAAAAGTACGCTACGGAGGACGATTATGATGCTTTCATTTGAAAGATGAGAAAATTTAGTACAGGGTATAATAGTGTAACAACTATATTAGTGAATTTTAATAACATTTTGGAAGTGAAACACTTAAAAGTTAATAATTTGAATGTGTTATTATTAATTTCAAAATTTATTTTAAACCAGATTGTTTCTATCAATTAAAATGATTATCTTTAACCGCTCTACAATTTGTTCTTGGACGCACAACTTCTATCTTTCTTAATTTGGCTGCAATATCGATATAAACAATTCCTGGTGAAAATTCAAGCAAAATCTTCAAAAATCACGGCTTTTACCCCACTGTATATGTAATAGCCACTTAAACTTCACCTTAACGTTGAAAGGTTACATTTCTTCATGAAGTAAGTCATATTTGAAATATAAAAAAAATAGTTTTTTTCCAAACTGAATATAATCGAGTCCAAAATTGTATATAATCGAATCACATATAATCGAGTCTGACCTGTACTGTATTCTAAAAAAAATACATAGTCGATCATTTTGTGGCGACCTTTTCGAGTTTATGTCGTTCATAGTGTAGTGTATTCTCCCAAATCAAGCCATTCAGCCATTTTTTTGCGGCGGCCAAATTGAATTTCTCAAGATCATGGAATACGCAGTTTTATGATGACAGTAGAATTAAATGTATGTTCCAAATTTCAGATCAATCATTCAACAGGAACGGGGTCAATTTTCAATTAATGTGGGACAACCCAACAAACATTCAAACATAAATAGAAACAGGTCGAGCTGAATGAAACCATTCAAAAAGTAATTAGTTGTTCGAGGACTGCGGCCATCTTGAAATTGGATTTTTCATTATTTTTCATAAATAACTGTATTTTTCTAGTCAAGCCTTTTCATTAGATACCCAAATTGATGGGGTTCTAAGAAAATATGTAATCCGTCATTTTGTAGTGGCCGCCATCTTGGATTTACATTTTTCATAAATAACTGTATTCCATTAGTCAAGCCCTTTCGTTTGATACCCATATTGATGGGATTCTGAGAAAATATGTAATCCGTCATTTTGTAGTGGCCGCCATCTTGGATTTGCATTTTTCATAAATAACTGCATTCTACTACTCAAGCCCTTTCTTTTGATACCCATATTAGCTATTCAATTGTTATACAAATTATTCAAAATTTCCGAGAATCAAAAATAAAATACTCCGGATAATCGAGTCCGACCTGTACTGTGCTTACTGCTTCACCTCGATATGTACCTCATTGGTATGATATATACAAGAGCGAACCGGAGAACTATCATGACAGAAAACTTTGGCATGGAAACCAGTATATGTATTACTAATAATGAGAAGAGTACAAAAATCAGGAAAAATCAGGATCATTTCAGAAAAATCAGGACTAATTGAGTGTTCGTCAGGATATCAGGGAGCGTGCTAAAAAGTCTGGGAAATATTTAAAAATCAGGAAGGTTGACATCTCTGGACCTGACAAAAATTTAATTGTACTAAATTTTCAATAACAGTGTGCCGGTTAATTCTCGTGATCACAAACTGATGGAGTTTCCTTCCAGGATATTTATTTGGGGCGTAAGTAATCGCTAAAATTAACAGAACATCAACATGGCTATGCACTACAGTAATTTATTTACATTAACAAATTTAACATTTATTTACAATTTTTACTACATTTAAAACATGGTAAAAACAGATTTTCCGATCGATACAATGGTCCCCTTCTCAGTTCTACTCAGAATCCTTTCCCTCTTGTCTCCCTTTGTTTTTCTTATAGTTTCTTGTTTATTTAGTTCACCTTTCCTTCGCTATCTCTTTCTTATTATCGTGTTCGTACTGCTTGTTTCCTCTCTGTATTGGTAAATCGAACCCATACAGCAAATCACACTGATGCAGGGTTTTGGCTAAGGTGAAATATTTCACTGTTGTTCAGTAACCAACACGAGTAGTACTCGATTCAAGTTTCGAAGCGAAAGATCAGTCATTTCACGCGTTCCACTTGCGTTTGTTTTCAGAAATCAAAATGACAACGCTTAAGAAACATAATGGGACGATATACTAAATCTGATTGGTCATCATAATTTCTGAGCGCTGATAGTTAGTTTTGTGACTTTTCTTTGGCACCATCACTTGATTCGCGAAGACGTCATCAATGTGTCAACATCGCGCTCTTCTCACGTGAATTGATTTCACCCAGCGAAAAAAAAAATGAAAAAAAACACGCAGCCCGGATTATCTTTAACCTGTGGCTCGGGCGAGATTCACTTCACTTTCTACGGGATCGTTGATCTTTTCGGTAAAACAAGTTTTATTTTTCGTTGAACAGGTTTTTGCTTTGCTTGTTAGTGTTGTTTGCCTGCTCTCTTTTGGCGCGAAAGTGAGTTTATCGAAACCGTTGTGACGTGCGCGAACATAAGTTGTCAACCTTTCTCCCGCCGAATTATGAGATGATGGCATCATTATTCCCGTGGAATCAATTTTCAGATTTTTTTTAAGGTACGCGCAAAGCTGTCCTAATTTTAGTCGCATCTCAATTTCCCAAAATACTCGTCGGTATCCTGTGTGAACCAATGTCTGCTATTAACCAGCTGCGCTGCAGTGGTGTCTGCTGATCGTTGTTTATTTACAGAGCTGAGAACAGTGCGAAACCAATCGTTAAGTAGTAATGATGAAGTTCGGTGTAGCAAGTAGCCATAGGTTTGTTTTTAATTCGAACCTCTCACGGTGTGTTTACCGGGTTTGGCTGAAAGTGAATCTTCGCAGAAACACAAGCGCAAACCTGTGATCAGATTAATGACATGGTTCGGATGAGACCGTGATGATGATGAATGGGTGCTTGTTGTGTATCATGAATATGTATCTTGGACGAAACAGAAATTGGGGATGTTGCCAATAGCACAAAATTTGGACCATTAAAAAGATTTCGTATCTTTGGATGATGACCATAATCTCATTGCGAAAATTTAAATTCGGTAAAATGTCCCATTCTAGGAAATATTACAGTTCAGTTATTGTGATATCGAACGTCCACTAGGGTACCGAGAAGGCATCATGGGTTTGAATAAACTTGTGAAATGTTCAGTTTAACGAAATAGTTTGCTCCCCTGATTGCGATTAAACCCGACGAAAGTTCGAAAAGCCGAGTTCGCAACAACATCACTTTTCGTTCCGCTTGATGCGTTCAAAACAAAACAAAACAAGTGACGGCGGGGGTTCGAAACTTTGCAAAAGCAACTCAAAAAAGAATTTAAACGGACACAGAAAACCCCCGACAGAGAGAAAAACCACTGCTAAAAAAAATCATCGCGTGTTTATGTGTCTAGCCGGTAATTTGGATGAATGTTATTTTTGGGACCTATCATCTGCAGCCAGATGTGATGCATTTGTCCGTCGTTTTCCTGTCCGCTGCGATGACCGCGAATTTAGCTGTAAACATGAGAACGGGAGCATGATCTTACAATCATTTCGAACCATCCAGGTCCAGATTGATACCGGCTGCTGAGCAATAAACTATCTGATTGATTGTTACCGTTGTTGTTCCGAAAGATTAATGTCTGCGATTAGCAAGGCGTTCGTTGAACTCCGCTCAAAACCACGACAACGTGATCTCATCATTTCATCTTTCACCCCGCGGAAAGTACGGCCCCTTATGCCGATGATTCTAGTCCATCCATCCAGAACCTACCTCAAGCCCCAAATAATTGTTCCCATTGGCAACGCCACAACAAGAACGGGAACCACAGAGCATGAAGTGAAGCATAAATTTAGTTATGGTTCTAAAAATATTCCACTCCGCAATCATCATCGTCGTCGTCGTCGTCGTCGTCGCCATCGTTAGTAGCCGAGAGAGCGCGAAGACGCCGCGCGTATATATCTTACGCACCATCTCGCGCGAAATTGCACCCTTTGAAAGGTTGCACATCTGCTGCAACCCGGCAGCATCGTGCAATTTATCGCCCGCCAGCGCTCACCCACCCATCCTTCTCATATTTCTTCGCGTCGCGACGCATCGCAATTTTACACAACCGGGAGACAGCTCACGGGTGACGAAGCATTGAGTGCACAGTGCACAGGAAATTTCCTATGCGGAGGAGATCTTCGTAATGTGTGCTTCGTCTTATCGCGCGCTCTGTGTGCACTGATTGACCCGGGGAGCAAACTTGGCTCCTGCAAAGCGCATCCATATTTCGGAAGTGGATGCAGCAGATACGATGATGATGATGATGCTTTATTTAATATTATTTCGACTAATATGAATTTGATGGATATTCTTTCTTATTCTTCACGACGGATCTTAGATCTATCCGTACCTAGAAACGAAGGGTTTTAGATTGGAAGTTGGATTGGAAGTTTATGGTGTATAAACATAGGCGGTGAGCAAACACCTGCTTGGAACACAGGGTGTCGACTCAAAATCCGAAAATAAATTCCCTGATATTCCCTGATTTTCCAGTAATTTTTCAGAAAACTTCCAGGTGTAGACAAGTAATTAAATTCTTTAAATGTATTTTAGCTGTAGCTCCTAAAACATTTAGTTAGCTTAAACAATGAAATTTAAGAACGTCTGTTGATATTTTCCAATAAATAAATTGTTTGTGATTTTTAATTAAGTTTAACCATGACTGATGAGTGTCGTGAAAGATTTTAAAAACAGGATATACTAATACAGTTCAAAGTTATTTTGAAAGAGTCTTAAATATTAATACAGAATGAGACATTTTCATTTTGATTCAGATCGATTTCATGAAACTGTTACGATTTTAACGAAATGCTTTATCTCGCAATCTTTCGGTCACCTTCTGTACGTTTTGCAAAATTTTCCCCGTTTTACCTCCACTTCTGTTTCCCGTAGCCGTTTTATCCATTTCCATCCATTTTTAATTATATAGATAGAAGACGATATGGGGGTGCGTTTTCTCACATTAAAATCCATTTCCACTTTCGAACGAAGATCAATTTAGTTACCGCAAACATCAAATGGACTAACAACGCTTGTCAATATGTAACTGTAGAACACATGCGCATTGAATTTTTCGAATTTTCCCATTTTCCGAAAATTTTCAATTGTCATGTTTGGTTGAAATATGTGCATTATTTTTATGGGATCCCTTCTCCTTTCCAGAGGAGGAAAGGGTGTCATACCATTATAGAAACATTTCTCGTTCCCAAAAACACTCACATCCCAAATTTGACTTAATTTGCTTGATTAGTTTTCGAGTTATGCAGAAGTTTGTGTTTCATTTGTATGAGAGCTCCCCTTCAGAGAGGGGGCGAACTACCATAGAAACATTTATCGATCCCTAAAACCTATATATGCTAAGTTTGATTCCATTTGTTTGATTAGTTCTCGAGTTGTTCAGCACTCTCCTCCCTCCCCCTAATGATCATATACATGTACCATCTTGTTTGAAGGCTCCACGTAAAGTTAGTCTAAGTCAGAATTCCGATGAATACAGACGGTAAATAAAATCCAACTTCCGTTTTCCAATCCGAAAAAATCCTCTAGTTCATTGAGGTCTTAGTGCGCCGGTTGTTTTACAGTTCCGAGTTTAGTGAAACTTGTGCCCAGGTTTCTCAGCCCGTCCTTAGTTAAAAGGAGAGCGAGACGGGATCACAGTTCGTTTTGGAAGTAGTTCCCAGCATTGCGTGAATGCAATTGAACAATCCGGTTCAATTGCACCAGCTGTAGGAGACACTCCAGCCGTAGGAGGAGTGTTTGACTGAGTCAAGTGGCATTCACCTTTTTGGGCCCAGAGGCCATTAGTGCCATTAGGAAAGCCTTCGCGTCGGACATTCCGAGTAATCCGCTGAAACAGTATCTGTAAATTGATGAGATTAAATTTGGAGAATTTACCTTTCCCAGGATATAAGGAGCTCCATATTGATATCTTTTTTAATTAGATGCTTGAAAGTTACAGCTTCAAGATTAACGCATCCTAAAACAGAATTTGAGTCCAAATTCGACTATGAATGTTAATTAAAATTTGGATTTGAACTTGTTTTCTGAGTTTGAATCCTGCATTTGGATCTAGATGCGGATCTGAATTTGGAACTAAATGCGAATATAAATACGGAAAACTGAATCTACATATTAGGATCTGCATTCTGGATGGTAATGTAATCGCAATCTCAGTATGTGGTTCATGAAGAGAGTGAATACATACTTGAATTTGTATTCTGAATCCAAAATCTGAATCGAAATCAAAATTTTAACTTCAATCCGGATATAAATCTGTGTACGGAGTATTTAAAATCAAGGGCCTGAACACGAACGTAACTTCGTAAATGGTTCGTATGCAAGGTTATATACACTTCGTCTCGTGAAGTGATGTTCGTCATCAGGCCCCAAATCTAAAACTGAATCCGCGTGTGAATATGTGAGTACGGAATCTCGGATTTGGAATTTGCAATGTGGATTTCGGATCTGTAGTCAAATCTAAAATACTATTTATAGTCTGGAATTTTGGAGTATTAATCTGAAACCATGCGTTAGAAATATGTCTTGAAATACACCTAAGAAATATATCACTGGATTTACGATCTAAATCTGAAACGGGAATCTGAATATAAATCCAAAATTTGAACTGAATCTAAAATCTGTAATTTGTAATTCTGCTCTTCGTCAGTGACGTTCCTGGGAAGATTGAATACATATTTGAGACTGAATTGTAATTTGAATTTGGACTCTGAACTAAAATCTGAAATGGTGTCTGAGTTTGAATCAGTCTCCGAATACGGAATCTCTAATCTAGAATCTGAATTTAAATCTATAATTCGTGATGTCTTTTTTAATGGAACACACGTTCCTTGTGCTCCCGTGGCCGAGTGGTTAGCATCACACATTATCATGTCGGGGGTTCGGGTTCGATTCCCGTTCTGGTCGTGGGAATTTTTCGTCAAACAAATTTTCTCCGATTTGCACAGTGGTCACGCGTATTATAGAGCTTGCCACTCTGAATGCATTCAAGGCGTGTTATTTGGCATAGAAATCTCAACTAAGTACTAATAAGAATGACACAAGTAATACTACGTTGAGACGGCGAAGTTCCTCTAGGAACGTTAGAGCCATTTAAGAAGAAGAAGAAGACGTTCCTGGAGGATTATTGGAAGTACACGAAATCAGATTGGGTGACGACCCTATGAAAAAATTGACAATGCAAATTTCCGCTGATAATAGCGAGACCCGAAATTCCAAACGAAGTGGTTTCACACGCTCGAGTGCTTGGGTCAGCGATTAAGACCCTCCTCGATGCAATAAAATGCGCCACAATGTAGGGAACATTACGAGTTCCAAGAAAACGCGACAATTAAAAACAAGTATAATGTTCGGCAGCGATAAGATCGAGAATACCATATCGATGCACGACGTCGCATCATATTCCATAGACGGGGCATTCATCGTGGCGATGGTGATCGCCATCATTTACTACCATTGGAGGAGAAACACGAAACGACTGCGCGAACTGGAAGGGGCGCAGCGGAGGATCCGACTCGATAGTGTGAATGCTGTATAATCAAAATAATGCGAACGCTGTATAATCAAACGCACATTTTGTGCTGACATGGAGAAACAAGAAACACCCAAGTGACCTAAGCAATGTAAAATTTAAGGAAATACAGTTCAGTCTAAAACCGACCGTGAAGGAGTTAGTACTTAGTCCGAAAGCCGTGTTGGGCCACTATGGCCCAATACTAACATCTTAATTTTAACGAACAACATTTGGTGACCCCGACGTGATCGCACTTCGAGCGATCACGGACTCGCGAAAGTAATCGATTCTGATAAGTGAAGTGACATTCTCTCCGCGCGCGAAAAAGTGATGCCATTGCATGGCTGTATAATCGGAAAGTGAAGTGACATTGTCTCAGCGCACGGAAGATGTTGCGCCATTAAGTGGCTGAAACCAAGAAAATGAATCTCCCATTCGCGGGAAGTATGGTGTGCCACTGCGTGGCTAAAAATTAACAAAGTGAACTTCCTACTCGCGGGAAGTATGCTGCGCCACTGCATAGTTATTACAATGCGCCACTGTGTGGCTGAAAATTGACAACGTGAATTTCCCATTCGCGGGAATCATAACATGACACTGCGTGACTGTGTGATCAATAAGTAAACTTCGCCCGTGAGCGAAGCACGGTGTGCAACTGCGTGGAAGATGTGTGATAAACACGAATTATTGTGACTGATGTGAAAAATTTGTAAAGATGAATTCTCGACATTCCAACGACCTACTGTATTCCATGTGCTACATGTATATGAGGGATACGGAGGAGAATTTGAAACAGGACCCGCGTCGTACGCGGGAAGAAGCTGCAGCGATAAAACTGATAATATCGCACGTGTTCAACTTGGCGGCAGGAGCCGCGGTTATAAACAGATACGAAAGCAGATTTACCACTGAACTAAATAGATCGGCCGAAGCCATAGCCGACTATTTAGACTGGAGCATAATCAATGACCCAGCTAAGTATTTGAGTCAATCAAACAAGTAAAGCGGTTAGTAATTATCAAATCAAATAAACATGACGACAAACGAGGACGATGCCGTTGAAAGCTGGAAAAAGCAGCTAACGGCACTGGAGCAAAGCATTGCTCCGATTATCAAAGACACATGCAAATTAGCAGAAGACGACGACGAAGTCGAAACATTACTAGTGCAACAAGAAGTACTAACAAGCTTGTACGATCAAGCTTGTGCAGTGATACTGAAAATTGAGGGCCAAACGGGGCCCTCCAAGAGACGGGATGCTCTCCTCCCCGCATATATCAAGTCCAGAGCCAGTTTGGCAAAGAGAATACGGCATGCGCAATCACAGACGAATGAACCGAGTCAGGATGAAGGTTCAAGGCAAGTACTGGATCAAACAATGATCACCGGCAATAGCAAGGCCGATTATTTACCCCGATTGGAGCTCCCGAAGTTCCGTGGGTCAGCCACCGAGTGGCTATCGTTTAAAGCCCGCTTTGAGAAGCGGATTGCGACCCTAAACGAGGATGCAAGCAAATACGCTTTCCTGGCGAAATGTTTAGAATACGAGCCCGCTCGTAACTCCTGCGAAGCACTCGAGAATTCAGGAGTGCCTTTCACTGAAGCCTGGGCCAAACTGGAAGCAAGATTCTACAAGAAACGAATCGCATATGAAGGTTACTTTTACACTCTGCTGAAAATTAAAAGGATACATAAGGCATCGCAAAGAGCGATACTAGGACTGATCGACGCTGTCGATACACTATTGTCCGCCACTCGACAAATAGCAAATGAACAACCTGGCGAACCAGATTGCATCGCCAATGGGTTACTAATATGCTTAGTGAAAGAACGATTGGATGAATCAACACTTTCTAAGATTGAAGAAAAGTTGGACCTCCAGCGCATTTATGTTTGGAGCGAATGCAAAATAGAATTAGAGCGGCTGGCTAACCAGATGACTTGCAAAGTGGCTGCCGAAACGGCACACTCTAGTCATCGACCCCAGCCGAAAGTCGTAGCAGCAATCGAAGGCAAAGCTGCGACCACCAAAGACAAAAGGGAAGCACAGCGGTGCTACGTTTGTCACAATGAAGGACACACAGCATTTACGTGTCCTAAATTCACGAAAATGAGCATCCCAGAACGATGGGAAACTATCAAAGCAGGGAGGCACTGCTTTAATTGCCTCATACCTGGGCACTCAACGAAGGAGTGCAAATCACAACGGAAATGCCAAATATGCAGCACGAAGCATCATACACTACTTCATCGTGGAGACTCTCCCAAGGGGGACGAGATCCAACAATTGCATCCCGAGCAGGATGTCAATCAAGCACAAGCAAGTTCAACGAAATGACTAGCTCAGGAAGAATACGTCTTTCTGGGCACAGCCATAATTCATGTTAAGGGTGAGCAGAAATGGCACCCTCTTCGATGTCTACTTGATTCAGGGAGTCAAGTAGAAACAATCACAGAAAAGGCTGCTCGAAGCCTAGGAATTCCGCAACACTCGGTAAACGTAACCATTAAAGGAGTTAGCGGACAAGCCCCAGTTTTACAGATCGAATGAAATCGACATTCTCCTCGGAGCGAGAATATTTTTCAAAATTCTAATGCCAGGCCGGCTTAGCGTAGCCAACGGTCTTACGTATCAAGAGTCCAGCTTGGGCTGGATTGCATGTGGGACGCTACGTCACAGCAGCCCATCAACCACTGTATTGTCTGCTACAAGGTGTAGCAGAAATGAATTCGAATTCCCACAGGACGAAATGGCCAAACTCATAGAGAAGTTTTGGCGTCTTGAAGAAGCGTGCTTTCAAGACTGGGAACCAAAGCAACATGACGAATGCGAAGCGGAAAGTCACTTCCGCACAACGTTAGAGATCGCTCCCGACGGGAGATACATTACACGAATGCCCCTACGGGGGGAGCCGTCATCGTTAGGCGACTCTTATCAACAAGCATATAGAAGATTCACATCGCTTGAGCAAAGGCTCAAGCGGAATGCAGACCTGTACAAAGAGTACAGGGCATTCATGAATGAATATGAAACACTGGGACATATGGTACCAGTCACCACAGAAGACTTTCACAAAGTAAAGTATTTCATCCCTCACTCGTGTGTGGTGAAACCAGATTCAACATCCACCAAGGTTAGGGTGGTGTTCGACGCAAGTGCAAAGACGTCAACCGGAGTATCCCTGAACGATATACAAATCGTGGGACCAACCATTCAAAAGGACTTATTTGATCTGCTAATTGATTTCAAGACGCACAACGACGTGCTAGTAGCAGATATTGCAAAGATGTACAGACAAATTCACATCGCATACACAGACACTTGGTTACAATGTATTTTGTGGCGCGACAGCCCCAATGATCAATTGAAAGCGTATAGACTGACGACTGTCACATATGGTGAAGCGTCTTCATCATTCTTGGCCTGTAGGGCACTACACGAAGCAGCTGAAGATTATCGGTCGGTAAATCCGAGAATTGCCGACACCATTCAACGATCGTTCTATGTTGACAATCTAATGATTGGAGCGTCCAACGCAGATGAACTGACGGAGACGAAACGAGAAATAGAGCATGCATTGTCACTTCATGGATTTCCACTTCGAAAGTGGGCATCAAACAACGCAAGCGTACTGGAAGGAATTCCAGAGAAAGACTTGGAACCATTGATCCAAGTTGGTGACCAAGAGGTCATAAAGACATTGGGGATAGCCTGGAACCCCAAAACAGACGTGTTCCAGTTCATCAGTACGAAAAACATAGGTGAAACATACGAAGCGCTCACAAAGCGACAGATGGTCTCGAAGATTTTGAGACTGTATGACCCAATCGGATTGATACAACCTGTAATCATTACAGCTAAAATATTGATGCAAGAATTGTGGACTTATAACGTCAGCTGGGACGATGATGTTCCAGATCAAGCACTAAGCTCATGGAAGAAGTTCGAAGCTTCATTAGTGGAGCTCAGCAAGATAGAAATACCTCGGATGTCGACTCCGAGTCATACGATCGCACTAGATTTACACGGATTCAGTGACGCCTCCGAAAAGGCTTATGGATGCGTCATTTACTTACATGCAATCAACTTAAAAGGAGAAGAGAGTACGAATCTCTTATGTTCGAAATCGAGAGTGGCGCCTTTGAAGAAGGTCACTCTGCCCCGTCTGGAACTCTTGGCGGCGGCACTTCTAGCAGAACTAACTGCTAAAATAAAGAGCATTCTGGCCGGTCGAATCTCGTCGGAATATTACTACAGTGATTCACAAGTAGCGCTAAGTTGGATCAAATCTTCAAATACACGTTGGGGAACCTTCATTAGAAATAGAGTGCAGAAGATACACTCCACCACGAATCCAGAGCATTGGAAATATATATCTACGAAAGAAAATCCGGCTGATATGGTTTCGAGAGGAATTCCAGTCAGAAAATTACGCGAAGCAAAACTAGAATTTTGGTTACACGGACCGGAATGTATACGAAGAAGACAATATTATCTGCAGAGCGGCTACGAATACACTGCTGCTGCAGAACAGGAAGAGATTAAAGAACCAATAACACGATTGGTAGCAGCAACAGGAAAGGCATGCGAAGACTTAATCGCAAAATACCCGCACCATCACACTCATGACAAAACAGTAAGACACTTTGCATGGCTGTGTAGAGCCATAAACAATATGAAGAAGGTCAATAAAGACACAGGCATCAGAAACGAAAAGAGATCGGGCCCACTCACCACCACTGAATTGAATGAAGGACTAACACTCGTAGTCCGAATTATGCAAGCCACTATTTATCCAAATGAAGTAGCGGAATTACGAAAAACTGGGAAGGTGCCTACGAAAGGACCTTTCCAGCATCTCAACGCAATCGTCAGAAATGGAGTCATACATGTCACAGGGAGACTCCACAATGCAGAAATGCCCATCTCACAAAAGAATCCAATATTGATTCCCAAATCGCACCCATTTTCGAGGGTAATAATTCAAAAAATACATGAGGATAGATTTCACGCCGGAACAGATCTGGTAATAAACGAATTTCGACAAAGATTTTGGATGAGGGATCTCCGAAGGACCGTACAAGGAGTCATTCAACGATGCATCTTATGTGCCAAAGCGCGGCCCAGACGTTTACAGCAACGAATGGGACAACTGCCCTCGCCCAGGGTAAATGAATCAGTAGCGTTCACTCACACGGGAGTGGACTTATGTGGGCCATTCGAAGTATATCTCAATCAAAAATCGAAATGCAAGACCACAGCATATGCTTGCATCTTCATATGTTTTGCGACCAAAGCAGTTCACCTAGAAGTCGTCGAAGATCAGTCGACGGCAGCGTTCATATCAGCACTTCTCCGTTTCACATCAGTGAGGGGAATACCCGAGGTTATTTACTCCGACAATGGGCGGAACTTTGTCGGGGCCAGCAGAGAACTCAATCGTTTACGAAGAATATATAACAATGAAGTTTTTCAAAACAAATTAGTTGATATTGCGGCAACTCACAGAATAAGATTTTCATTCATTCCACCCCGAAGCCCCAGCTTTGGAGGACTTTGGGAAGCGAACATAAAGGTAGCCAAGCGGCTCTTTAGTGCAGCGGCCAGAGGAGCACAGCTAAACATCATGGAATTGCAGACACTGTTCTACCAAGTGGCCGCAATAATGAATTCGCGACCACTCACACCTGTTTACACGACGCCAGATTCACCGACCGCGATCACACCCGGTCATTTTTTGATAGCACGCCCAATGCTAGCCGTGCCCATCCCTACGCAGAGCGAGGATGGAAGCAATCTCACAACCAGATGGAAACGAGTACAATCGCAGCTCGAACAATTTTGGAGAAGATGGAGAGACGAGTATCTCCACCAGTTACGTGATTATGCAAAATGGACCAAGCAACAAGCCAACGTTAAGGTAGGCCAAATCGTATTGATCGGAGACGATCACCTTCCCGTAGCAAGGTGGCCTATGGGAATTGTCACACAAATACACCCTGGAGATGATGGAGTAGTCCGAGTGGCAGTAGTGCGAACCGCTACCGGAATTTACAAACGCAACGTGCGAACACTTGCTCCTCTACCAGTCGAGGAGCACACCATTCAACCCATTATAGAAGAGTATGACAACACAGCTGATAACGAACAGCAATCTCAAGCCGAAGCAATCGAACTAGAAGACGATCCCCCTCCCCAAGCACCCCAAATGATTTGGGACGGTAGACTACGCCCTCGTCCCAAAGGGGGGAGAAAATGGAAGTACACGAAATCAGATTGGGTGACGACCCTATGAAAAAATTGACAATGCAAATTTCCGCTGATAATAGCGAGACCCGAAATTCCAAACGAAGTGGTTTCACACGCTCGAGTGCTTGGGTCAGCGATTAAGACCCTCCTCGATGCAATAAAATGCGCCACAATGTAGGGAACATTACGAGTTCCAAGAAAACGCGACAATTAAAAACAAGTATAATGTTCGGCAGCGATAAGATCGAGAATACCATATCGATGCACGACGTCGCATCATATTCCATAGACGGGGCATTCATCGTGGCGATGGTGATCGCCATCATTTACTACCATTGGAGGAGAAACACGAAACGACTGCGCGAACTGGAAGGGGCGCAGCGGAGGATCCGACTCGATAATGCGAACGCTGTATAATCAAACGCACATTTTGTGCTGACATGGAGAAACAAGAAACACCCAAGTGACCTAAGCAATGTAAAATTTAAGGAAATACAGTTCAGTCTAAAACCGACCGTGAAGGAGTTAGTACTTAGTCCGAAAGCCGTGTTGGGCCACTATGGCCCAATACTAACATCTTAATTTTAACGAACAACAATTATCTTCCTGAACGGCAAATAAAAGGTGTTTATAAAACTTTAACTTGAATTGTTATTTCGAATCTGATGATCTGTATCCGAAAAAATTTAACCTGAAATTGAATTTATGTTTTAATAATCTAAACATGACTCTGAGTTTGAATGTAAGATCAACATCTGGAATTCCAGTTCAGAATTGAATCTGAATCCAAATATAAATCCAAATACGGAGTCTCGAGACTAAAGATAAATTTTCAACTTAAACTAGAATTAAAATTTACAATTTCTCATCTTCCCCTTCAATGGTACCGACGCTCCTTGGAGAGATTGAATGCATATATTTCTAAAAGTAAAAGTGGAGTCTTGAATCTAGACTTTGGATCTAGGGTCTCTAATTGAATGTGATTTGTATCTGGAATCTGGAATTGGTAACAACATCTCAAATCTTGTTTAGGATATCTCATATCTTGTATCTGGGAATTGGTACGAAACCTGAATCTGCATGTAAATCCGGATACGAAATCACCGATCTATAATTCGCAATCCAGATTTTCAAAATGTTTATAATATTTCATATCTGAAAACTGAATTATATCTGAAACTTATCTGTAACCGGCTGGAATTACGCTTTAATTTGGGATGTCAACCTGAAATGGGAAAGCGCAATCTAAAATCCGAGTCAAATTAGAATCTAGAAATTTAAAACAAAAAAATCCAGACAAACAGTAATTATAACAAAATTCTACGGCAGGAGAAAAATGTTGTGGACTGTACGAGGGTCGTGTGAAAAGTCCGTGCAAAAATAAAAACTAAACGATCGTTCGGGGTCTGAAAATTAGCCATTCGCTTCTGCAACACCTCCTCATTTGAATAACATCTTTTTTCCCGTCACACATTTCTTCAATTTGGGGAACAAATATTAGTCCGAGGTAGCCAAGTCAGGAGAATAGAGGGATGTGAACCGATTCGGAAGCATATTGCCATTGACCTATTACCGACAATAACAATTATTTTTTTGACGAAAACCATCGGTATAGTTTTGATTATTGGCGCTAAAGAGACCAATAATAATTTTTTTTCTGTATTCTTCCATTTTCGGGGATATGACCAAAAATCAAAATCATCAATCAAAAGTCAGAATCAATATTTTCATGTGATTTTCGAAATGTTGTAACTTTGTGAAAAATCAACGCATGGAATGTACACACATCATTTAAGCATTTCGAGTTTTGGAATAATTTATGAACACTTTTTTATATTTGTGGTGTGTAAATGCGGTTGACAAAAAATATCGAGAAGAAATAACAAACGATTTCCTTTTGCGTTTTCAAATATTTTGTGGACCAAACTATTTTTTTGTCAACTAAAGCAACAGCAAATCCAATTAACCTCATGAACCAGCTTTTATTTGGTATAACGTTTCTGTAGGACCTTTCAATACAGAGATATTGTTGTTTGAATGTAAAATTACCTCTTCGGATTTGATGACGAATGAATCAACAAATGATGATCGCACCGCCAATTGAAAGGCAATTTTGAAAGCTCCAAAGAATTTTGTACAAAGTTAGTTGTTTTGGAGAAAAAAAAAATTTGCATCGATTCCTAAAAAAGGCCAAAAACAGGTTTTTGTAGTGTTTTAGAAAATATTATACAATTTCGGAAATATTGCAATAAGTACTAATGTCAGAAGGTAAATTTTTAGCCTAGTATACCCCCAAGCTCCATGTTAACATGTCATATTGATTCGTTAAGTCATTTTTTCAAAATTTGGAAAAAAAATAAAGGAGCAGTTCATCGCAAATTGTACCAGAAGTACAAAATGCTATGCGTGCCCTCGGAATGAACGATTCAAAACATTCGTTTTCATGAGTTTGTTAAAGTGCGTCTGTGTGTATATGTCGGAATGCGTATGTATATGTGTGAGTATCATCGCTCCTTGAAATCCACAAACCCACAAACGCAACCTTATTTCGCAAAACCGCAAAACGAAAGCCAACGCTACACCCAAAGTTTATTTTTAGCACATGTTATGGCATCCCGATTTATTACATTAAATGAGCTGAAAAATAACATCAAATGTTCTATTCCCCAATACATGTATATCATTTGTATAATATATATGCAAGAGCCAATATGAGCGAGTGAAACAGGAGACACATTTGTATGGACTTTTTTTTGGCACAATCTCAAATAAAAAGAGAACAGAAAATAGAAAGAGATGTCTGCTCGCATACATACAAACCATTTTTAAGCTTTTAAATAATCTCATTATTTGCGCATTTGACCCTCCAGCACACGAAATGGCAACATTTCTGCCAAAAATGAAATGTTTTCAGCCAACGCTAGTTTGGGTGTATACGGATCAGAAGAAAACTGGTTAATAGGGTGGTTGGATTTGCTATTGACTTAGTTGACAAAAATTTATGGTAGTTGACAAAAATTTATAGCCTGCGAATGACGGATCTCTATAGTAGCATGTCCGAAAAAGAACCTGAAATTATTTAGAACCAGAGCAGCGGGTCCAAAGCCCCTAAGGAGGATGGTTGTAATAGTGTGTTATTCATGGTTGTTATGCAAAGGAAGGAAGGGATGAACTTTTAATCACATCACTCACCTGATTATCACCTCTTCTCACTAACAACTATCCCTTCATTGATAACCGCTAGAGAACCACGCTATAGAGGTGGCCTTTCTGGCCTTCGGGCGGCGAATATCATACTAATATTCCTTCCCTTCCCCTGGTGACTGTAAGGATGTGGCTGGCGTCGTTATTGACTATTTAAAGTTTAATTCAACGAAACTTGCACAATGAGCATGATTTGATACTCCCAAGCGTCATTCAGTTCAGGTCAATCACGGAGAGCAACTACGAAGTGTACAGTCTACCAGTCTAATTATGGTAGTTCACAAAATCTTTGTTTTGTATAGTGTATAATGCCAAATAGCAGTATATCAGCATTTTTTTATTATTTTTAGCCTAATATCATCATTTAACAAGAATGAAATTTATCATTGACGAAAGCGTTATATACGCATCTTGTGCTACCATAAAATGCTTACAATCATTAGTAATTGTATAGCCAATGCTAACATGAGTCTTTTACTGAGTATTGGAATCTGACTGCAAGTGGTGATTAAGGTGCGATTATTTTCGATTTATTCATCTGTGCCAACGGCTGTTCAGATAGCATATGATCGATAAAGACAGATGTTGCACAGTGTTTCCTGCTTTTAGTCCCATCAGTTAGTTTTGCTTCTAATTCCGAACCAATGATCCATAAATAGTAATGAAAAACAAACCAGTTCAAACCTAAAAACCCATAAAGGATCGTTTCTATGGGCACTAGTGGTAGAATTATTTCCTATTGTATTCTTTCCTTCAAACTTAATGAAAAGCCTATATAAAAATATCTTTTCACCGATTTTATATTTTATTTACTTATAAAGAAAATGGAAATTTTGCGCGGCCAAATTTTGAATCGAACAGGCTTTACATCAATGATCAATAAACATAATTAAACACTGTGATAATCGAAGGTATATGGGTTTATTATGGCTTTAACCGATTATATTGTCCAAAGTTTAATTTTTGGTGAAATTCGGACACCTTTTGCTGATTTAGCAATTCGTTCAGGGAAAAACGAGCCAATAAATAAAGTTTTTTTTCCAAAGCAATCCACGATTTATTATCAATTTGTATCTGATGTCGGAAATGATGATACTATGGGTTTAAGCCTTTGTATGGCGCCTAAAGCTTTTAGTTGTGATTGAGGCAATCGTATATCGTACACAAGAATAGAAGGTGGTGTTTTTAATACCGAAATTGGGACCCAACAGCTCGACTTCAAGAATATAGTTTTACATTTTCATAAATTCACTTCTTTCATTACAGTAAACAATCGCCCAGAGACGACGCGTGCTGTTGAGAAAAAGATAGATTAACAGGGAGAGCTTATCTTTTTACTATGCTCACGATGTTTATTCATTATTTATCTTCCCTTCCATTGATTGGAAAAAAGCTCGCCCTTTCTTCGCATCTGGTCGCAAGAGTACACAATCATCCCGTGTCAAATACCTTCGCCTTTCTTCGTAACAAATCCAATTCTGTGCCTCAGGGTCGAGAAAATAAAAACAGAAAAATGCACCGCAAGAGAAATAATTCAAAACAACAAACAAAAAAGCGTTATACAAAAGACAGATATTTTCCGCACCTCCTCCCCCACTTGCAAAAAAAGGTAAGAAATGCGGAAAATTAGTTTACATTGGAAAGCGCAACGGCAGGCGGCCCTGAGGGATGACCCCCCTCCCTCTCTCTCTCTCTTCAATCGACGACGACGAAGAATTAAGAAAACGGAAAAATTAGGGCAAACAACAATGCGGTGCGCGTCGCCTAGGGGCTCTTTCTCTGTCTCTCTATCCATGAAGCCTATAAGGGCAGCAGCAGCAGCTAACAGCCCCACACGCGTCCATCGCAGCCGGCCACTGAAGCCATTTCCGCTCGGCGGCATCGCGGCGTATGACTTCGGTATGTGCCTCTTCTCTTCTGGTGCCCTTTCTACGGGGAGGTGTTCGGTGGGACCGCGGTCTTGCCACAACAAAATCGTGGAAATGCTCTTGTGCTATCTTGGTGCTGCGGTGGACACTCCGAACGGTCGTTTCAAATCGGCTGAGATGTGCGCGTACGTAAGTCGGATCCGATTTGAAACGTCCAATTCTACGCTTTTGCGGGTATCACCCCCTATACCCACACATGTGTTTGTGGTGTAGAAAAAGAACAATTTGCGAGGCTTCACCTTGAGTAACGCGCGTGTTTCTTGTCTTGTCCTGCTTTCCTGTTGATGAAAGCGTAAAGAAGTAGCGTACGTTTTCATGAGTACTAGTTATTTTCTATGAATATTAAACAGATAAACCGAAAATAATCTCGAATAAACTTTTACGTAAGCGAACCAGTTCAGGATGGATCTTATCCCTTTCCGTTTCTGCTGACGTCAGTCAGAACTAATCCGAGAAAGGGGGGAGTGGTGTGTGATGTAAGACGGATACTCGTTTTGTTCTCGATGCACATCACCCCACTCAACAACCCATATAGGGATTCCTCCTTCCATTGTCATTTCTTCGTGCGTTCATAAATGGTAGGTTTACGGACAACAATATAATCAGCCCGTAATTGTGCCGTGTCGTAGCGCGTGAGAAACTAGTTGTAATGAAATATTCCTCGAATGGTAACAGCAGAGACCAAGTGTTTATTATCTACGATCCAACCGAGTGACATAATGGACAAGAATTGTACTCGAACATAATACTAAAAAATATACGTTCGCTTCTAGAGATTTAGGGTCTTAGTAAGGTCATATAAATTACCAACAGCCAGAAAACAACAATGTGAATTGATGTAATGGATGCAATATCGACCATGAATAACGAGAAATCAATTGTTCAAATATTGCCCGATTCTTGAAGTCTTGCTGTTTGATCCCAATTTCGGTATCCAAGCCATTAGAGCCATTTTAGTTAGATCTAGGATGCAGTGAAATCGGCATATTCTCTACACATGCTGAAACATCGATTCTTCACTTTGGTTTATTTCTGCTATCCTTCCTCTTTAACTTGGGAAACAGAAGTTTCCAGTTACGTTTGAAACTGTATTAATTACAATCGTCTGAGTGTTTTATCTTGCATACGAATCAAAATGGATTGTCCTGAAAAAAATTGTAATCAAAGTGGCATATGAAGGCAAAGTAGTCACGCTTACCACTACACAACCGTTACCAGCAAATTCACCTTTTTCATTTGTTTCAGTGATTATGTTACGAAATAAACGACATTCGAATATAAATGTACGAATAAAAATATTCCAATTCGCTCTGAAAAGGACGATTGTACACTTCGCTTCAGTGTGAAGAATGAAACGAATGGCCGTGAAGCGAAACGTGCACGAAGGTGAAGACGTGTTTTCATTATTTAGCGTGAAAAGAGGGCAGTATATTGACGGACCTATTGACCCATTCCAGCGAGACGTGACAACGGTTTGACTCACTAAAACAGGTTTTTTTCTCGTTTTCATGCATAAATCACACGATTTCCAAATGGTAAACGAGTTTTAAGTGAAATTGAGAATATTTCCTTCAAGAATCTTCAGTTGGAGAATATTTTGCAGTTGAATTCGCTTGTTGCCAGTCCAATACTTTTGTGACGTGACAACACCTGTCTTTTTGGGGTTCCGACTTTTGAACATTAATGTTGTATTTTCAGTTCCGTTTCAAAACATACAAATAAACTTTTTTCTATGATTTGTTAATGAAAGATGAATGGAGATTCCTGTATACCCAGTTTTTCAAAAAAATCGCAAGAACATGCATTTTGACGCCATGCATTTTGTGACGTGACAACGCGCTCTGTGCGAATAAACAGTCTCCACGAAACGTTGTCATGTCACACAATCAATAGGTTGTATTGAATAAGAATTTCACCGTATTGTAGCAAGCGATATACTATTTTTGTGTTTTTTATTACTCTGAATACTTCTTAATTTCCTCTGAGATCTCCTCTTCCCCTTCCAAAAAGGGAAGGTGATCCTAACGCAACCGGTGGTCCTGAACCTACTCTCCTTTGTATCTCGGGAACGGTGCTTCCTACTGAATTTTCAATAGTGTCAAATGAATGTCATGATGCTGACAATTTGATAATATGGTGACATTTTTCTGGCTATCTTCATTCTAGTGATTAGCGCCTTTTTACGTTTTCATTCCTTCAAAAACAGAGAAGAAACATATTCGACCTGTGTGCAAAATGAGTTCTATTATTTTAGATTGACGAAACAAGGCAATTTTAATTGTTTATGGCATGTTCATCAAAATATAAATTATATAAATTGAATCTACCTGTTACCTGTAATACACGGTATGTCTTCATTTGGGAAAAGTGGGAGTGGTCATAAACCGACCTCCAGTTTTTATATCGTGATTGTTTAACACGTTCACTCTGGTGCTTACCATCAATGGCTACCACAATCCTAGTTCATCGAGTGGCGCTCACTACAGGGGGAACGCATTTGAATTAGCTATCAGAAACTTTTGATAAGCACTTTGTATGCATCCGCGCTCATACCTGTGCAAGGGCGTTTATGTTTACGTGTTGAAGATGACTTTGATAGTTGATCGTTAATCGTTGATGTTTGCGTGTGCATTTGTATGTGCACTTTCTTTGTATCTCCACACACGTCGCTCTAAGGCTAAGTTCTTTTCACTCAAGAATTATCTCTCTCTCACTTAAATCCTATCTTTCACTATCAAACATTAGCATTAGCATTGAGCAAGTTGCACAATATCGTAGGTGGTACGAAATCAGAACTGTTATGTAAAAAACTAGCCTCCATCCGTTGCTGATGATTGGTAATATCTCTTAGATGAAGGCATGTTTTCTCCAACAGTTAAGAATTGTTCTGGCCACGTCCTTACAACTGCTAAGGAATGGGAAGGAGTGTTAGTTCGACATTTACTTAAGAGAGATGCAGAGAACTCTACGACCTCTCATAAATGTCTCGGGAGTTTAGGGATGTGTTAGTAGGGTAGGTAAGCCATAGGATACACTCAGCCGGTGTTACTGGCGTAGCTTCTTGTTACTATAACTATAACTATAACTATAACTATAACTATAACTATAACTATAACTATAACTATAACTATAACTATAACTATAACTATAACTATAACTATAACTATAACTATAACTATAACTATAACTATAACTATAACTATAACTATAACTATAACTATAACTATAACTATAACTATAACTATAACTATAACTATAACTATAACTATAACTATAACTATAACTATAACTATAACTATAACTATAACTATAACTATAACTATAACTATAACTATAACTATAACTATAACTATAACTATAACTATAACTATAACTATAACTATAACTATTACTATTACTATTACTATTACTATTACTATTAATTAAAGCTGAAAGTATCTGCTGAAAGAATTGGTTAATAAAATTCTATGATACAAAATTGTAGAATGTTATGAATATATTTCGGCCTCCCGATCGTTGTCACCATGGTAGCTGTATGGAAATATTTTTTTTTGAAAAATTGAATTGTCATGTTCATAGCTATGTAAATATATATGTTTTGTTAAATTCGGATTTGATTTTTTTTACATTGATAGAAGTATATCCCTTGAGACTGCTTAAATAATCCCTTCTTTCGTTAACACAAATCCTTCATATCTATTTTTTTGTAAATGAACATTTTTCTCAAGATTTCAAAAAAGATAATAAATAATAAATATTTATAAATGAAAATGCAAATATATATCATGGGTAATAAGAAGAATGCGAAATCCCGAGGTGTTGTGCATAGTCCTGGTGATGTTTTGTATCCATTCTGCCGACGGTGATTCCTTAGTTCCAGATTCAATTCAGATTCAGTTTCAGGATAAAGGTTGTTATTAAATAATGAATTCATGTTTTATGATATATAATATTCTATATTTATAAAATGGGCTAATGCTTACGATGAAAAATCAGCGCTTAACCCACTGTGGAAGGTCAACACATAGAACGCATTTGCGGTATCTAGTCCATTGTGCGTTATTGTCGCAGTAGTATATTGCTCTGCAAGTATCCGTGCATAGCTAGGAATGACGAAGAGTTATGATTCCTTTTGATGAATCGTGGAACTTAAATATATAGAACCCTAGGTTGATCACTTGAAATGTGTTATTCAATCATAATGTAAACAAAATGAAGGAATAAAAGAATATTTAAGTAAAAAATAATCAAGATCGTATAACTTGATGATATTTATGAAAACAAACCAACCGGCAATCCGTTATTTCCTTTCAATGTCGAGATATGAATAATAGAAGATAAACTTGGATGTATTGATTCCCAGCCTTAATTTTTGGTTACGTTAATATAAATAGAATAATATATGATACATACGAGTGAATATTAGTCTTTGTTATTTTTGAAATCATCTGCATCTGCATATATTCTTGATGTCTGTTTGTGTATCAAAACAGTTATATGTAAAATTAAAAAAGAAAACTTCGCCAGTTAGGGAGATTCTTATCGCTCTGATTAAGGGAGAATTGACTAAAAGATGAATGATGCACGGCGACAATCGTGTTGTTTTCCTACTGATGGAATGGGATTCGATTTTCTATGTATCAAAAAGCTTTATATCAGTTTACTCAAACAGTTTATATAAAGGAACAACAGATATGTTTTGAAAAATAAATAAAAAATAAATTAAACAGAATGTAAACGAAAAAAAAACTTAGCTTGCGTTGCTACCAGCTCCTGTCTCCCACGGTGATACATTCACAACGATACGCATACGAGTGCACACTAAAAAATGAACACACATGGCAAAACATAATATCACTGACTGGGTCTTGCGAGGCCTGCTGAAAATCTCGCACCATTAGAAAAATCCAATTTGAAATAAAACAAACTCCGGTGAAGATCTATCCGTGAAAGGTCACATAACATCATTCCACTTCCATAGCCGAAGGCCACTAAGTAAACACACTGCTGCACACAATTTTCCTCGTTGCATGTATTTGAAATATACATACAAAATCTAGGAGATGTAAGTATTGAAGAAAAAATGGCAAAAAAAAAACATAGCTTGTTCGTTGCGCCGTTCCTGTAAGCGGCCACATTTTTGCAAAATAGCACTGCTACAAATACAACACGCATCACTGCAACGCATTGAAGAGAGTCGTTTATCTCGCTATGCACACATGAATCTGCATTCCGTTTCGTTTTCGCTGTTTTTTCTTCTTTTTTTCGCGCTTTCGTTCGCCATTGCATAAAAACACTCACGAGAGCGGAGCACTTCGAACATTCCGAAGAGCGTAAAAAGTCACGCACACCAATTTATGCTCCAGAGGGTTACATTTAGTTTTGAAAGTCGAAACCAAAAAAAGACATAAAATCGAGGGAACGATTTATTCAAAGCACTTTCTTTTTCTGTTCTCCCACTGTTAATTTGTTAAAAAAGAAAATACAGGCCTGATAAGTGGAGAAGTTTTCGAAAAAAAACACTGACCACGCACGATTACGAATGCGATGGCGAATATTGTTTAGCCACATTCCGGATGTGGCAAATCACCAGTAAATGTTGTATACACCGAAACGACTATTCCTTTACACATCATAAAACTTCGACTGTAAAACTTGACAAGACCGACATGAATCACAAACACGTCTGCTCCTGCAGAACCAAAACGAGCAAAATAAAATAACGCGGGGAACAAACGAGAATGCGTCTGCACTCGATGACTGCCCGATCGCGACTCATCCTATCTTTCACTATCAAACATTATTGTTTTTTTATTCCTCTTCGCGCACCCATGGATATATGCCAACATTACCATTCACGATCGTATTGTGAGATTTCATGCCATTCCCGGTCTTTTATATCCGTTTTTAACGAATCGGAAGTCACCATCCTCGATTCCAAAATGGCATCGGAATACGATATTCGACTTCCGCTGGTAAGCCCATATTGTATGGGGTTTCCATATTTTTTCAGCATTCAATACTATCATCAGCAAACCGCAAACAAAATAAGATTATATCTTATATTATGGAATCCACGTTAATATATTGGTGACAAAACATAGGAGAAAGATCATTTGTATGTTTTGAAACGGAACTATAATTAATTAAATTAATCATTAATGTTCAACAGTCCGAAACAGCAAAAAGTCAGGTGTCACACGTCACAAAAGTATTTGACTGACAACGAGCCAATCTGACTATAAAATATTCTCCAACTGATTATTCTTGTTGGAAATTTTCTTAATTTTACTATAACATCGTTTAATTTTGTGTGCTTTATTCATGAAAATGCAAAAAAGTGTTTGTAGTGATTCAAAATGTTGTTACGTCACACAGGAATGGATCGTACACATTTCGTGACTCGACAACAACTTCTGGAGACAGTTCTTACTCCTTTAATTGTGGACCGATCTAAACCAACTTTTGTGGGTTATTGACCTTCATTGTTTGCTCAGAGAAACCCAAGTATAAAAATGTTTGAACCTATGTTCGTCTAATAAACTTAAATAGTACATTTTCCAATCAAAGAAAATGAGATGTACAATCGAGCATTTTTTTATCATGCGGTTAAAATGATCACATGGTGATGGAAAATGAACAATTACATATATCATGCTAAATGGGATAGATTTATGCGTTCTTCCTTATATAAATTTGTTTAAATAATTATTGAAATAGTAGGTACATGTATGAAACAAGCTGAGCTTATTCATCTATAGTAGAAATTAGAATTTTCACATACGTACAAAAACTTAGTAAGAAACCCATTACGCTTCACATATTGAGGTTTGGTTTTGTTCGAGGTGGCATACTTTTTCAGGGTCAAACCCACAAAAGGAACCCCTTGAAAAGCAACATTTGATGAGGTAGATCAGCTATGGAAAACATGACATTGTTAGTCCAGTGGTGGCTCATTTTGCCCCAAACAACAAAGTAATTTCGAATGCGAATTAATCACTGAAACCAAACAAAATATATGTTTACCTCTCATTGAATATGTGAACAGTTGTCCAAACTGATGATTTATCGAATATATCAGGTAGAATAATTTAAATTTCACGGGAAATTCCATAAATACGATGCGCACAAAATTACATCAAAATGGCTACCGTGAGAGAAATTTCTGTTTTACTTTTTATTTTTTACATTTGACAGTTTCCTGCATAACAAGGTGTCTTGAACAGCTTCAAATGTTCTAAGAGTAGGATAGTGAAGAAGTATCAATTTGTTTATAGTTAAATTATCAAAGTTTGAGCACTGGTTCATTTTACCAACCCTGTTCATTTTAACCTCATTTCCCCTATGTAGTTTTTTAAACTCCTCTCCTCTTTTTTAAACGCCTCTCTCAAAGTTTGAAGCATAAAAATTAAATTCGTTACAAAAAAATTATTATATAAATAGTGCTTATTCAAATAACGTTTTCAATTTTCTCCTAAAACTAGATTTGAAATTTGGTTCTCTGGTGCATAACCTAATGGAATGGGTCTACTGCATTTCGCATTGCACCTGCTTCACATGAGAAATTACGTTTTCAATTATTATATTCAAATTTTTAATAATAATTACTATTAACAGATTTTTTCACGAATTCAACAAATTATTCTACTATTCATTTCTAATTTTGTTTTGGTTGGTTTATCAATGAAAGTTTACCTTTTTTTCTCAGCTCTCATTGGTGGTTTGAATTGTCAACGTCACAATACTTTCCTTTTTCAGAATTCAGATTCCCAACATTCATTTCAGATTTAGTCATGCTTTAGTTCTAGCTAAAAATTTTGATTCAGAATAGAATCCAGTTCACGAGCTCACCAAACACACAAATACTACTGTTGAAATTTAGATCACGACTACCATTTAAAAAAAAACGATTGAAAATTAGATTCTGAGATCGTTATTCAAATTTCAGAATTCCCGGATTTGATTTTTGTTTTCAAATTCTGTTTCGAGATTCTATATTCTGATTGATAATCTATCCAGTTAACATTTCAGATTGTAGTTTTCATTTAACATTTTTATTGTTTTTGTAAAATTATAAACTTCAGAATCCCAAGGATTCAATCATAAATTTAGATTCAGATTCAGCTTAGCATGTAGATTCCGGATTCAGATTTCACTGCCCGAAATGCTACGAAAAGTTATTATGTCTGGATTGTTTTAATAGAGGACATTTTACGAGTTTGAAATAATGTTATATAAAATGTTATTTCGAAAAATAAATTGTACTATAATGATATCTATCGATTATATTCGTTTACCTTGAGTTGGGGCCGCGTGTGCAGTACTACACACGGGTAGTTTTTACCCTTATTATGGCAGATGGCAGATGAGAATTTTATGCTAGACGGGTTCCTGGCACCATCTAGTATATGAATCGACCATTCGTCACTCCAGGTTTTTACGAACATTTTGGCCAAAACACCATGGCCGTCAAAGTGAAATAAAGATCCCAGATTTCGATTGTGATCCGTTTTGAAATAGAAGATTCAGATTTGAAGATTCGAACTTCCGATTCCTATTTCAGATTTAAATGTCAGATACCGTTTCAGAGTGGGATTTCCAATTCACATTCATGACTTAAAATGTCATATTGCGGATTATGGATTCAGATTAAGGATCTCAATTTGGATTCCTGGCATCAGATTGTATGTTGCGGATTTGGATTTAGTTTCATATTCCAATTTCGACCTTGAATTACAGATTAGGATTTGGATTAAGGATTAAGGATTAAGATTCACGTTTTTTTGAATAAGGAATGGAGATTCACATCCCAGTTCATACTGAAAATTACGATTTTATGTTCCAAATTATGATGAATATTTTTTTTTATCCCATTTATTTATTTAAGGCTCATTAGCATTTTAGCTGTAACAGAGCCGAATTTTAATCGTGTACATGTCACATGGTTATCATATCTATAATTAGCACATTACACAGTTGCCATTCGCCAGTATTCCTTCTATACCATTACATATGGTACATTCACACAGTTGCCATTTAGGCGTAAGAGTATTCTTTCTGTTCTTCCATTATCCAGTTGGACCACCGGACAGCGGAGACAGTTAATTGATCATTGTTGAGTTATTTATAGAACAGTAGCCCGATGTGTCTTGCAGAGCAGAGCAGTTGTATGGATGAATCGATCTTATATCGACCGTGGATCGATCTCCATCGCTGATGATTGTAGCGTGGACGTAGCTATTCTGTAACAACACAAAGATGGTCAATGAGGGCCCTGAGTTTTGAACTCACGATCGATCGCTTACTAAGCGAACGCGCAACCAATGTGGCTACGGAGACCCCCGTGATGAATATGTCAGATACGATTTTCTGAACTCTAACGGATTTAAATTCCAATTCAGCCTAATATTGATATCCCAGTCTCAAATGTAAGATTTCAAAATGCGGATTTAGATTATTTTTTTGGGATTGTAGAAATACTTTAGATTCTTGATTCGAAATCGAGATCTCCATTACAAGTTGAACGAAATATTTATTTTTCAAATTTTCGAACAGATTCATAATTTAGGGTAAGTTCAAAATGAAGCAACAAACTGCAGTTCCAGATTCTTATCCAGATCCCAAATTTAGATTTGCAATTCCTAGTTTCTGACACGTTTTAAAATTTGAATTATGATTGAGATTCCATATTCAAATTCCAAATTCTCTTTTCGGATTTGGATTCACATTCCATTTCGGAATGTAATATTCCAGGTTCAGTTGCATATGTGGATTCAATTTATTGATTTATAATTTATTCAGGTTCGAATTCCAGATAATGATTTAGAACCTGAATTCACAATTGATATTAAATCTTAAATTCCAGATTTCTATATTTGGAGTCTAAATGATAAATTCAGATTTAAATTCATAACCCAAATTTATATTCCTGATCTCAGGATGCGGATTTAGATTCCAAGTAAAATTGTTTGGAAAGTTCAGTTTCAAAAGATTTGTATTCCATATTCTTGATTCAAATTCAAGATCCATGTTTTGATTTCATATTCAAATTTTTATTAGAAATTCTATTTTTGGATCAATATTTAAAATTTTTGGATAAATTTCAAATTTCTTTTCGTCCTAAACATTCAAGTTTAGGATGAAAATTCATATCATATTTGTATCAGAATCTGTTTCATATTCAGATTCAACATTTATGATTCAAAATTTCTGGATAAATACACCGGATTTAGATTTTCAATTCGAGACTAGTCTGGCTCAAGTTATATTCAGATTCCAGATTCAAATTGTATTTTAGATTGTACATTTAGATTGTTATTCCAAATTAAAATCCAAAATTCCAAATTATTTTTTTTAATTTAAATTATAAATTCACAGAAATTTTAATATAACACACCTAAATGATTAGAATCCAGTCCCAAGTTCCCGATTTCAGTTTTAAGGCTTCAGCTCCTAGAATCAGATTACGAACTGGTTGGTTAAGTATTGAGGTTGAAGTTTTGAAACACTCGCAGTTGTCATCAGACCTGTACGTGATATAAAAATGTGTTGTTCAATATCTATCGCATTCTGACAATTTCCGCTTAAGATTCGGATTCTAGATTCAAATGCCCAATCCTGATTTTAGATTTTGTTTCAATCCATTTTCAATTCCAAAATTTAACTCGTCAGATTCGTTTCCATAGATACATTTCAAAATCATAAATTCAGATTTCAGATTTGAATTCAAAATTCGTATTCCTTCTGGAAAAGTACTCTCGGATTCCAGATTCAATTCCGATTTCCTGACCACTTTTTTGGATTATATTTAGTATCTTTAGTCCAGTTTTCGCATTCTAAGAATTAGATTGCGGATTCACATTCGAATTCCAGTGCTGAAATTATAGATTCTAAATGTCCGATTAAATTGCCTAGCTCATACTCTTTGATAACAAACCAGCAATATGATTTCATAACAGAGTTCCGTGCGTTTCTGAAACCTCACATCGCCATTCAATCACAAAAGCCGCTAAATAATTTAAAAAAAAACTGCCTCTCCAAGTGTCCGAAGGCGTTAAAGATTCAATCCGCGCCGACCATAAATAATCCGGTCCTGTCACACCACATCCCGCGAGTAACGTGTCAACCTTGATGTGATATTTAATCCCCGAGTCCGCCCCGAGAAACGCAGTGCCACCACCATTCCAGTAAAGAAGTGTGAACTATGCAATTAGCGGTGGTTAAAAATTGATGCAAAAATAATAAACACAATGGGAGCGACTAATTTACCGCTTCGACGCATCGCAGCTCTGCTCTCTGTGTGTGCGCAAAACGTGTAATTCGAGTCCCAACTCTCGACGACAGCTTGGAGCTTACTCTTGGAGAACGGAACGCGTTATCGTGCCGCATTTTATGCATACATTACTTTTATTTTTTGCACTTTTCCAACGTCGCAACATCGTGATGGCAATCTTGTTTTCCCTCTCATTACGCACCGGTCACATCATATATCATGCGTTTTAATGCGACACAAAGTTACCATCGGTGCGGCGCCAGATCAAAGCGGGGGCAGCTCCGGTGCGATAAAACTGGATCAGACTAACAAAGATTCGAGCGCGGGTGGAAGATTTACAGAGGTAGAGAGATGAGAAGACTGAGTCGTAGAACTGGGCAAATAACACCAAAATAAAACAAAAACGCGAACAGTGGAGTGAGTTAATTTGGGACATTTAAGGTAAAACTAGCGACGGAAAGGTGTTGTGTGTTTGGTGCCGTTTTTATCCCTATCACTACCTTATCCACCAAAAGCGGAAGGCAAAACGGCATTGTAAATCGCCCGCTAATGAGCGCTCAGCTTGTTTGTCAATATACTTGATTGTTCTACCCGGGGCAATTCAGATGTAAATGGGGTTATAATTTAAAACCCTCAATCTTCTCGGCTTCCGTGAGGCTGCTGCTGCTGCTGATGGTTCTCCAGAGATTTTATCGCTGCAATTAAAGCCACAGACACACAGACTATTTTGAACTCAATCAGGAGGAGGTTAGAAGAATTACTTTCAGCGCTCGAGTATCGATTAGGAATCTATTGAGCCTATTGAATCGCCAAGTAATGAACTCGAAACGCGGGAGTTAAGTTGATACGAGAGGTACCGGGCAATCGAGCCGAAACGGCACATTTTATTACCGGTCTTAGCAAAGTGCATTCGATTTTCTATCGAATAAATTGAATTCGTGCGGAGCAATGCTATTTTCCGCGGCAGGAAGGGGGAACCCCCGGGCAGCACGGGAACCGCGATCAGAGAGCGAAAGTAAATTAATAAACCATAAATTTGTCTGTTTGAAGAGTTGAAAAGGCAATTCATATGCTGTCGTCGATACACGAGGAGATGCTGTCCGCAGGCAGATACCAGTTTTAAGATTTATTCAATTACTGCTTCGCTGTATACATTGTAGCAGCTGTGGTCAATCGTTTGGCTTTGATTGCTCCATTTCGCGCAGCACGACTGTAAGATGGCATTTGCTAGTTTTCAAACGATCGGCATTTTTACTGGAACGTATTTCTTAGGATTCCCAATTGATCTCTTTCATAGTATACAAACAAAGCCACGATGAATCTGGAAATATGATAAATGCCAAGTCCCACGAGACATATTAATGAAAAGATGTTTCCTCCACTGATTTAATGAACAACTTGTACACTATGTTGTACATACACACTGATGCAAACTCCTCGACTATGTCCTTAAATTGATCAGTTCTGCCGATTTTTTCGACCATCAGTAAATCGGTGAGGAGGGAGAACTGAGAAGACCGTTCAGGGTCATTCGAACCCAGAATGATCAGAAAGTAGGAAATCCGAACAGAAACTGAATCGGAATCTTAATCATGGTATGTCATAAAATCCGAACCACTGTGCATTTGAGATCCGAATTTGGATTCTAGATCTGAACTCTGAAACAAAGCTCAAATTTATAATTTAAATGTGAATGTGGAATCTAAAACTTATAAAAATTATGATTAGATTTTCTGGAAATCTGTTAATTTGTACGCCAGAATCTGAATGGGAGAACTCAATATCTCAATCTCAAATTCCATGTTCAGATTTACCTCTTACCTAGTCTGGTTGTTTCCGGTTTCCCGTAACATATGCGAATCTCAGATTCAGGATTCCAGCTGAAACTTGAGTTTGAAATTTGAACTTTTTTTTTTCTTCAAATTCATGATTGCAAGTTCCAGATCAAGACTTGAAATCCCGATTTCAGTACCAAATTTTGATTTCAAATACCAGATTTAGATTTTATATAGCATGATCCGATTCAGGTTGAAGATTTTTGATTCGATTTCCAGATTTATATTTGAATCCACATCACAGATTGTAAAATTCAGTTTCCTGATTCATATTACTAATGCAGATTCCAGATAGTGTTCAGATTTAATTTGTTTTGATTCCCGATTTGAGTTCTGAATTCACGTTAATGATTCAGATTCCAGGTTAACATTCAACTTTGAACTGGATTAGCTTGGAAGATCTGGATTCTGGATTCAGAAACACATTTGAATTTTAAATTCTGGTTCCGATTTTGCATTCCAACTGAGATTTGAAAGTGGAATTCCAAATTTGAATTCACATTCTAATCCCAAGTTCAAACCCCGAAACTAGAATTCATATAGAGCGGCTTGATGAAACCGTATAGGCAGATTCAGATTCAGGATAAAATTTTGATTTAGATTTTAGTTTTAGAATTCAGACCGGATGCAGATTCAAAATAAGATACAAGATCCAGATTTGATGTTATTTCAAATTTGGATTCCATATCCAGCTACATATTCAGTTAAATGTTTGAACCATTCAATATTCAAATTAGGATTCGAGATTATGATTAAAGTTCCAGATTAAGATTAATATTTGGATTCATGATCCACACTGCAAGCGTTAGATTACAGATTGTAATTTTTAATCCAACTTTACTTTAGTGGCACATTCAAGATTCCGATTCGTATATTAGATTTAAACGGAGGTACAGATTCTAATCACCATATTGATTTACTTATAAGGTCAGAATTCAGATTCATGTTGCGATTTCACGTTTAGACGTTTAGACGTGGATTCAAAGTCTATTCCAGATTTTAATTTCTAATTTGGATTCCGGATTCCGATCTCCAATTGATGTTTTGAAATGATTTACCATTTCAAATTGATATTGTTATTGTTTCTTAATTACCTCAAATGATAATTCCAGATTGTAAATTCAGTTTTAGACTAATATATTTATATATTCATCAAATTCAAATCCCAGATTACAGACATTCAAATCGGGATCCAAATTTTGGATTCCTATTATAATGTTGTAGGATTTACAAAAACGATTTGAATTTCAAAATTAAATTTCAGATTCATGTTGCAAGTTCGCATTCAGCTCTGGATTCAAAATTCAATCTCACATTCCCGATGGAGGTTCAGATTCCTAATTTTGTTTCTTAATTGCAGATTCCTGATATAAAATTTCAAATTCCTAGTTCCGAATTCCAATTTCAAGGGACAAATTACAAGTTCTGGCTCATTTTTTTTTTTCTAATTTTGTTTTGATTTGATTTCAAAAATTCATTTGTAATGACAAGTGGCAAGCTCTAGAATACGCATGATCACAGTGAATGAATGATTCAAATTTCAGATTGAATCGCCATTTTCGGATTCAGATTCGGATGCAGATTCAAGATTCATATGGGTTCGGTTCCATATCCAGATTCTAGACTCGGATTTTGACTCTAGGCTTTAGCTTGAGGATTCAAATCGTCCCAAATTTTGTAAGTTTCTATATTCTATAGTTTCTATAGTTTCTATATGTAAGTTTCTATATTCGAATTGAGAATGTTGCCAGAATTTGAGACTCAGACTCGGATTGAAGCTTGCATATTCCACAGTTGTATTCCATACCTATATTTTAATTTGAAATACTATGTCTGGATTCTGAATTCGGACTGAAGTTTAAGTCTCAGTTTACTATGTTCAGATTCAAGACCTAAATCTATACTATACTAAGATTGAATTTCAAAGCATTTAATTTCAAATCCCGCGATTAGATTCTAGATAAAGCTTTGGATTCGAAGGTAAATTCCAATTTTCTGATTCTGATTCCCGATTGAAATTTTATTCTCTGGTTGAAATTCCAAATTGCGATTCTGAAAGATCCGCGTTCTCAAATCTAGATTCATTATTCACTGCCGAGATCATTTTCTAATATAGCTAATATAGCTTCGGTTTATCATTATTCCAGTTCTTTTGGATTTTTACAATGAAATTTGGAATTTAATTTTTATAATTTTGGAATTACAATGAAATTTGGAATTTACGATTCTTTCACTATTAAGAGAATCTAGTTCAATAACATTTAGATTTCAGGACCAAATCATGGAATCTGGAATATAAATTTGGAAGATTCACATTTCAGTCTCGGATTGATATTCGATTCTCAAATTTGTATCTGGATTTATATCAAAGCAAATTCAGATACTGAAAAAAACTGAAAATTTCTTCAGATCTGAAACTGTATTAAAATGGAGAATGAAAGAATTATTAAATGGTTTGAACTGGATATCGGAATCTCAATGACAATTTGGCTTCCGACTTTCTAATTCTATTTTTTGAGTTCCAGAACCCAAATTGAAATTCACATTTCAATTAAACATGCGAATCCAGAATCCGGAATGTGGTTCGTATCGTATATTCCAATTAAATTTGCAAAATCCAATCCAAAGAACCATAATTCTGAGTTCAAATTTGATACGAATTAATTTTCCCGATTCGAATCTTTAATTCAGTTCCAACAAAAATCTGATCCCATGTTCTAATCTTCAGATTCTGGTTTTGGATTAAGGTTTCATGTTCCGATTCAGATTAAAATCCGCCAAAATCAGATTCAAAATTGAGATTCATAATGTAATGTAGGTGTAAAAATCGGACTCAGTTACCTGATTTTCCTTCTATATTCACATCTCAGCTTGACATGCCAAATTTATATTCCGAATTGAGACATGGATTCTAGCTTCAGTTTTCTATCTCAGATTTGATCTGATCTGATAAAAATAAAATCTTTTTGATTTTATATCAAGTTCTATATCGGAATTCAGATTGAGATTTTAAATCTACAACCAAATTCAAATAACTTACTAAAATCCCAGATTTTTTTTTCTAAATTCATGTTATCGCACATTTCTTCCCTGAATAACACAATCGAAGGTAATTTATGTATTATAATGATTGAAAAATAAGAATAATGTAATTTTATGTTTAAAATATTTATCCAATCAAACGAATCCATCACAGGGTTAGACCAAAAATAGATTAAAAGCACATTATTCCCCCGAACTCCTCCCAACCACACAAATCGAACTCCGAAGTTGATTGAGCTTCGAGACGCTCGATAAGCCCTCCGAAGCATTCAATTATCCTGCGGCGTTTTGTTATCCAATATATCTCCTCCACCTCCGTGCACCATCACCACCACCACCTGGTCTCTAGAAAACGTAATCCGAAAGCCGTTTTTCGGAAGCGCTGTTCTCTTCGCCGGTGCCACGATATTAATGAGCTTCGGTAATTGATTTTCGCATTATACCAAGGATATCCACCCACTCACAGTTTTCAATTGTTGCAAAAATCTGGCATTTCTTCTTCTTTCTTGCGGGGGAGTTCTAGATTCCAATTTCCAATTTACTTGTGGGAAACAGTGTGATTCACTTCCGACCGTTTTCTGGATGGCATATTCTTTATCTCTCTCTCTCTGTCTCGCTCTAATTTTATGCTAATTTGTTGGATTTGATACGCTCATTAATTCAGTTCTTCTTCTCCTTTTTTAGATGGTTTCAACTTCCAGCGGCGAGTGGCGAATCAGAATACACTCTCTCGCGATGAAATAGATTCGGTTGTCAATTTGTTGTTATTGTTGTTCTCGTTTAATGTCAAACCGTGTATCGTTTGTCGTATCGCCGGTCCCACCGACTACTGAAGAAGTGGTGACCGAAGTAGTGAAGTGTGTGAAGTGAGTGAAGAGAGGAGCGATTTACGATTTCGCCAAATATAAGGAGCGACCAAAAACGTGTGAACCCGGTGGTTCGGTCCGGTCCGGTCCGGTGGTCGACGATTTGCGAAAGTGAACGCCGCAAATAATGGATACGATGACCTTCGACGATGAACCGCCGCCCGAGCCGCGAGATGGCTGGCTGCTGGTGCGGATTTACGTACCCGAGCTGAACGTCTACAAGTGTCTGCAGTTCCCCTCGGACAAGATCGTGTGGGACGTCAAGCAGCAGTGTCTGGCCTCACTGCCTAAGGTGAGTTTGGTTACCGGGGTTTTCTTTTTCTCGCTCTTGCTTCTCTGATTATTTACCCACAGCTGACGAATGTTCTCTTTAATTATGTTGTCGGGGTTCATTTGATTTGTTTCCTTCGGACAACTCACATTCGTTCTGTAATTACACATACTCATTTATGCTATATCTGTCAGAATGAAACAATACAGAACAAGAAAAATTTTGATTTATTGGTCTAGATATGATACTGTTTTATAAATATTTTTAGTTTATTTCTCTCGGTTTTTGGTTTCAGATGCATCTTTTACAATTACCGTCTCTGATATCAAATTCAAGTATCATATTGAGCTTCACAAAGTTTCCTGATTTTGAATTTCAGATTCACTTCCATGTTTGAAACGCCAAATTTAATTTGGGATCTAGATCTAGAGATTCCAGATTGCCTCAGCGAGATCCAATATTTGTGCTATAGATGAATATTCCTCTTTGTTCTTCTTTTTATTTTCTTCGTTCACGGAGACTTTAAATCATTCTCCCTCGTTGATCGCCGATAAGTTGCTCGTTATTGACTGCATGGGTAGGGAAGTTCACGAATGAACAGAACAAAGGTATGGGAAATGCTTCTAGTTTTCATCAATTTAAACCACTTACACACCAGGAGATTGTAGTATATAACATAACAAACAAATCTAAGGGAATTTCTGTTTCGTTTGGTATGTAAATCGTCAAAATCCGTTCGCGACAAAAATAGTAATTAACGTTAACTTTATTTAAAGGGTGTGTCACATCAAATTGCATCACCGAAAAAACGCTGTAGAAATTTAATTTTTAGGAATAATATCTTCAGCTTTCGCTTATAATCAGATAAGAGTGTATAGATCACGTTGACCATGCTTCACTGTCAATTTTTCGTAAATTTGGAAAAATGTCGTCGAACGAAAAAGAGCGTCGTGAATTAATCCTGTGCACTCATTTCGAGAATCCGGAGTTGTAACATCGGGACATCGGTAAGATGCTGGGAATCGTCCAATCCACGGTCAGCAGAGTACTAAAACGATACTTCGAGAACCTAACCATCGACCGGAAGGTGAAGAACGGCAAAAATGGATGCTCCGTCAGTGAAAAAGATCACAAGTATGTAGTTAAGCAGTTTAGACGTGATTCGAGAAGTTCGGTCCGGGATGTCGCCAATAATCTGAATTTGTCAAGTTCATTCGTCCAGCGGACCAAGAAGCGGGAGGGCCTGCGTACATACAAGGTTCAGAAGGCTCCTAACCGCGACGAAAGGCAAAACATGGTGGGGAAGACGCGAGCCCGGAAGCTGTACACCGAAATGCTGACGAAGCCGCATTGCCTGGTAATGGACGACGAAACCTACGTCAAAGCGGACTTTCGTCAGCTGCCGGGCCTGTTGTTCTTCTCCGCAGAGGACAAATTCAGCGTTCCTGAGGAGATTCGCAAGCAGAAACTATCCAAGTTTGCCAAAAAGTACATGGTGTGGCAAGCGATCTGCTCTTGCGGAAAGCGGAGCGCCCCCTTCGTGATGACCGGCACGGTAAACGGGCAGGTTTACCTTAAGGAGTGCCTACAGAAGCGCTTACTACCACTATTGAAGCAGCACGAGGGCCCGACCATCTTCTGGCCGGATCTCGCTTCGTGCCACTATTCAAAGGACGTGTTGGAGTGGTACGAAGCCAACGTGGTCACCTTCGTGCCAAAGGAAATGAACCCGCCCAACGCGCCGGAGCTTCGCCCAATAGTGAAATATTGGGCGATTATGAAGCAGGCCCTCCGGAAGAACCCAAAAGTTGTCAAATCGGAGGCGGACTTCAAGAGAAAATGGATTTCTGTTAAAAAAAACTACAACCTGACGTTGTACAGAACCTTATGGACGGGTAAAGAGGAAGGTGCGAGCATACGGGCTTGGGCTCGAAGTATGAATAAAAAGAAAATGCCAAAAGTTGTTTAATAGTTTTTATTTTACTGTCTAAAATTTTCAAAAGGATCGGTCTACTGGGCGAATTTCTACAGCGTTTTTTCCGTGATGCAATTTGATGTGACACACCCTTTAATAAAAACGTGACCTGATTTCTGGTTTGGTACCCTTAATTAACACTAGATTTACGAATGTTGATTATACACCTATCTTTACTGAAGTGAACCAATACGGCTCAAACAAGTAAATTGAAGTTTTTGCAAAGAAAGTAGTTTCAAATCAATGTAAATGAAATGTTTTTTATCATAAAAAAATACAGAAAACATTTTATACACATGAACTTTGTTTTCGAAACACATTTTTAATGAGTCGAATTGACTTGGTCCGCAAATCTATTGTTAAAGACGTAGTTCTAGGTGAAAAAAAATCGTCTAGGGATAAATATACGAAGTTTAAGCCAAATAATAGAAATCATTTTTATTTGATATTTCCTTTCTTCATGGAATTACTGATAAAAAAAAGGGAAACAAACGAAAAGAGTCGTGATCGGAACCCAAAAATAATAGGAATTTTGGAAGTTCATCAGATCCATTGAGCAACATATCAGTCACCATAACGACTAGTAATTGAAAATCCGGACCTGAACCTGAAATGTGAAAAAATGTAAAATGGGTGATCATTTGAAAATGAAAAAAAAATCGAAGGTGCTGAGATTTTGTTAACGGAATATATAAAAAAAGAAATATCAGAATCAAAATAAAATAAAATATGGAAATACATAAAAAAAATGGAAGACACTCTCAATTTCCCACAAATTTGTACAATTGTAAATGGCGAATTATGTGCCTACTCATTTTAGTAGTTGGCAGGGTTATCTCAGATTGCAGTTAAACTTGGTGAGTGTGAATACATTGGTCATTTAAGCAACTTTGCACTTTGCAAAGTAAAATCTAGAAGACTTTTTGAAAGGAATCTAAGTAGATTTTTAGATTTTCACAGAGTTTCTAAATCAAAGCTATAAGAACTACATAATGTTGGTCAAAGAATGAAATGTAGGAAATTGTTTAAATTTTCATCCACAACTATGGAATACTTTTTTAACCGATCACTGAAAAATATACAGGTAAACCTGTTTTTGTGCGGGGGATAGGGACCGCATAAAAAAAGTTTTCCCCAAGAAAATAACTCAAATCCACGCCATTCACCGTTCAATTTCCTTTTGTTTCCCTGCCTTGCGATGGGACACTTTGTCTTTTCGGTTGCGCGTAGCTGTTTTGTGCTTTCAGTTGCATATCGAAACGTGTTGCTGTTAGAAATCATGTCATGCAAAAACTTAGAAAAACTTAGAGCATTTGATGAGAGGAGGGGAATGATTTTAGAAGCGGATAGTTGAGACGCAAATCTGCTCTTTTCGCACTGAAATGCATAAAAACCATCGAAAAAAACTAAATGGACGATAACTTCGTCAAATATGCTTCTTTTCATACACCACACAAAAAAATCGCACAAAAAAAACCGCACAAGAACAGAAATCGCACAAAAACAGGTTTTACTGTATACAGAATATCAACATGGGACAATTGAACTTGATGTTGTTTTTTTTTAAATATTGGAAACAAACAATTTTTTGTGTTTTTCCGAAAGATTATGCATAAAATCATCGTTTTATGGAGAAGCGAGTGATCTGCAAGACCTTTGCAGAAATTTAAATCTCATTATTATTAGGGATTCGCTAACAAGGTGTACACGTGTTCTGTTGAACTTTTTTTTTATTTGTATGAGAATTAGTTCGTTCTTTCGAACCATAAATAAGATCTTTAACCCTGCTTAAAACGTGACATAAGATTCTTGTATTTGAACCGATCTCCAACTAATACATGGTTGGACAGTTATGCTTAGAATATCAACATGTGACAATTGAGCGTGATGTTGTTGTTTTTTAAAGTTTTTGTTCCCATTTTTTGTGTTTTGACGTAGGACTACGTCTTTGATTTCTATAGGGGGGTCACTCTACGAAAAATGTAATGTTTATTAACAGTTTTCAAATGCATATTACGCAGAATCGTTCCTATGATATATGTTCTAATATATACCGTTAGACGGCAAATTTACCCAGAATTTTGTTCACCTGAGACATCAAGAGTGGAAATAATAAAACAACTGAGCAATTTAACAAATAAAAGAGGCATGTTTTGTGAGCGGATGCGAAGGTAAATCATGTATTATGCATTCTTTCTTCCAACGTCGTTCCCATAAATTTTCTGTTACATATTGCGTGTGATAATTCGTTCTATCTTACAAATTAGCAAGATGTTATAGTTATCAGATGCAAGATTTCATGCATCACTCAAACTTCATGCAAGATTTCAGCAAAGCAACGAGGAAAGTGTCACCCATACAGTGATCGTTTATTAATTAGGAGGAGGCTGCGATTATCATGCGAAGACTTATTGAGATCGGCATTACATCGCATCACAAAAATGAAACGAAATGAAATAATTATATTCTTCATGACTCATATTCATAATTCTCAATGACTCAATTCCTTCTATGATAGATTGAGCAGTAGAACCAATTCGACTTTATTGTGATAGTCTACAAACGAACATTATTTCACCAAAAAGGCTACTGATCTCGATGTTTCTATGGTGGTTAGACACTCCACCTTCTCTCTAAGGGGGAGCTTCCATACTAATGAAACACAAATTTCTGTATAACTCGAAAAATAATCAAGTAAATGGAGCCAAATTTGGCATTTGAAGGTTTTAGGGAACACGAAATGTTTCTATGATGAATAGACACTCCTTCCCTCTCTCCAAGGGGTGGCTGCCATACAAATAAAACACAAACTTCTGCATAACTCGAGAAATAATCAAGCAAATTGAGCCAAATTTGGGATGTGAGGGTTATTGGGTACGAGAAATGTTTCTATGATGGTATGACACTCCTCCCTCCTCTGGAATGGAGAGGGGGTCCAGTAAGAAAGCTTGGATGTGATAACGAAAAATAAATTTTGGGCGGGACGAATTTGTCGGGTCAGCTAGTATCAATATTTAATTCCATTTAACCATCGCAATCAGCTTTCATTTGGTCCATACAACATTTCTGTAGGATGTTTCAACGCAGATATATTTTCATTTGAATCAAAAATTTCCCCTTGAGTTTGTGGGTGAGTAGTTCATGTATATGTAGGAATGCGTATGCATACGTGTAAGTGTCATCACTCCTTGCTATCCTCGTACCTACAAACGCACGAAAACGAAAGTTACGAATCGTTCATTATTAGAGGACGCATAACATTTTGAACTTCTGGTACAATATACGATGAAGTGCTCCTTTAAATTATTTATAAGTGCTCCTTTAATTTATTCCACACTTTGATCAATCGGCAAAAAAAACGGCTGAACGTATCAATATGAAACATTCACAAATGTTTTGGGGATACACCAGGCTAAAAATGTTCCTGCCATCATTAGAACTTACTGCAATATTTGCAAAATTACGTATAATTTTCTAAAACCCGGTTTTTGGTACTTTCTCTAATTGATACAAAAAATATAATAAATTTATTTTCATCAAAGCAACAAATTAAACTTGTAAAGAATGAGTGAAAAAACAGAAATAAATCGATTTTTTATTTCTTCCCGATGTTGTCACACATCAAGATGAAAATATGTTCGTGAAATAGCTGAAGGTTTAAGCTTACGTCAACTATGTGGTCGTGCCTCGGACACTATACTTTAGTTTGTTGAACAAGCCATTATGTTTTATTCTCTCGAAAAAACCCAATACCCGAATACCCAATAGTAAAATTTAATTGCGAATTCGAATAAATTTAAATATGGATCAACTCTACGCCAACTCAACAGAAAAGCAGACGATTTTTACTCGAACTTCTCCGATCTATTTAAACTTCGTACGTGAGGTGGCAGCTAGATTGTAATTTACATTGTCATATGACCAATTTTAATTATCTAAAATCGTTGTTCGAGAAATGAACCCTTTATATCAGTCGGATAATTTAGTGAGGAATGTATGCGTTCAAAAAATGGGTGAGTTATATCTATTATATAACCGCAAGGTTGACGTGGAACTACCGTTGACTTAGTAATCATTTGTTTGTATTGATCAAATTACTGATTGGATGAAATATTTTTTCGAATTCAATTGAAGTGAGTAAAGAATTTGAAGAAACGCAATGTAACGTAAGGCACCTTGGTTTTAATGGCCGTGTTAGGGAGCTTACTTCGATGGGAATAAAAATTCCCCCAACTTGCATGTATTTGCAAAGCGGCTTCCCCCAAGTACATTGATTTTGAAGACTGTGTTGGGGAAACCGTAAATCGGACCAATCAATACGTGACAGGTAGGGGGCATTTAAATAACGATTAACATTCCAGGGTTGTTCAATTGTTTGTCTAATGAAAAATAACATTTTATTCATTGTGATAGATGCATAGAAATATTTCCTATCAATTGATGCAAACACCTTACCGATCTATTTAGAAATGTTAAAGTTATAAACATTCGAATTCTTATTTTTTTCCTGCATGTTTTGTGTTAAGTTTTTCATTTTAACCCCCATTTATTTCAGTTAGACGCAGTTCCACGTCAACAGTAAAAAAACTCTTCTGCTGGATTACTATTATAATTAGTTACAAACATCAGTCGCAGATTTTCGCTCAACTTCGCCGAATGTATCATTTTTCAGACAGTTCCAATCAGCTGCCTGATATTTAAGAATATTTCATCACAACCAAATTACACGCTTTTGCTTTTGGAAACTCCATTGGCTTCGCATGAAACGCGCGCGACAGAAATAAATCACACTCGCACGATTGCTGGTGTTTGTGATTGTTTACACCACAAACTAAAGAAACTCTGACTCTGAGGCGACCTTCCCCTTAATCCGAATCTGCCCGTCCGGAAATACTTTTACCCGCGTTTCACTGTTCTTCTCTACGCGACGTAGGATGAATGAATGCGCAGTGGAAAAGGAGTGGGGAAAAAGTCTAATTCGCTTCTCGTATCTTTTCAAAGGTGCACTTGAGGCTGCGAACTGCTAATCGTCTCCTCTTAGCGCAGCTTTCTTTGTCTCTGCTTCTTGATCTCAGCCTGCCATCCCAAGTGCTTTAGTGTTACACACACACAAACACACGAACACACGAACGCTTATATGGACCACAAATGTGCGCCATAAAAATCATATGAGCTTTGTTTTGAGACTGGGATGAGAGGGAGAGAAGAAATTATCATCACATTTTCCAAGTAGAATTCGTTTGAGTTGTGATTGCCGGGATTGACGAGAGTCGTGTTGAGATTGGTTGCTTCCGGGGCCAAAGGGGAGTGAATTGTAGTTTCGCTCTCTATCACGCCGATCGTCACGTCGTTTAGTAAACGAAGTTAATTTGGTCACTTCCGATTCTGTTGTGGACGGACTGGTTTCAGCGGTGGTTTATCTAATCCAAACATTCTCTGCGGCGGCGGTGGGGTCGGACACCAAACAAACAAGCCGAACGCCCAATCATTTTTAAGTGGAATTCGCTGTAAAGTTCTTTAATCAGCTTGTTGTACCACAAGCTGTGTAAGCCCTGGATAAGTCAACAACAATCGAGTTTTTACTCCGCAGCTGCGGTTGTCTGCGCCTCAAAACAATAAATTATTTTCGGCTTCATAGACAGTTTTAGTGCTTCCAGGGGTTCTTGCACTATCAACGAACAGCCCTCATCGAGAGTGACCGATAGTAAACTAATCTGCCACTCAATTATCGGCTTAGGGAAGGTTGCTGGTAATCGCAATGGCACTAGTCTTGTCTGAATTCATCGACTGATAAGGCACTATCTGGTAGATGTAATTGGTAGTACTAAAAATATCAATACGCTTGTTACGCAATCGATCAATGAGATTTGGAGAAGAGTTGACATATTTTTGCACACCTCCTCCGCTCAATCGATTTAATCGATTACTCGATCGAAGAAACTGGAAGTAATTTGGGAAAAAACAACGGACGACAAATGTAGCATTGTTTTAAAATTACTGTCTTATCATATCGCACTTTTTCGACACCTCGTTGCTATCAGCGTTTCTTCAAATTCGATTCAATATAGATAGGGCCCTCGATGCAATCATTCGTTCACTTCCTGATTGTTTTAAATCTAACATTCTGGGACACTACCGAGGTGACAATTAAGCATTAGTATGTGCAGTAAAGTAATTCTCTACTTGTATTTCAACTGCTTATTGCTGTAAATTAGCATTTCGAACGCAACGCATTTTAATTCTTACTAGTTACATGGGGGTTTGCTCAAAAGTTGATCGGTGTTAAGTTAGACTGGGCCATGTTTGATTTTTATGATTTCGAGAAAAACGAGCTTAGAATTTGGTGCTATAAGGAGTTTTCATTGAGCGTTCAAAACAATTACGATAAGTAAGCAATTCCTGTTGTACGCGTGGTTTTCCAAATCTAATGATTGTGGAATGTAGCTTACAAAATGTTCAACCTAATGCAATCAATAACTCGAAGTTTTTAATTTGGCGACTTGGTCCGCTCTGACTTAACACCGATCAGTTAGAAAACGGCATGCATCAAAACATACGAACTAAAACATCTGGAAACAATCTGCAAGAATCTCAAGTTTCTAATTTCTATCGTGATTCCTCTCGTGACTGAAATATATAGAGTAATGCGTTAGAGATACTGAATTAGCACATAATATGGCTATAAGTTATGTCCAAAATAAGTTCAAACTAAAATGGGAAAACTATGGAATGGAGACCCGTCATCTTCGGTACTGAGTTTCAAGAATCTGTGTCTTGTGTGGACAAGCTATTCGGAAGTGCCAATAATAGTCTATGAAGTATTCATTCCATTCGGTCGGACTATGCAATCAGAACAAAAAAAAAATGTAAAATCAAATAAAAACCTGTGAGAAAATTAATTTTAAGAGTGGGTTCAAAATTATCGCCAATGTTTCTAATACCTACGTCAAGTATCTAAGCTGTGCTCATGGGAAGCGAAGTAGAAATTCCTTGATTTTCAATTGTGGAATTTAAAAAAAACCTACAATGCCCTCAAAACGTATGTTATAATAATAATAATACGGATACTTTCATGGAGGCAAGTAACATCATTTTTTCAATTATAATTTACAGTATTTCTTTTTTTTAAATTTTTTTCCCCACTTTTTTCTATTCCCCCATTTTTCTATTTATTTTTTCATCCTATTTAAAATTCTTATTATTGTTTTGTTAACAATTTACAGTATACAACTCATAAAATTTAAACATGATTCTTTTATATTTGATTTTTGAGATTTTTTTCATTTTTGACGTAGGACTACGTTTTTCATTTCTGTACTGGGTGTAAGTTCAAAGTTTTGAAAACGAGAGAGCTAAACGCCCCTTATACGATCATTAGTTCAACAAAATGACAATAAAAATGATCGTGTAGTTCCACAAAGTTGGATTGACTGGCAATAATAACGAAAATCCGGATTACTGTAATTACTGAATTAGGACAGGACACTTTCATTTCATTAGTAATGGTGGATGAAGTAAGGTGCGCTGATCACACCAGATGTCACAATCAACATTCGGAATGTATTCGCGCACTTAATTTTGTTTTTCACACAAAATTTGATACAGATTCTTTGATCCATTTTTGCAATAGGCAAACATCGAAGATGTACCAAAACACGTGTGAGAAAAGCAGTTGTCAAAAATTAACTGAACATTCAAAATATCCGTACTTGTCAGCATAAGTGAGAGACATGAGTACCAACATAATGTCATAAAAAAATTTAGAATCGAATATACGTAACCCGCGTAAATTCGAAAGTATCATAACTCAAGAAATAATCAATCAAATGGAACCTAATCTGGTATATGGAGGTTTTAGAGGGCAATAAATGTTTCTACGGTGGTTTGACACTCTTTCTCCGCTCTCTAAAGGGGGGCTGCCATACAAATCAAACTCAAGTCTTTGTATAACTCAAGAACTAATCAAACAAATGGAACCACAATTGGAATCTGAGGAGTTTACAGTATAATAAATATTCCTATGATGGTATGACACTCCTCCCTTCTCTAGAGGGTCCCATAAAAATATTATACATATTTCAACCAACTATATTCGAACCAAAGGTGGAAATTGAAAAATTTCGGAAAACTGGAGGAAAATGGGAAAACGCGGAAAATTGAATTCTCATATGATCTACAATTACACCGTGATAAGCATTGTTAGTCCATTTGATGTTTGATATCTATATAAATAAAAATGAATCGCCAAATGTGTTGGTAAGCGCAGAACTCTAGAAAGGAATCGTCCGATTTGAGCTGTCTTTATTTAATCATATTTTAACATCAAACTCAATTCTATGAATCATGTGATTTGCAGGTGGTTGAAGAATGTTTAACGAGAATTGTGAATATTATACGAGGATATTATAATGACAAGTTTTAGTAGAAGTACTAGGAAATTTACAGTAAAAAGAAATTGTAAAAGGTCAATGACAACGTTAAAGGTTTGTTTATTAAGAAAATGTAAATTTTTGTGATTATTCATAACAAAAAATAGATCGATTACGGATTACGAAATTCAGCTTTTTTTTGTTTTTGATTACGTATTCTGAGGTCATTCTCTAGGATTGAGGAATTGGAATCAAAGTTTTCAAACGTCAATGTTTTTTTTTTGGTATCGATATTGAAAGATTAATTTTGATCTAATTTTCCAATTTGCAATTCCTGATTCTTGATTTTTGCATTTCGCTATTCTATTTTAAAATGTTTGATTCGCGATTTCGGATTTCTAATTTCTCTTGTTGATCTATTTTCAATCATTCTATTTTTTCTTTTCGTTCATTTTTAAAACAATCCATTATTTTTCTCTATCCGGAAGCCTTTATATTCCAATTTTCATTTTTGAGTCTATACATTAGGATGCCAGTAAATGTATGGAAAAAAAGTTACCTTCGAATTTTCGAAGGCATCAATTTTTCGATTTCGCATAAAAAATTGTCCAAATTTCTTCATTTCTTCAAAGCTACACAAAACGTCGAGATTTCCGTACATATAAAAAATGTTTCCAACAATCGACTTCCTGAGACTTCGTCTTTTTTTCGTCTCAAGCTTTGGAGCCTTTGCGTATATTTTCGCCGGAATCAACATTTTGCCCGTTCGAAAACTCGAAGGTCACTTTTTCCTATACATTCATTGGCACTCCAATGTTCACATTTACGATCTAATATGATTTACTGTTGAACGATTTTCCACCGAATGTAATACGAATTACCGCAGTAATACTATTATAATTATTACAATTGATTTAAGTCATACGTTTATGCGACTCACGATCAGCATCTGCCTGATATGTTGATTAGTACGTTTTCGCAAAAGTGTGTACCATAAAACCGGTAGTTGTTATACGAATTAATTTGACGTGATAAAATCGAATTTTTCGCATTTCATGCGATTTTAGATATACACGACTCAGAATATGCAAGTTATACGATGCATTGTTTGGGAAGAAGCTGCAGTTGCTTTATTTTTGATAAACTTACACTTCGCTTCAATTGAATAAATGGTCGGTGTTCAGTCTGACCGAACTAAGCAACATATTTATGATTTGAAGCTGTGTAGTTTTAGTAGCTTCCAATTATACTCACCAATAGTTTTCTACAGCTCTTAGTTACTCTTTAGCAAGGCCGTATGATGGTATTATGACATAAAAGAACCTCCTTAAGGTCAATCAAGAAGGGTTTACGACTGGCTATGTGCACTTGGTTCACTCTGACTAAACAAAAACATATTATTGAGAGCCTTGATGACTATGATATGATATAATGATATCATTTATTCAGTATAATTTTTCCCATTAAACCTTCGAAATAAAACAAACCAGTTTTATGGCTTCAAACAGTGTTTTGCTTATCGAAAATAATCGGTTAGTACGTATTTTCTTTCTTTCTTTCTTTCTTCTATTTATTCATATTTATTTTGCAACTTTTCAAGTACATTCCACGATTTTCTAAAAAAATATATTTCAATTACTAACGTGTTAGCGAGATTTTGAAAAAGAGTATCTGTAGTCAATGAAAGATCACGGCTGGATTTGAAACCGACCATGAAAAGCTTGATAATTACATGTTTTCACTTTCTGGCACTTGGTTCACTCTGTCGGAACAAGATATAATAAAATATACGATCTAATATTCTATAAGTATGAATTGTCTGAAAAGCATATACATTGTGTTTTAATACGAGTTCCCAAGAAATCCAACATTCGCTCTCTAATCGCTATGGTCGTATACACTTAGTCCACTCTGATTGCATACTGTTATCAGTTTTTGCTGATATATATATATATATATATATATATATATATATATATATATATATATATATATATATACATATATATATTTGGATTTCTGTCTGTCTGTCTGATTCTTATGGATTCAGAAACTACTGAACCGATCAACATGGAAATTGGTATGTAGATGATAGTTCGATAGTTTGATAGTTTGAGACCTCTCCCTCCTCTCTAAGGGGGGGCTGCGATACAAGTTAAACATAAATTTCTTCATTACTCGACAATTAATCAAGCAACTAAAACCAAATTAGGCATTTCGAGGTTTTAGGGTGCAATAAATGTTTCTATGGTGATTAGACTCTCCACCCCCCTCTCTAAGGGAGGGCTGCCATACAAATGAAACACAAATTGCTGCATTACTCGAGAATTATTTAAGCAAATGGAACCAAATTAAGCATGTTGAGGTATTAGGTTGCAATAAATATTTCTATGGTAGTTAGACTCTCCACCGCCCTCTCTAAGGGGGGTTGCCATAAAAATGAAACACAAATTTCTGCATAACTCGAAAACTAATCAAGTAAATGGAACCAAATCAAACATATGGAGGCTTTAGGGTGCAGCAAATGTTTCTATGATGGTTAGACTCTCCACCCCCTCTCTAAATAGGGGCTGACATACAGATGAAACACAATTTTCTGCACTACTCGAGAATTAATCAAGCAAATGAAACCAAATTTTGCATGTGAAGGTTTAAGGGTGCAATAAATGTTTTTATGATGGTTGGACTCTCCACCCCCTCTCTAAGAGATGCCTGCCATACAAATCAAGCAAATGAAACCAAATTTTGCATGTGAAGGTTTAAGGGTGCAGCAAATGTTTCTATGATGGTTAGACTCTCCACCCCTCTCTAAATAGGGGCTGACATACAGATGAAACACAATTTTCTGCACTACTCGAGAATTAATCAAGCAAATGAAACCAAATTTTGCATGTGAAGGTTTAAGGGTGCAATAAATGTTTTTATGATGGTTAGACTCTCCACCCCCTCTCTAAATAGGGGCTGACATACAGATGAAACACAATTTTCTGCACTACTCGAGAATTAATCAAGCAAATGAAACCAAATTTTGCATGTGAAGGTTTAAGGGTGCAATAAATGTTTTTATGATGGTTGGACTCTCCACCCCCTCTCTAAGAGATGCCTGCCATACAAATGAAACACAAATTTCTGCATTACTCGAGAATTATTCAAACAAATGAAACCAATTTAGGCATATGGAGGTTGTGGAGGCAATTGAAAATTTTCGGAGAACTCCGAAGGAAAAAGGGAAAATTCAGAAAATTAAATTCCCATTTATTCTACAATTATATAGTGACAAGTACTGTTAGTTGCGCTAGCGAAATTAATCTTTGTTCGATACTGGAAATGGATTTTAATGTGTTAAATCGCATTCTTCTGACGGAGAAACATGTTATTTACAAGTGGTTGAAAAATCTTGAACGAGAATTGTGTCTGAAAATAATCTGATTTTATAATGATGAGTTTAGTTAGAAATACTAGAAATACTGGATTTTATAGTGAAAAGTAAATTCAACGGAGACGAATAGAAGATCAATCAATGAACAGTTCTGCGATTGGACCCATGAACTTGCTCATAGTAAGAAAACGTGAATGTTTGAAGGTATTGATAACAAAAAACAAATTTAGGGCGGGACGAAGTTTGCCGGGTCAGCTCGTCTATCTATATATATAAAAATGGATTTCTGTCTGTCTGTATGATTCATATGGACTCGGAAACTACTGAACCGATCAACATGAAAATTGGTATGTAGGAATTTTTGGGGCCGGGAGAGGTTTTCGTGATAGTTTGAGACCTCTCCCCCCTCTCTAATGGGGGGGGGGGTGGTGGCTGCCATACAAGTTAAACACAATTTTTTTCATTACTCGGGAATAAATACAAATGAAACATAAATTTCTGTATAACTCGAGAACTAATCAAGCAAACGAAACCAAATTTGGCATGTCAAGGTTTTAGGATGCAATAATTGTTTCTATGGTGGTGCGACACTCCTCCCCCTCTCTTAGGGTAGGCTGTAATACAAATGAAAAACTAATTTCTGCATAACTCGAAAACTAATCAAGCAAATGGAGCCAAGTTTGGCATGTGAAGATTTTAGGGGGCACGAAACGTTTCTATGATGAATAGATACTCCCCCCTCTCTATATGGGGTGGAGAGGGGAGGGGTCTGTCTTTATTGTATCATGTTTTCTGTATCAAACATTTATTCCATGTAACGGAAGAACATGTTATTTGTAAGTGGTTGAAAAATCTTGAACGAGAATTGTGTCTGGGAATAATCTGATAATGATAATGATGAGTTTTGGTAGAAGTGCTAGGAATTTTATAGTAAAAGGTAAATTCAACGGGGTCGATTAGAAGATCAATCAATGAACAGTTCTGCGATTGGACCCATGAACTTGCGCTGAGTAAAAAACGTGAATCTTTGAAGGTATTGATAACAAAAAAAATTTTGGGCGGGACGAAGTTTGCCGGTTCAGCTGTTTGCAACATAAGTGTGATCTAATAAATGTAGAATGTAGGTCAAGAAATTCTTGACTGTTTGCTACTACTAATTCATTTTAACTTACTATTGACTCATTTACTTAGTCCGGTCTGACTGAACACCGACCAAATGCCAATTACTAGTGATATATTTACTTGGTACAAAGTATTACCCCGTGTTTTCAAGAATTTAACAAACAAAAATGCGAAACAGCCTTTAAGACAAAAAGCTGATAAAAATTGGAGATTATATTCTTCACTTTCAAACTGGTAATTATCTATTAAATGTGGTACTATTCAAATAAATCCCATGACAAACGGCAAAGATAAAGGAGTACGACGCCGACGACGATGAGAACCACATATCCCCAGAAGCAACAGCACCAATTGAGCGCGAAATGCTTTATGCCATAACGATGCACTCCTCAGAACAAACATGAAGTGCACTACCGTGAGAGCGGGGAACTTATCATTATGTAAATATTAGCTCACATCCAGCGACGGCATTTTACTTGTTTCCTTTACGTTTTTTTTCACTATTTGAACAACGCCAATCGAGCGGCAATTTGGAAAACGCCTGCGGCGGCGGCACTTAATTTGTTTGGGAAAGATAGGAATTCTTTAGAGGCACTAATAATGTGCCTACGCATGTTGTATTTTTGTGGAAATGGGTGCGTACGGTAATTAAGATAGCGCTCGCGATCGGAACCAGACACTTGACTCTCGCCGATAGATGGTAAGTTGTGGTGGGCGATAGGAGGGTAAAGCACACCACAGCATCATCCGCAAACTTTTGAGGCGAACGGTCTCCAAAATGTGCGACACGAAATGGTAATAAAACTCATTAGAACGGTTTCTACGCCGCCCGCGACAGTAAATTAACGCCCGAAAAAGCAATGGCGGTCAATATTGGAATAATTAAGCGCGATGTTTGTTACTGGAACACATTTTTCAAGGTCCATTCAAAATGTTGAACAAGGCTTCTACTCAAAACAGTTTGTTTCGAACTCCGTGGGTCTCAGATAACGTAGTGGATTAAGTAGACTGTGAGAGGAGAGGGAACACATAGCATGGGAAGCAGCCGTAATCGGGACAAAAACGAGCGATAAATTTATTAATTCTATCGGTGGTCCTGCGGTGTGAGATTCTACGGGGTGTATCTCTAATGAAGAACATCCATAAACTCTCGCTGTTGATTGCCGGAGGTGCTGATGGAAATACTGAAGCGAACCGGCAATAGCAGCATCTTTCCGTTCTTCGGCACGGTGTTAAGTTTAGATCTCAATGTTTTTTTATCTGACCGTTATTATCAAATTAGTTCGTCGGTCATTATCGCCGCCGCGTCGTTATAATTCGTTCTAATTGAGTATATACTCTAGATCAGCATCAGCTGGACGAACGAACGGAACCTTTATCTTGTTCTTTATTCCTATTATATATATATTCTATATACGTTCCTATTTTTACGTTATCTGATACTTCCTGTGATTCCTCATCTTTTCAATGACTCCACATTCCTTTTAGTGGCATTTAGTTTTTTCTAGAAATAGCGGTTTATGTGTTCATTTAAAAATATTGGACCTATCAATTCGGCCTTATGATTCATGGTTTTTCACGACGTTCGTTCCTATTTAAACCTTCAATATTTTCTAAGTATTCAATTTTTACACGACAAAACAGGAAAAATAAAACATGAATTTTGAAATCACAAACAACAAGGTATCTGGTAATACATCAGCAAGCCGTGGAATAAAATAATGAAATAAATAATTTGCTTTGTGATTTTTTCTTGTAAACCATTTCAGTGTTTGGAAGACTATTTCCGGAAGAAGTTGTGTGTGAGAAGCCTCCCGCTGTATTGTACCCTGGAGCAGGATTTCTTATGATCCCCTTCCTCTGGAAAATATAAAACAGCTTAGTTTTTGTTTTGTGTCACTTAATTAATTTATTTGTTTTATTTTATTTTTATATACAAACTAGCTGACCCGGCAAACTTCGTCCCGCCAAAAAATTGTTTTTTGTTATCAATACCTTTAAACATTCACGCTTTCTTACTATGAGCAAGTTCATGGGTCCAATCGCAGAACTGTTCATTGATTGATCTTCTATTCGACCCCGTTGATTTTACCTTTTACTATAATTCCTAGTATTTCTAAAAAAACTCATCATTATAATATCAGATTATTTTCAGACACAATTCTCGTTCAAGATTTTTCAACCACTTACAAATAACATGTTTCTCCGTTACATGGAATAAATGTTTTATACAGAAAATATGAATAAAGACAGCCCTAAATCGGACAATTCCTTCCTCGAGCTCTGCTCTTATCAACATATCCGGCGATCCTTTTTTTTGGTATAGATAGAAGAAGATATAGGAGTGTGTTTTATCACATTGAAATCCATTTCCAGTTTCGAACAAAGATCAATTTCGCTAGCACAAACATCAAATGGACTAACAGCACTTGTCACTATGTAATTGTAGAACATATGGGAATTCAATTTCCTGAATTTTCCCTTTTTCCTTCAAAGTTTTCCGAAAAATTTTCAATTGTTATGTTTCGTTGGAATATTTTTGGTTGGAATATGTGTAATATTTTTATGGGACCCCCTCTCCACTCCAGAGGAGGGAGGGGTGTCATACCATTATGGAAACATTTCTCATACTCAAAAACCCTCACATCCCAATTTGTGCTTGATTATTTCTCGAGTTATACAGAAGTTTGTGCTTCGTTTGTATGGCAGCCCCCCTTAGAGAAGGGGGAGGAGTGTATTCACCATAGAAACGTTCCGTGCCCCGTAAAACCTTCACATGTCAAATTTGGGTCCATTTGCTTGATTAGTTTTCGAGTTATGCAGAAATTTGTATTTCATTTGTATGACAGCCCACCCTTAAAGCGGGAGGAGTGTCTAACCAGCATAGAAACATTTATTGCATCCTAAAATCTCCACATGCCAAATTTGGGTTCGTTTGCTTGATTAATTCTCGAGTAATTCAGAAATGTGGGTTTCATTCGTATGGCAGCCCCCCCCCCCTCCTGAGGGAGGGGGATGGAGAGTCTAACCATCATAGAAACATTTATTGCACCCTAAAACCTCAATATGCCCAATTTGGTTCCATTTGCTTGATTAATTCTCGAGTAATGCAAAAATTTGTGTTTCATTTCTATGACAGCTCCCCCTTAGAGACGGGTTTGGAGAATCTAACCATCATAGAAACATTTATTGCATCCTAAAACCCCAATATGCCTAGTTTGGTTCCATTTGCTTGATTAGTTCTCGAGTTATGCAGAACTCGTAGTTATGTGTTTCACTCGTATGGCAGCCCCTCTTTAGGGAGAAGGGTGGAGAGTCCAACCATCATATAAACATTTATTGCACCCTAAAACCTTCACATGCCAAATTTGGTTTCGTTTGCTTGATTAATTCTCGAGTAATTCAGAAATATGTGTTTCATTTGTATGACAGCCCCCCTTAGGAAGGGGGGTGGAGAGTCTAACCACCATAGAAACATTTATTGCACCCTAAAACCTCAATATGCCTAATTTGGTGTTATTTCCTTGATTGATTCCCGAGTAATGTAGAAATTTGTGTTTAATTTGTATGGTCCAGACCATTCCTTCTATTTTGTTCAATTAATTTTGACCTTTGACCTGTTTGGGGTATTTAATATTAACTTCTCCACATTCTGTATGCTTAGTTTACCCTGTTTGTTGTTTGTTGCGAAATTGGCTGCAATATACTCTGCTTTACAACATATTCAGAGCTTGTCATCCGCACATTTTTAATTTTTTTTATGATAGTCCCAGCTCTTTTGGCACTTCGTTCGGTAAGGTCTAGATATTCTTCGTATTCCTTGTCTGGAATCCAACAGCTTTTGGGTGTTTTGATGAGTAGATCATTTAATATTACTTTTGTATGGATTCCCTCTCATTGTTCGATACCAGGAAATGAAAAAGCAGATTTTAAGAAGGGCGCTATGGAAGGACTTTTATTTATAGGTCCATTTCTCTTGATGGATATATCCATTTTCCTCGTGAACGTGCACTTGAATCTTGGCAGACAAGTTGGAATAGTAGTGATAAAAGTCCGGTGGCTGTATTCTATCATTCCTAAAGTTTCCCTCAAAATATGGTTCAAAGGATATAATTATTCTCGTGACTGCATACGGGAAGTGTACAGACTCATGTCTAATCATTATTCCTCGATCGCACCTATTTTTAAACGGTTTTATTTAGCTTGCCCTGTAATTTTGTATGTTTGTATGTTTGTATGTTTGTAACATGTTTGTTAGTAGCGCTTTAAGAAATTAATAAAAATTTGAACCCCTTCCTGTTGACCGATTGATCTGAAATTTGGAACATAGCCAATTACTTTTTTAAACGGTTTCATTTAACTTGACCTGTTTGTATGTCTGTAGGGTTGTCTCACATTAATAAAATATTGGCCCCGTTCCTTTTGATTCAATGATTTGAAATTTGGAACAATTCTTTATTTCTGCTGTCATTATAATACTGTGTATTCCATTATCTTGAAAAACCCAATTTGGCCGCCGGTAAAAAATGACTGAATGGCTTGACTTGGAGAACACACTTTATTTTGAACAACATAAATTGAAAAAGGTGTATGTATTTTTTATAATCCCCTCAACATCGGTATCGAATGAAATTATTTGACTAATAGAATACAGTACGTTATCAAAATATTCCGAAGAAAATTAGATAAGAAATAAAAATAAAAATAAAAAATTAATGATTATCGTAGGTATATGATGAAACAACCAACTGTGGATAATGGAAATCCGATGTGCTCCACGATTTTATTTTAGTCTCATCATTGCCCTAGATTAATGAGAGGAAGTGATGTGATAACTACCAACTGCTACTTGCCTAATTATTTTATAGCTTTTAGTACATTGAACCGTTTAACCTAAAAAGTTTTTTTATTCGAATTAATATTAGTGATTTTTTTTTTATCTTCGCTTATTTTTCGTCGGCCTATTTCCGCCACTTTAGTGCCAATCACCGACATCAGGGAGGCGACTCCACCTGTTCCTACCTATCAGACTCAACAACTCATGAGCCGGGCCAACTTCTTTTACTTCCGCTCCGAAGGAAGACGTAACCAGAGATTTTTCGCCTCAGAAAATCCCAACGACGCCAGCTGGGATTGAACCCAGGCCGATCGGATTGTGAGGCTGTTACGCTAACCATACAACCACTGGCGCCGTCTACTATATTAGTGATAATAACCTATGTATTTGTGGTATAGGTTATCACGATATTGATCACATTGTTTTCAAAATAACAGGTTATCTTTAATAGAAAATTTTCGCAAAAAGGGAATACCACTCAATGTTTCGATCTGCGACGTTCTGGCTACTCGTAATCACGATGCTATTTCGTTGATTTATTATTTCCTCAAGTTCATACACCTTCAAGTATGAGTATGTGTGTATTTTTCCTTTATTTTTAAGTATCGTTTACATCTCCAACTTTTTTGTTTTTTGTTATGAATAATTTAATTCTTTACCAATAGTCTATGGTTATTAACGTTTTCATTTTTCTTCAGCTATTTCCCTATGAACTCAAAAATACTCAGATGTACGCAATCGCACGCAATCTTCAAGGAGGTGGTTATCTCTATCAAAAAATCCAGAAGAAGAAGCCTTAAATAATATTTTATTATGAATTGTTATATAATTTTTTATATTGTACAATTTCTTCAAAAAACGTTGTTATGCCTTTTTGAGAAAGAACATTTGCATAGTTCTACTCACAGAGGCTTTTCCCTATTCTTAAACACGGCTCATTGATGCTTAACGCTGCTGAACCAGTTGAAAATGAATTAAATAAAAAAAAGTATCTGGTCCAACCACGAGCTGTCTGATTCCGTCCCTGCCGAATTCGTCACCTCTTTACTACCGTGGAATCCACCATTACCGTTCCCTTCCCAACAGCCGCGCCTGCATGGTTCGCCAGATGACCCACATATCCACCGAGATTCTTCGATCGACAACGAAGAAAACAAAACGTGATCACAGCCGCAAGAGCAGCAGCATAGCGAGCCATATATGTGTATGGGTTGTTGTATATCATATCTGCTTGTAGAAGGTATCCACCATTTCTCGATTCACCTCTTTCTCTCTTTCGCTCAATCACATAACAGTTATGTTGCCATCATCATCATCATCGTCGGGAAAGGGGGACGAATACAGGGACAAACCATTCACCGCAATCGATGCTGGCGCTCACATAAGTCATGCAAGCCAATAGATTTGGTTTTGGTGGCGGTCGGTCGATCGGTGGTCCCTCTTTGGATTGCAAAAAGCAAGCCACCAAGAAACCTTTCTCCCGATACGATGGATACACTGTGTTGTAGCCTCGCGTGGCCTGTGCCTTCCACAAAACCCGTTAGGTTAGGTTCGGGAAAGGTCTTTTAAATTCTTCCTCGTGACATGTGCCTGCAGGCTGTTTTCTTCTTTCCAGAGTCGACTCCCTCTTCTGTTCCATTGGGCACATATTATGGCCGACCGACCGATCGCGGCACATGTGCGCGCGCCGATCTCCATGAGATGCGAGAAAGACAACCAGCATGTGTGGAGTTGGTGAACTTACGTGATTCTGGGGGCCCTTCTCTCTGATCGCAGGGGGAATTGCCATCTCATCAAACGCTGGCTGGCTGGCTAGCTAGCTTAACCCAATTCGTTCTGTAACGCGCCACATCACAGAAGGAAACCGGTTCCTTGCGGTGGCTTGCATTGCGCGAATTCCTAAAGTTGCTTTTTGAATTAGTTCGAATGACCGAGTGTTTGGGAGGCGCGCTCTGCGCCCAGAGCAACATCAACCAATTTAGATCGGAACGATCGATGGCAACAATGAATTGGTTTCCAGAGATCAAACTGTCTTTCGAAAAACTTGAAATCTCTAGGGGCTTATTTTAAAGAGTTTGATCGCCACAGGTTGCGTGTAGAGCTGCTACCATTGATTGTGAATTGCCTCCAAAAATGTTAAAACACTGTTAGACAACTGCTGTAGCAAACCAATGCGATGAATGCGACCTGAGCTGGAGGCGGTTCAAATGGACACATTTGGAACGAAAATTCAGCTTGCAGGTGCACCGCACGCGTTACGATGATTTTATTTAGCAAAATCATCAATAATCAGTTATATATCCTTATAGTCGTTAAATCGAAATAAGAAATAATGCATATCAGAATCGCGAAGTTTTCCTTTGGAAATCGTCGAACTTGCTTTAATAAAAAAAATGAAAAAAATCGAGTTTAGTCTGAAGAGATAACTTATCTAAAATACCTTGAAAAGACTTGAAGGCAAGCGTCGAATAATTATTTATGTTCGAAAAGTTTTCTTATGTCAATGGGCCACCGCCCATTCAACAACTTTTCTCAAAACATCGAATGGACTTTTTCAATTCCTTGAATTGTCTTTTACAAGTCGTTTTTCAAGAGCAACAATGAACTGAAAAATGTGAAGCCTCTGTAATTCCGTACTACTACTGCTAGTTCCCTCATATATTTTGAATGAAACATATCAAAATGTTGCATGACAGAAAACGCAATGAAACAATACAATGAATACAGGAATATTATTGCGGAGTATTGTTCTCCTGGAGAGATTCGGACAACCTCCAACAACAGTGTAAGCTCGGACAGTTTTTTAGATCCATTCCCAATACTTTAAAATTGATATTATTTTGCGATTGAATAGAATATGATAATTTATTATGTAAGAATCATTTAGGGATTTTTAAATTTTAACGGTTCTTAAGTTATTTAAAATACTATTTTTTTCTACAGCTTAGCTCCATTCTATGCTACCATTGGTTCAATAGTCGAACGTATCTCTTTGTGAATTTTCGTTTGACTACTCTTCCAAAATCCGTGCTCAATTATCATCAAAAATAATTCATACTTACCTTTTATTACTTCTAGCCTGACGAATTTCCCGTCTCGGGAGTAGGCAGCACCATCTCAGACTGTAGTGAAATTTCGTGGGTGTGAAAACATTGGTCACAGTATACAAATACAGGGCGATCTGGATTACATACAATCTCCGATTTCTTTTCACTGTATACTGTATCTAAAAGCTTTGGTCAAAGAATGAAATGAAGGAAATTTTCGAAGCTTTCATCAAAAAATATCAAACGAACTTTGAAAAAAAAAATGGAACCCTTTTTTTTCAAAAAAAAATTAAATTTTAAATTCTCAATTATGAAATTCTGATTTCTTTTTCCATTCAGTTGAATATTTTTCGATGAAAATTTGAACATTTTTCTATATTTCATTCTTTGCCCGTAATCTTCTAGGTCTTACAGTTTTTGAGTATGATTTTTTTTTTGTAAAAAGTCAGAAAAAGACTCAAAACTATAAAAAATAGCTCAAAAAGACCTAAACAATATTGATCAAAGAATTAAATGCAAGAAAATTGTTTGAATTTAAAAAAAAATAGAAGTCCATAGATAAAATCACGCTTTAAAAAAAATATGTTTCAAATTAAAATTCATTACTTACTCAAAAACTGTGAAACCTAAAAGATAGGTCTTCAGACCTAAAAGATAGGTCCTCAGTTCTTGAGTGAGTTTTTTTTTGTTGTAAAAAAGCCAGAAAAAGACTCACAATTCCAAAACAAAATAACTCAAAATGTTCTTAGACAATATTGATCAAATAATTAAATGCAGTAAATTGCTAATATTTTTAAAAAAGTTAATGTTTTCAAAAAAGATTAGAAACTTATGAAAAATAATTACACTGTAAAAAATATTTTTAATATCATAATTTATTTTTCTCTAAATGTATTTTTTTTAAATTCTGAAGAAGTGGTTGGAAAAGCTTTTTTTTTTTTTTTTTATTTCTGTATTATTTTGTATTTGTATTATTTATTTTCAACACATTTGGCTGGTTCGTCACTTTTACCTTCCATTTCGGAAGAATGTCGGGAGTGAGAATTGAACTCGTGACCCTTAGCGTGAGAGGTATGGATGTTACCGCTACGCCAGATCGCCTCCTCTGGTTGGAAAAGCTATTTCTCTGTAGTAGTGCCTTTTTGAGGTATGGATGGCTTAAGAATAGCCCATAGGCTATTCATATGATTTTTTTAGATTAAAAAACACATTTTGGGCAAAATTAATTTTAATTTTAATATTACATACATTAAATATTAATATTGTTTTTATTGTTTTTTTTTGCATTTCAATTTTTTTTAGTATTTATTAGATATTAAGTTCTTTGCATTTTTGTCCAATCCTACACCCGCAGTCGATAGTCAATGACGAGCAGTTAAAGTAGTAAGAAGGTCCAATTTTCATGCTCAATTCAATGGGTCAGCAATTAGTTTCACGTACATCGTTAGCGATACCGGGCACACATAATTTTCAGGAATTTCTTGCGTATTGCTCTCGCGAGGGGTACAATGGAGTCATGAATCAACCAATAGTTCATTTGTATTCTATGATAGACTTTCGGTTCTTTTTTGTTCATCATGATAAGTTCGATTTGTTATTCGACTTTTTCAATGTTTGAATTATGTTTTAGAATGTTAAATCCCGTTTTTGGAATAAAATTTGTGTTTTATACGGATTTAATTGTTTTTATATAAGAATTTTTGAGAAATTTTAGAAACCAAAAATATAGACAATTAGAAATTCAATTATGTAAAAAATAAAAATAAATATGCAAAATGAAAAAAAATTAAAAGTTAAAAAAGACCCAAAAACTTAAAAAAGTCAAAAAAATTAAAACATAAGACAACATTGAAACTTTGGAAATTTAAAAACCAAAGAATACAACATGAACTGTTTCAAAAAACTTTTAAAATTCGCGAAATTCAAAAATTCACGTTTTCACGATAATTATAACTCAGAATAATTCTGAATTCAAAAAAAAAATTGAGAAATTTGAAAAACCCAAAAATCAAAAAATCAACAGATTAGAAAATAATAAAATAAAAAAAAAAATTTGAATTTAAATTAAAAAAAAAATTTCAGATTAAGATTTTCGGGTCATCTGTTTTTTTCTCTTTTTCATTTTTGGCCTCGTATTTTGAGTCATGGTTTGTGGATTATAAATTTTAGAAGTTTAATTAATTTATTTTCCGAATAAATTCTTTAAATTTTTTTATCATTTAAATTTTTTAATTTCCATTCTTATTTTTTTTTAATTTTTTTTATTGAAGATAAAAAATTCTTCAATAAAAAAAATAAGAATTGGAAATTGGAAAACTTAAATGATAAAAAAAAATTAAAAAATTTATTCGGAGAATAAAAAAAAATTCTAAAATTTATAATCCACAATCCAAGACTCAAAATACGAGACCAAAAATGAAAATGAGAAAAATACAGATGTTCTTGATCTGAAAATCTAAGTCTCGAGACTTTGGAATTTGTGATTTTTTTTTAGTTTTTGGTTTTTCAAGGTTTTGAAATTTGTTATTTTCGAGTTCTCGAATTTTTCAATTATTTAATAATTCAGATCTTTTATTTTTTTTTTATTTTAAAATTTTAGCTTTCTCAATTTTTTGAATTTTAGAAGTTCAAACGATTTCAAATTGAACCTTAAAAATATTGAAAACTTTCAAAATTGAAAAAAAATAATAATTAAAAGATTTGAAAACTAAAAAACTCAAAATTACAAAAAATCAAGTTCAATAATTTATTAATTCCAGCATACCGAATTTGGAATTCATGTATTTGAAAAACTAAACTTTTTTCTTAAATTTATTACTATATAAATTCAAAATTGAGAAATTCAAAAATGAAAATGAACATTGTATTGAACATTCAAAATTGAGAAAAATATTACGAATTTAAAATTTGAAGAAAAAAAAATTAATATTTTGAATTAAATATTAAATATTATGCTTCCAAAATTATAAATTATTGTAATTTTTGCGTTCCTGATTTTTTTTTTAAATTGTTGAGTTATTCAACTTATTAGTTTCTTTTTCAAATTTGAATTTGTCAATTTTTTTAACTTTTAAATTTTCTATTTATCAACTATTGAATTTTTGAACTTTAATCATTTAAATTTTCAATCTTTCATTTTTAAATTTTAGAACCATAGAATTTTCGAAATCCCCAAAATTTTCAAATTTATAATTGTTCTCTTTTAACCCACAAACTCATAAAGACGAAAATTACGAATCGTTCATTTTGAGAGTCGCGTATGATTTTTCTGGTACGATTTGCGATTAAATACTCCTCTAATTTACTCCAAACTTTGAAAAATCGGCTAGAAAAAACGGCTGAACGTATCAATATGAAACCTTCACGGATGTTTAGGGAATACACTAGGCTAAAAATTTGCCTGCAAACATTCCAACTTTAGAAATTTTTTGGCACTTTTGGCACTTTTTTCAAATCGATGCAAAAAATTTAAATAATTTTTTTCGTCAAAGTAACAAAGTATCCTTGTGCAGAATTTATTGGAGTTTTAAAACTGTCTTTTGATTTGTGGTGCGATGGTTGTTTATTGAATTATTCATCATCAAATTCGAGAGGTAATTTCTCATTCAAACTGAAATATCTCTGTGTGGCAAGGTCCCATAGGAACGTTCTTAGAACCAAATAAAAGCTGGTTGATAAAGTTAATTGGATTTGCTGTTGAGTTGGTTAGCAAAAAATCAATTTTTCATTTCTTCCTGATATTGTTGCCCACTACCCCTACACACATCAAGATAAAAGTATGTACGTAAAATATTCTAATACCTGAAAGTTGTGGCTTCAAAATGATGCACATCCTGTCGATATGCGTTGATTTTTCACGAAGTTAAAGTATGTCAAAAATCTGTTCCTCTAATTTTTTTGTCAAGTGTATAATTCAAATATTCTAAGTTCAATAATTAAAAAACACATCAAATTAGAGATAAAAAATTAAATTCAAAATTTCATGAGCTCAAAATTGAAAAAAACTCAAAAATTCTGAATTTAAGAAATAAAAAATAAAGACAATTAGAAATTCATGTAAAAAATGAAAATAAATATCCAAAATTAAAAAAATTTAAAAAAATGAAGTCCCAAAAACTTAAAAAAGTCACAAAATACAAAATTAAAACTTCAAAAATTAAAAAACCCAAAATATTTAAAAATTCGCGGAATTCAAAAATTCACATATTCACGATAATCAAACTCAGAATAATTCTGAGTTCCAAATTAAAAATTGAGAAATTTGAAAAACGCAAAAATTAAAAAATCAACAAAATAATATTTTTTTTTTAATTTAATTTATTTTTATCTTTATTCATTGTTTTTTTTTTAATTTTTTAATTTCAGAATATTTGAATTATACATTTTTAAAAATTTTCAGTTCTTTTAATTCTTTAAATTTTTTTATTCTTGAATTTATATTGGAGTAATACATTTTTTTAATTTTCGAATTTAAACTCAGCTGTTTTTTGACGTAGGACTACGTCTTTCATTTCTATACCGGGGTGTAAAATCAAAGTTTCGAAAACGAAAGCGTTACGCCGGAGACCGAGATTTTGAGCGTTAATAGCTCCTAAACAACTGAACGAAATGGTATGATAAACACTTCATTCGAAAGATAAAATGTCTACGCGTTCTATACTTGTTACTTTCTGATCCAAAAACTTGTTTCAATAGTCTTAAAATTGCTTTCAAAACAGGCTATTGAAATCACCAATCGGTATATAAGCGAGCGCCGCTCGGAAATCCACTCAGTTCTAATTGAACAGTGATTGGAGCATGTTGTCGCTGTTGTGGTGAAGCTCTTCGTTTATCATGAAAGCGCGAATAAACGGTGTCACCAAGAGCCTGTTTGTACACCGTAGGCCAGAAGGGAATCCATCAGGAGGAGAGTGATGCCACAAACGGTTCCCCGAGAAGATCTCGAAGCAGCCGCTACACACACACACACATACACACGCGGAATTCTTTCCGTTTGGATGCCATTCAGCATCGAGAAAGATCCGGAAAATAATCTGCCAGTTCCTCTGGGAATTAAAAAATACATTCATGTGAAAGAGTTTATTTGAATGTTTTCTATCCATGTAACACTGTGACCAAATATGTTTCAATCAAGTGCTATTAACAGATGGTTATCGAGTTAGCATTAACCACTGGTGGGCTTCCAGTATCGAGGAAAATGTGGAAATATCTAATCTTTACTGAAAATAATCTGCCAGTTCCTCTGGGAATTTTAAATTACATTCATGTGAAAGAGTTTATTTGAATGTTTTCTATCCATGTAACACTATGACCAAATACATTTTGTTTTGTGATTTTTCAATCAATCGCAATTAACAGGATAGCTTCTGAAGATTATTCTTCCCCATCAGTAGGATATTTCCATATCCAATATTGTATGCGCCCGCAATCGATTATTGCTCAGTCGCCGAAAGTTCCGAGCTCAGAGAGTTCATTCCCCTCTAGTTTGCCTTCCAAATTGCCATCGTAAACCACGCCTTCTTTCGATTCAATCATTCTTTCCGTTTGGATGCCATTCAGCATCGAGAAAGATCCGGAAAATAATCTGTTAGTTCCTCTGGGAATTTAAAATTACATTCATGTGAAAGAGTTTATTTTGATGTTTTCTATTCATGTAACACTGTGACCAAATATTTTTCAATCAAGTGCTATTAACAGGTGGTTATCGAATTAGCATTAACCACTGGTGGGCTCCCAGTATCGAGGAAAATGTGCAAATATCTAATCGTTACTGAAAATAATCTGTCAGTTCCTCTGGGAATTTAAAAATACATTCATGTGAAAGAGTTTATTTTAATGTTTTCTATCCATGTAACACTGTGACCAAATATGTTTCAATCAAGTGCTATTAACAGATGGTTATCGAGTTAGTATAAACCACTGGTGGGCTTCCAGTATCGAGAAAAATGTGGAAATATCTAATCGTTACTGAAAATAATCTGCCAGTTCCTCTGGGAATTTAAAAATACATTCATGTGAAAGAGTTTATTTGAATGTTTTCTATCCATGTAATACTTATGACAGACATACAGCTGTACTTGCGTTGTACTTAGAAAATTGTATGTCTGTCACCATGTACAGCGCTAGAACCATGCAAGCAACTCGGTACAATCGCTGTACCTGTACCGCTGTACATGGCTACAGTTGTACTGTGCGCAGCACCATAGACGGTTAGTGGTGGGTAGCATGAACAAGCAGAATCAAATCACTTGATAAACGTTCTTTTCATTGACTTTCTTTTAAGTTAATAACTCAGATTGGAAACTTTTTTGTTGTGTTGGATAGTTTAGACACTAAATAAAAACCTTTTTCATTGAAATATGTGGTGAAAATTGGAAAAATATCTGATTGTCAGTTTGACATACGGTACAATGTACAACCAAAGTATGTCTGTCATGGTACGATGGTACCTGTACAACGCTGTACACGTACAACGCAATTACAGCTGTATGTCTGTCCCTGGTATAACACTATGACCAAATACATTTAGTTTTGTGATTTTTCAATTAATCGCAATTAACAGGATAGCTTTTGAAGATTATTCTTCCCCATCAGTAGGATATTTTCGTATCCAATATTGGATGCATAAAACCTTGTACCTCCAACGTAACGCTCTCGTTTTCGAAGTCCCCTAAATATTCATTTATTCATTCATTCAGAATGGATTCAGATTTTACTTCAAACAAAGGATCACTGAATCAACGATAGTCCTACGTCACCATTGCGGTTATACCATAGATATAACCCACTTTCTGTTTTTTTCTAGTTTTATTAAATATTTTAGCTATGATTTCCGATGTTTTTTTCTGGAATTTGTTTTTCTATTTTTAATTTTGTCTACGTTTTAGATCTTGGTTTTTGAAATGTGGTTTTCAAAATTTTTATTTCATAACTGTGGTTTTTGGCTTTGGTTTTTTTTTGTTGTTTATCATAATGTTTTGATTATCGTTGATGAATTTTTCCAAATATTCAAATTATTGAATTTTTGAATTCAGCGAATACAATTGAATTGAACACACTCCCTCTAATTTTCATAACCTTTTTTTTAAATTTTGTAATACTTTATTTAAATCGGTTGTTTCATTCTCGAGTCAAGTCGTGACGTGCGGCCACCAAATCCTTTTGATTATGAGTTTCTGAATTCTTATTCCTGTTTTTGTTTTCTAATTTTCAATTTCTGATGTCTGATGACTGATTACTGATTACTGGTTTATTGATTTCTAAATTCTAAATTCTGATTTCTTAATTTCGAATCTTGTTCAAGCGAAAGTTCCGCTAGGATTGTTAGTGCCATCTAAGAAGAAGAACCACATTTTCAAAATCTATTTCATCTACGCGCAACATTATGTCGTTGAGAGATCTATTTTCAGTTTATCGATGAGAGTCGAAAATGTAAATCTAACAGTGTCTGGCGACATTGGTTCTAAGCAAAATGTATCGATCATCGAATTTATTTTTACATTCGACCCATCATAGAAAATTTAGAATCATCGAAATTATACAGAATCCCCATTCTGAATACGAATTCATACTGACAACTAAAATCCTGGTTCATAATGGTTTCACTCCAAGCCATGATAGGAATTGTAAAACTACGAACACGATTAATTTTATGTTTCTCAAAAATGACGCAAAAAATAAATACACGCCGTTCTATTGGTCATGAAAATGAAAATATATAAAACTCACGTGCTTGACTTGACTGTTCAATTATTTTCTAACCCTTATGGAAGCGTAACAAATGTCTCCGTGCGTAAGTTCTGAAATACCATAGAATTAGATTACCAATATTGGATCGACGATCTGGTTCCTCTTTTTGCAATCGCAGTGGAAGTTTTTCTATGTATTCTTTTTGATATATCTCAAAGAATTGTTATCATCTCCATGAAAGGAAAAATCGCATTAAGGCGAAAGGAATAAATCTTTTTTTATGCTAGAACACCGAAATTCAACTGAATCGATCTGCATATTTTACACCTTTAATTTATCAGAATTGTCACATTCAATTTATCGCATTTTGTTTCCGATATCGTCATTCAATACCGGGCCAAGTTATTTGCATAATGTGGACACATAAATCTTGCCTTAAATCGATTCCTCGTTGAGGTCGGCTATAATCCGTTCTATTTCAGGTAACGCTATTTTATCGCGCTTGTTTTTTTTTCCTTTAACTCCATCCGTAGCTCATAACTTTGAATGGTTTCTTATGTGTGTTCGACCGTCTGAAGAAACCCCACCGACGCGGTGTCTCGCACATAAAACCAAACTAACCTATTTCCTTTTATTTTATCTTTATTTCCATTCCCGATTTTGCTTTTCCAAACAACAACCAACACGACGACGAACATGAACAACAAACAACCACAACAACAACAACAACACGACCGTTTACTGCTAATGTCATCGGTGTTTGGGATGCGCGTCTTCAAAAACAACATCTTACCCACCACTGCGCTGTTGCACACACACTCACTCTTCTTCCAACGTGTGCATGACGACAACGACATCAACGGCACACAACCGGTTGGTTTTGGCGCGGGGTATTGAATTTCACATGACCTGTCGTCTGCCACTGTGTCTCCAACCTGATGCCGCGACAACCCGGGCGACGCGCATTACGTCTTCTTCTGTTTCACTGTTTTTTGGGACGGACACCTCAAGGTTGCGTTCTGGTTCAGGGTAAGCAAGCCGCACGTGTCTGAAACGACGACAATCAGAGCTTGACCCGAATGCTATGCATCCCGGTTATTTAGGATGATCAGCATGCGAACTTTCTTTGAGACTTGCATGCAAGTTGCCCATTTTGCTCATTTCTCATATAGTTTGTAAACTCATTACCCCAAACATTCCATTTTCGAGCAACAAATTGCTTCAAACAGCTTGCTGTCACTATCATGCGCTAGTTCATATTTTTCCACTGGAGGAGCGTTTCGTCGGATGTCTATCCACCGGATGCATTCAATCAGAGCGCTGTGATTTAGTTGTTCCCCGAGCTCTATGACCTGCTCTCTGGAACTGGATGAGCACGAGATGAAAGAAGCGAAAACAAAGTCACACCACGCCTGGCCACCAACCCCCTTATCATACCACCCATCACCCACAGGAGATAATTTAGCGTTGACTTTTTATTGACCTGGGAACCGTGCGCGCGAGAACGCCGCGTTTTCAGTTTTCCTCACGGTACCTCACTAATAATGCTGGTCTCAATGCCGCGCATCACAGATAAGAGCCCCATGTGATGGGACCGTATTTGAGGTCGATCCATCACCATCATCAACCTTGCGAAACACATTTACCAAGGGGGCGCGGGCGGCCCCCTCGCCTTGGAAGATGTGGTGGAGGAGCAGAAGGGAATCGCGTAATTATCCTCATTCGAGTTGAGCGCGCAATCGCTGCTGCTGCCGCATAGAAAGCAATTTGAGGTCTGGAGTGATACACACCTATCACTCAGAGCAGGTAATGGAGAGATAGATTGCGAACACATGCGAGATGAATTAACACAGAAGGTTTCTTGCTCGCCAGATGTCGTTTTCACTTTGCGTTTAATACCTTTTCTTATTTCTTGACATTTGCGAAATAAAATGAAGTTTGCACGAGAGCAGCAGCAGCATCCGCAGCAGTTGATACGTTTCATTTGATGAAGGCTTCAATTATAATCATTAGGGTCAGAATCGCAAACGATTATTAGTATCTGCATTTAGCCGCGATTTATTCGTTTTCATCTCATTCCATTTGCGCTCACGTTCATTACAAGGGTTTTTTTTTAAATCTGTTTCACAGAATATCTACTCGACCTAATCATAAAAATTAGCCAAATACTTGAAGTTAATTCACTCTGTAAACTTTCCATCAATAAATATTTACAGCTAACTGAAATTGTGACAAACCGTTGATTCGCTTTTTGCGTCTCGCTGTTATGAACCTTCGATTTTGCTTTATAAATCACAGGACTGGCAACGATCAACGAGTTATGATCGAATCACGTGACGGTGAATCACATTTAGAGATAGCAAAATCAACGAAGGCTGCGAGCGACTTGATTCGAATAACTGCATCGCGCGACGCCCCGCGACGCCCCGCGCGATGCAGTTATTCGAATCAGTTTACACAACATTAGATACTCGTATGGCAGATACCTCTTTCCTAATTTTCCAATTTTGCGGGGCAAAACTGAATACAGTGATGTTAAGAAACAGAGAAACATAAAAACAAGATAGAAAAACATACAGGAACAATTTCACAATATGTTATCAGAGAAGAAAGGGAGACGAAGACGGAAACCGAAAGAGAGAAAATACGAAAAAAACAGAAAGTAAGAAAGATAGAAAAGTACACACAAAAACACAGATGGAGATGTAAAAAACATACTGAAAGGTTTTCGACACCTATAATTCCCAAAAAAAAGATATTTGGAAAGCAGTTCAATATTTTTCAGTGTAATACAGTAGAACCTCGATTATCCGCGAAAAAGTCTGCCAAAGTCACCGCGCATAACGAAAATCGCGGATAACGCAATACTAACGGACTAAAAATGAGGTGCAAATGCGGAAAAAAAGACATTTCAGCATGAAAACTATGTTTTGTCAATCCAGAAATCATTAAACTATCCATCTATAAGGTTGTGTACAACAGTAGTCAGATAATCTGAAAGTCATGACCAAACAAAAGAGCACTAATCAAATCACTAACAAATTCCGGAAAGCCCTATTTACTATGGAATTCGCTTTCGCGGATAATCGGGGTTCCACTGTACCTTTTACTGTGAAAAGATCAAAAGTTGGTCAGGCGGTTCAAAAGTTACAATTAAAAAAAAGTGTTCGTCGAAATCAATAAAACAATGAAAAAAAATAAATAACTCAAGAACAAAAAAAAAATATCGTCCTGAATTATGATACGATATGTAAAAAAGTATCAACTTTCCAAAAAAAAAACATGAACATATTTTTTCCGAAATGAAACAAAGGTGCGTCGTTTGAGCCGAATCAGAGCATTTTTTTCGGTCAATCTATTTTTCATAGAATTACTTCATATCGAGACTGAAAACTTCAATCTTGAATCCGAACATGTAACATAAAAAAATTTTTATGTTAATGTTCAAAATATTAAGCTACAATTTGGAATATGTGTAGTTAAACAAGACGGCAAGAAAGAGTTTAGTTCAAAAACAATGACGAATATTGCTAAACGGGAAAACAACGCATAAATAGTAGATAATCACATGTAGAGATACAACAATGTGAACTCGTTTGCTCAATATTTTCCTTCCGTTTTTCCCGACAGTAAATAAAACGATGCTCTCTTTTTTCTCTTTCTTTTTATTCTTCTCCTTCTCCTTCTCCTTCTCCTTCTCCTTCTTCTCCTTCTCCTTCTCCTTCTCCTTCTCCTTCTCCTTCTCCTTCTCCTTCTCCTTCTCCTTCTCCTTCTCCTTCTCCTTCTCCTTCTCCTTCTCCTTCTCCTTCTCCTTCTCCTTCTCCTTCTCCTTCTCCTTCTCCTTCTCCTTCTCCTTCTCCTTCTCCTTCTCCTTCTCCTTCTCCTTCTCCTTCTCCTTCTCCTCCTTCTCCTCCTTCTCCCTCTCCTCCTTCTCCTTCTTCTACTTCTCCTCCTTCTCCTCCTTCTCCTCCTTCTCCTTCTCCTTCTCCTTCTCCTTCTCCTTCTCCTTCTCCTTCTCCTTCTCCTTCTCCTTCTCCTTCTCCTTCTCCTTCTCCTTCTCCTTCTCCTTCTCCTTCTCCTTCTCCTTCTCCTTCTCCTTCTCCTTCTCCTTCTCCTTCTCCTTCTCCTTCTCCTTCTCCTTCTCCTTCTCCTTCTCCTTCTCCTTCTCCTTCTCCTTCTCCTTCTCCTTCTCCTTCTCCTTCTCCTTCTCCTTCTCCTTCTCCTTCTCCTTCTCCTTCTCCTTCTCCTTCTCCTTCTCCTTCTCCTTCTCCTTCTCCTTCTCCTTCTCCTTCTCCTTCTCCTTCTCCTTCTCCTTCTCCTTCTCCTTCTCCTTCTCCTTCTCCTTCTCCTTCTCCTTCTCCTTCTCCTTCTCCTTCTCCTTCTCCTTCTCCTTCTCCTTCTCCTTCTCCTTCTCCTTCTCCTTCTCCTTCTCCTTCTCCTTCTCCTTCTCCTTCTCCTTCTCCTTCTCCTTCTCCTTCTCCTTCTCCTTCTCCTTCTCCTTCTCCTTCTCCTTCTCCTTCTCCTTCTCCTTCTCCTTCTCCTTCTCCTTCTCCTTCTCCTTCTCCTTCTCCTTCTCCTTCTCCTTCTCCTTCTCCTTCTCCTTCTCCTTCTCCTTCTCCTTCTCCTTCTCCTTCTCCGTCTCCTTCTCCTTCTCCTTCTCCTTCTCCTTCTCCTTCTCCTTCTCCTTCACCTTCTCCTTCTCCTTCTCCTCCTTCTCCTTCTCCTTCTCCTTCTCCTTTTCCTTCTCCTTCCTTCTCCTTTAATAATTCCATGACGGTACAAAATGAGTGGTCAGAAATTTTTTTCTGAGCTTTCGAGTTTTCTTTTGTAACCTTTATTTTGACAATCAGAATGAAATGCCTTGGGTGTTTGAATAGAAATATGAAATGTTTATTCCATGTTCAAAGAAAAGACAACACTTATATAGAATTGGAAAAAAAGGCATTCGATTTTTCAAAGATCAATCCTTTGGTACCCATTTAATCAGTGAATCGATTACTACGCCGTTTAGAAAATCGATCCATCAAGATCGATCTTTTTCGAAAGATCGTCCAATCTTAAACCGCACGACGGGTACTCGTTTGAACCGGGTTTGATCCGGGTGAAATACTGAGAATAAAAATTAAGAATATAGTTGAAAATACTTTAATTCCAATTCTTTCATACAGACTCTAAAACATAACCCGAAAGTCGTAGGACGACACCAAGGATTGTCAATTTTACAATTTTGTTTAATATTCAATTAGTTTTTCAATATCTAAATTTCAACCTCTCCAACACACCCAAAAACATAATTTCCATTAAAAATAATCCACAAATTATACTATGCGGTACTTTCGCAGAGCGGCAACAGAAAATCTGAACCGAATCGGTTGTGCGGTGGCAGCGGAGGCGATAGCAACTGCAGGGGAACACATTTTAAATTTCTGTTTTCAACCAAAGAACACAGCTCTTACTGCTGGAAAATACATTCCTCACATCCGGCTTGGAGTGCACTGCAGTTTGAGGCCACTTCAACCCGGAAATAATTCTCGAATTCGTGAAAATTTTATGGTCGATCGGAAAAAAGTCACCAATAAACCCGAAAACACTTCTAAATTTACACAAGCTCATTTTTGGCAAAAAAATATAAAAACCAAGTCGCTTTTTAATATTGTGGATATTACTTCAGAATGCATTTAGCTCTTTGAAATAATTCTACAATAGGAAATTACAAATGGTTTGCGTGCTTTTATGGAAAATTCAAAATTGCAATGCGGTTTGACATCATTTGTTCACGGCTATTTCTCTGAAGCGATTTCATTCCTTTTCTCTTTTCTTCGCATATTAGATTAACTCAAAAATATCGAAAAATGAATTTCTATTCAAATTTTTCATATTTTTTTTACGAATCACATGCTTAAATGAATTGGATTGGAAATTGTAATCACAAATTTCTGCCATACAAACGAAACACAGATTACTGCAGAACTTGAGAATTAATCAAGCAAATAGAGCCAAATTTGACATGTGGAGGTGTTAGAGGGAACGAAACGTTTCTATGGTAAATAAATACTCCTCCTGAAACACAAATTTTCTGCATAACCTCGAGAACTAATAAAGTAAATGGAGCCAAATTTGGCATGTGTAGGTTTCATGGGGCACGAAACGTTTCTACGGTGGTTCGACACTCCTCCCCCCTCTCTAAGGGGGGCTGGAATACAAAAGAAACGCAATTTTTTGCATAATTCGAGAAATAATCAAGCAAATGGAACCAAATTTGAAATAGGTTTGAGCTGTACATGTTTCTATGGTGATTGGACACTCCTCCCCTTTTCAAAGGTGGGAGGGGGGTTGCATAACTCGAGAAATAATCAAGCAAATGGAACCTAATTTGGCATATTGAGTTTTTAGAGAGTAATTAACACCCATTAATTCTATGTTGGTTCGACACTCCTCCCCGCTCTCGAAAGGAAGCTGCCATACAAATGAAACACAAATTTATGCACACCTCGAGAAAAAAATCAAGCAAACGGAACCAAATTTCGCATGTGAGGGTTTTACAGGACAATAAATGTTTCACACTACTCCCCCTCTCGACAGGGGAAAAGGGGCTGGCATACAATTGAAACTCAAATTTTTGTATAACTCGAAAACTAATCAAACCAATGGAACCAATATTGGAATGTGAGGATTTTACAGTACAATAAATATTGCTATGATTGTATGACACTCCTCCCTTCTCTAGAAGGTGAACGGGGGTCCCATAAAAATATTATACGTATTGCAACCAACCGTATTCGAACCATAATAATCTCAACCAATCATATTCGAACCTGGTATTATCCCGTGTCGGGCACACGTACATAGCATTGGAGACAGCAACATCCCAACAACGAGAACACTCGAGCCGACCGCGAGTAATCGGTTACATATTACTAACATAGATAATAAGAAAAACTGTCAAAATATTGAATTCCCGGCCCCGTCAGGCTAACGCCATATGAGCCTTGATAAAAATATATATTTTGGAAAAAAAATATTCGAACCAAACATGACAAATGAAAATTTTCGGAAAACAATGAAGGAAAATGGGAAAAATGCGGAAAACTGAATTCCCATATGTTCTTCAATTACATCGTGATGAGCATTGTTAGTCCATTTGATGTTTGATGTCTACACACATCTTCTTCTTCTTCTTGTATGGCGTTAACGTTCCCTGTGGAACTTTTGCCGTCTCAACATATGCATTAACTAGCGTCATTCATTAATACTTAGTTGAGATTTCTTAAGCCAAATAACACGCCTTGAATGTATTCCGAGGGGCAAGCTCTAGAATACGCGTGACCACAGTGCAAGTCTGAGGAAATTTCTTTGACGAAAAATCCTCCGGCCAGAACGGGAATCGAACCCGCACACCCGGCATGATAATGTGAGACGCTAACCACTCGGCCACGGGTCTACACACACATATATATATATATATATATATATATATATATATATATATATATATATATATATATATATATATATATATATATATATATATATATAGTGTGTTAATGAGGAACAGATACAGAGAAAAAAAAGAAAGATAAAAATGAATAATTCGTTATTAAAATGAAGATAAACGAAAAAAAGTAGTAAGGGCTGAAGTTTAGAAGAGAATTAATAGCAATAAGAAATTTCAGATACTGAGAGGAATAAAGAGAAACAAAGAAAGAGATAATGGAAAGTGTTACAGAGGACTAACACAAAGCAGGTAGTAAAAGAAAAAAATATGGAACCGTCTTTAAATTTTAATCCATTAAAGAAAAATGTAAAAATTTATTTTTGTATTTTTTTTTGACGAATGCTTTTGGTGTGATTTCGATTATTGGTGATAAAAAAACCCTAATGTTCAATTTTTTTTCCGATATCCCATTTTCCGGCAAATGTCGAAAAATCTAAAGTTGGTCAAAACCTGCCTTTTATCTCCAATAAGAAGCTGAATGGACTGGTTTTTTTTTCCTAAATCACAATGTGTGGTCCTTTAGCAGAGTAACATGGTAGCTAATAATTTCCCACGTTGAGCCCCGCGTCACTCCATAGGGGCTATCATTTGGTGCAACAACATTACCATACGGTTGCTTTCCAAAAACGTGATTAATTATCAAAGTTTTTGTTCATCGTTAATGAGTTAATTTCCATTTTATAAATAACTTTTGTTGTAAACTCTTGACTTTCTTCACTTGCTCTTATTAAATTTAAAGACAAATTTAGAAATTTGAAGATCTAAAAATCAACAAATACGATTGATATTTCGAGCTACATAATGATCAAATAAATATTTCGCTTTGAACGATTACTTCACTTGAACGATTAGCGCAATCCGATTTACTCATACGCGAATCATTTCAAACTCCCCATCCATTAAAATCCCACCGGAGCTAATCGGACTCATTCGCGGATTAAACTATTGCGTTCCAATCCTCTCCGCTGCGGCAACCAACAACAATAACAGGCGGATGCGAAGGCACAATCATAGCACACCTGAAAGCACACACGATTGCACTAATTAGTCATGATAACTTCCCCGCTGAGCGGGCAATCAGTACAATCACATGAGCGGTTTTTGTTTTTGTTCGCGCTTTTTTTCCTTCTATTTCTGATTTTACACCATCGGGGAACGAAGTATTCCATCATCAGATCATGCATGCATGCATGCATCCATCCATCCGTGCATGCGCCACTCGCAATTTATGCTAATGACATGACGATCGCCGTCATCATCGTGACTGGAATAGTAGTAGAAGTCATGTAACCGCCAGAGGGGGCTGCTGGGTTGATTGTATCGTTGTGATTTTTCTATATCCTGTGGCTGATCTCAGAAAATCTAAGCATATTCTTTATTTATTTTTCTTTGCAGGTATGTATTGAAATAACCGTCGTTAAGAGATAGGAATAGACCAAACCAATTAGCTGTATTGGCTAGCATTAGGATTAGTGGTAAGTTTTATTATTTTCTCCAAGGACACCAAGAATCACTTGGGTAACTGAGACTCAATGATCACCTAATGGGGAGGTGGATTATGTTAAAATCCACGAAAGCCGAGGAAAGTTCAAACGGCACGACATGAAAAAGCCAAAAGTAAGGAACGGAGCACAACAGTTCAATATTCGTGCCAATGAGTGCGGTTGAACTACTTTCTTGCTACTTAAACATATTGTTAAGGAGTCACGGTCAGTGGCGGATATAATGCAAACCGAAATGAGGTGCGAAAATGTGCCACAGCAAATTCCATTTTCTAGGTTAAGGCGGTACTGATTACGTAGGTACGAACATTCGTTCGTTCGTTCGTTCGCTCGTATGTACGTGCACTGAGCGGTAGTCAATTTTAGACCAATTGCTAATGCTCTGGCATTATAAGACTTCTTTTTCTAGAGGGATCGGGTGACCGCGCAGAGGTATGGTGGCGACGCAAAGCGTATGCTTTGGCGCCGATGTAAAGTACACTTCGATGGAAGTGACCGTACAGAACAACGGTTATTATTGGAGTGTAATTGGGAGCCTCGAGAGTCTCTCCACAAGCGGAGAAAGTTTGCCTTGAGGAGGGAAGGTCTGGAGGTATTCAATTGAAGTTCAGGGTACTTAAATCTGGATGCATTGTTGGGCTTATTATAGCGCTCTTAGATAGTTCTGGAAGACTTTGATAGTAGATTATTTGTTGTTAGTTTAAGCTGTGGCAGACGGGAGCAGGGAAAAGAAATAACTTCGGTCCCACCCCGGAAATCCGATGCACTCTGGAATCCTATGGCAGGGACTATGGGGATATCAAAATATTATTATTTATGAACGACAAAACGTAGGTGAGAATAAATTCAGTCCGCTCTTCGGGCACATGTTTCATGTCGCCACCGCTCGACAAGATATCTCAAGTAAGTTTAGATTCGTTTTTGCTGATGAATTTGTTGGAAAACATTTGATTTTACAACTTTTAATTTAAAAAAAATAACAAATTCAAAATCCAATCCAAAAATTCAAAAAAATCTCAAAATCTTCAAAATTGAATTAAAAAACGTCGAATCGACAAAGGCGGAAATTGAAAAATTGAAAAAACATCTCAAAAAGTTTGGTAAAAACAAAAAAATTCGAATATTCGAACAAAATTGAAAAAAATGTTTGCAAAGAATGGGAATAGCAAATCCAAAATATCAACAAAGGATTTTTTTTTCAAAATAAAATAAAAATCTAAACCCAATAATTTCAAAAAGTCTACAAAATGAATCAAATTTAAAAAAAACTTTAATTAGCAAAAGGTTTTCAAAGATACGATATCTTTTTTTGCGAAATTAGAAAAAAAAATTAATTTTCGATAAAACATAAAAAACATAAAATATAAAAATAATAGATAAAAAATCCAAAATTCAAAATACGCGAAAATCTAGAAAATTTCGATAACCTACAATATCTATCATTTTTTTCAAATTTACCTAACCCACAAAATCTGAAAAATCTACGAAATCTAAAACAAGTCTGTAAATTCTAAATAATAAAAAATACAAAAGAGATCGAAAAAGTGAAAAATATATTCCAAATTGAATAGAAAAAGCGATGAGTCGAGCAAGTCCAAAAATGGGCATACAAATTCAGTGGCATCTCGCCCGCCTGTTCAAACTGTTCATAGAACAGGCCGACAATTCCAGAAAGATTTTTTTTTTTATTACTTCACATTTGTAGTAGAGGATGAAGAAGTATCGAAGGTAATTTATTTGTAAGTTCCATATTATCTCGAATATCCTTATTTTTTTTCTGTTTGGGTGAAACTGTGGTGAAACACCGCGAGGAATGTAATCTGATGGGTACACTTGACTACACCACACAACCCGTACGCAACACAACACAACACTACGAAATTAGTAGGAACGACAACTGGGTTCAAATCTTTCATTTTCGCCGTCAATCAAACACTTTTCTGCATCTTCAAGTGCGACAGGGCAAACGCAGTCATCTATGTATGAAGTGATCACTACTACTAATGCGCTGCTTTATGTGAAAAAGACATTTGATGTTTTCTTTGTTTTCTTCTGAACGATAGAATACACACACACACGATTATTGATTGAACGGGTAGCTCACGTCGCCTCTGTACAAACTAAAAAATGTAATGAATCAAAAAAGAAATACAAAAAAACAAAAAAGAACTTCAAAAAACCGAAATTTAAAAAAATTATAATTTCAAAATGTTGAATAATTAAAGCACAGAGCTCAATAGAATCTTCTAAATTGAATAAAAAACGAAAGATTAAAAAAGTGACAAAATCGAAATTTAGAAAAAAATATAAAAATCAAAAATTATTATGAACATCGAAAAAATTCGATAATTTGAACCAAAATTAAAAAAAGAAAACATAAATATTCATAATTTACAAAATAAAATAAAAACGAGTAATTCACAAAATCCAGAAATTCTAATGAGAAATTGAAAATCAAAAATATATATAATCTAATCTAAAAATTTTACAAAACTTTCAAAACCATCAAAACTTCCTCAATCGAATCGAAAAGGCGAAAAAAGGAAACAAAAAAATGATCTAGACGACTACAAAATCTGGTCCACAAAATTTACATTATTAACAAAATTTACAATAATTTTATACAAAATTTGAAAAATAAAAAAAAACAAAAGATCTAAAAATTCAGTAGATATCTTTTTAAAAAATGCAATTTAAGAAATCTGAAAAATATGAATAATTTCAAAGTTCGAATCGAATCGAAAATACGAAAAATAAAAAATTCGAAAATCTAAAGAGAAATCAATAAATGGAAAAAAAAACAAAATAAAACAATTCGAACAAACATCGAGAAAATTTCAAAACTTTATAAAAATGTTCAAATTTCAGATCAAAAGAATCAAAAATTTGAATAACCATCAAAAAATTTAATGAAATCTGCAAAATCCAAAAAAAAATCAAAAAGTGGAAAAAATTAAAACCAAATATAAAATCCTCCACCTTATCTACAAAATCCAAAAATCCTACAGGACCTAAAAATATGCAGCGCCTTAAAATCTTCGGAAATTAAAATTCAAAAAATATTCAAAGAATTAGAAAAACCTAAACTAAAAAATGTTCGTGAAAAGAAACTACAAAAAACATCAAAATATTCTATTTATTCTATAAAATTCTACAAAATTTAGAATGTAAATCTGAAAAATCTAAAAATAAACTACAAGTATCAGAATTAAAAAAACGATAAGGGTGATATAATCGAATAATCGAAAAAAGTTAAAGATTTAAAAAATAAACATTACGAAAAATCGAGGGAAGCAAATTTTTTGAAAATTCGAACGAAAATGTACAAAACCTACAAAATATTTAAAATTATTAAAATGTTCAAAACTTTTCAGTTTTTTTGGAATTTCCGAAATCTTGAAAAAATTAAAAGCTGAATAATCTTTAAAAAAAACATTAAAATCTTTAAAATTGAAACCAAAATCCATCCTTGAAATTTTTGAAATCTTCGGATTCAACATCATATTCAAATCTAAAAATCTTATCTTATTATATATTTTAATTCCAATCAAAAATGCAAAAACATCTAAACAAATACATTTTCTTAAAATTATAAACAAATAAAAAAAAATATTTAAAAATCTTAAACACCAAAAAAGAAAACAAATCGGGAAATTCAAACAAACATTGTTTTTTTTTGAATCAAGAAAATCAAAAGATCTTTAATATCCTCTTAACCCTTTTTTACATGATTTTTTTCTTTATTGGGGTGTAATAAATCAAGGTCCTGACACGATCAACTTAAAGGGAAAGTTTTTGGCATTCAATGTTATGGGAATTTCCACTATTATACAAAGAAAAGGTTAACTTTCTGAATCGTATCGAAAAAGAAAAGAAAACTTTGATCGAAAATTTAAAAAAAATTGCAAAAGCAATAAATTTAAATAACCAAAAAAAAAATGGAACATCGAGCAAAAATAGAAAAATATATATGAAATCAAAAAAATCTACTGAATCTATGAAACTTTCTCTAATTTCGAAATGTTGTAAATCATATCAAAATAGCGCGGGAAGGTGACGGAAAAAAAACGCACAAAAAAAATTTAAATGGAAAATCGAAAATATCGACAGAACTCCAAATTGAGACCGAAAATTTCGAACAAAAATCTTCAAAAAATAATAAAATCAAATTAAAAAAAAACTATAAATTAAAAAGCAACGGAATTGAATATTCCAACGAAACAATTATAAAAATTTTTAAACAAGAACAAAGTAATAAGAGAAAAAACAAAAGATTTGGGAAAAAACGAGACATAAAAAATATAGTAAATCGAAAATTCGAGCAAAAATCTAAAAATATAGCAAGTCAACGAAAAACCTTTTTAATCGAATGGGAAAAAAATGGAGAAATTGAAAAAGAAAAAAAAAGAAAAAAAACGCAAAAGAAATGAATTTTAAATTTTAAATCAAAAGCATCAAAATCAAAAATTTGAACGAAAATTTAAAAAATCTGCAAAAGTTTCTTAGTTTTTTAAATGAGTTAAACCCTATAAAAAATCAAGAGTCTTAAAGCAAAATTAAAAAAATACAAATTCTAAAAAACAACCACATTTTCTAATTGAAAAGAAAAACGAAAAGGAAAAATGAACTAAAAAATTTGAATATTTAAAAAATATAAAATATAAAAAAATATAAAAAATATAAAATTTCAAGAACAAAACTGAAAATTCGATCAAAAAATAGAGAAAATTTTTAAGATTCCAAAATTCTAAATCTGGGAAATATTTAAAATTATTGAATCTTCAAAATATTTAAAATATGAAGATAGTTTCAAAATCATTAAAAACCAAGATTGGCAACAACATCAGAATTTCGAACAAAGATAAAAAATATATTAAAAATATTTTTTTTCACCGTTTCAAGCCGTACTGGGATAGCACTTCTCGATCCATCACAATCGCCGAGATATTATGGTATACGAAAAGATCGACCGACACGTCACCGTCATCGATTTCGCTATTCCACTGAACCAAAATCTGGAGGATACCCACGGTCGCAAAATTTGTAAGTACCGACCATTGTCCGTGGAGCTCAAGGAACTGGGGGCTAAGGAAGGTCCCAAAAGTTGTTCCAGTCGTTCTCTCTGGAACTGGGATTGTCCCGGAGACACATCTAGAAGCTCTGAAGGTGTTGAATATGGAGAAGGAATTGACCGGCATCCAAAAATCGGTCATCCTTAGACCCTGCGCGATTGTCCGACAATTGCTCGGTCAAGACTAAAAAGCACGAGCATGCGGATACGTGCATTCCGCAGAGCTTCCCCTTTGGCATCCAGAAGCCCGGGGGTTGGTGGATAAATAAGCAATTAAAAAAAATAAATGAAAAAGTCAAACATCCAAACTGAGAATTCGAACAAAAAAAATATAAAATCTCAAAAAATCTTCAAAATCTTAAAAAAAAATTAAACCATAAATATCTTCAGAATATATGTTCAAAACCAAATAAAAAAACCGAAAATTGGCGACGAAATCGGAATTTTAAATAAAGATAAAAAAAGAAAAATAATAAAAAAAATCAAAGAAAAGGAAAAAAGCGAAAATTTGAACAAAAAATAGAATATTCTATAATCTTGACAATTGGAAAAATCGATAAAATGGGAAAACGAAAATTCAAACAAAAATGCAATATAAATTGGAACTAAAAAAATATAATTTTTTTTTAAATCCAAAAATCAACAAAAATTTAAAATTTTTATGAAATCTTCCAAATTATATTGAAAATTGAACCAAAAATTCATAAAAATAATAAATCAAAAAATCATTAAAACAAAAACTAACAAAAAAAGTTATTTAAAAAACCTCTAAAGATTAAAGTTAAAGGTTGTATCTGAGTTACGATCGCATGATTGACGTAGAGCTACGTTTCGATATTTGTTGCATTTTTCTTTTGAATACAAAATTACAAAATTAAAAAATTAAATTACAAACTTAAAAAACACACACACAAACATATGTGAAATTGTAGTGCCTGAAATCAAAACTTTCGATGGGTCACGAAATACATCGTCAGTTACTGTCGTCATGTATTGAAGCACATTCGATTTTCGGAATTTCGTCTAGCCGAATCGAGAAATATTCGACCAAAAAAAATTAGCAAGTATTTCTATTTCTTCTGCTGAACGCATCAATCAAGCGAACCCAGCCACACAATACAATGATCCATCAATTAGGGATGAGAACAAACGGAGCAAAGGCTCAGGAAAATAAATGACGCCCAGTGGAGGAGATACGGGTTGTTGAGGCGTGCGATAAGTTATGGATTTCAACGCTCATTATCAATTCGCATCGGCAGAGCAAAAGAAAACCACCGCTTGATACAAATAAACAAATAAACGGAAGGCGAACGACCGGTTGGATAGAGGCGAGCCTTTCAATATCACGGCCAGCCAGTTGAGAATCTCATTATCAACACCCGCACGGAAGCCACTTCCAGTGCTGCCGTATCGTGATATGCTTATTATGCACTCTCCCACCCACCCTAACTGGGCACTTTCGATTAATGATCAATAGCGCTAGATGGCGTTGCCGTGTGTGTGTTGTGCTGCACGAGGCGGCTAACGAACCATGGCATCGCCGCCAACGAAAGCGAAAAGATATTTGAAAGTACGACCGGAACAATCCGCGCGGTGTGTTGTTCTGTTGGTTGTCGTTCCACCCCTTCTCTCACAGGGTGAAGGAACTGCAAGCCGCCAGGTTTTCGCGCGCTAACTGACTTGGTTGGTGGTCAACCCAATACCGAAGCCGCAAAGCTAAAGGAGAAAAACAAACAAACAGAATATATTGCCCCGGTGGTGGATCTCTTCGTTACATTACATCCGCTGAAAGAGGGCGCTGCAGCATGATTTATGGGAGGGAGGTGTAGACCAGTGATTGATTACAGCGATTGAGTCTTTTCTTCTAATTGCTTTCTGTTGTTTTCGTCATGGCTTATCGGATATAAGATTTTTTGCTTGACGGTGTCTAAAATATCGCCTAGAGGAAATTTAGGGTTAGAGAGAGGATATAAAACAAGGTCTTTACTCACGTGACACTGAGAAAATACAAACCACGTAAACAGAAGTTTGCAAAACGAAACTTTAAAAAAATAACTCATAGATGAATGTTGCGTCGTCACAACCGTTTTGTAAAAAAATCTAAAAAATCTACAAAATTTCCCTAATCTTCTAAATGGATTAAACCGAATGATATTCTAAAAGTCTCAAAACAAAATTAAAAAAAAATACGTGTTCTAAAAAATCAACTATATTTTCTAATTTTTTGAAAGATAATCGAAAAAGCTAAAAAACAAAATAGGCGACAAAATTGAAAATTCTAACATTTAAAAAAAATTAAAAACATAAATTTTCAACATCTAAACTGAAAATTCGAACAAAAAAATTGAATAAATCTTAAAAAAATCTTCCAAATCTGAAAAATTTTTAAAATTTCGAATTCTCCTAAATCTTCAAAATTTGAAGATGATTTCAAAATCAAATAACAAAACGAAAATTGGACATTAGAATTTCGAACAATTTTTTTTTAATTAAAAAATTATAAAAAAATGCTGGAAAAATGTAAAAAAATAAAAATAATTCAAACATCCAAACTGGCAATTCGAACAAACAATATATAAAATATTTAAAAAAAAATTGAAACCATGAATATCTTCAGAATTTGAAGATATGACAATTGTAAAAATCGATAAAAAGGGAAAACGAAAATTCAAACAAAAATAGAATATCAATTACAGGAAAACTTCGATATAACGTCACTCGATACAACGTTCATTTTACCTCGATATAACGTACACATTTTCAAAGTCCAAGGAATAATTCTTTGAATATTGTTTTTCTGAAAGAACAATAAATTATCTGTATTTTGATACTTAAGCTTGATTTGTACTACTAACCAATCCCGAAGTACAACTGTTTTGTGATTCTGGATTCTAAATGAATCAAATTTTAATCAACAATACGAAGGGAAACATGAGAAAGGTTGGCTTCGTCTTCTAGTTGAATTTATTCTTTAATCTCACACAAACAGCAACACAATAAAGTAATATAAGCTACGTTTCTTAGTTCTTTATTATGATTCGATATAACGTACAATTTTGAAAGTAAAATGTACGTTTTATCGAAGTTACCCTGTTAAACTAAAAAAAAACTATGAAAAAATCTGAATTGTTTTTATAAAATCTTTCAAATCATATTGAAAATTGAAACAAAAATCATAAAAATAATCAAAACAAACAAAAAAAGATTTGAAAAAAAAAACCCGGCCGCAAAAATCGAATTTTTGGTTTTTGCATTTTTGATAAGCTTATGCCCTCAGAAATGTTGTCCTAAAAGAAATTTTTCGATATTTTATTTCGTTGGAAAGTTACAGCCAATAGTATGAGGTCACTTCAAAGGAATATTGCTGTGCGAATTTTTAAACGCGTTCCTCTCGAAACCATGTTTTTAAACTGGTAATATCGATATCTCAGGACCTACTCGACCGATTTGTCTGAAATTTTTCATCAGCATGTAAAAATGAATTATCTTAAGTGTTACATAGCCGTTTTTTGATATCTCATTTTTTCGATTTTCTATGAGCTTCTGAACAGCGATTTTTCATGAAAAAAATACTCATTTTTAACAAAAATTGTCCTATGTAACGCTTTAGGTATTGTCCTAAAATTTTTAAATATTCATTAGAATTCGTTCTGCGACACTCCGTTGCTTCAGAACCGATGCCACCAACAAGGTATCGATTTTCAGACAGCATCTATGCATTCAACTGTCAACAGCGTAATAATCATTATTCGTGCAGTCAAAAAATGGAAAATACATCCTCGAATATACCTCAAACAATAATCAAAATACCCAAACACTTCACCTTGTTCCTAACATCCGAAAAAAATCACGAATGTTCATTATTTTTTGACGTTCCAGACAGGGGTTTGAGATACGATCGCATTATTTACTCCTTTACAAAAATGATTATTCCTCGTTTCTTGATTATTATTTTTTTTAACTATTTCACATTTTCGCTTATTTTCAACTATTTCACACTGTTTACTTGTTTTCTGTTTTTTTTATTCAATTTTCATTTATTCTGTTTGTTGTTATCATGTTTTTGTTTTCTTCCAAATTTTAAAAAATTTTGAAACCATAAATATCTTCAGGATAAGAAAATATGTTCAAAATCAAATAATAATTCGAAAATTGGTGACGAAATCGGAATTTCAAGTAAAGATAGAAGAAATTAAAAATAGAAAAAGCGAAAATTTGAACAAAAAAAATAAAAAATACTGACAATTGAAGGAATCGATGAAAAGGGAAAACGAAAACTCGACAAAAAAAAACAATATCAATTAAAACTAAGAAACTATAAAAAAAAATCTGAGAAATTACAAAAAATTACGAAATGAAAAAACTTTTACAAAATTTTCCAAATTATATTGAACATTTAAAAAAAATCATAAAAATAATAAATCGAAAAATCCTCAAAACAAAAGCTAGCAATAAGAATTCATTTTAAAAACAACTCAACAGTTGCAACATATGGGTTGTATTTGAGATTCGATCGCATGATTGACTCCTTCACAAATATGTCATCTCTTGATATCCTCTCGTTTCTTCATTATTTTATTCAAATATTTCACTTTTTCGCTTATTTGAAATATTTTTTTCAATATACATTTATTCTGTTTTTTTTATATCATGTTTTCGTTTTGTCATAAACTACTACGAAACTCGAAAAAAAAAATTAAGAACTAACATAAATAAAGGGTGTGTCACATCAAATTGCATTACGGAAAAAACGCTGTAGGAATTCGCCCAGTAGACCGATCCTTTTGAAAATTTTAGACAGTAAAATAAAAACTATTAAACAACTTTTGGCATTTTCTTTTTATTCATACTTCGAGCCCAAGCCCGTATGCTCTCACCTACCTCTTTACCCCGTCCATAAGGTTCTGTACAACGTCAGGTTGTAGTTTTTTTGAACAGAAATCCATTTTCTCTTGAAGTCCGCCTCCGAATTGACAACTTTTGGGTTCTTCCGGAGGGCCTGCTTCATAATCGCCCAATATTTCTCTATTGGGCGAAGCTCCGGCGCGTTATTCGGGTTCATTTCCTTTGGCACGAAGGTGACCCCGTTGGCTTCGTACCACTCCAACACGTCCTTTGAATAGTGGCACGAAGCGAGATCCGGTCAGAAGATGGTCGGGCCCTCGTGCTGCTTCAATAGTGGTAGTAAGCGCTTCTGTAGGCACTCCTTAAGGTAAACCTGCCCGTTTACCGTGCCGGTCATCACGAAGGGGGCGCTCCGCTTTCCGCAAGAGCAGATCGCTTGCCACTCCATGTACTTTTTGGCAAACTTGGATAGTTTCTGCTTGCGAATCTCCTCCGGAACGCTGAATTTGTCCTCTGCGGAGAAGAACAACAGGCCCGGCAGCTGACGAAAGTCCGCTTTGACGTAGATTTCGTCGTCCATTACCAGGCAATGCGGCTTCGTCAGCATTTCGGTGTACAGCTTCCGGGTTCGCGTCTTCCCCACCATGTTTTGCCTTTCGTCGCGGTTAGGAGCCTTCTGAACCTTGTATGTACGCAGGCCCTCCCGCTGCTTGGTCCGCTGGACGAATGAACTTGACAAATTCAGCTTATTGGCGACATCCCGGACCGAACTTCTCGGATCACGTCTAAACTGCTTAACTACGCGCTTGTGATCTTTTTCACTGACGGAGCATCCATTTTTGCCGTTCTTCACCTTCCGGTCGATGGTTAGGTTCTCGAAGTATCGTTTTAGTACTCTGCTGACCGTGGATTGGACGATTCCCAGCATCTTACCGATGTCCCGATGTGACAACTCCGGATTCTCGAAAGGAGTGCGCAGGATTAATTCACGACGCTCTTTTTCGTTCGACGCCATTTTTCCAAATTTACGAAAAATTGACAGTGAAGCATGGCCAACGTGATCTATACACTCTTATCTGATTATAAGCGAAAGCTGAAGATATAATTCCTAAAAATTAAATTTCTACAGCGTTTTTTTCCGTGATGCAATTTGATGTGACACACCCTTTACTCCACAGAAGTATGTCACAAAGTCCGTGATTAACATGTACACCGTGATTCTATAGATCCCCAATTTTTATTAGCACTTGTTAACAGTTGCCGCCAGTTGGACTGGGCACTGGTTTATTGTGAAGCGACCCATTACTTCCTAGTTACACATCCAAGAATCGTAATCGTAAAACGAACAAACTGATTCGCTCCGATTGCGAAAACTCACATTTCAGATTGTGTGCCCCGGCGAGATTCGCCAAAGTAACAATTTATTGCTGTGTCGTCCTGGAGATACAAACATCATCAGGGACGAGTGAGGAGGGGCAGCAAAGTGTAGGGATCAGAATAGTTACTCGGGACATTTGGGCGCTTCGATTGGGCACCAGCGAGAGAAGTAAAACGAAATAAGATTCTTCTTTTTCCGTTTTCCTGGGGACAAGCTTCCGAGAATCGTTTCGCTTTTAAGTGTCCCTCTTTCTTTCCGGAAAACTTTGGGATGAAATACTTTGTTTAGTGCACAAACGACAGGACAATCTGCTGCCAGCGAGTTTTATGTCCGTTATTTCTATGGTATTAAGCAGTGATTGGATTGTCGGGTAGAATTGGAGTTTTTTTTTTTGCTGTGGAGCAGTAAATTTAGAGTATAACCCAGATGGGAACAACGATTTCCCCGATTCCCTAACATCAGTCAAAATAACGGAATGATATAAACTGATTGAGTACAAAAAATGCAACGGTCCCAAAAATTATTCACGAAAAAAAGCACAATATAATGGAAAAAACCGAATTTCGACTAACTGTCTGTCATATGTTCCCAGTCTCTCCAAAACTCAGGGCTCCGCGGGCAAATGATGTGAATGTGGCAACTGGACCACGAATTTGAACCTTGGAATTGTGGCTGTTGAATTGGGGACCCCCTTGAGTCACCACCGCCGCGCTTGAAAGTTCTCCGAAGCCGCCATACATGCACGAGAGACGTTTTGTTAATTTGAGTCACGTTTATTTAGAGGCAAAACCGAAATACGAAATCTGGTTTCTCCCCCCCCGATGCGTCGCGAGTTCCACGAGTGTGGAAATTAAACCCGCTCACAACCGGCGGAATGTCACGATTTGCAAATCGTGGCTGAGCAATAAAAGTACAAATGAAGTGATTTTGCATATTAAAATTTTGGGGATTGTTTTTTTTTTGAGAATTTGATTCATTTTCTAATGTTCTGTTTAGAGTTTTGTATAGTCATTTTCAATTCTCATAAAACACCAATTGTTTTCGATTAAGAATTCTAAGTTCTCCTGCTAACCGCGCAGCTACTGACTTCTAACGTAGTATTATAGAGGTTTTAAATTTTCTGTTCCATCTTCAATAGCATTTGAGAAGGCCAATTTTAGGAAAAATTAAACTCTACCTCAAGGCCTTGAGAAAAGCTATCGGCTATTCTGGTGTCTTGTACATGGAGAACGAAGTGGTGTTTTGTACATGGAGAAAAAGCCCACAGTTTGGTTTGGGTTGGATTTTTTAAATTCTTCGTTTGAGAGACTTTCGGCATCATGGGCTGGTTCATCTCTATTGAATTAAATTCTTTATTTTCTAGAGGCTGTAAACTTGAAAGTTCTTTCCCCTTCAAAATGCTTACCCGTATCGTTTTGGTGCCTGATTTTCTAGTCCGTGCTAAGGAAACGGCTTGCAGTCTGCACAAGTATATGGAACATTAATAGTTCTCATCTCAACGCTATTTCAACAAATTAACTATAGTCAAAATATAATTTTCTATACTGCAACAGGTGGTGTCCAAATCGATTGGTGCCAAACCTCGTAAATCTATCGAGAAATGACTGCGCAATATGTGCTCATAATTAAACAATTTTTTCGTGACGCTCCAATTTTCGTTTTTTTTTCAATTTATTCCCCCAATCTGCTTCCGAAAGGGGTAATGCTACGTCAAAATATGGTTTTATTATTGGTTGGGATTGATTGAATTCAAAATTCAGAATGATGGTTAATAGGTTATCATGATTTTGTTATTAGAATCTTAGAATTTAGCAAAAAATAGATTAAATCCAAACAGATGAAACAAGTCTAAAATTTCATTTTTTAATCGATAATAACGAAAAGTTAAGCTTCTTTCATGAGATCCTCAATTCACGGATTTACACGATTCTTCAAAGGAACCAGGCTTTATTAAGGAATTCAATTTTGTGTTGCATCCTTTTTTTCAATGCAAGCATTGTGTTACCGCCGTGATAAAAGGAGTTTAATCACCCCACATGACAGAACCAAAAACATAGGAAAATAACAGCTGTAATATTAAATTTGTATCTGAATAGAATCAAATGTCATTTCTCTCCTTCGCCTTGTTTGTTTAGGCATAGAATGTTATGACCCTGAAGGAAAAGATAAGAAAGGAATCGAAACATAAACATGAGTCACTTGTTTATGTTGTCTCACGCATTAACCGCATAAGCAAGCATTATCAGCAAAGGATAGAAATGTAAGCAGACGGGAAAAATATTCTTTACCCTAGGCCGATAACGATGCAGTTTCGGTTGTTTGAATATGACAGATAGATATTGTCTCCCTTTCTTAGTTTTAACTTAGATTAAGAACCTCTGTATATAAACCTCAAAATTTGTAAAATAAAGTTAGTTCTATTCTACAGTTCAACCGGGACTGTTCTATTAACCTCTGTTCGTGAGGTCCGAAATCCTTCTGGTAATCCAGTAGAGAATCTTTTGGTTCCATTTCAAGGTGCATAGTCCTTCAACATAGTGAGGAAACTAGCTAGAAAACGAACCAGGCCAAGAGTCTCTATTGGATTCACCAGCGCACTTAGCTCAAGCGAAAACTCTTTTCTCCCTTCCAGTGTCATAGGCCTGCTGAATAGCAAGGCAACTAGAAGAAAGCGGGAAAGGCCGAGTAATAGCTTATTCTAAGCGCAAAAATAGTCCGCCAAAGAACAGTTGGTCCGCGTCGGTATTTTTAGTTTCGTCGGTTAAGAAAGTCTCGCTAACTCGAACCTTCGCACGAGGAGACTTTTAGAACGCGCGTAACACATTGTTTAGATTATTTTTGAAGTAAGTCCGTTAGCAACAAAATCAATCAATATACTGTTATTTTTATTAAAAATACATGAATACAAAAAACAATGAAAATTGATGATTAGAGTTGAAAATAAAATAAAAGAAAATGAATAGAATGAAATTGAAAAATAGGATAAAATAAATTGAAATTATAACTCATTAAATTGATTATTAATTTAGTTAAATCAATATTGATCGTTGCAGAAATTAATTTTAGATACCAAATAGTTCTGTACTCTAAGAGTAATGAAGACATAAAATAATTGGAAATAGAAATCTAGTTGGAATAGAGAGTTAACTTCGAAAAACAATATTCATTGATGACAATCAAATTGTAATATTGAACTCTGAAAACAAAAATTAAAACAGGATGATATGAAATAAAATAATAGAAAATATTTAAACAATTCATAAGTTCAAGAAAACTAAAATGCAGAAAAACTAAAATACGACAATGTATGTATTGTATGTCAGCCATTCCCATGCCAAACCGATATAATGGTTCTCAGATTTTTGCCAAAAGTGGTTATTTTGTTCTTTATGGTTAAACATTAGACTCGTCTTTTTTATTTTTTCGTTGAGGTGCGATGAGGTGTTCTCTAAGATTTGTTTGATACGCTATACATTACAATTCGCTAATCTCTAAACGGTTTAAGTTCATGAAATCTGGAAGAACTCCCTTTTTTCCCATAGATTTGTTCTGCCGATTTGTGTGCGAACCCTACCCGTAACTCGAACCTTTCTTAACAGATCATAAAGATGTTTGCATCAATGGATAGAAAATATTTCTACGCGTCTATCACAATTAATAAAATGTTATTTTTCAACGCTTGACATTTTACAGTTATTCAATTGTTCATCTCATGAAAAATAACATTTTATGAATTGTGATAGACGCGTAGAAATATTTCCTATCAATTGATGCAAACATCTTTCCGATCTGTTAAGAAATGTTCGAGTTATAAGCTTTTGAAATACAGGTAGGGTTGGCACACAAATCGGCAGAACAAATGTGTCGGAAAAAAGGAAGTTCTCCTGTTTTCATGAATTTAAACCGTTTAGAGATTAGCGAATTGTAATGTATAGCATGTCAAACAAATCTTAGAGAATTTTCGATTCGATTGGTATGCAAATCATAAGAATTCGTTCACAGTGAAAATAGTTTTTAACGTTAACTTGTTTTCGGATTTGGCACCCTTCCTGAAAAACGTAGTCCTACGTCCAAAAAAACGAAAATACGATACAACAAAAATACAAAAAATATAAAACATATGAAAGTATAGAAAAACATATTTTTGCCACTATTTCGTTTCTCGTGAGGGTCGAGTTTTGTAGTTCAATTGGGGGGATTGTTACCTTTAAAATATGATTTTTAAGATGGAATGATTGAATTGTCGTTTTCTATTTTTGTTTTTGAATCCTATGTTTATTTAATTTGGGGATTTTATTTAAAACTTGATTGATTTTCCAGTTTTATACTTTTGATTAAAAGTAGAAGATAACTGCAACAATTTAGCGAATATCATGAATAATGAGATTAGAGAGTCCAAACCAATCACTTGAACGAATTTTCGAAACACTCGGGACTCGATTCTCATATTATCCACCAGAGCTGTTTTCAATACCTCATGCCTAAGCAGTTCAATCCTCATTACTTTTCCATCTTTTAGGAACATTATAGATATACAACATAGTTGTTATGCATGGCCATGGGTATTGCATTCTATATAAACGACTATGTTTCTTTATACTTTAGTCATTGGACACACGATATTCCCTCGTTTGTATTGCGTGTCTTACTCATAAACCCACGTGTTGTTTTCATTTATAAAAAAAAATATATTATAATTCATAACTCAAAATGTAATTTGAAAAAAAAATTTAAAGGATCCAATCAAATTCTTTTATTATTATTCTAGGTTTTTTTTTATCTGTATTGTAGTTGCTTTCAACTCATTTGGCTGGTTCGTCACTTTTACTTCCATTTTTGGAAGAATGTCGGGAGTGAGAATTGAACTCGTAACTTTTAGTGCGAGAGGCATGGATGTTACCACTACGCCAGATCGCCTCCTCATACCAAACTTATAAACCTTTTGGTTTTGACACTACTCATAGTTGCGTTCCTCAGTTTTATATAATTTTAAATTTTTAGTTTTTAGCCATAGATATTGGAGGATTGAGGGTATAAAATGAAGATCTAAAAAGTAACAACGCAGAGATGTTTTTATCAATTGATTGGAAATATTTTTCGAACTTATTTCAATGAGGTTTTCGAAACAATCCATTGAATCATTGTAAAATGTCAAGCATCATATGAACGAAAATTCCACGTTATAATTGGTCCGTTGGTACGACAAATCTCTAATCGTGCCGTCATAAACGAGCACACCACGCACAAATCACCTGGTGAGAGTATAAACGATGTTATCGATACCTTCTATTTCAATGCATGAGCAGCATATGTTGAGATTTAATATAATGATATGAGATTTAATTCGAAAATTTTTAGATTGACTTTTTGTTGCTTTGCAGTTGTGCGAATTGCTCGTGCCGCTCAATGCACCTAACTCCTAGAATGCTTGCACTGCACCAGCACTCTATAAAAAATATAGGGGGTGGTTTTCAGGGCACGACCGCATTGTTGTCGTAAGACTACGGAATTATTTTATTCAATTCGCTTGTTTATCATTTATGCTTCGAAAACTTGGAATAACTCCTCAGGGGGAAATTTAATCGTTTATAAAACTATAATGGTTTTAAAGAAGCAGCTGAAGATGATTGTTTCATGATTCATTCCTGGGCTCGCGAAAACAATACACAAACTGGCCATATGTCGAAATTTGTGCCATTATCAATGCACATAGTGCACTCAGTATCCATCGTGAATGTTTTTCTTCTCCTAGTCACAAAACTGCTGCCACAAGATGGTTTATATTTGTTCCAACACCTTTGCCATCTTTATATTTCAACTTCACCTGACATGAAAACCGCGGTGCATCTTTTCATCGTGCCTCCCATTCAAGATCAAAATTGCGCTGTGATGTGACATTCTTCCATTTGCGTTATTGATCCTCCGAGGCGATTTTGCTCTCATACTTCGGATCAAACAAAACATCTGTGTGTGACTGTTGACTGCTCGCTGGCTGCAGCGAATGAATATTTTGCTCAAATGAAATTTCTTTTATACTCGTGGAGCCTTGTTAATATTTCTTTTCTACTTTGCATCTGTGCGTCAGTGGTAGCTCTGAACTGTACATGCCTTGTGCTAATTCTGAGAGTGTATTCAGAAGAAATTTTTTTCCGTTGGTTTCCCGAAACGAACGCAGTGTTTATTGTGTTGCTTTAATTTTATTTCTGCCTTGGTTAGAATGATACACGCTGGTTAGCTACAATTGTTTTCACAATTGTATGAACATATGCAAATTGTTATGCGCTTAGATCGACACAGTTTGAGGAGCACAGATTGAACCATTTAGTTCATGAGATTTTCTGTTCGGTCATGATTGACATTTTTCAGTTCTTTGTTTTAACAAAAAAATATTTTTCTTCCATGCAAAAATGTCTGTGATTTATCAAGAAATGGTCGAGTTATGGGAATTTTAAATATTTCATTATTTCGTTACTATTTCAATTTCAAGATATTCTTTTTACAACCATCACCCTACTGTCCTACGTTAAAAAGGTATATGAGTCTGGATCTAGGGGGAGTTGGGAGTAATTATATTTGTGTTGAGTTTTTTATTGCTCAGAATTCCGTAAATTTTTCTCTTCCGATAATTCAAATGGACGCCTTGAAAAACCGCTTGTTATATGAATATAAAAAAGGTTTCTATTTGAAAATTTTAATTTCGAATATATTTTTGAACTAAGTTTGGGCCAAACCAGATTATTTTTCTTTTCTTTTGACGTAGGATTACGTCTTTCGAGAATATATTGGGGTACAAATTGAAAATCGAAAATCGAGCACATCTTGAAAATTGTCCAATTTCAAACGCGTATCGCTCAGTCATTTTATGATGGATTGATAAAATTTTTGCATCAATCGATTTCGAAACTCCATAACATTTTTTTTATATTGAATAAAATAATATATGTCATGAAACTAACTATCGAGCTTGAAAAATCTCAACCCCTATCCTAACGGAAGTACCTACATCTGATTGGTCGAAATTGACGACACATGCGGCGGTTCCCTAATAGAGACATCAAAACCGAGCTGCCTAGGGGAAATTGTCATTGCAAATACATCAAAGTAGTGAAGCTTTTGTTCCCACCGAAATGTGTTTCCTAACAAAGACATCAAAACCAAGCTGCCTGGGGGAAATCAGCATTGCAAATACATGAAAGTAGGAGTAGCTTTTGTTTCCACCGAAATGTGTTTCCTAACATCAAAACTAAGGTGCTCGGGGGAAATCGAGGGGAATCGATTGCAAATATATGCAAGTTGGGGGCATTGTTTATATTGCAAGTGAGGTGAGTTAAATTTGAAACTTCAATGTTGGTTGCTTCGTGAAATTTCGTGTATTGTGAAAAATTTAGCGCAAGTGTAAGTATAGAATTGTATATGGTGGCATTTGTGTTAAAATGACTTGATATATGAAACGATTTACTTCAATTTTCATAAATAGAAACCAAGGTGTGTTCCCGCTCGTGAACTTATCGTTCGGTTTAAGCTGTCTGTTTTGTTGTGTTCATTTTCACCCAAGGAAAGTTCATACTGCGAGAAAAATTGGAAAAGTGAAGAAATATTCGAAAAAGTGATTTTCCATATCCTTTACATATAGTATTAGCTGTTGTTAGTCAAATTAAAATTCGCAATGGGTTGAATAACACTCAGAAAGCAAAAATTATAAAAGAAAAGTACCTTACACATTTCAAATATGTTTTCTTTATATTGAAGTAACATGTTTTTTTCTGATGAGAAAAAATGATGATTGTGTTCGGTACTGATAATTATCTTATGTTACATTGATGAGTTTTTTTTCTTCTTTATTTCATCCATACACAACACAGGAGGCATCTCGTCTAAAGTAACAGAGGTCGGTTTTCATCATATATCATTCCACTTCGGTATCTTCTATCTGATACGCACCACCTAACGACTAATTATCATCCTTGTAAACACTGGTGGAGTGAACAAACAATACCCAACAACCAAACAAAACGGCCCTTTTCAAGGACACCAAATCATTATCAAAGAGTTCAATTCTTCAAACATATCCAAAATGAACAGATAGCCTAACGGAATCCTACGTCAACTATGTGGTCGTGTCTCAGACACAACCCTCCTGTGACTTTTTTCATAAAAAATACCGCAACTAACGTAACGTAAGAAATTAAGTAAGAACGGATTTGTTTATTTTTGTTTCAGTTTATCGGTTAATTGATGCCTGTTATTGAATATTTGAGGATAATGCTAAATCCTTATCGTAACTCGTATCACAGTTTCAGGAACATTTATTTGAGATAGGAATTGAGCAATTAGTTACTAAAATGGAATTAGGACTTCAAAGATCATTCCCTCCGTAGCGAAAAACATAAAATGGAATTGACTGACTTCAATCTCTTCAATTTCGTCTCCAACAGGATATATTAGGCTGTCAAAAAAGTCCTGCGGTATTTCCGCGAGGTGTCGTTGTAAGCGCGTAGTTCTAGTTGTATTCATTGTATCGAGTCATACTATTGCTTGTTGGAAAGGTATTTTTGCGAATTAGCCGAGAAAGACCGGCATAGTAGCAGCCGTAGCATCGGTCAAGAGCTGGGGATAAGTCATCAAACCGTTATTAACCAGTTGAAGAAGCTTGGATTCACAAAGAAGCTCGATGTATGGGTGCCACACACGTTGACGCAAAAAAACATCTTTGACCGTATCGACGCATATGAATCGCTGCTGAATCGCAACAAAATCGACCCGTTTCTGAAGCGGATGGTGATTGGCGATGAAAAGTGGGTCACTTACGACAACGTGAAGCGCAAACGGTCGTGGTCGAAGCCCGCTGAAGCGGCTCAGACGGTGGCCAAGCCCTCATTAACGGCCAGGAAGGTTCTACTGTTTGTTTGGTGGGATTGACAAGGAATAATCTATTATGAGCTGCTTCCCTATGGCCAAAAGCTCAATTCGGACCTGTACTGCCAACAACTGGACCGCTTGAAGGTAGCACTCATGAAGAAGAAGCCATCTTTGATAAACAGAGGCCGCATTGTCTTCAATCAGGACAACGCCAGGCCACACACTTCTTTGGTGACGCGCCAGAAGCTCCGGGAGCTCGGATGGGAGGTTCTTTTGCGTCCGCCGTATAGTCCGAACCTTGCACCAAGTGACTACCACCTGTTTTTGTCCATGGCGAACGAGCTAGGTAGTCAGAAGTTAGCCACAAAAGAGGCCTGTGAAAATTGGCTATCCGAGTTTTTTGCCAATAAGGAAGCGAGCTTCTATAACAGGGGTATTATGAAGTTGGCATCTCGTTGGGAAGAAGTCATCGAACAAAACGGTGCATATTTGACTTAAAACAGATGATTGTAACTAATTTTATGAACAAATGAAAATTAAAAAAAATACCGCAGGACTTTTTTGACAGCCTAATATTAATACATACGACATAAAAATGGAATAATAAAGTAATAAATTGACAGGTCAGTTTTTCCTACGCTTCCAAGCAGATTGTGCAATCGCTGTGTTTATTCGTTACATCGCATCGGTTCCCTGAATATGGTGTATTTATTCTCAGCAAACCGCAACAATTACTCCGAGACACTCTCACATATCGGAAATTCATTTCCTTCCTCACCGGATGATAAAGCATGCAAGCAAATGCACAATCAAAAACCAGATTAATCACTCTTATCCCACAGCAAAAAGCAAACTGAAACCAAAATCGTTGCTGCCGTCAGTTCCCGCAAATATATTCCCCGTTGCAGCATTTCGCTTGCACATAATGTGTGTGCAATACACAAGCTGCACTTGCGGTTGCACAGTTTTGAGTAACGTAACAGAATTTGTGGTTTCCAATCATACCCACCACATCATGGGGGCAGTTGATGAAGCGAGGACAAGCACTGTCAAAGGATTTGATCGGTTAGCAGTGAGAGGGAACTAAATCAATTACGACTCAATCAACCTCGGCAAACTATCTGCCAAAAGTGTGGGAGGTGGACAAACTTTTCGGACTGACCTCTCGATTCCACCGTTAATTTGAAACTCGATTCTCGATTGGATGCGTATACATTTGTGCTGTTCGTCGTATGTGCAGTTTTTGCTGGCTTTCCTTCGTCTTGATTTGTATCTTGTCTCGAAAGTTGGTTGGTGGCATTGACCGAAAGTTCTTTTTTGTCGTTTTCTTCACGGCTTCGCGTTCCCATCGCCTTCGGAAGCGGAAAAATACGCAATTGGATGATTTGCGATAAATTATTCGTGAATATGAGTGGCGAAAGAGCCTACGATGTCATTTAAGCCGAGGTTGTGAGAGGTATATCTAGGCAAAATTAATACCAATTAGCTTCCGAGTTGTTGTTGAATAGTGTTATCCAATCAGCACTTTGTTTGTTTGGTTTTTCTCCACCGCAAGCGGGGAAAGTCCGATCCGTCCGGGGATCAACCTCCAACGCTATTGAAAATAACTCTGCGCGCGCGATGGGAATGACCTTGTGGCTGCTGAGTTTTGAGAAGCTAACAATTACACCAGCCCAGAAGCTACCTGCAGCGGCAGCTGAAACGTAGGACCATAACGACTATCTCATCGTCGACGACGAGTGGAACCGTCAACGCGTCTTTCGGAAATGATTAGCAATGAAAGACTCGTTTCGCGGGAAGATTTATCCGACATGGGATGTCGTTAAGGTGGCCGAGGGAGGAAGAAGGGATGTGTAATTTGCATGCGGAAACGTGTGAGTGAAGCTCGAATAAATACTACTTTTAACGAGGTTCGACGGCGGGGATTTCTCCGCCATAACCATTCAGGGGGTTTGCGTTAAATGGAAGTAGATAAATTGATTTCAATAACTTTTTCAGAACCGAATTCGATCCCAAACGCGCGGAGTCAATCGAGCTAAATGGCACCTAAATCACTGTCGAATTGCCATTTAGCAGTAAATCACCGTTCCAATTTCGGTATCTCAAGTTTAGTTTCAATTTAGAGTTTAAAAATAAACAATCTAATTTTTCACTGTTTATACTTTTCCTGTTAGTTATTTTTCTATGATCAAACTGAATTCTACCAAACTAATTGTTCAATTTCCAACTTCTGGAGTATCAATAGATAGTTTATGAATTTCAATAACATTTTTCCTCTCTCTTATTTATTGAGTTTGACATAGGATAACATTTTTCAGTAGGGGAGTCAAATCAGAAAACAGGTCGCATTTTTATGAAACTATTCTTGCTGCGAACAGATTACGACATTAACGCGATTCCAAATCACAACAAATTCAATTCGACAGGCATTTAGGTAGCAACCAGCAGTGCCATCGCAGTCGATTCAAAATGTTTGTTCCAAGACAGAAGCATTTTTTTCCACTGTTTACCAAGCAGATGGAGTTCATTTATCAGTTCTTTTCAGAACTATTTTCCAAAAGAGTTTCCGCTGTGGTCCGGCGAGTTCAAGCATACAGAGACACATTTCCACCGGAGAACCACCCGATCAGGGCCGTCGCTCGAATGCTATCGATCCAGCACACTAAGTGGTGCAATTTTGTTCGCTGGAAGTACCGCGTCGAATTTCAGATTCTTTAACCGAGAGTGTATTTTTGATTCACATGCACACCTTATTGTTCCCTTATGCGTTGCCATAGGTAGGTTTCAGTAATTGAGAAATGTAGCTTAACAGTGCTGGTGGATCAGAATATAATCGCTTTTCAACGAATGATCGACTGTGATAGAGATGGTAACGATAACGTTGACATTGACATAACAAAACAAATTGCAACATATGGTCTGTATTGTGTATTGTACTCGCGAGGGCAAGAATGAATCCTCGACTTACCTTTTTAACAGCTTCTTCCACGTAAACCATTGAATTAATTTTCAAAGTTACCAAAACTTTCTTCTAGAGAGATATTTATTACAACAGTCTCGATCCAGCTACCGAGCAGACAACATCAAGCAAACCATTTGTCATGCCAATGTTCATGCGTAAATGCGAAAACAGAATAGAAACTTACGGTATGAGGCATGATGTCGACGCTAACCTCTCTCAGTTTCTATTCTGTTTTCGCATTTTCGCATGACAATTGTCATGACAAATGGTTTGCTTGGACAACATGCTTTCTTACTATTTTTTGACAAGGGCCAACATTTTTTTGTATTTTTTTTCAAAATTTCTAACTCAAAAACAATAAGACCAATAAGAAATTTGGTCAAATAATCAATTGTAGGAAAATGGTTGAAATTTTCATTGAAAAATTTACGCTAAAAAAATATTTAAAAAATTCAAATTCATTTTTCTTAACACTTTATCGACCGTTATGGTTGATGCCACCATTCACTAAGAACCAGCTTGGTTTACTCCGTGCATTTACTCCCAGTACCGACTAATTTTTTTTGTTACAGATCGTGTTACGCTTATTCCTTTTGTTTCGAAGAAAGGTGAATTGATAGGAATTCTATTTCATTTTGCATTCATTCAAATGTCTAAGAAACTAACATTAATAAAATAAAATAATTCATTAATTTTGTTAATGTTCTTAAAATAATTAATTAATTTTATTGATGTTAGTATCAATGTTATTAATGTTAACATCAATAGAATTTATTATTAATTCTGTAGATAGAACCGTTAATTCTGATGAAAAAATCATATGAATAGTCATCATACATGATATAATATAATAAATACATCGGAAATTTAAAAAAAACTCAAAATTACAAAAAAATCCAACTTAAAAACTATAAGACCTACCAAATTTTGGTAAGAGAATAATATGTAGGAAATTGTTTAAATTTTCATAAAAATTACAAACAATTTCAAAAAAAAAACTGAAAAGAAATAAAAAAAAATGTATTTAAAAAAAATAGTAATAGATATTTTAAATAGCTTATACAACAATCAACAATTCATCAGTACATCGGAAGAAGGGTACTTCTACAGGAAAAGTGTTTTAGTTTTTAAGAATTATCATTGATGTTTAAATTTACACACAAAAATGTTACGAGTAAAACATTAGTTTTACAGGAATCTCTATGCAAAAATGCCATTAATTTCATTATAAGAGATAGAATGTTGACGTCTTTGACAAAAATTCGTATTGTAACATTATCTAAAATTTTGCCGAATGCATTATATTTCGCTGTTGATTTTAAACAAAATTAGGATTTGTTGTAATTTTGACGTAGGACTATGCCTTCCATCTGTACCGGGGTGTAAGTTCAATGTTTCGAAAACGAGAGCGTGAAGCTTGTAGCGCAAAGTTTTTTGTCGACTGAACGGAGTGGTATGGTTATCACTTCATTCGAAAGTCAAAATGTCTAAAAGTTAAATGATTGTTGATTGTTGACCCGAAAACTTATTTCAATAGTTTAAAAATGGGTTTGAAAACAGGTTATTGAAATCACACAAACACGGCGCCCGCTCGGAAATCCATTTAATTATTATTGCGATGTGAGATAAGGATGGTCACGCTCAAACGCCTATGCATTATACCCTTCCCTCCTAATTCCATTTCTTTTCTGCAGCCGGAACGAACGTGTTTAGTGAAAACATAAATTCTATTATTGAATGCACACTATTGACCGATGATTCCGATTGTCGGGGTTTGGTAAGGGGGTATCAATAGGAATCAATGAGGAATAGATTCCTCTTTTAAGCGATAATAATCCTTTTCCGGCTAAACCAAGTGGTATTACAATCACATTATTCGAAAGATGAAATGTCTAAGAGTCGCGAAAAAACTCAAAATCGCGAAAAAACTCAAAATTGGGAAATTTACCCAAAGCCCCTTTTTTCGGGACGATCACACATTTTTTTAAAAATTTTAACATTTTTTAAATTTTTTATATTGTGATTTTTTAATACGTCCTTTTTGATATTTTTTGGGAAAAAATTAAATAATTTGCTTCATTTAATTTTTTCATTCTTCTCTTCCAAAATTTGTAGATGTTTCAGTTTTTTAGTTAAAATTTATTTGTAAAAATATTTTATAAAGTTAATATTTCAGAAAAAGAAGTAGTCTAATGTCAATTCCAATTTTGTAATTCAAGTACAAGCAAACCTGTTACGTGCACCCGTGGCCGAGTGGTTAGCGTCTCACATGATCATGCCGGGTGTTCGGGTTCGATTCCCGTTCTGGCCGGGGGATTTTTTCGTCAAAGAAATTTCCTTCGACTTGCACTGTGATTACGCGTATTCTAGAGCTTGCCCCTCGGAATATATTCAAGGCGTGTTATTTGGCTTAGAAAATATCAACGAAGTATTAATAAATGACGCTAGTTAATGCATACGTTGAGACAGCAAAAGTTCCACAGGGAACGTTAACGCCATTCAAGAAGAAGACAAACCTGTTTTTGTGTGCAGTTGGCATGAAAATCATCAAATACGAAAATTGTCTGAATTCTGCTAGAAAAAAAGTTATAATTGAAGTGTTATACTGAAAAAAATGTATGTAAAAAAATTAAATTTGTTCTGAAAACAATGAATGAAGGATGATTTTTTTCAAGAGAATGATTATTTTTGACTACAAATCATCCAAGTACCATCACATCGTATTGATCATTTTACTTTTTTTTCTTCCGGCAGCCCATTTTTATGGATATTTTGTGGCTAGGTATATTGTCCTACATTTTTATCAAAAAGAGCCGCTTCTGAAACGAACGTTTTTTTTCTGAAATCGTATTATGGTTTTTAAAATGCATTTTTAGTATATTCAATCATACTTTTTCAAATGAAAAATCCGAGATTTTTTTATAAGTCACTCAAATGACACATTTTTATGGGAGTTGCTGTTATTGAGTTACCGATTCATAAAAAAAGTATATAGAAGGCTGTGCCTAAAACCCGACCGCATTGTTGTCGTAGAACTACGAAATTGTTTCAGTCAATTCGTTTGATAGAACATCGGATATTATTTCAGAGTGAACCGAAATTTGAGAACTATCTCTTTAGTAGCAGTATTGCTTTGTCGCTTGGGACGAATCAGAAGCCAAATCCAACCGATGATATTTCAAAATAAACACGAGAAACTAGATATTCTCGAGGTTGTGTATAAAAATCACACAAAAAAGCATCCCTGAGGAAATGAGCACTAGGGTTGCAATAAATGTATGGAAAAAAAATCATCATTGAATTTGTAGAGCCGACCATGTACATTTTGTCTATTGGTCCGAAAAAATTACCTGTGCAAAATTGAAGTTCAATCGGACATTATTTTGGGGTGCCTCAAAGCGCTCAAAGTATTTTTTGTCCCTCGAAAAATGGAAATGGGGGTTTTAAAAATATATATATTTCGATGATCTTCGAATTGCATGAAACGTCGAGATCTACTGTCATCTCGAAAAAAATTTGTTTGTCGAAAATTAACTCTGTGGAACTGTTTTTTTCTGAATACGGATAAATTGTATGGTTTAGGGTGCCCATCTCGACCATCTCGATTTCTTACACGGGACTTCCTGCGAAATGTTGATTTACGTAATAAAATACCCATATTGCATTACCTATTCGGTGAGTAAAGGAAATCGGTGTTTTTTTAAAAAAAATCGATGCCAAGAATTGCATGAAACGTCAAGATTTACTGTTATCTCGAAAAAAAAAATCGTTAAAAATCGACTTCTCAAACGAAAAAACCACCAAGTGCCAAAATGTCAATTTTTGACCAAACTTTTTTTCCTAAATTTTTTTCGAGATAACAGTGAATCTCGACGGTCATGGTCATGATTTCGTCGTTTCATGCAATTTGAAAACATTTGCATGCAAAAAAAAATTTTGTAAACCCCCTGATTTCATGCACCCTACTTATTAACTAATTTAGCCACACCCACAAAGTTTGATGGAATTCTGAGAGCTGTCCAACTGCGAGTTGGCGCGAAATCTGTTCACTGTGACGGTTGATTTTTTGTAATTTCAGAGATGAGAAGACATTCAGATGATATCGCTTCCAACCTCAATTCCAGAAAACTTCAATTTCAATTTTTTTTTCCAAAGACAGTCAGTCATTTCAATGAAAATATTAGACGTGATTCATTACAGGTATTTTTGGTATTTGAAATCGAATGTCAATGATGCCTGTATTTGGAGGGGAAAGAGAGGGTTCTCCGTTCTGAAATGTCGTATATCAAACTTCATTTATTTGAAGCGATAAGCGATCTGACAAGAAACCGTAATATTACATCAAGATAATGCTAGACCTCATGCCTAACACCGGTAAAAACAATTTAGCGAAAGAAGATGGAATAATGTTTTGTCTCTAATTTTTCGTATTTACCATTTTATTTCACTTTGGCTCGATAAATAATTTACTCGATGAATAATTTATGAAGAATAAAAATAACCGACCTTCCTTTTTTTCTTTTTATGATGAAAAACACGTCCGAGTCAACATCAGTTCATCCGCTTACTCGTCACAGCAAAGTATTGAATATGAATTGTGTAATTAGAATATTTTTCAGCTGTTATGTTAGAGATCTCTTTCATCGAAACTTATTCTTATTTCTCAAACAAACTTATTTGTCAAACAAAAGCTCACAATGGAGAATGATTCATAGCCCGAATGCCGTAAACATGCCGTGTTCCTAGATTTACTTTCACTTCTGATTGTCGTTTTGATTTTTCCTTGATGTGAATCGATTTGGACGTGAACCATCATCAACTGCGGGGTCCTTTCGAGCACCATCGATGATATAACAACGGCTAGCAAGACTGTCAGCCAAGAATACAAACCACAGGCTCACTCGCCGTTGAAAATCAATATATCAAAAGTTGGCTCCACATCGGAGGAAACACTCCAATCGACGCCTTTATGTTGGCTTTGTCTCTGTCCCCCTCTCCCTAACCTCTTTTCTCGTATTGGCGCAACACGCATTATGCAGTTGTCTCCATTAAAAATTTATCGTCTCCCATGCGCGCCGACCAGACTCTGGTCTGGGTTTCTCCGCGCGGGTCCTCTAGGGTCTAGGTACATAGGGTGTAGACAGAAAAGTTGCTGAAACAGAAATGCTAATAAATCATTGAACTTTGAGCGCGGTCTCGCGCAGCAACAACACCGACTGAGACTTGTGTGCTTATGTGCACGGATAGCGCGAGGCCGCCAGTGTTTATCTTTGGGTGCCTTCAGCGGCTAGTAGAACAATCCGGGAGATGGATGGGCAGCCTATGCTATGAACTTCCAACGTGTGCAGAATATTCAAATTCCTGTGGGTTCAATCAACCTCCACCACTCCGGTGCTGTAGAAGAGAGGAGGGAGTCTAACGATATCCGGTGAACTACCGAAAGTTGTCCCATTAATAGATGGATGGTGGTGGTGGTGGACTCTGGTAGTAACTGACCTTGACTCGAGCAGACACCTGTAATTACGATGGCGGTGGTGGTGGTGGTTGGGATTATAACGATTATCACACGACGTCATTACTCAACGCGAGGTCCAGTCAAGCGAACATGTTCCGTTTCATTACATACACGAGGGGAAGATTTATTAGCGCGGGAGATCGTTAAGGACAGCTAAAAAGAGGATAATTTACGGTTGGAATTTATGCGCGAATCGTGTACTTTGCAAATGGACAGCCGAAGCGATGGAGGATGCTATGATTGATGGCTTTAAAGTGGGGGACTACTTTTCCTCCGCGTGACCTCACACAGAAAAAAAAATACTTTCCAGTCATGAACATTTTTGTTGTTCTTCATGTGTAGTTTCACAATTTGGACCAGGAAATTGAACTCCCCCGATCAATGACCGACTTCTGCTGTTGTTCTGTTCCGCACGAATTCTTTTTGGTACTTTTATTTCCCAACATCTGGGCAGTGAGCGAGCAAGCCGCACAATAACAGCTATTAAGCAATATGTTTGAAACTCCTTCTCCCATTAGTGGTCCAACATCGCGCCCGGCCAGACCCAATATCTCTAATTGAGATATTTTTTAAGCTTTCATTGCCTGCCGCGTCATTTGAGTTGGTTTTACGGATCGCTACGAAGCATCGAGAATGGTGTCGGCTGCTCTGTTTCACGGTTTTCAGCAGCGTGGACCACTAAACGCGGCTATGTTCGGCTCGAGGCGGGTTGTTTCTTTCGGTCTTGAATTGCAGCAGAATAGCGGCCAAAGTGTGCCGCAAGAAGCGAGGAGAGCTGTCCGGTCCGAGAGCAGCAACTTGAACTAGAAAAACGGCCGAACAGCTGTGTGGTAGGGTAAGCAGTGTTGTTATTAATATTGGCTACAATTTCCCATTATTGATCCGAAGCGAGAGACGACAAAAAGCAAAGCAAACAGTCAAAAACTTTTCTGCGTGTGGGAGGAACATTAGATGGATAATCGAAGAATCTAATTCGATCCAATCTTATATCTCATCGAAGCTGTGTCGGATGTGTCGAACTTGTCATTTCCCGGTGAAGTGTAATTAGCGTCTAATCTTTTGCTAAGCGTTCGATTGAGTCAACCTCAAGTCTCTCACGTTTTGCTAGCCCCGCCCTCTTCGCCGGAAACTACACCGTTCTTTCCGAGATCAGTAATTACCCGTCAAATAACCTCTCGAGGGCGCTATCGCAAAATCACACTGCACGTGGTGTCGTGTGGCAACAAAGTTGCTCCAAACCCGTTATTAGGTATCAGGATTTGCTCACTCGAACCTATTTCATAGTGCGAAAAATTTACAGCAAATAATTGAACCCTGCTGCAGAGGACGTTATGAAAGGTAAAAACTATTAATTAGTCATAATACTGACCAACCGACAACTGGCCCAAGCTACTGGATAAAACCAAATCATGTTTAAATGATCTTTACTTTTCTCTTTCCCGAGACAACACCATGCGCCACTGAACAACCCTTTGGCTTAGTGTTCAATCGTCGCTCCCTAATTGAGGTTAATTTTATCGCCCGACGCTCGGTGGCGCCAATCTGACCCTGATTGTCCGAATGATTACCGGGTCTTGTGCGTCTGGCTGCCGACAACCGATATGTACCAGTAGATTATAGCGGAAGATTATTCGTGCAATATTTTTCAGGCCATCATCAACGGGTTTTCTTCCTGTTAATCTTATGTGCGTGTATTTGAAACTATAGGAACGTTTCTGGAACTGCTATTTATTTATGTTTCACACCTAAACTGAACGACCAGTCTGTGAGGAAGTATATACTGTTGGAGAAACTAACAACACCTCCAGTGACACAATCAACTCAAGCAAAAAGTATACACCTTTTCAATGATTTTCACTACAACTACACCCAAAATTAGTATTTGGCACATGATTTGACATCCTGATTTATAACAAAAAATGGGCTTAAAATAACAAATAATGTGCTACCCTCCTATACTAGTACAGAATTTGTATAATATATTAGGCTGTCAAAAAAGTCCTGCGGTATTTTTTTTGAATTTTCATTTGTTCATAAAATTAGTTACAATCACATGTTTTAAGTCAAATATGCGCCGTTTTGTTCGATGACTTCTTCCCAACGAGATGCCAACTTCATAATACCCCTGTTATAGAAGCCCCTTATTGGCAAAAAACTCGGATAGCCAATTTTCACAGGCCTCTTTTGTGGCTAACTTCTGACTACCTAGCTCGTTCGCCATTCGGTCAAAAACAGGTGGTAGTCACTTGGTGCAAGGTCCGGACTATACGGCGGATGCAAAAGAACCTCCCATCCGAGTTCTCGGAGCTTCTGGCGCGTCACCAAAGAAGTGTGTGGCCTGGCGTTGTCCTGATGGAAGACAATGCGGCCTCTGTTTATCAAAGATGGCCTCTTTTTCATGAGTGCTACCTTCAAGCGGTCCAGTTGTTGGCAGTACAGATCCGAATTGAGCGTTTGGCCATAGGGAAGCAGCTCATAATAGATTATTCCTTGACAATTCCACCAAACTCGCAGCAGAACCTTCCTGGTCGTTAATGAGGGCTTGGCCACCGTCTGAGCCGCTTCAGCGGACTTCGACCACGACCGTTTGCGCTTCACGTTGTCGTAAGTGACCCACTTTTCATCGCCAGTCACCATCCGCTTCAGAAACGGGTCGATTTTGTTGCGATTCAGCAGCGATTCACATGCGTCGATACGGTCAAAGATGTTTTTTTGCGTCAACGTGTGTGGCACCCATACATCGAGCTTCTTTGTGAATCCAAGCTTCTTCAAATGGTTAATAACGGTTTGATGACTTATCCCCAGCTCTTGGCCGATGCTACGGCTGCTACTATGCCGGTCTTTCTCGGCTAATTCAGCGATTGTGTCGCAATTTTCGACGACAGGCCTTCCGGAGCGTGGCGCATCTTCGACGACCTCTACACCAGAACGAAAACGTTGAAACCATCGTTGTGCGGTGGAAATGGAAACTGTATCGGGTTCATAAACTGCACAAATTTTATTGGCAGCTTGAGATGCATTTTTGCCTTTGTCATAGTAGTACTGTAAAATATGTCGGATTTTCTCTTTATTTTGCTCCATATTTGCGACACTATAACTCACGAACGACTTAACCAAACAAAACACTGTCAAGGACTATATTATAGCGCGCAAAAATACCTTTCCAACAAGCTATAGTATGACTCGATACAATGAATACAACTAGAACTACGCGCTTACAACGACACCTCGCGGAAATACCGCAGGACTTTTTTGACAGCCTAATATATGCCATAGCAATATAAGTGCAATATGAGAGAGCGAAACAAGAGACACATTGCACCCATTGCATAACCCTTTCCGCATACTTTGCCACGTACACGGTCCACGTCCGAAAAGGATACAGATTTACGTTTATGCTTTCCTTTTCACTCTTAGAAAACAAAGGAGTCTCGCGCGTGCTGTTGTCGAATGCGGACGTCTTTTTTCGGTCTCTCCGCATTCAGTTTAAGTATTCTCTTTTATCAGACTGTTTGTAGTTCGTTAGGCAAAACGTTGTTTCTTGGCCAGTCCGAAATAGTTCTTTCATCTGAAATCATTTTGGAAAGTGTTTTCGCAAAGTGGAAATTCCCCAAAATAATATAGTGATTTCAAGTAATTATGAGGCAAACCAAGTAAAAAGTGAAAGAGTCCGTTTCATGTTGTTACGCGTTCGGGCGCATCTATATGTGTGCGTGTGCGTTGCTGTGCAGTTTCTTGATCAAGTATCGGGAGAGAGTTATATTCTCAACTAGACTCTATGTATGCGTCCAATAAGAAAAATAGGATTAAAAATATGACGCGTCAGTAGAACATTGTTTGAAAATCTTTACAGATAGCATACTAAATTTGATTGCAGGCATCGTGTGAAATAGAGGAAATTCATTGACGATTCATACATCTAATGTGAAGTTGTTGTAAACTGGACTTTTAGTAGAAATAGATTATTTTCAGTGTTTTCGTATAAACATTTTTCAATCGGAATAAAAGTATTTTTTTTACGAAAATCAACATCAACATAACTTTTGCAGTTTACGAAGACAATCCAAGGTCGTGCGTTAAATAATAGATTATGTAGCCGGTTCAATAAATTTTACAGGTTTTCCTTCTCAGGATTCCTAATTGCTCCCGCGAGTTGTGACATAAAAGATTTACGGAATTTTGTTCAGTCGAGTGGACGATATTTAGCATTTACATAATCACATCACTTACCGCAGTGAATCCCGATTTTTACCTCCTCCCGCTAACAACTATCCCTTCCTCGATAAACGCTAGGGAACCACGCTATGGAGGCGATCCTTCTGGCCTTCGGGCGGCGAATATCATACTAACATTCCTTCCCTTCCCCTGGTGACTGGATGGACGTGACTGGCGTCGTTATTGACCATTTAGAGCTTGAATCACCGAAAATTGCACAACGAAAATGATTTGCGTAATTCTGTGTGTTCTGTTGGTTGGTTGGTTCAGGTCAATCACGGAGAGCGACTACGAATTGTACAGTCTACCCAAGCTCAAGCTCCTTTTCAATTCTATAATTAGGTTCAATATTTTCACGTATTTATGCATAGTGTGGTCGTGTAAAACAGCCTTGCATTTCAAGCCGGTCTTGGTTAGATCCCCGTTGACATTGTTTGGACTTTTTTTTTGGGTATAATCCCAAGCTGACGTTCAGTCTGAGAGAAAGAGATGCCTGCTCCCATACATACAAACATTTTGAAGGTTTTGAAAAACGTGTTTTAATTTGTTCATTTCGCCTTCAGCACACGAAAAAGCATTTTTCTGCCGAAGATGAAATGTTTTCTGCCAACGCTAGTGTGGGTGTAGAAGGTGTAAAAGGTGTTAATTAATAATTTGAAACTGCAAATCATGCAATTCGAGAAACTTTCAAAACATAAAATAATAATGAAATACTTTCCAACTTCATGTTATAATGAGGTGTTATCACGCTATTGCTTAAAACGTTATCAAATGAAAACGAATTTGCGATCGTTGTTCGATTCGGGTTCGGTTCCCCAACCAGTCGAGGGATTTTTGGCAAAGAAAGCTCTTCCAATGGTACACATGTATTCTTGAGCTTATCACTATGAACACAATTAAAAATTCTCAACTAAATACTAATTTAAAATGACGTTTATGTTAGTCTATGTTGTGACGGCAATGTTTCGTTAAAGTTATTTTGAAAAAAAAATTAAACCGGATTTTCTGTATTTTTTAAATCAAGAACTGAGAATAAAATTAATTAAACTGAAGAATCAAATGATTTTTGAATAAAATTTCCTCAATAAAGAATATAAGAATTCAGGGAGAACAAAATATCCAAACCGGAACATTCGATGGTATAATCCAATTTTGATGGTATACACCAGGGATGCCCAAACGGTAGTCCGCGGTCGACCGCCAGCATTAGATTTCGATAATCAATAAAAACTATTTTTAGGAGAAAATTTCGAAAAAATACAAATGAAACACAAATTTCTGCATAACTCGAAAGCTAATTAAGCACAATTTGAGATGTGAGGGTTTTTGAGTATGAGAAATGTTTCTATAATGGTATGACACCCCTCCCTCTTCTGGAATGAAGAGGGGGTCCCATAAAAATATTACACATATTTCTACCAAAAATATTCCAGCCAAACATGACAATTGAAAATTTTCGGAAAAGTCCCATAAAGATATTACACTTATTTCTACCAAAAATATTCCAGCCAAACATGAGACTGAAAATTTTCGGAAAACTCTGAAGGAAAAAGGGAAAATTCGGAAAGTTATATTCGGAAAGTTATATTCCCATATGTAATTACATAGTGACATGTGCAGTTACTCCATTTGATATTTGCGCTAGCGAATTGATCTTTGTTCGAAACTGGAAATGGATTTCAATGTGATGAAACGCACTCCTATATCTTCTTCTATCCATACCAAAAAAAAGTATTGCCAGATGTGTTGACAAAAGCAGAACTCGAGGAAGGAATTTTCCGATTCAGGGCTGTCTTTATTCTATCATATTTTCTGTATAAAACATTTATTCCATGTAACGGAGAAACATGTTGTTTGCAAGTGGTTGAAAAATCTTGAAAAAGAATTGTGTCTGAAAATAATCTGATATTATAATGATGAGTTTGTTAGAAATACTAGGAATTTTATAGTAAAAAGTAAATTCAACGGAGACGAATAGAAGATCAATCAATGAACAGTTCTGCGATTGGACCCATGAACTTGCTCATAGTAAGAAAACGTGAATGTTTGAAGGTATTGATAACAACAAACAAATTTTTGGCGGGACGAAGTTTGCCGGGTCAGCTAGTCCTGTATATAATGGAGTCAATTTTTTTAAATTCGTTTTTATGCATATATTCTTCGCTTTTTGAATATAAACGAAGAATTTAATTTTTGATTAATTTCCTTAATGTCAGAAAATACCTTTCTCACATGAAAAAAATAAATTTACCCTGAATTTGTCAGGAGTTGATAGACAATCATGTTTGATGGAAAATGTCCTTCTGCGCATATGTTCGAATTTCAACAATGACAGAGTTATAGAACTTTTTTTTTTGTTTCGGACTCTGTTGCCTCAAACTGGCTTTATATCGAAAAGTACGCTACGGAAGACAATTCCGTTGCTTCCATTTGAAAGATGAGAAAATTTGGTACCGGATATAGTAGTGGAACATCTAAATTAGTGGATTTTAAAAACATTTTGGAAGTGAAAATTGCAAAGATAGTAATTTTTAATGTATGATAATTTATTTTATCCCAAAAATTCATATTGAACTTGATTGTTTCTATCAATAAATTTAAGTCCTCAAACCACTTTACAGATTGTTCTTTGACACCCATCTTCTATCTTCCTTAATTTCGCTGCAATATCGATATAAACAATTCCTGGTGAACATTTGAGCAAAATCATCAAAAATCACGATTTTTACCCCACTGTACATATAATAGCCACTTAAATTTCACCTTAACGTTCAAAGGTTACGTTTTTCCTTGAAACAACTCATATTTGAAATGAAAAAACCTTTTTTCCAAATTGTATATAATCGAGTCCTAATCGAATCACATATAATCAAGTCTGACCTGTATTATATTATTCTTATAAAGTTTTTCAATTAAACTCTAAAATTTTGTTTGGTTCCGGTCAAGCATTTCGGTATAATAAACTTTTTATTATCGAAAAATGAAACATTTTGTTACGTGATGAAAAATGCAGTACGATGTGAACGAATGGAGCAACATCAGTTGAGAAAACCAACTATGGAAATTATTGTTCAGAAAATTTCTAAATTGAAAATGTACCACGGATTGGAATACTACTTGCAGCCTATACAAAACTTATGCAGACCGTTGAATAATAACTTGCGAGATCGTTGAAAGGTTAATATTATTGGATTCGACCATTTAGATCTCGACTTGAAACTTTAGATAGGCGTCTCTCATTTTCACAAGAATACTCATAATCAATAATCCCTATAATTTTCCTTTACAGAAGTTCTGAAAATGAACAGGTGAGGGTACTCGAATTATAGAATACGTTTCCTAGACATTGCCGGTAATCCAACGGATATCAAGGGAGATGTACATTATACAATTTATTTCCCCTCCTCAACACCTTATTGAAATTTTGGTTATTTGAATTGCTTTACTGTTGACATTGTCGAATCATTCTATTATTAGAAAGTAAATCGCTCCTATGTTCGAATCGAAATCATTACGATTGTATGTATAAAAAGCTCACAACACATCCATTAGTTGAAGAATATCACTTCCATCAATGAATAATAAATCGACAATTCCGAGCTGAAAAACAAGAGATGAGAGAGTGAGAGACACTTCTTGCTTACACGGTAATGCCATTTCCCCCAGGTGACATTGACATCGATATCGCATCCTTCCATCCAGCTGTAAGTAATCTATATTTCGCCATGGTAGCGCATATGTGACACTTTTCCGTGTGTTCAAATCGAAGCCAAAATCCGCCTTTATGAGCTGGCTCATCCTTCAGAAAAAAGCAAGCACTCAGATGTCAAATTATCGACAAAACAGCTATGCTGCGGAATTGGGAGGGTGGAGGCGGCGATTCTGTGGGGATACATGGAGGGATAAATAGAGCGACATCGATCTTCTTCTTCTTTTGCATGCATAAGTAATCCTCGATTTTTTGAATTATTGATACAGCTTTTTGCAGCTGTTTTTCCCGTGAAGAGAGTATACATAGTAAATACACTCTACATATCGTAATTCAATGACACTTTTCGGTTGAGTTAATTTCAGCTGTGACACAGAACGATTACGTCCGTACTAATGGTTTTCCATTTTCTTCCATCTCTATTTTCAGGTACGTATCTGGGATCGATTACGCTGGCGATAACAGCAGCGGAAGCAGCAGGGCCAGTGCATGATAGATCGGTATTTACGCGACACAAAAAAAAATGTGACCACCGGATTGGGGCTTGTCCTTGGGCAAGGACACAATCCTTGAATTGTGTTCAGTTGTGATTCCATGCGCTCTCGAAGGAGGTTAATCGAACCGTTAGATTTCGTCGCTCCGATAAGTACTGGCAACGCCATGAATTTATGACCCTCCCCCGAATGGGTAAACATTGGCCGAATGAGTACTCAATTAAATTTATCATTTAACAGCAAGTGGGGTACGCACGGTATGGTGGCAGATACAGAAAAAAACCAGTCTTGCCTTCGCTTTGAATGGCAACAAAACAATACAAATATTTTGTCGTGCGTCATCACAACAGTCGATAATTATCAACACTCTTCTCCATATTAGGCCTCAATCGCGCGCAAAGTATTGGGGTCAATTGCTTTATGGAAACTCCGTTCCAACGACGACATAATTGCTCAAATCTTCCAGAAGGGGTAAGAGTTTTAGTTTTTGTGGGAAACTTATCGAGCGAGCTGTCGTTGTCATGTGGCAATAGTGGATAGTTGTTCGACTTATAATTGGAGCAATAATTGTTTGCCTTTGTGGTCGATTTCCAAGGGCGCGACAGATGGCATATTCTAGAGTTTTGTGACACGCTAAATTTATATCAAATCCACTTGTGGTTGGACATTTCGATGGTACCTAATGGAATTGTATTGGATGTGTTATTTCATTTCCATTAAACGTAACAGATGATTAAATAATAATTAATCAAATTACATGACGAATGTAGCTCCATAAAAGTAGCTACCGACTAAGAAGGTTTGCGCGAATTTATAAATAGACAGCAATTTTATTTGTTGCTGTATTGATATTGTGTCGCATGGAATGAAGTCATTAGAGGTACGATTTGGCAATTATCTACCTGCCACCGCTACCGCAGGTGTGACTTTCTGTTCAGTGTTGCCTCAGCTCGTACAGCTCGTCTTCGTACTAAGGTATTATTCGGACATCCACTCGAAGAGGAATATTCTTGAACTAGTTATCGAAAATATAATTAATGCTACTATTGATTAATTTCTAGAAAAATATGAATCGTGAATCGCTCGCTCGAAATGCAAATGCAGTACTTATTCTTCGAACAGGGGGAGGCGATCTGGCGTAGTGGTAACATCCATGCCTCTCATGCTGAAGGTCACGAGTTCAATTCTCACTCCCGACATTCTTCCAAAAATGGAAGTAAAAGTGACGAACCAGCCAAATGAGTTGAAAGTCACTATAATACAGATAAAAAAAATTCTTCGGACACTCAAGAAATATTGCAGCTTAAACTACAAGCGGCGGGAGTAAAACAATACCTATTCGATTTCCTGTTTTCTAAGCGAGCGATCGTTTCTTCGACCCCTGGAACCTTCTTTTGTTTTCTTTCTGATGTCACACATATCGGTTTTGCTCGATACGAAGTTTAAGATTCACTTCGGAGAGTCAATAGTGTGTTGTGAATGAAAGATGTCGCACATCGCGGTGCGGCTTCGCAACTTCAAATCCGAAGTGTAGGCTCGAAAAACTGACAGGCGTCGGTTTTTATGCCAACTGGTAAATATTGCTTGTCTACTTTTGCATCACACGTACACACGCACACAACCTAAAAGCTGTGAGAGAGTCGGGTTTGATCTTCGAATTGAACTTTTCCAAGGCTACAGACGAATTTACACAAAACCACGTGAACCATATTTTTTCAGAGCCACCATAAATTCTACTAATCTACGAATACTAAATTATCGATATATTCTAAAATTCGTATCACTAACAAGCGAAAAAAAGAACCTCTTAGTGCAGCATCAACAAAGGGCTCGTTCACCAGACAAAATTCTCCATTTTTTCATTTTCCTTACTAAAAAATGCAAAACGTACCACATCTGACCATTTTGAATACCATCTGAAATACAATTTTTTTGTAAAAAAGAGAAAAAAGTTAGAAAGAATGCATCCAGGATTCCTATTTTGAACATTTTGTTTCGCTTCTATCTCGAATTTATTTTTTTGACTATTTTGTCCATTCTCATTTTATGCTGCTCTCTCCTCATTTCCAATTTTTTTCCATTTTCCATTCTTCGTTCATGTGATATCTAATTATATGATTTGTACATTTTCAATATTTTTCTGGTTTCATCTATATGTCTATGAGGGCTATCCAGAGAATAGCAGATGTTTTTTTCACTAACGTGACATTGAAACGAAATTAGGTAGAGGGAGGTCCTTATTTCTCTCACTCCATTGCTTATTTTTTAGACAATTTGAGGATTCCTTGCCTGTAGAGGAACCAAACCTTGATACAGAAGTAATTTGTTCCGCCGAAGTAAATTGTTGCATTTCAAAACTAATAAATTATAACCTGATTTGTTCCGGTTATGCTCATACTTTATATATTTATTCCTTATCAAAACATTATACCATACTGAATTCTTCTTCTTCTTCTTCAATGGCACTAACGTTCCTAGAGGAACTTCGCCGTCTCAACGTAGTATTACTTGCGTCATTTTTTATTAGTACTTAGTTGAGATTTCTATGCCAAATAACACGCCTTGAATGCATTCTGAGTGGCAAGCTCTAGAATACGCGTGATCACAGTGCAAGTCGGAGGAAATTTCTTTGACGAAAAATTCCCCCGACCAGAACGGGAATCGAACCCGAACACCCGGCATGTTAGTTATGACGCTAACCACTCGGCCACGGGAGCACTACCATACTGAATTAGGGAGCTTGAATAGTTCGGCTTTTCTGTCGATTGAGCTGAATATATCCATTTTGAAAATTCATTACGTTTAAACCACTGTAAACTTTTCACATTTCTTGCATATGAATCTGACACTACAAAAATGCTGAACTCAAATGTGTATATTTAAATGAAATTTTGAAAAAATAATATGTGGTTTCGAGGAGTCAGAACCAAAGATTACCTAGTTGTCTATATCATCTTAGGAATGCTAAAAATGTTTTTATGTATTGGTAAACTGCACTAAAATGTCTACTTTCAAACGGATCATGTTCATTGAAATTTTAATTATTTATACGATTTTAAGAAAACTAATACGTTGTCTCATATAACATAAAAAAATGAGAAGATATGTTGTCCCGTTGTTCAGGCCAATTTTTTTTAAATAAAACATTATTCAATAATAGAAAAAAAATATCTATATTACGGAATTACATACCTCCCAGAATATTTGATTTTGAATAACACTGTATTTTCCTTGCTTTCCCAAAAAACTAAGCAAGAATCTTTTGGTCAAGAACCATGAATCCGAAGTTCGCCAAAATATTTTTAAAAGTTCGGCCTGAATGTTGACAGTTGACGATTTAAGTCTTGCCCCGGCCTGCGAGAGGCCTACATGCGATTTTGCTTAGATTTTCATGACGTCTAGTGAAGAGCGTTTGTGTATTTTTGTATCACATGTACACATTATCGTTGGATGTTCTGCATTGGCAAATGTCAAATGCGTTTATTTCTGGATCTTATTAAAATATGAACTTTCGTCGAAGACGTCAACTTTCTATCTTTTATAGTTTCTGAAATATAAGACATTTTTGTATGGAGACTCCTGAAAAAATAATGTTTTGTCCGTAACATTACTGTGTGTAAATTCTTGCGTTTGACATGTTATTGACATGTTTCTAAATAGACCAAAGCAAATAGAGTATGTAAATCGTGAACATTGATACATAAAAATGTTACGATTTAAACATTAGTAATAATTTTTCTAAGAAAAACATGAAAAAACTTTTTCCTTGTAAAAGTGCCCATCTTCCAATGTATAGTCACCCATTGGAAATGTTGGAAATTGTATGAAATATTCATATCTATTTCTTTAGAAAATAAAAAGAATTGTTTAGAGAAAAATTAATTTTAATTTACAAAATATTTTTTTTCAATGAATTTTTGTTTTTCGTTTTTTACAATATTTTTAAATGAAAACCTAAATAATATCCTACATTTCACTCTTTAACCAACATTTTGAAGATCTTATAGTTTTTTTTTATTTATTTTTTTTCGAAAAAAAACTTGAAAATTAAAAAAAAATCGCACAAAATCTATCAGACCTGCAAAATTGATTCCTCCGCTGTCCATGTTTGCATAGAAGACGTAATCACCAACACCATTAGTGTTGGGAAAACGCAATTTTGTTGTTTTTTTTTGCCTACGGAGATTTTGCGGATTAAAACATATTTTTCCATTTGGAAAGCGCTTGCGTCTATTTATGCGAACAATCAATCGTTTCAATGAATATTTGTTCGCATTGCTAGACGTAATCACCAGGTTGCTCTGTCTGTAACGTTAGTATTTACCTTCCCGATAATAGCCAAACGGTTCCGTCGGTAGTTTCAGTTGTTACCGGATGAAATCAAATAGGTTTAGAAGAAATTTAGTGAAATTTCTGGAAAAGGTGCTCTGGATTTGTTTAGGGTCTATAATAGTACTTTTTTCCTGAATACTCTTGGATATGATAAAAGCAGCAGGTATGTGTTTTTTCAATTAATTGAATTTTTAAAGGCAATCTGCAATGTTGGTAGTTTTAGCAATGATTTACCGATATCACGATCAATCGCATAAAGATGGTGGAGTAACTTACACCAACGGTATGGGTAAATGCTGAGTATGTGGAATGATTCAATGTCGAATCCGAGAAGTTATAATGCTAAGAACTAATATTATTTTAATTTTACTACTGATCTCATTGTTTCATCGTGGAGGTGATCTGGCGTAGTGGTAACATCCATGCCTCTTACGCTAAAGGTCACGAGTTCAACTCTCACTCCCGACATTCTTTCAAAAAAAATGGAAGTAAAAGTGACGAACCAGCCAAATGAGTTGAAAGTCACTATAATACAGATAAAAAAATATTGTTTCATTAACTACTTGAAGATTCAAATGCAGAAATTTAGGTGTACGCTTCTCTTCGTTCATCGCAGTGCAGTGTACGGAAAATAGTAATTATATGAGCAGCGTTTCAATGGTTTCTTATATTCATCTATTAGGAAACACTAAGTAATAAGACACTATCGTGACAGGCTTGTTTGGACTCTACAAAGAATTTGATTCAAATTTGGATTTAGCTTATATCACATAATACTGACAGTTGTTGATTTTCGAACGATGTACTAAAGCCGTATGGAACTACGTCTGTTATGCGGACAGTGATTTTCGGAAAGGTTTTTTCAAAATTGCTCAAATATCTTCGAACAATAAAATTTTGTTTGCATGTTGAGCAAACGTATTACATTGCGTAGAATGCATAACGGCGGAAGAGTCGATTTTGTTCATTTTGTCGCTTACGTTTCCGATACAAACATGGGCAGTCCAGCTCTTCAATTTATTCTGGTTTTTTGTTCCTAGATGAAGGATTGATTCCTCCAGCTCTTCAATCAATTTTGGTTTTTTGTTTCTTATGGAAAATAATTAAACCAAAGATTGTTAGGACAATTTTTTGAACTTGTTTTCGATAACATTTTTTTCAAGCTTTGGATTGAGTTTAGATTCAGAGTTCATTGTTCGACGCCATGATTCAAATTCCGTATTCAGCCATTCCATGCCAAACCGATAAAGTGGTTCTCAGATTTTTCGTGAAAAGTGGTAGATTTGTTCCTTGTCGCAAAATATTAGACCCGTTTTTTTATTTTTTTTCGTTAAGGTGACCATTTCCATTTTATGATGGTCCGAAAAATCTGTTTTTTTTCACTTTTTCACTTAAATGACTTTTGACGTAGGACTACGTCATCCATTTCTATACTGGGGTGTAAGTTCAAAGTTTCGAAAACGAAAGCATTACGCCGGAGAACGAGATTTTGAGCGTTAACAGCTTCTAAACAATTGAACGAAATGGTATGATATACACTTCATTCGAAAGATAAAATGTCTACGCGTTCTATGCTTGTTACTTTTTGATCCAAAAACTTGTTTCAATTACCTTGAAATTGCTTTTAAAACAGGCTATTGAAATCACACCAATCGGTATAAAAGCGAGTGTCGCTCGGACATCCACTCATTTATGATTGCATAACGATTGAGGTACCATCACTGGAATGAATGGATGTTTCACTAACACAGACTTCTAAACCATGGAGCCAGGGGAAACTGGTATTGCAAATTAGATGCAAGCAGCGGGTACTTTTTTTTTGTACTGGTTTGCGTTTTTGGAAATCGGAGTGTTTCCCTAACACTGATTTCAAAACCATGGAGCGTGGGAAATTGGCATTGCAAATGAGATGCAAGATGCGAGTACTTTTGTACTCGCTTGCATTTTTGCAAATCGGAATGTGTTTTCCTAACACAGATTTCGAAACCAATAAGTTGGGAAAATCGACATTGCTAATCTTGGCAGTACTTTTATACTCTCATGCATTTTTACACTGCTGAATTCTTTTTGCTAACACGGTCTACAAAAGCGGGTACAACTTCTACGCATACCGTTTGATGATTAGGCAAATTGTTGATAACTATTTGCTGCGATAATCACTACCATAATGCATTAATTGACCTAAATTGGGATTTGTTTTCAATTGAATACGTAAATTGTTTCATTCATTCACTAGTTTAATCAAAAATTGAATCAATACATACAAAAGATAGCTCTGCGCAGCAGCGATATCGTACCCTATGAGGAACATCCGAGGTGCGATTATTGCTAATTGAAAAAACACAAATGATTACTAAGCCAACGGCAGTCTTACGTAAGCCTTGCGGTTATATCATAGGTATAACCCATTCATAGTTTTTTTTTTAATAAATCATACCTTTTGAACTACTGTACCGATTCAGATGATCGGCATATCAAATTAAAGCCAATTAGCTGTTATTTTCAGATATAATGCCACAGTTGCAGAAAATTTGAACTTTGTTTCCGTTATTATTGCTTGTATTTATTTTTTATAATTAACAATAGACTCGGGACCAAGGACGCTGTAATTTTTTATATTTTTTTTTCTTGACTGCTCAAAGTTTTTTACATAATATATCCAAAAATTACCGATGTGTTATTTTTAGTTTTAAAGTTATGATTTTTTAAAGATAACATGTTTTCAGCCTTTGTTCAATATTTCTATGCGACTAGAATCCGATTAATTCGCAAGTCTTAATTTTTTCTAAAACCTAGCTAATGTTATGAAAAAGTTATGAATTTTTGAAAAAAGGCTTTTGCGTACAACGCAACATACATAGGTGGAGCGAACCAACCAACAACCGGCTGTTCCATCTCCCCAACACAGATATCACATCCGATCATCGAAGAGATGAATCTCTCCAGCACAAATTGATATAAATAGAGGAGCGCTATCGTGAAGAATTTCATTCCACATCCAAACTCTGAAAAGTGAACATCGAAATATATATAATAGTTGAATTGTTACACACGTGTTTCTATTGTTTAGCTTGCCAGGCCTTTCTCGCCACGAAAGTCTTTTTTAAGACTAAAGAGTAAATAGTAAAGTTTTCTACAGTCCACTGGTTACCGTTGCAGTAGTTCTACTGCCTCCACCTGAGGAAATTCTCAGCATCGTCCAGGATTTGATTCAGCCTGTGTCGCTGACCCACCGCCGGGATTTCTTCACCGTACCATCGCGTGCAAGGAGCCGCGATCGGAAATCACCCGTTCCTTAGTGAACAAAGGCGTTTTTGGGAAATTGGACCATTTTTTGAACCATCGGTTAAGTTTGAAAAATCATAACTTAACATGTCATATAAGCTTCCAAGAAAAAATATAAAAAATAAAGCGCCCTTGGTCCCGAGACCATGTAAATTATAAACAACAAATACAATCAATAATTACAAATTTCAAACATTTAGCAAGTATTTAGTATTAGTATTTTTACAAAAAAATAACAGATTCGTCGATCATCCTTAGTTCAATAGTTATAAATTTTTTGAAGAACGTCATTTTCGGAGTAAATGGGAAAATGGGCCATTTTTTTGGAATTAATGGGAAAATGGGTGATTTTTCGAACCACCCTAAAATGGAGATGGCCATCCCAATGAAGAAATTAAAAATACGTGTCTAATATTCTTCGATAGAGAACGAAACTACGACTTTTGACGAAAATCTGAGAACCATTATATTGGTCTGGCATGGAATGGCTGATATATCAAATTTTGGCTTCAGATACTGATATCAAATTCAAAATTCCGACTCAGATTTTTTTTTGATCTGCAATACTCCAATCCAGATACAACATTTCGGACACTTTGGATTCAAAATTTCAATATTCAGAATCCAATATTCAAAACCAAGATATTTTGCAGAATCAGATCAAGGTCGAGGATTTGATACCAATCTCAGGTATCAGTATACTCAATTCGGATTCCAAACTCAGACTCCTGAATCCAGAGTATGATTCTAGATTCAAAATTGTGAATGTGGATGGACCAGTTTTGGATTTCCAACTTGAAATTTGAATCTTCAATCCAAATATCAAATTGATAAACCAAAATAAGATTTTTTTGCGTATGGGAATCATTGCTTTTGAAAATATCTTACTCGCAATTGGTGTAAAACGACACAAGCCCGCCTCACATGAATTGGCTTAAAGTTTAAGATGGTTTCAATCTATCGAGCTTCCAGATATCAGACATTCATTAATAGTGGAAGGATAAAGATTTAAGATTCGATAGTAGATGTAATTGAACAAAAACAACCTCGTATTGCCTGTTGTTCCTTTTAGAGAAAATTTAGACGCGTATTTTTTGTACTGTCCTTGGGATACATAACACTGAATTAGAGTGGACTGAAAAGGGCCTGGCCGGGTAAGGGAGTAAAAAGTGCCCCCCAACCAAATCGCCAGCTGTATGGCAAATATTGTATAGGATATTAAATAAGAAATTTTGACGATTTATTTGAACCCCTATGTGGTTTAACGTAGGATTTATAGTGAAAAACGTACTTTTTCGTTTTTTTCACGCCATCCGCAAAAGCTTCGAGATAAAAATTTTAAAAAAATACTGAATGTGCATCTTACTACGGTGTATCAAGAAAAATTATCAAAAAAAAATTCATCTAAAATTGAAGTACTAAAAAATATATTAAAATAATTGTGATTTAACCAGAGGATCTATGATGAAAAATGCACCTTTTCGTTTTTTCACGTCATTCTCAATAGCTTTGATACAAAAATATGGAAAAAATACTGAAAGTACATCTGAATATTTACATATTTTCAAACAATTTTTTCATAAAAAAAATCAAATATGTTTTTTTAGTACATTCAAATTAATTTTTATTTTTATTTTAAATTTAATTTGTTTTTTTTTATCTTGAGATTCAGTACTATTCTAGTTTGTATTCAAATTTCTTCCTACGTCTATTTTAAGTATATGTGATTTTTTTCAGAATTTTTAGAGTATTTTTCGTGGTACAAAAGAAGATTATATATACTTTCAGGCATTTCGAAATTGAAAAAAAATTACTTTGAGACCCAATTTTACTCTATTTTTTATTCAAATGCGTTCGCATGTGTTGTTTTTTCCACATGTAGCGTAATTTTCTCTTGAATTTTTAAGAGTATTGCGCGAAAATTGTTTTTCGGCTTTTTGGCATTTTTAATTTATTTAGAATTTAGAGACCCATTACTGCTCTAATATTTTTAAAATTTTGTTTTTCATATGTCTAAATTTTGTCGGTATATTTAGAGCATTTAGATTAGATTCTTTAGATTAGATTTAGATGGTTTACCAAATTCATAGGAGTCAGCAGTACGATAGAGCTCTGTGAGAAAAAAATAAAGTCCTTGTGGAAAGATCATTCGGACTAATGAGAAGAACACTTAAAGAAATCCGAGTTATTTTTTTTTTCATTTTAATCTTACAATTGAAAACCACGAATACAATAACACAATCGATTTCAAGAAAATAAAAATGATAATACAGACGATGCAGAAAATTATTTTTGTGACACGCAATGCTCTCAAAAATTCAGGAAAAATTACGCCACATATAGAAAAAAAACATACGAATGCATTTAAATAAAAATTAAAGCAGAAGTGGGTCTCAAAGTTATATTTTTTTTTCAAAATTTCGAAATGCCAGGAAATATATAAAATTTTGTTAGATTTTTGGATATTTTTTCATTTGAAAATATTTATCAGTACACCCTAGTAAGATGTACTTTCAGCATTTTTTCATATTTTTGTCTCAAAGCTATTGAGAATGGCGTGAAAAAAACCAAAAGGTGCATTTTTCACCATAGATCCTATGGTGTACCATATAAGAACTCAAATATAAGGTACTACTGCTAAAATGTTTTATTCAGTACCCTAAACAATATTTTCCATACAGCTGGTGATCTGGTTTGGGGGACTTTTCACTCCCATACGCAGCCAGACTCTTTGGAAATATAAAAATAAATATTTTTTGTACCGCTTCTTCTTCTTGAATGGCGTTAACGTTCCCTGTGAAACTTTAGCCGCCTCAACGTATGCATTAACTAGCGTCATTTATTAATACTTAGTTGAGATTTCTTAAGCCAGATAACACGCCTTGATGTATTCCGAGGGGCAAGCTCTAGAATACGCGTGACCACAGTGCAAGTCGAAGGAAATCCCTCTGACGAAAAATCCCCCGGCCAGAACGGGAATCGAACCCGACTACCCGGCATGATAATGTGAGACGCTAACCACTCGGCCACGGGTGCACGCGCAACACTGAAAAAATCTGAAAAAAATCACACATATCTTAAAAAGCCGTAGGAACACATTTAAATATGAATTAGAGTAGTACTGAATCTCTAAATCACTAAGAAGTTTTTTCAAAATTTCAATATTTTTTTAGTACTTCAATTTTTGATGAATTTTTTTTTTGATGATTTTTCTTGATACACCGTAGTAAGATGCACATTCAGTATTTTTTTCAAATTTTTATCTCGAAGCTTTTGAGAATGGCGTGAAATAAACGAAAAAGTACGTTTTTCACTATAGATCCTACGTTAAACCACATAGGGGTTCAAATAAACCGTCAAAATTTCTTATTTAATATCCTATACAATATTTGCCATACAGCTGAGGATTTGGTTTGGGCGCACTTTTTACTCCCTTACCCGGCCAGGCCATTTGGCTATTTCGCCAATATGCCCATTTTGATCGATCTGAAAGTGTTTAGAAGTCTTTAAAAAAATCAATGACAATGTCTATTTCAGGTAAAAAATGTTACAAAAATATTTACCAATTTGAATTTTTGACAAGTTTGAAAAACAAATTTGAGACTATAAAATCCTATAAAAAACAAGGAGTTATTTTTCTCGACACTGAATCGCTCTGTACCTTACTGAAAATTCAGGAAAAATTCGTTGTGCACATATGAACAGCTGTATTTTCCGCATTTTTTTACCTCACTAATTGGCACGGGAGTAGGAGGTTATCTCTCGGACAGGCTTCGACAGCGTCTCTCACATCATTGGCACGCTGAACTGCTCGGAAGTGACACAACAGCGCACCGCTACTGTTCAGTGTGGACCATCATCTCGCGCTCGTTTTGCATTGCGATCTAATTTGCGCAACGCGCGCGCGTTTATTGTTCAATTGGATGGGAAGGCCGCAGGGCTTCCTCGCTCGCAGCAGCGATACTTGCCACACTCCCGTGGGAGCTATGTTGTTGGCACTGATTTCCTATGCAACCGGGGCTTAGCCATGTCACCAATTTGGTGTCGATGCGCGCTACGAAAAAGCATATCACGAAATTATCATCGCTGTTGCGCCGCTACACACAAAGGATTACCCATGCATGCGATCAAGAGTACGAGGAAATTTGCACACCCTGCCATTGAGTCCGTTGAAGATCTGTTTCTCTCTCTCTCTCGTGAGGGGAACCGGAATAAACCTTGGGCCGGTAAAGTGCTACAGTGCGAAATAATGGTTGGAGAAGCGCACCACCGTCGTAAAAGATGGCCATAGCCTTCGAGATTCGATCGCGATTCGTTTGTCAGACACCGCCCCATGGGCCGCAGACAATTACCATACAATCCATTGAGACGTCGAACGTCATGACCTTTTGCGTGAAAAAATATTGGCTCTGATTGAATCCCGGAATTGGCAGAACTCCAAAGCACAGCGCGGTTGAACCAACCAACCACAGCAATATGTTTTCACCAAACCTTGGCGGAGAGCGAAGCGAGGAAAAAAGAATTCTCGACCTGATTCATCATTTTCACATCCGCGCCTAATTAATCTAATTACCAAACGGATCGCGCCGCTCTCGTCGACACAAAAGTAGCAAAAATGGCAAAGCATAATTCAAGTGCGCGAACGCCTCTGTGGAAAGTAAATCAGTAGATCAGTAGATCCACCATCATCATCACCTGTGTTTCCTTCGGTTCCGCTTCTCTTGGTGGTTGCGATGGTATTTTGTGTTCTCTCGCGAGTGTATGTGTGTCATTGTGTCAATTAATGACCAGTCGTGGAAATTAAAAGGGAGTGAATTCACCACGATCATCTTCGATTTGGATATTAGGTTAGTTCACGCTTACGGTATAAAAGATTGGGTGTTTCCTACGGGTAGAAATCTACTAAAAAATTCTACAGTCCGCAAAATTTTCAACGACGCTGACGTTCCCTTTAGAGAGAATTAGTAGTCGAAAAACTCAAAATAGTAAAGTAGGGGAACCCGGGGCAGGAGTGCCACCTTAAGCTAATACGCGTTTTTAAATGCTCTTATGTTATTTTTTTTTTCATTTTTTGCTGTTTTTTCATTTATACTCCTATTTAGGTGTAGCTATGCATAAAATTGTTCAAAAGTTATGTTTACTATGAAAATGTTTCATTTACAAAAATGATGTTTTTGGCTTGTATTTTTCCAGTACGGGGCAAGAGTGCCACCTCGACGGGGAAAGAGTGCCAATCTTATAAAAATATAATTTTTGATGAAAAAAACAGTGTGAAATTCACGGTGGTTCCAAAGAACGCAAACTCATGTTCTGGTAGCGTTCACGAAAACCGGCAAGCCAATCTTCTCCGGCCACTTTGGATGTTTTGTCGAAGGAGTGTTCTAAGTTATTTCACTCTGCGATTTTATACCCTAGGTTCGGAATGTCGTGTGTTGTCAGCCCATAAAATAACTTCTGCATATTAAGGATGTGACTCACGAGTTACTCTTCCTGTTGTTTAGAAAACACAGTTTTAAAACGGCCTTCTGCACATATTTAGCCAATGTTCTTCTGGGCAAACTATAATCCTCCGCAGCTCGTCTCCATGATTTACAAAATGTACGGCAACAACCATAGTTTCCATCTGCCACTGGTTTCGGAACGAAATCCGTTCATATTTACAAACCATGACCACAACAAACACAACCACGATTACACTATTTGCGTTTGACAGATCCAATTCGAGGTTACGACTATGACATTTTTACCCCGGTAATAATGGCTTCTCTTGCCCCGGAAGTTGAGAAATAACAAATTTATTTTTTATTGAAATAAATGCGTACGATTTAAATTAGTTCATACAGTAAGTTGAAGAAAAATTATTATTCTATTTGTATGTATGGGTGGAGTCATGCAAACAAATAGAAACTGAAGGTTTTTCGTTAATTTGCGCCTGTGCGTTCTTATATAGATTGCAGTTGTAAAAAGCTCAGTTAGTATTTATCTGTTTTCCAATAAAAAATATTTAAAGTTTTGGCTGATAATATGTTAGATATATGCAGTATCTGTATAAAATAAAGTTCTGTAGTTAAATAATTGTAAAAGATGGAAATAGGCAAAATAATCAGATGGGCACTCTTGCCCCGGGTTCTCCTAAGCAGCACATAACACAAACAGTGAAGGTAATAAAACAAGTAAATATTTTAAGGAATAAAGTAGGCATGTTTTTGGGTTTCACCCGTTGCTTGCGTTGTGGCTCACAACGCCCACAGGGCTTGACAATTTCGAAACTAAAAGATGAAGATGACTTTTTTACTTCTTCCTTTCTTTTCAGTCAATTTCAATTTCGATTATGTTTATTCACTACGCATACTGAAACATCGATTCTTCAATCTCGTTTTCGTTCTGCTTTCGTATCCTTTGAATTTGAAAGCAGACTCTTTCACTTGACTATTCAAACTGCTCTATTCATTATCATTTGAATAAGCTATGCGTCACTTTAAATTTCAAGTGTGAAAGGACGATCACTGCTTTCGATTGAAAGTTTCATTTGAATCAATTTCTCCAAACTGGATTTTCCTGGATCGTCTTTCAAAAAAGTCACAGGGGGGTTGTGTCCGAGACACGACCGCATAGTTGACGAAGGATTTCGTTAGGCTATCTGTTGATTTTGGATATGTTTGAAGAATTACATCGTTAAACTCTTTGATAATGATTTGGTGGCCTTGAAAAGGGCCGTTTTGTTTGGTTATTGGGTATTGTTTGTTCACTCCACCAGTGTTTACCGAGTGATGATGACAGATGGATGGTAAACAGTCGTTGGATGGTACGTATCAGATAAAAGATACCGAAGTGGAATGATTTATGATGAAAACCGCCTTCTGTGATCTTAGACGAGATGCCTCCTGTGTTATGTATGGATGAAATAAAGAAAAAAAACCCACCAATGTAATATAAGATAATTACCAATACCGAACACAATTATCAATTTTTCTCATTGGTAAAAACATGTTACGTCTATATAGAGAAAATATATTCGAAATGGAAAAGGGATTTTTTTAAATAATTTTTACTCTCTGAGTGTTTTTTAAACCCAATGCGAATTGTAATATAAGCATGCCTCCGACTTGCATATATTTTCAATGCCGATTTTCCCCAGGCACCTTGGGGGAAAACGGCATTGAAAATTATGTCTTTGTTAGGGAACACTTTTCAGTGGGAATAAAAGCTCCCCCTACAGTGGAGGCGATCTGGCGCAGCGGCAACATCCATACCTCTCACGCTAAGGATCACGAGTTCAATTCTCACTCCCGACATTCTTCCGAAATGGAAGGTAAAGGTGACGAACCAGCCAAATGTGTTGAAAGTCACTATAAAACAGAAATAAAAAAAAAGTTCCCCCTACTTTCATGTATTTGAAATGTTGATTTCTCCCAGGCAGCTTGGTTTTGGTCTCTATTAGGGAACACATTTCGGTGGGAGTATTTGCAATGCCGATTCCTCCCAGGCAGCTTGGTTTTGATGTCTCTGTTAGGGACCCTCCGCATGTGTCGTCAATTTCGACCAATCCGAAGTGGGTATTTCCGTTAGGATAGGGGTTGAGATTTTTCAATTGTTCGATAGTTAGTTTCATGCCATTTATTATTTTCTTCAATGTAAAAAATTGTTATGGAGTGCCGAAATCGATTGACGCAAAAATTTCATCAATCCATCATGATATAATTGAGCATTAAGCTTTTAAAATTGGACAATTTTCACGATGTGCTCGATTTTCGATTTCCAATTTGTACCCCAATATGTTCCCGAAAGACGTTATCCTACGTCAAAAAAAGGAATTAAATGAAGCATCCAACCAGCGCCGACACCTGATTACGCCTGCTGGCACATCTGCACATCATCATTTTCATTAGTTTCAGTGAATACGGTTCACTTTCATTCGATATAAGAACCTTTCATTTTCATTTCACGGTTCGGTATGAAGAATGAAAGAAGTGACCGTGAAATGAAACGAGACTGTACGAAGGTTAAGTGATATTCTCTTTCATCAGTAACACTATTTTCAGCCTGCACAAGCTTGCATGAAATTGAAGGGCGATAAGCTCATTATTGAGTGACTATGTGTCAATTGAAGTGAAATTGTAAGGCCCTGGATGTGAGGAACAGCAATAAATAACATGTTTGCATACAGTTAAGGTATTTGCCTCCATGGTAAAAATGGGCAAACCATTCGCGAATGGTGCGAAAGAACTAGTTCGCTAAAAAGAACGAAGATTTGAAAACTGAACAATAAAATGTCACTCTCCTAAACTTGAGTCGACCGCGAGTAATCGGTTTTCTACCTTACTAACCATAGAATTGATAAATTTGTTTATATCTTCTTCTATATATAAAAATATATAATCTTGTTGTGGCCTTCGACGTTCAGCTTTTAAAAAACGTTTATTATAATCAACATACAGTTTATTATCTAAATATCATTTATTAAGCAAACGTGGACGGTCACGGAAAGAATTTGAATGAGAACTGAACAGCGTCGTGGGTTCTGCTGCTGGTATATATCGATGAGTAATGCTGATGCAGCGGAACGATGGCTATTGGCTGGCCGCGATCGTACGATGTTTGGAATGTGCTGATCGTGGTCCTTTGGTGTGCATATCATAACGTGATTCATCGGGGGGGTGAAAAAGTGTCGTCCTCGGCACTTGGTTGGTTATTCTGAATTCCTGGCAGGATGTTGTTGAGTTCGAGGTTTATCAACTTCTGGCGTTTCCTTGATTTCCTTTGTTGAGTAGCTTTCAGATGATAATAGATTAAAAATAGAATAATAATCAATAGAGTTGAGGACAGGGATGTCCCTCCTACTAGACTCCATTTCCATTTTTGGTCGGATTCTTGTTGAAGGAATACTTTGTCTAAATGTTTCCTGTTCGAGAGTGCTACTTCTTCTATTTTTGCCACATCGTGATCGTTTATGATTTGCTTTTTAATGGAAAGGTCATGAAGAGCTCCTTGGAATGTTTCAACTTCGCTAATTTTGTCGATTGAAGTAAAGTTGCGTTCCATGTAGGTAACCGTGCAGTTCGAGAAAGATATTATGAAACTTCCGGAAAGATGTCTGTTACTAGGTCCGCAATCGGAACGTAACTCCTGGTCTTTTGCATTAGTGATCAGGACCTTGTTATTAGCTATTAATTTTGCAGATGTTTCTTCACTTTTTTCCATCACACAATGCGGATCGTTGCCCATTATAAGTGGGTAAATGCATGAGTCTTTGAACTCTTTTGTGTAAATGTTTAATTGGACGTAGTTTTCTGGTTCCGTTGTGGTAAGGAGTTGTCTACCTTGTTTGATTACGAATTGGGGATATTCTTTTATAACAATACCGTTCTGATTTATTGGGTATATACGGATAATTGTTGATTCTTCCGGTTCCATTTCTGGGACGTGGATAATGTACAGTAAAGTATTTTCGCTAGTGGCTATTTTTGGGGTCACTAGATTGAGTGCTTCTTCAGGTATGTCCATTTGAATTCCTTGATTGTTGAGGATGGTTTTTATCAGGTTAATTTCTTTGCTGGATAATATTCTGCTATTGGTAACTCGCATTTTAGAGAAGAGTACTGCTTCTTGAATGTTGATTAGAATTTTGTTGATAGTGTCGATGTTCAGAATTGTTGTAATTATGTCGATATCGTCGAGGATGATTTGATTGATATGCTGTTTCTCAATTATTTGATTAATTGCGGTTGTTAATTCAGAGATACTGTTGCCAATCTGTTCGTTGATTTTGATTTGATGATTGTTCTCGCTGACTAGTTGGTTCAAGCTCCTGTTGATGATTCGTAGGTCTTGGGCGTCGGGGCTGCCGGCGATCCATTTCCATGCTGTGCCTATGATGTCCCATCTTCTGGTCCTCTTATGAATAGTTGGTTTAATTTGTAGAAAATTAGAATACAATTCGCGTATTTTATGCTTGCTAATCTGATTAAGTACATTATTATTCTTTTGATTATTGTATACCAAACTTGTAAGTTGGTTGATTGTTGACTCTAGGTCTGTAAGATTAATTGGATGTATTATCCTAATATTTCCCGTTTGGATTTTGCAAGAACCAATCTTCTGCATTAATATAAGATCGTTATGAAGATTTCTTATGGTGAGCTCCTGACATGAAATTCTTGAGATGACGATGATGATTCCTATGTATGAGATGAGCATCTGTAATACAATGTGAGATAGAAAGAGAAAAGTTATCTTTTTTTTGGTCTTTTAATTTTATTTTTGTGTCTTTTTATTTCGCAGTTATTTTTGAATGTGCGATCTGTTACTTCGTTAGCATTGGTTTTGTTGGCTCTAGCTTGTTTTTTGGTACGGATGTTGGGAATAACAAAAACTTCCTGTTTATCATTAATAATTGGAGGTTCCTCTTTCTTTGAATTTTGTTTTACAATTTGTTTTTGTGATTTTTCCATATTTAACTTAGCTTTGAGGAATAATTCTTGTGCGTCTTTAATTATTTCTTGAGGGTTAACAATATTATTTTGGTTAAAGAGAATTTCGTTTGGTGTGTATTGTGTTGAAGAATGTACAGTGTTATTATATAATGCTACAGATAATTTAACAATTGATTTTGTGCCCATAGTTCTGAATTTATGCTTGTTTGTATTAAATATTTCAATAATGGTAGAATGTGCACGTTCTATTTGTCCGTTGGATTCGGAAGATGCTGCGTAGTCTATCTGTGTTCCTAGTTGGCTGAGAAAGTCTTTAAGATGAATAGATCTGAATGTTGTTTCATGATCTGTTATGATTTGTCTGGGCACTCCAAATGTACTTATGTATTTTCCTAGTGCTTTTTGAACATGTACTAAATTCTTTGATTTTATAAATATCATTTGAAGATGTTTTGAAAATGAATCAATAAGTGACAAAAAGGAATGTTTATCTATTATGAATATATCCATGTGTATTCTTTCTAATGGTTTTTCGGTAATGGGCCTAGGAGAAATTTTTATGTTGAATGGTTTCCTCTCATATTTATGGGTATTACATATTTCACAAGAGTTTATAAATTTTCTCACTTTTATGCACATGTTGGGGAAAAAATAAGATCTTTTAATTTGAGCTTCAACTTCGGTAATACCGCGATGTGCCCTTTCATGTTCTTTTGCAATTAATTGGTCCTGTCTATTTTCATTTTGAACATCTTCTACCATTCGGTCTGTGAAAACAAAATGGCCTTTCTGACTAAAGTTTTCCTTGTAAGATTCCTGGATAGTTTGGATGAGGTTTTCTGGAGCCATGAGAGCAGTTTGTCTACCGTTATGAAAGAGTTTGAGAAAGTGTGTAACTTGATCTTTATCGAAAGAATTTTGAGATACTATAGTTCTGTGATAATTTTGGAATAGGGTTTCTTGTATTATGGTATCCAGTCGAGAAATTCTGAAAATCATTTGGTTACGGAAATAATTTAACGGGCGTTCGGAGAAATGGATGAAATAGTTGGAGGAGTCGTCGGCAGAGTGAATTGTTTGGGAATCGGAAAGGTTTGGATGGTTCTCGGGATTGTCCGATTGTGGGGGATTATTGGTGACAGATGCTTCACCGTCCTCTTGGTCTCTAGGATCTGAAATATTAGAAGATGTGTTATTATTTGTGATACAAACATTTGCTTCAATTGGCATTCTGCTTAAGGCGTCTGCTACAACATTGGATTTTCCTTCCTTGTATTTAATCTCGTAGTCGTAATTCTCTAGGTCTAGGCGCCATCGTAAGATTTTAGAATTCTTATCAGAAGTTTTGATAAACGTTAGAGGCTTATGGTCCGTAACAAGAGTGAATTTTTGACCATACAGGTAAGGTTTAAATTTATTTACCGCCCATATTATGGCTAATGCTTCTTTCTCATTTGTGGCGTATCGTGACTCGGTATCCGAAAGTGTTCGTGATGCAAATGCGATTGGCCTTTCGACATTGTCCTGTATCTGTGATAGGACAGCTCCTAATGCAAAGCCAGATGCATCCGTAGTTAAAATGAAGGGATGATCAAATTGCGGATATGCCAGTACTTGGTCTGTGGATAGTATTTTTTTAAGAGTATTAAAGGAATTTATGTATGAAGTGTCTTGTAATTCAATTGTCGAGTCTTTCTTTAAATACTTCGACATGGGTCGTGTGATTTTTGAAAAATCCTTAATAAATCTTCTGTAATAACCGATTAAACCTAGAAATTGTTTAATTTCTTTTTGATTTTTCGGTAAAGGCCATTGAAGAATTTTTTCAATTTTTTCGGGATTTGGTTTTACTCCTTCGGATGTTATGATGTGTCCTAAAAATTCTGTTTGCCTTTTCAAAAACTCGCATTTATCTAATTGAATTTTTAAATTGAAATCGGATAAACGCTTTAAAATTAATTGAAGGTTTTCTAAGTGGTTCTCTAGATTATATCCAATAATAATTATATCGTCAAGATACACGTAGCACTTCGTTCCAATATAATCACCGAGGATATCATTCATTGCTCTCTGAAAGGTTGCGGGAGCGTTTTTAAGCCCAAAAGGCATTCTAGTGAATTCAAAATGCCCTTTGTCTGTAGAAAAAGCTGTTTTCTCGATATGTTTCGGGTCCATTGGAATTTGGTGGAATCCCGATTTTAAATCAAGAGTTGTGAAATATTCAGATTTTCCTAGGGAATCCAAAATTTCTTCAATTTGAGGCATAGGATATTTATCGTCTATAGTATGTTCGTTAAGCTTCCTATAATCGATTACGACTCGTACTTTTTTCTTTCCAGATGCGTCTGTTTTTTTTGGGACCACCCATATGGGTGAGGAGTACGGACTTTTGGAAGGTCGAATTATTCCATTATCTAACATTTCTTGTATTTGTTCATGAACATCTAGTTTGAAATGATGTGGGTACCGATAATTTTTTGTGTAAATTGGCATATCGTTAGTGGTTAAAATTTTATGTTTAGTGGCTGATGTGGATGTGAGTTTTTCCCCCTTTTTAGATACAACTGCTTGATGTTGGTGAAGAATTTGAATTAATTTGGTTTTTTCTAATGATGAAAGATGATTTGTTCTAATGATGTCATTAATTTCATTTTCAGAAATACATTCTGAGTGTTTTATTAGGAAGGGAGAAATGGTTTCAAAATTGTTAACTGTTAATCCAATTTTCGGGATATTTATGGGGTTTCTACATGTGGAAATTACATTGACGGTTGTTTTATTATTTTCTGCTCTATAGAGTCCAGGATTAATAAAGATATTTTTGTAAAGTTTTTGATAAGAGGGGACAAGCCAATCACCGTTATTTGTGGTCTCAATTGTTACAAAATGATTGTAAAGTTGTTTGGTGGGGTAAAATTTGGCATATGAAAATTGTTTGTCTAATAGTGTTAGTGTTTCGTCTTCGTAATTGATGCGTGCTTTGAGTTCTGCCAATGTTTCCGATCCTATTAAGCCGTCGAAAAAGTTGTGAAATTTCAAGACGTAAAACGTGAAGGGTTTGAAAGCGCCGTTAAACAAAGCAATTTTTCCTTTTTCGGTTACACTGTTGGTTCCACACACGTTTTTTATTTTCGTATTTGGTACGGTGCTAGTTTTTCCCAAGATTCCTGGTGCAATAATATTTTTGTTTGCTCCAGAATCTATCAAAATATTTAGGGTTTGATTATTTTTAGGATGTTTAATTTTGAGATAGGGTAAGTAATTTAAGTTGGATTTAGATTTGTGTATCCCAAGTGAAAATTTAGATCAAGATCATCTTCAGATTCAGTGTCTGATTTTGCAATATCATCCTCAGGATCATCTTTGACTGTCTCATGGTTATTTATTGTTTTCCTATTTATTGTCAGACGGCTCTGTGTAGTAGTAGCGTCCATCGGTTCAATTTCATTTCGCTCTCTTTTTTGATCCAATTTGAAGGGTTTCTGATTTTTATTCAATTGAGGATTTTTACTGCTTGATTTGTTATCGAAATCTTTGTTCTTCTGATACTTTTTTGGAGAATAATCAAAAGTCATGTTTTGTGCTGTTATTTCTTTTGATTTGAATTTACATAGAAATGCATAGGCATCTTCTATATCTTTCGGCCTTGCGGCTTGAGCATAGCCAAAATATGGTTCGATTAGTCCGGCGATGAAAGCAGCCAAGGCGTCTTCTTCTATAAAATCGTTTATGACTTCCCAGTTGTTACGGTATTTTTCTGTTTGTTTCGCCAAGGTCTTAATATTTTGAATAATATTTTTTGATTTATTGTAGTATCTCGAAATACTCATATTTTCAGTCATTTTACATTGCCATAACTGGCATTTATACGTGGAAAGTTCTTGACGATCGCCGAGAGCATTTGTCAGAACTTCCGAAATTTGCTCAAAATTGTCTGGGTTACCGGCAAGACATATTATGTCTTTTGCTTTCCCTTGGATTTTATGTATTACTGCAGTGGTATACATTTTAAATTGCACTGGCGTAACGTGCTCTTTGAAAGCATTGAGTGTTTCCTGAGCAGTTGTTAGCCACGCATTCAATTGTTTCGAATTGCCGTCGAATGTTGGAATCATTTTGATTGGATCCGGAATTCTGCATAGCATCTCAAAACTGGTTGTTGGTTGGTGATATTCGTATATTACCGGTTGTGCAGTAGGTTGTTCTGCTGGCGTTGTTCCATTTAAATGCGATTCAATTTGCAGGAACATGGCGTCATGTTCCTTTTGTTTGGTGGAAAATGCGTCCATCATCTCCATCATTTTCTGGAGTTGCGCGCCGATTTGCTCCATATCTGAGCTTTCTTCAATTAATAAATTTTCCAATGAGGGGGGGTTCTCAATTGGGATGTGTGCCAAGTCTCCTGAGTCAACGGATGAAATGGTTTCTTCTGAGTCCGAAGAGTCGCAATTGCTGTGATTAATGCTTTTCCACAAGCTGCGAGTTTTCTTCAGAGCACTTTTTGGTGTTTTTGGCATTAATGAAGCCTTGCACCGTTTACACAAATTTGTTAATTTTTAAGCACACACGTTCGCTTAGAACTCGTGTGGCTTCTGGAAGTGTGCTTCGCTTAGAATTCACAATTCCAGGTGGAGTAAAACTTCTCTTAGAACACTTTTACTCCACGCGGTAAGTAATAATTAAAATTGCGTCCGAGTCTCTCTCTTAGAACGGACTTCGATGCACAACAAAAAAAATCACTGACCGGGGCGAGTTTTATTTCACTTAGAATGTGGGGGCGTAGAAAGAAGAGAGAAAAAAAACTTACCGTTTGCAATCGTGTGTGCGGGGTTCTTCGGTTCTTCCAGTGGTGGGGTGCGGTGTGCGGTGGAACCTCAACTCTTTCGTCACTTTGATAGCGGCGTCAGATGCTAGCACTTTCTACAGTTCGTATTAATGTTTCGCGGATTCACTCTAATCGGATTTACCAATCCTGATTATAACACTGTTTTTTCACACTCGTTACTATTCCACTCACTGAAACCGCACGGCTGCGCCAATCTTGTTGTGGCCTTCGACGTTCAGCTTTTAAAAAACGTTTATTATAATCAACATACAGTTTATTATCTAAATATCATTTATTAAGCAAACGTGGACGGTCACGGAAAGAATTTGAATGAGAACTGAACAGCGTCGTGGGTTCTGCTGCTGGTATATATCGATGAGTAATGCTGATGCAGCGGAACGATGGCTATTGGCTGGCCGCGATCGTACGATGTTTGGAATGTGCTGATCGTGGTCCTTTGGTGTGCATATCATAACGTGATTATATATATATATATATATATATATATATATATATATATATATATATATATATATATATATATATATATATATATATATATATATATATATATATATATATATATATATATGGATTTCTGTCTGTCTGTCTGATTCTTATGGACTCGTAAACTACTGAACCGATCGACATTCAAATTGGTATGTAGCGTTTTTTGGGGCCGGGGAAGGTTTTCATGATAGTTTGAGACCCTTCCCCCCTCTCTAATGGGGGGGGGGCTTCCATACAAATGAAACACAAATTTTTGCATTACTAAATGATTATATGGTGGTTAGATACTCCTTCCCCTCTCTTAGGGTGAGCTGTCATACCAATGAAAATCAAATTTCTGCGTTACTCGAAAACTAGTCAAGCAAATGGAGCCAAATTTGGCATGTGTAGATTTTAGGGGACACGAAACGTTTCTATTGTGAATAGACACTCCTCCCCCCTCTCTAAGGGAAGAAGATGGGAGGGGTCTGTCTTTATTCTATCATATTTTCTGTATCCAATATTTATTCCATGTAATGGAGAAACATGTTATGTACAAGTGGTTGAAAAATCTTAAACGAGAATTGTGTCTGAAAATAATCGGATATTATAATGATGAGTTTTGGTAGAAGTACTAGGAATTTTTTAGTAAAAGGTAAATTCAACGGGGTCGTTTAGAAGATCAATCAATGAACAGTTCTGCGATTGGACTCATGAACCTGCGCTTAGTAAGAAAACGTAAATGTTTAAAGGCATTGATAACAAAAAATAAATTTTGGGCGGAACGAAGTTTGCCGGGTCAGCTAGTATAGTTATAAAAATATAGTTAACAATTCGGTTTCCTGAAACTTATATAACTGAGCCTGTAAAAATGAACGAATTATAAAAAAAAGCGATTAGATGTATTTTAATTCGATATAATCAGTTTACACTTGCCGATGGTAAACACTTTTCAGAATCAAAGGAGAGGAGATGGAAGATGGCGTCACTCTATTATTCACAAAGTTTCGTTTCGAAAAGTATCGGATATCTTATTAAAAAGTATTGATGGTTTTATTTAACCAGCTATATGTCCCCAAATCCACCTGTCCATTCCCCGTTCCCTTTCCTAAAAATAAACAGCACCAGTTTAGATCATCACAAACTTCACAAGGGAGCACTCACGGTCATGGGATATCTAATCTGCATCACCTATCAATATAATTATTACGAGTCTCCACAGGCAATGTTTCAGACAAGGATAATATCGCCGAGACATGCTGGCTATTTAAACTTAAGCAAGGTGATGCCTTCTTCAGGTATTCCCCTTAATTGAATAAACTAAAGAAAAGAAGCGACCGAACGATTAATATTTCTGTAGGGATGGTTTATCAACAAGGATTTTTATGTACATTTATGAACATCGATACAAGAAAACCCAGAGAATGTCGAGTGTTTCGTGTTGATGTTGGAATATTTATCCATCCGATTTTTTCAACAGTTTACTATTGGAAACAGACAATTAATAACTCCGAATACTTTCTGCCACTACAACTCTTACAATCCGCTTGAAATTCAGCTCAGTTCATATAACAAATGGTTTTTCTGGTGGCACCATTTGGAGTATTGAATGAGTTGAATTTATAAATTTATATGAATAATTTATTTTTTAATTTATTGAACAGTTAAGAAATTTCTCCAAAGTCCTACGTCAAGTTTCCGTCTGTGCCTCTAGGATCAGACTCTTCCACTTTTTGGAAATAATTTTAACATATTCCGGCACGACCGCAACTTATCTGAGATAACGAGTCTGGATGAGGGGTCCTTATTTTCATTAACCCTTTGCGGTCGTATTAAATTTGGACATGGGTATCGTACTGGTCGTAATTATTTTTACTTGAAAAAGCAGTGATGTATAACTTTGTGAGATTATATGCAGTATATTCATAACTGCAGTATATTCATAACTAATTCATAATTCATAACTATATTCAGATTATGAAAAATGAACATGATTAATTAGTTTGTAAACTTTAGATAAGTGTTTACTAAACATGTGTTTCAATGTGTTACTTTCATATAAAGAATATGTCTAAAAAAATGTATTCGTGTGATATCTTTCGAAACAGTCCATAAAATGTAGCCCTCGTTTTTGCATATATCACAAAAATAATTAGTTTGATGTCTTCCGGCTTCAATCTTTCTAAAACATACAAACCAATACTCTTTATATCTACACACTGCCGCAATGCATGAAATTTTGCATTAAGCCTTTCCTCAAGCATGGGTAACAACTTTTGTTTATACTGAGTACCGATATTTATTATTCATAGAAGCACCGTTTTGATTCATGAACAAGTTCATTAGACATTAAAATTCGCTGTTCACGCTTAAAGTGTGAACAGATAAATTTTTGCGAAAAGTATAAGATTAGTGTAGTTCCTTGCTGTGGTGGCTGAGAGCAGAATGTGGTTGGAGGAGACGGAACAAACAAGAGAGTGCACTCGATCGATTCTTATGTGGGCGTTCGATGAATTGGCACAGGCAGGACAACGTCATTATACGATGTCTTGAGCTTTGTCAAAAATCCATGGTCAACATATACGCAAAGGTAGAGAGCGAACGACTGTGATTCCTATGACACAATCAAAAGAATACATTCACTTGCAAGACGCTATCATGAGCAACACCGACACAGCGTTTGTTCAAACTACAGCACGTGTGTTCATACGAAAGAAATTAAATCTTTAATGAGCTCCATTACAAACCGTTACATTATCGTCCAACATGTTGCTGGATGTATTCGGTTGAATGACAAAAGCGAGGATTACCTTGTACGCCCATTTTCAGTTTGGTTAGTCGATAAAAAACTATCTGAGCAAAAGGATAGAGTAATTTACTCGGAAATTTGACATCCATCTTCTGATCAACTATTCTCCTGTATTCTGAAATCCAATCGAATCAGAATTACCTAAACGGATCGCAACTCAAGTTCAATCGAGTTGTGCAAATGTGGCAGCTATGCCATGCAATTCGACATTGAGCTATTTTTGTGAAGCAAAAAATGCAAAAAATATAAATGAAAAAAAAATTTTACGGAAAAATGAAGATAGTCTCTAATATGTGTTTCGTGTAACAGAGTAACACATTCTTTGCAAGTGGGGAAAAATATTGTACGAAAATTGTCTCTGATAATGATTTTATATTATGGATAAAGTTTTGGCGGAAATGCAAAGAGATTTATAGAAGAAACGTTGAGGTTAGACTGTCTTCTAAGTATTTAAACAACATCGAGTAATGATTTTCATTAAAATTTTAGCAATTGAAAATTGCTTTTGTGTCTGCTAATCTGATAGAGAGTGAATTGCCCCACAAATACGGATTAATTATTTTGATGTTTATTTTGCACCAAGGAAAGATTGCCATATTTCATAGCACGAATGATTTGAGGTCGATCGGATTTCAGAATGCAAAACACGAAGCGCAGCAATTCCAAATGAAATCGACAAATGACAAAACATGAGTATTTTTGATTCAAATGAAAGTGTGTATTCCGTTTGGGTTAGAGGAAATATGAGTTTTCCACAAAAATTGGGAATTTTTTGACTCAAGCGTAACTTTTGAAAAGGGCGTATCGATTTGAGTAAGAGAAATCTTTGATAATTTATATCTCAAAAACTATGAGTCGTACCGAAATAGTGTCTTAGAAAGAGATATAGAGTATTAATGGTTGAATATGTACACTGAGAAAAAAAATTAGTACTCTTTTTTTTATTTACAAAATAAAAATTCAATTTGCAGTATCCAAAATACATATTTTTAAATTTTTTTAAAAGCTTTTTCATACAAAATAGAAGTCATGCAGAAATTTAAAAAATGGGCGCAAGATAGTAAAACTATTTTTGACGAACTTTGTGGAACATCGAATTTTTAGGAATTTTCGAAACTTCGAATTTTTGTATGTTAACAATCATTTTTAGCCACAAATTCTGAATCCTGATGTGATTTAAAACAAAAAAGTTTATTATAAATCTCCTTCTAAATGTAGCCATTCTCGAAATATTTAAAAAAATAATTTCTAATTTATTGTCTTTTTTACAGTAAATAATCCCTTTTGATATGTTTGTCGTGTTATACCGTCATGTTCATGAAATTTTATGAATTTGCTTATAATTTCCAACAACTTTTCCAAATAAATCATAATGGTTCATTTTTTGACTTAAGCGTAACTTTTGAAAAGGGCATATCGATTTGAGTAAGAGAAATTTTTGATAATTTATATCTAAAAAATATGAGTCCTACCGAAATAGTGTCTTAGAAAGAGTTATAGAGTATTGTTGGCTTAATTTGAAAAAAATATACAATGAGAAGAAAAATTAGTACTCTTTTTTACTTACAAAATAAAATTTTAATTTGCGATATCAAAAAATATGTATTTGTTTTATTATTATTTTCAATTTTTTCATATAAAATAGAAGTCATGTAGAAACTTTAAAAAATGGGCTCAAGATGGTAAAACTATTTTTGACGAAATTTGTGGAACATCAAATTTTTAGGAATTTTCGAAACTTCGAATTTTTGTATGTTAGCAATCATTCTTAGCCACAAATTATGAATTCTGATGTGATTTAAAACAAAAAAAGGTTATTATCAATCTCCTTCTAAATGCAACCATTCTCGAGATATTTAAAAAAATATTTCTAATTTATTGTTTTTTTTTTATAGTAAATAATCTATTTTAATATGTTTGCCTTGTTATACCGTCATGTTAGGAAATTTCATGAATTTTCTTATAATTTCCAACAACTTTTCCGAATACATCATTATGGTTCATTTTTTGACTCAAGTGTAACTTAATCGATTTTTAGTAAGAGAAATCTTTGATAATTTATATAATTATGGTTGCATTTAGAATAATAACCTTTTTTGTTTTAAATAACATCAGGATTCATAATTTGTGATTAAAAATGACTGCTAACATACAAAAACTCGATGTTTCGAAAATTCCTAAAAATTCGATGTTCCACAAAGTTCGTCATAAATAGTTTTACCATCTTGGGCCCATTTTTTGAATTTTCTACATGACTTCTATTTTGTATGAAAAAATTTAAAAAAAAATGCAAATTGAATTTTTTTTGTAGATAAAATAAAGGGTGCTCATTTTCTTCATATTCAACCATCAATACTCTATAACTCTTTCTAAGACACTATTACCACAAACATGGTTCATTGCCCACGTAGTGACCTGAATCTTTTATCACCTTGCATGCTGGATGGAAAACATACAAGGAGTTTTCCAAAAAGATATAACAACGACGCGATCAAAAGCGTATGGCAAACCTTCAATGTTCATATTAATGTCAAGATCTGCAGCTCGGTGAAGAGCAATGAATATATTTGCAAGTCCGTGAAAAAGGAAGCAATATGAATGTGCTGCGAATTCAGAATACCGATGTGAATACTCCTCGATTGAATCATAATGACGAAATAATGAGGTACCAAATTGGCTCCAATGAAGTTGTTTGTATCCATGGTTTCACAATTCATGAACGGGACCCAGCACTTATAAATTTAGCCGTCCATATCAAAAATGGCATCAACTGGATAGCAATTTAACGAAATTAATTGTTTTTTTTTTATTTTATTTTTCCATTCTACAACAAAAATATATTACTTTTCACTTTTCACTTTTCACTTTACATTTAACATTGAAGAGATCACGCATGTCAGATACGATAATAAAATACATTCAAATAAAAAAAAAGGATGGATGAAAAAAATGCAAAGGAAGGATGAGTTTTTTTTTTATTTCATGGTCTAAAGTGCTCCATTTCTCTGTATGTCATAGATCTCATCTCTATCTCCACCTCACACTCGGGTTCAGGGTTCAGCTCATTTTCTCACAGTCCAATTCAATACACGGTCAAACCTCAACGTATCTGCTCCATATCCACGTGGTATCTATCCTACATTGATCACAATCGATTTATTTTATGGATCGTTAAAACATTTAAACACACTTACAATATGTTAGTTATTTTTTGTTGAACAGCTAAAATATTCACTAGAAGTAATTTATATGGCGGAACAACGTTTGCCGGGTCAGCTAGTTGATATAGAAATATGTAGTCTGCATACTGTAGTTGACGAAAATGAATAAAATTAAAAATGAAGATAAAATATTATTATAACTGAAGAGTAAAGCATTGCAAAGGAATGTGTATGCGTAAGTGTTCCCAGGAGGCGGTACCCAGGTCGGAGACAAATATTCCCCTGATTACATAATAACTTCATGAAAACTCATTGGCATAAAAGATGAAAAATCTGAAGACAAATTTGTGGTCATTTAAAGCAGCCGGCACGAGAGAGAGCCCGTTGAACACGATAACAATTAATAATTCCTTTCCCTAGCGACACATGTCAACGGCGCAATATTCGCAACAAATGTCAGCGGTTAGCAGACGCGCTCCTTTGCTAAAATGGGGCAGCTAAAAATTGATTGAATTAATTATGTAGAACAGCCGCCGCCGCAGCAGCGGCAGACGTCGTTTACTTGCCAGACGAATCTACGTCTGTTCGCAGATCCAAACCCGCGACGGTGAATTGGCAAGTGTTTAAATCAATACACCAAACGGCGTCGGAATTGAATCCGCTGCTCCTGTCAATTAACCTCAGGATGGCCAGAATGCAGCTACAATATTTTCGACAAGTAAATAAAATCGATTCCGATCAGCTCGCGGGGAAATTCACATTGTTCTGCAAAACGTCAGCGCCAGCGCGCGAGGTGGTAAGTGGAGCAAAGATTGAAACAAAGAAATTCTGACCGCACGCAAAAGAGGACGTAGCGTGACTTGGGCCAATCGAAAATGCACCTCTCCTTCATCCCTTCCAACCACGTTCCGTGTTCTATTTTCAGAAAACGGCAATCATCGGAGGAAACATTGTTGATAAAGTGAAAGGTTGTAGACGCAAATGTGAAACGGTGCCACGACGTCAACTCCCTCAACATTCTTCCATCGAGGATGCATCACCGATTTATACAAAACAAGTGCCAGTGAAATGGAGTTGTACTGTTGAGTATTGATTTTTGATGCAACAAAAAAAACCTTTTTGGATCAATGAAGTTGGAGTTGCAATGTTCCAATTACCATTCCACCAAATGCCTGTGTTGCCTGTCGAAGCTGGCAACAATATGCATAAATGCAGTTCCTGTGTACTATTTTTGCAACTCAAATGCTGAAGCATTCAATAAGGGTGTGTATGTGAGAGCAGACGCCAGAACGACAACATAATTGGTTGGATGCAAAAGGCTCCGAATGTATCATCGACAACAATTTTGGCAACAGATCCCTTTCAGTCCCAACCCTAAACCCTCCGTCTATTGATAGTTATCGATAAGCAGGGATTCCACTGAGGTAACATATATTCTGTGGCATTTGGGCACTCAGACCTTCCATCCAAGAGTGTTGTCTCAGTGAAATCCGGCCTTCACATGCATTGCTTTTCCGTTTTTTGGATGTGGTCCAAGAGTGCTCGTATCTGCTTTCAAACAACGGTCACATTCTAACCTTGTATGCTGACAGAGAAACCACTCCAACCATATCACGAACGACAACGACAACGACGACGATGGCGACGACGGATCCAGCTGGGCTTCAGACATTGGGTATAATGAAATTGAAATGGATCGGTGGCTCTAGGAAGTGCTTCCACTTTGGAAGCGATTGACGGGTAGATATTTATCTGCTAGCGAGCTGGCACGGATGTAATCTACTAGACACAATGCACACTGTCATTGTCATGCGACGTTCGGAAGTTATATTTTTGGGTAACGAGAAAAAAACATAAACAAAGTTTATCGCTCAGAACTGAACATTGAATTGAAGCAGTTTCGTTAAATTGTTATCTTTTCCAATGTCATAGCACCTTCTATTCAACGGGAACTTTCTAATCGGTTTTGCAATTGGTTAAGCCAGTATTTCCATTATTTCAACATTATTCATTGATATTCGCATTTGCATTTGCAAATCACAACATTCAGTCGAGAAATAAAGAAACACTGAAACATCTTTCCATACTCAAATTTCCTAAAATATATAATATGAATAATATGAAAAATTAAAAAAGCTGAAAAGATCTTAAAATTTAAAGAAAATATTTGTACAGTCTGAAAACCTAAAAAGCCTACAACATCTAAAAATCAAAAAACTCAAAAAATTCTTGAAGATCTTAAAACTTAAAGTCCTGCAGAATCAGTAAATCTGAAGTATCAGACTAATCTGAAAAAAAAATAAAATCCTGAAACCTGGAAAACAAGAAAATCTAAAACAGTACAAAATATAAACAATCTGAAAATTTCGAATATTCTGAACTTTGGGAATAATCAAGATCTAATCTGAAAAATATAAAAACGGAATAATGACGAAAAAATTGAAACTAATTTTTAAAAATATTAAAATTCAAAACTCTGAAAAATAAAAAATTTTGGATCTGAAATTAACTCTTTCTTTTTTTTAATTTTTCATTTATTTAATTCTTCCAAGTTATTATTATTTATAGATTAAATTAAAATAGTAAAAATTGAACAAAAATAAAAAAATTAAATATATAAAAAAATTTTATATATATATATATATATTTTTTTTTTTCCAAAATATATATTTTTATCAAGGCTCATATGGCGTTAGCCTGACGGGGCCGGAGTTCAATATTTTGACAGTTTTTCTTATTATCTATGTTAGTAATATGTAACCGATTACTTGCGGTCGGCTCGAGGTTAGTATTACAAGTGTTTTCGTAATTCGGATGTTGCTGTCTCCAATGCTCTGTACGTGTGCCCGACACGGGATACTTCCTATTGGGATGCAGCTGACCCTTAATCAGCAACGCCCCCCTAGTCTGTACCTCATATCTAGCGTGGTGCGTCTTTCTCGACTCGACACGACACGACGACTTTCTCGACAGGATAGAATGGTCACTAACCGGCGCAATCATCAGTTCATGTAGAGTTGTCATGAGCGGTACAACCTTTGGCTCTTGTTGAATCATCAGTGGACTGCACAACCTTTCGCCCGTGTATCTGTAAAGAGTGTGTGTATGTATTGCCGCGACTAAGTAAAAGTTTATCGATCGGATAGGAGGGATATGTAACAGGGACACAATAGTAGGAAACATCATTAAACGTTGACATCGGCGTTTCTGAGGAACAAGTATAGATGAAGCAGAAGATCAGGATCACGGCTACCTAAGATATCCCGGACGGGGATATCCGATTGTCTGCCTTGTGCTCTCAGTGCTCTAGAGAGCTGAGAGCGAGCAGCATGGAACCGGATACACGACCAGACAACATGCTCGATGTCGTGGTAGCCATCGCCACAATCAATTATTATATATAAAATAAAAAAAATAAAATATTAAAATTTAAAATTGAAAAAATCGAGTAAATCTAAATCATCTGAAAGATCTAAAGAATTTTAAATATCTGATTTTTTTTATAAAAAGCATTAAAACTCTAAAAAAATTATAAAAAAAATAAAAATTTCGAAAAAAAACTTCATAAATTTGAATATAAACAAAAATTAAAATCTAAAGATTGTTTTTTTGTTGTTATTTTAGTGACTCTCAGTTTTTTTTTGCTGGTTCAGGATGGCGGAAGTGAGATCTGAACTCGTGATTTTTGACGGGAGACATACGGATGTTAACCACTACGTCAGATCGCCTTCTCGTTTTAAAGATCTAAAAACAAATAAAAAATTTGAATAATCTACAAAATTCAGAAAATAATCAGAAAATATCGAACAATTTAAAAAACATTAGAAGTTCTGTAACTTACCGAAACCGAAAAACAAAATACTAGAATGTTTAAATGTTATAATGAAAGAAAAAATCTAAAAATCTTCAAATTTGTAAAATCGATAAAATCTTGAACATCTTGAAAATCTAAGAAATCTAAAGTATGTATTTAATCTTTCTATACTCGCGTATAGGTCTGACATCTGACGAGCATCTATAAGGTGGCTGAATCAAATGACTATTAAAATTGAATGAAGTTAAAAAAAAATATTTTCTGGAGTTTTTCACATAATTATATCTTTTTCTTTCAATGAATACCAATAACGCCTAATAATACACAATAGCAAAATCATAGAGACGCGCACAGTCCAGAGTACACAAATTACGATTTTTCGCGCGAGTATAGGAGTGTTAAAAGATTCTTAAAAAAAAGGCAAATCTTAAAAAAAATTTAAAAAATCTAAAATATCAAAAATTAAATATGAGATATTAAAAAAATCCAAAGCATCTAGGAATCCAATAATCTTCAAATCCAAAAATGTACATGTTTTTAAATTATTTCAAAAAATATGAAACAATTGAATATCTGAAAATCCGAAAAATCAAGAATTTCCCTAAAATGTTTAAAGATCTTCAAAAATATAAATCGAAAAAAAAATTCAAAAAATCCAAGAAATCCAAAAAATTGAAAACAAAATTCCAAAAAACAAAAGAATTCTAAAAACTATCAATCGGAAACATTCTAAAAATTAAAAAAATCAAAGAGTCGAAAAATACGCTGTTTTATAAATCTAAAAACTAAAATCTAAATCTAAAATCTAAATTTAAAATCTAAATCTAAATCTAAAAAAAACTTTTTTTTGTCAAAAATTGACTTCTGGCGCTTGGTCGTTTTTTGTCTGAGAAGTCGATTTTTGACGAAAATTTTTTTAGAGATAACAGTAAATCTCGACGTTTCATGCAATTCTAAGATATTTGGCATCAATTTTTTTTTAAACCCCGATGTTCTTTACCACCTTGGGTGATTTTTCGGTTTTCAGAAAACTTAAATTTTCACATCTGCGACAATAGTAAATGAAGTCCGAATGAGCTAATATTTTGCATAGGGCATTTTATTGTGCAAATCACCATTTCGCAGGGAGTCCCGTATATGAAAAACCAATATGACGATTTTCATTGGCACCCTAAACCATACGTTTTGCCTCATATTCCGAAAAAACGACAAAGTCCCAGAGCGTCGATTTTTGACAAAAAAATACAGTAGATGCAATTTCATGCAATTTTAAGATTTTTTCAATTTGAAGGCATCAATTTTTTTTTTTCGAAAACCCCGATTGCGTGATTTTTCGGTTTTCAAAAAATTCAAACTTCGACCGCGGTGCGACACTAGTATATGAAGTCCGATTGAGCTGATATTTTGCATGGGGTAGTTTTTCGTGGGAATTGACATTTCTAATCAAGTTCGCTTTGAAAATTCGAGGGTCACTTTTTTTCCATACATCCATTGGCACTCTATTGGACAGTTATTGTAATTTATAATTTATCTTGTCTTTTGTTAAATACAAAAGACACATATCTACATATCTAAATCTAAAAATAATAATAATCGAAAGTCTAAGAAAATCTAGGAAATTTCAAAAATGTTTCATAAAAAAGTATCGACGTTCTAAAAACTAGAAATCTGAAAAGTTTGAATCCAAATCCAAACAATTTATTTCAAAGGAGTCTCGACCGAACACTCGTCGGGTGCGGATGAGTTTTTCTTTGCTCCGCGTCTGATTTTTTTTTCTTCATTGTTTAGCGCGTTTCAACCTGTTTCGGCTCTATTCGCTGCTAGGAATAGTTTGTTGGTGGAAGTTATCGTGAAAATGGTTTCTGGTTTCGTTGTGTTAATGGTGTTGTAATGAAAAAAAAAAGTTCAAATTCAGTTAATCAGTTTTGTGGTTATTTTACTGGATTATGGCGTTGTTTTTTTTTCAACTCTCTCGTGTACCGTGGTTATGTGTGTATGCGTGGTAGCTTGCTTTTTAGAGCATGTTTTTTACAGCAGTGATATTAAGGATGGAATCCACTAACCACTAATTCTGCCAGCAAAATGATCCAGCTGTATCGAGAAACATCAACATCCCAGCTAAGTACTATTAACAATTTGTTATTTTTATAACCGATCCGAAATGCAATCCGCTTCAAGTCTCTCGGTGTTGTGTGCGAGAGAGAGAAAGTGTCAGTCAGTAGAAGACTGCGGTGATGACGGGTGCGGCTGCGTGTGAGAGTGTGACATTACGAGTGCGCGATCGTGGAGGATGACCAGCAAACATGTGATTGTATTGGTGTGGTTGCCTTGCTTCCCAGAACGGACTCGTTTGCTTCGGAAGACCAAGGTAGTTTGATTCTTTTCGTCGGTTGACGTACAGTCGAGTTTTTGTGAGAGGATTGGATCGGAGAGCATATTTTGATTGTGCGATAGCTGACGGATGGAGGCAGGCTGTTTTGTTTATTCGAGGCAGACGATTTCGGTCACGGCAAGGCGGAGCGGACGGTGTAGCCACGCCGGTGCAGTTCTATGTCGTTATTTACTTCTCGCAGTTGCGTGAGATTTGTGCAGCCGCATTTTCGCGCGAAGTTGCATTCAATCTAAACGACATTCTAGAGTTTTAGGAGTTCCAATAGTTTTAGAGGTTTTTATATATCTAATATTGTCTTCGTGGTAAAGAGCGCATTGACGTCAACGTAACATCGATTTTCTTTTCTTTTAAATCTAGCTAGACGTTGACTTTGATGTGTATGTACAAGCGGCCATAAGATTTCCATGCAAGAATATTCAATGTAGTGTGCGTTTCGACCATGAGAATGTTACGGAGGTCGAGAGAAAAGTTTGAATTAACTTACATTTGTCTCTTTTGCTCACCCATGTTTTTTTCTTGGGATTAGTAGTTCACCTTGAATGTCAGTGAGTTCTTCTTGTATGTATCTCCTTTTCGTTTTTTTTTGAATAGAGGATTGACGTTGCTTTTCCTTCAATTATGTCATTCTAACCCTTACTACAAGAACAATGATTTCGTTAATAATTGCTCGACTGATTACTTGAGAAATTGTTAGTTTTTATTACAAATCCAAATCGCAGGTATCAAGTTTTCCTTTTCGAGGTTCAAATATAAATTGCAAGACTAGGTTCAAGATGCTAGAGGCCCAATTCGGAAAACTTCCGTGATTTCCGTGTATTACAATGGAAGAGCATGACGTGCGACTAGGCACAAGTATTAAGTCCGATCCGAGTCTGATAAGACCTTATCAGGTGACCCTTCAATATATTCAATCTTCAAATGCATTTGATTTTCGAGTTTTTGCTCCGTTGAACAGAGGAGACTTTTCAGGTTACCGTTCAGCTGCTACGAAATGCATTTGATGTTCGAGTTTTCGTTTCAACGAGTAATTGGGTCCACGCTTACAAAATTAATTCACTTACCAGAGTTATGATCCTTTTGCAGAGACCTTTTCAGGTCACCCTTTAATATCTTCACGGCTACGAAATGCATTTGGTTTTCAAGTTTTCGTTTCGTCAAGTGATCTCTAGTTTGCGTTAGCATAATCACATCACTTACCACAGTGAATCCTGATTATTACCCCTTCCCACTAACAAACTATCCCTTCCATGATAAACGCTAGGGAACCACGCTATAGAGGCGACCCTTCTGGCCTTCGGGCGGCGAATATCATACTAACATTCCTACCCTTCCCCTGGTGACTGTAAGGACGTGGCCGGCGTCGTTATTGATCATTGAAAGCTCGAATCACCGAAAATTGCCCAACGAGAATGATTTGCTAGTCCCAAGCGTCATTCTGTGTGTTCTTTGTGCAATTTGGTTGGTTCAGGTCAATCACGGAGAGCAACTACGAATTGTACAGTCTACCCAAGCTCAAGGTCAGGCTCAAATCCAAACAATTTATTTCAAACTTCTTAATAAGCTCACAAAAATAAAATTTATGAAATCTATTAAAATCTTTAAAACCCGAAGATTTAATACAATCGAAAAAATCTGAACAATCTACAAATCCAAAAATCTATATTTGGAATATTTGGAAAAAATAAATTAAAAAAATAAAAATACCTTAAACGTCTTGAAAAGCTCACAATCTAAAGAGTCTGTAAAATGTAAAAGTCTGCCTATTCGAAAAATTCAAAAATCTAAAAAAATAAATGATCTAAGTAATCCAGTAATCTAAAGAATTTAGTAAATTTATAAAAATACAAAAAAATTTTAAAAAAATAAAATCTAGAAAATTAAACAAACCTAAAAATCTGTAAAATATAAATATAAAAAAAATATCTATAAAACCTAGAGATATGAAAAATTCAATAAATGCTAAAAAAATAAATAGTCCAAAAGTCTTAAACATTTCAAAAACCTGGAAAACTATAAAAAACAAAGAAATTGAATAATGAAAAAAAACTAAAAAAGAAAGAAAAAAAGATCTGAAAATTTTTGAAAACATCTGAAAAATTGAACAAAATCAGAAAAATTTGGAAAAATCTTTTTTTTTGTCCCATTTATTTATTTCAGGCTCATTGGCATTTTAGCTGTAACAGAGCCGAATTTTAATCGTGTACATGTCACATATTTATCATATCTATAATTAGCACATTACACAGTTGCCATTTTTCGGCGTTAGAGTATTCCCTTCTATACCATTCCATATGGTACACACATTTACACAGTAGCAGCCATTTAGGCGTAAGAGTTTTCTATCTGTTCTTCCATTATCCAGTTAGACGGGACAGCGGAGACAGTTGATTGATCATTGTTGAGTTATTTATAGAACAGCAGCCCGATGTGTCTGGCAGAGCAGAGCAGTTGTATGAATGAATCGACCATATTTCGACCGTGGATCGATCTCCATCGCTGATGATTGTTGCGTGGACGTAGTTATTCTGTAACAACACAAAGATGGTCAATGAGGGCCCTGAGTTTCGAACTCACGATCGATCGCTTACTAAGCGAACGCGCAACCAATGTGGCTACGGAGGCCCCCCTGGAAAAATCTTGAAATTAAATAAAAACAAAAGTTCTGGAAAATAAAATAAAATAAAAATCTCAAAAAATCAAAAACCAGAAGAATTGGATGAATCTAAACAAATCGCCCATATAAATTTAAAAAAATCAAAAATCAGAAAATTTGAAAAAAAAACCGAAAAATATTAAAAAAAACTAAAACACCTGGAGAACAGGAAAAATCTAAAAAAATATAAATTTCTGAAATTTTAAAGATAAGGAAAAAAAGAAATCAAAATTTTCCTGAGAAATCTTAAATATCTGAAAAAATTACAGAATTTAAAAAATCGACACAATTTTCAAAAATCCAAAAAATTAGAATTTTCAGAGAAAGTTCAAACATCCGGAAGAAATAAGAGAAATAGGATAAATCTAAAAAGCTGAACGAATTAACAGAACAAAACGAATTCAGCAAAAATCGAAAAAAAAACAGAAGAGTTCTGTTGTTCTGTTGGTATCATAAAAACAGCTGACGTGGAACATAAATTCAGAGAGGAGCACCTGAGTTAGGTACGGTAGAACAATGGCATCCATTCCGTTTGTGAACCTATTCGACTCCATCCACTTCGCAAAGAAAAGTTTCTTGTAGTCCAAATGAATGTGTTTTATAGCATGGTGCATGCAGGCGATGTGTGAGCCACTTGTTGACGCCTAATAGTTCGGCTGAAATGTTTATAAGGTAACACAGTGAAACAATTTTTTTTTTGCAAAATTCAATTTTATTGTTCAACATAATTGCCTTCGAGGGCGATACAGCCCTCTTGCAACTTTTCGATTTTTATAGTACACAGTAGTACTTTCGTACTTTTTTTCCTCAAAATAGGCCTCAATTTTGGTAATCACTTCATCATCGGTTTAAAATTTCTTGCCAGTGAGCATTCTCTTCAGGTCTGCGGATAGAGAATAGTCATTGGGGCCAGATCTGGAGAATACGGAAAGCAATTTGAAGCCCAATTCATGCAATTACAAACGAAATTCGGATTATTCCATTTTTTCACAATAACAAAAGTTGCTTAACTCTCAATGCTTCTACTCACGAACCAATCGATCGATTGCTGTCAAATTTTGACACGTATCCATTGAAAGATGGTGTTTTGTGGTAGTCAAGTAGATTTTTGCAAGAAGTGCCATCTGGACGTCAACCTTTTGAACTATTCAGTCGAACTGTTTGTTATATTGAAATAAATTCAAATGGAAACAGGAAAAATTGCCAAAAATCGGCCACACCTCAATCCCCTGGAATCTTCGCTTGGGACCAAGCTGGACGAGCGTGCATATCATCTAAATTTGTAATCATTGAGGAATTCTATCAAGGAGGCAACCCGAAGGAACCTTGTGACAATCATATACCAAATCTCATACTGCTTACTTCAGATCTCAGCCTACGAAGTCCATAATTTTAAAATCAGAAAGAAATTCTTATATTGTATTAATTTTCAGCAAAAAAAAGTTTTCACATAATTTACTTAATGTTGACGTAGAGTGGTGCTTCTCTTGCATGGTGCATGAGAACTCGCACGATCTTTCCATCAACACACACCTAGAGTATATAAAGCGGCTCTATTTTTTTTCGCGCTAACACCTCAGTCATAAAATCAACCGTTTTCACGCAAGAAGAGCAACAGATGGTGGCAGCTATTTGCAGCCCCAGTGGTGCTCAGAATGTGCACGAAACAATAACAGTAAACATTAAACAAACATCAGCCGCCGCAGCCTCCCACCACTCCCCACACAAAATGATTACGCATTCGATGTAGTAACCAATTACAGTTCAACTCATTTTCCCACATCAGCTTCTCGTTGAGGGGGCGGGCACATCGGATGCGGTGGCGGGAACCGGAGATGGAAAACACAAAACGCGCCCAAACTTCTAACTTCGAAATCACCACCTTCGTTTCCGAGAGTAGAAGAAGAAGGCGAGAAGAGTACGGAGAACGTGTCGATCGTCGAATCGGATTAAACACGTCTCTCGGCTGATTGAGATGCACGACGATGCACTGCGCGCGTCGATCGTAAATTTGAGCGCTAATCGCGCGGCTTCCAATCGGCGGCAGATAATTGACGGAGATGATTTTTTTTTCTTTTGTTGTTTCGTCTTCACTCGGCGCGTCCCGCCGCCATGTGGGGGTGGCGGACGGAATGATGCTGAGAATATTGCTGCTGCTGTTGTCTCAATGTTGTGTGGGTTGTAATTATTAGTTGGTGAAGCGCAACGATTTAAGCTCCCATCGGAATGGTTAATCATTGCGGCATTTTTTTTTGAGTTTGAGAATATGAAGCGGTAAACGCGCGCAGTGTGCAGTTAGGCATCCGTCTGAGGCACACACACACACATATACACACACGAGATACACATATGTGACCAAAGTTCGCGTGCACTCTCCACTATCAGTGGATAACATCGTGGGATTCTTGTTCGAGTAGTTTTTCCGAGAACCGATTTCGAATGGTACGCATTACCAAATGCTACACGGAGAACTACAAAATAAAGCCGCCAATGAGGCGTTCATTATTTCTTATATTTTTTTGTTTCAAAAAGAGATGAACTAAGCTATCCTCAAGTAGAATCCGCTAGATTGCAGTACTTGAAATAAAAGAATTGTAAACATTTCGCCCCGTTCCCTATACTCTGGAACAAACACAAAAATGGGACGGAAGCGGTTATTCGTTGCGCGCTCGTGAGAGGTGAGAGCTAATTATCAGGTGTAAAACAAGCGTAACCTCATGTATAACACGGAACAATGTTAACGCCATGAGAAAATTCACTATGCTGGAGTGCTTCTTCCCATTCGAATCGTTATCATTGCGGTGTCCGTTTCCCCTGGAAACATTCGTAACAAGAAACAAAAAAAAACATTTTAATTCAGTAACGATCCGGGGCAACCTTTTCCCTGTTAAGACATTCTCCAAATTAATTTTCCTCCCCGATTGCCAATTTGTTGTAACAAACAACAATACAACCGAGAGAGTGTTGGCGCAAATGGGGCTTCGTTCCGCTCGTTCGTTCGGTAGTTCTTTAATTGCACTCTATGCGTTAAAATTTACGATACAACATTTGAAAGCAGGAGTTGTTGGGCGTTAACGAACAAACGGCGCACAAACCGACAACTGTTACAATTATCTCCAACAAAAATGCTGGAGTTGGTGGAATGGGAGACGAAGAACAAACTGTGTTGTATTGGTTCGTGTAGTGAAGTGCGCTTCCATGCGAAATTTGATGCACCCTTTTTTGGGGGGAATATGGATACTTTGCTGTGTGCAAAACAAATGTGCACACATATCCATTTATACTAGTTTGTATCGAGTTATGATGCGACATGTTTGTTGCGAAAATTTATGCAAATCTGTGCAGATTTGTTTGGGTTGAGCATTTTGTGCTCAACGCATGTCTTCTATTATTATAATTATGTTTATTTAATTAGTCCGAAACGATTTACCTTCACTCCGTTCTCGTTTCTAGGATGTTTACAGAACACATGAATTTTCTGCGCATTTTCAGATCGTTCAGAGTCCTCTCTCAATCTCAGTCTCTGAAGGGTTTTGTTGGATTTTTTTTATGATTAAGATTGTTTTGTTAATCATATACTTACATTTTATTCATAAACTATAATGGAATACTGTTTTACCATATTATGTTTCACCGCGTCGTGAGTTCTCTAATCATTCACAAATTGTAACGCATCTACAATAAAACGGACCGACAAAAAAATTTCGTTACTGATCACGTCGCGAATTCGCAAATATTTCAAATATTCTTTATTCATGAACAAGTTGAGGAGACAACCTGTGAAGTTTACAATAAAACGGACCGGATAAAATAAAACAGATTTCGAAATTCATCGGACCAAGATCGTTCATGTATTTGAAAAAAATATTAATATTTAAAATAAATACTCGCGAGTAATGATTGGCAGCAATTTACGACTTGTAAAAAACGATAAACGATCAAGATGTATGAATAAGGGGGTCTTCGTAGCCACGTGGTTACGCGTTCGCTTACTAAGCGATCGATCGTGAGTTCAAACTCAGGGTCCTCAATTGACCATCTTTGTGTTGTTATAGAATAACTACGTCCACGCAACCATCATCAGCGATGGAAATCGATCCACGGTCGAAATAAGATCGATTCATCCATACAACTGCTCTGCTCTGCAAGACACATCGGGCTGCTGTTCTATAAATAACTCAACAATGATCAATATCAACTGTCTCCGCTGTCCGGTCTGCTGAACAATGGAAGAACAGATAGAATACCCTTACGTCTAAATGGCTACTACAGTGTAATTTACCATAATGTAATGGAACAGAAAACCTAACGCCTAAAGGGCTACTACTTCTACTGTGTAATTTACAATTTATAGAAACATAAACATATGTACATGTACACGATAAAAACCCGGCTCTGTTACAGATAAAATGCTAATGAGCCTGATAAATAAATAAATGGGATAAAAAAAAAGATGTATGAATTACACTCCCAACTTTTAGATTTTTGAATCATAGATTTCATAGAACTATAAATTTAGTTTTTGAAATTCAATAATTTTTTCCATTTTCAATTTCAAAAACTTTAAAAAAAATTATGTTTAACACGTTGAGCTCAGACAGACCTAGAGAACCGACGATTAACTTTTCCAAAAATCACGGAAAGACGGAAATATCAGTGTCAGTCCCCAGGGACTGACGTGGGGCTTTATGACGTGAGACTTTTTATGATTTTGAAATCATAAAAATTTAATTTAATTTTTTTGATTTTTGAAGGTTTTTAAATTTTGGTAAAAAAAAAATAAACATTTTAAAACATTTTTGAAGATATTAAAAATGCCAAAAATGTGTAAAAATTTAAACATTAAAATGTTTAATTTGTTGATATTGAAAAAACATATTTGTTCGAATTGAAAAAATTAAAAAAATTATCACATTTTTTTTTAAATTTTCATTTCATTTTTTTTATTTCGGTTTCCAAATTCTTCAAAATTTTAAAATTTTTCTGATTTCTTAGGTTTTATGTTTTTCATAGTTATCAAATTCTTAAAATTTTTCTGATTTTACAGATTTCAGATTTTTTTAAATTTAAAAAAAAAATTTCTTATGTTTACACTTTGAGATTATTTTTTTTTATTTTTGCTTAAAACTGTAAAAAAATACAGGGCAACTTCGATATAAAGTACATTTCACTTCCAAAATTGTACGTTATATCGAAGCATAATGAAGAACTCAGAAACATAGCCCATATTACTTTATTGTGATGCTGTTCGGGTAGAGTTAGTAAATAATGATCACAAAATTCAACTAGAAGGTGAAGCCAACCTTTTTCATGAAGTTTCCCTTCATACTGTTGATTGAGGAAAGACAGATAAAAATACCGCTTACTTGTTAAAAAAAACTATTTCCATGTCATATGCCCTTTTTCAGATGTATGGGAGTCTTGTTGGTAGTTATAAAGACTATTCATATAATTTTCGTTCACAATTTAAAAACAAATATATTTTTGAGAAAATTGAATTTCAATTCATTTAATTTTTTCCAGCGTAATTTGTATGATTTTTTATTTGATTTTTGTTTTGTGAATGATTGAATTAGTTCCTATATTTCATTCTATGACTGAAATTTCGTAGGTCTTAAAGGTTTCAAGTTTTTTTTTTAAAAGGCGGAGGGAAACAACCCAATGTGCCGGTGCGGGATGTGTTGGCTCAGTTTAACCTTGATTATATGTCCCAAATCTATCTTTTCCTCAAATATATCGATCTCGGTATTTAACTATCAGTATTGTCCAAACCTCCTTATGTCCCCTCCTCTCGATGATAAAAAATTGTCACCCTACTAACATCGAGTCGTCCGCGAGTAATCGGTTCCTCATCCTATTAACCGTAGAATAAGCAAAATTGTAAATATGCCTTAGAACTAAAATTATATATAAAATTTGGCTCCTTTTAATTTACGTAACTGAGCCTGTACAAATAAACGATTTAAAAAAAACAATTGTGAAACAAAATCCAATCTTTTTCGCAAGCATAATATTTTTTCGAAAATGATTATTCAATTGGCTTTAATGTAATATATCGATCATCTGAATCGGTACAGTAGATCAGAAGTTATAAAAATTTTTGTGGTGCAAAAACTGAGAAAAAATAGAATTTTTGGACCATCAGTTAACTTTGAAAATTCATAACTCAAAAACGAAGAAACGCTTCTCTGATTTTGAGATATGTTATGTAAAAAATCCTCAGTTTCCAGGAAAAAAATATAAAAAATATAGCGTCCTTGGACCCGAGACCATAAAAACTATTAAAAAATATATACAATGAATAATAACGAAAACAAAATTCACATTTCTTGCAAATGTAGTATTTTTCCAAAAAAGACCAGCTAAAAATCTTTAATTTGATATAACGATCACCTAAATGGGTCAGCAGTTCAAAGATTATGAAATTGAAATAAAAATCATTTTTGGAAAAAATGTGAAAAAAATATTTTTCGACTACCCTAAAATGAAAAAGGTCCCCCTAACAAAAAAAAAAAATTAAAATACGGGTCTAATAGTTTGCGATAAAAAACAAAACTACAACTTTTCACGAAAATCTGAGAACCACTATATCGGTTTGGCATGGAATGGCTGTATATTTGATCTGATTGAAGAAAAAACAAGTTTTATAAATATTTTTCTAAATTTTCACTACACTTTTTTGATTTCAATTTCCAATTTTTTCAATATTAATTTTTTTTATAGAACTCATTTTTTTAAGATGTTTTCTACATATTAAATTTTCAAATTTTAAAAAAGTATTTTTGATTTTTTTTCAAAATGTTTTTTTTAATTCAATCAAAAATACAACTTTTTTAGAATTTTTGCATTTCTTTCAAATTTTTTTTTATTAAACCATTTTTTTCCCGAAATTTTACAAAAAAAAATCATATTTTTTCAAATTTTCATCATTTTTTAATCTTTCAAGTTTTCCGAGTATTTTAGGCTTTTTAATTTTTTTCCCGATTTTACAGATTTCAGGTTTTTAGATCATTGATTTTAGATCATTTATTAAATTATATTTTTTTTAATTCGAATTTTTAAATTATTATTTTTATAATATTTTTCGTAGTATTTAAAAAAATCGATAATTTTCAGGTTTTTTTAAACGTTTAAAATTTTCAAATATGTTTAAAGATTCAAAAAGTTTTTTACGTGTTTATAAACATTTTTAGGATTTTTGAAAATTTCCTTACTCTTTTCTAATTTAGGTTTCCGATATTTTTTAATTTTCATCTTTTTTACTTTTTTCCGATTTTACAGATTTCAGATTTTTCAACCTTAAATTTTAAAGTTTTTAGATTTTTTTTTTAAATTTGAAAAAAATTATTTTTTAATTTAAAATTTGATAAACTTTGAGAATTTTTTAATGTTTTTCAAGTTCATTTTGAATTAATTTTTTTTTTGAATTTTGTTATTTAATTATTTGATTTATTTGTTACTTTTCTAAAAAAAAACTTTTATTTTTTTTCATTTTTTCTCACTTTAGAAGTTTTAAATTTTCAAAACTTCAAAAATTACCAATTTTTTTTAAATTCAAATTGAATAAGAAAATAATTTTAAAATTGATAATAATCCGCTATCCACGAAACCTGACATTTTCAGTTATTAAAATATGTTCATATTTTTTAGAGTTTTTTTCAATTCCAATATTTGATTTAATTTTCAAATTTTCCAGACATTCTAGATTTTTAGGTTTTCAAGATTTTTGAATTTATTTTAAAATCATTTTCAATTTAAAAAAAAACTTCATTACATCTTTCTGGCCTCGGTTTCCGAGTGTTTCAAAATAATTTACATATACAAGATTTTCGGGCCATACACTTTATTAATTGTATGTTTTACAAACACGGTTTTCCATTTAGTTTTAAATTTGATTAACTTTTTTTTTACTTTCAAGCAATAACTTTTAAGTTATTAAATGTTTAAAAAAATGTTCAAATTAATACAATAGGTATTACACTGGAACACTGATATTATGCAAGCGCTTTTGATGCGGGCTGAACGGAAAGCGCAGCATGAAAAATTGGGGGCTCATCGTATCAAAATAAGTCATATTTGAAATAAAAAAAAATTCAAACTGTTACATTTTTGTATTTTTCAAATTTAGATTTTTTTTCGAATTTTTCAAGTTTTGCTATTTTTTTTTCATTTGAAGTTTTGTTTTTTCCATTTTCATTGGCTTTGATTTTTTTCCATTTTCATATTTTTTTTAAATTAACCCCTTCCCGTATCATTTAATACGTCATACATCAAGTAATTTCACTACTCTGCCGAGCGTTCTAGCACCCTATGTTATGCAAGGACACCACGAGTGAGACTCGATGTTTTACGGGAAAGGGTTAAGCATTCAAGATTTTCATATTTTCAGATATTTGTTTTAAAGCAAGCTTGGTCCATCATGCCTGTAATTCCTTCAAAAGTGATACCTTCTCTACGTATACACATACCTCGAATACATGACGTAGAAAAACACGAAAATGCTTAGAAAAATGTTGAATTATTTTTTTTTCTCAATTTTCAATTCAAACGCGAGTTCATTGGTTCAGTTTCTTGTGTATTACGTTGGCAAAACTCTTTGTGACATTAACACGTAATTTCAGCTTTCAGCATTTTCAGCATTAAAAGTATTAAAAACGCCGAGAAAAGTAAAATCTACCAAGAAAAGTAATGTTATAAACCACACATCGTTCAAAAATTGTGTTATTGAATGTCGTATGATTTATTTTATATGACGGATTTTGCATCAACTCTTATGTGGGGTTGACAGAATTTATTAAAACTTCGAAATTTTTCCATAATCCGAATTATAATTGAAGAACTACACTGAGAAAAATACGCTTTAAAAGCTAAAATTCGAAGCAAAAAGTCAGATTGGCAGAAATGGCAGAATTTTTGTACGATAATGAAAATTATACTACGAATCGTTCAAAAAAAGTGTCTTAGACGTCAAAATTTGACCCAAGGAGAAAAAATGATGGAATCGGGAGTTCAATGCATTTTTTTCGGTGCCAAATGTTGAATTGAATGAAACGTCAAGATTAACTGTTATCCCGATAAAAATTTGTTTGTCAAAAATTGATTCTTTGGCGCTTGGTCTTTTCCGAGTAAAAATTTGTGATTTGTTGGTTTTCAAAAAACTCAAATTTTGACGTCTGCGACACTATTATTAAATAAAGTCCAATTGAGTTAAGGTTTTGTACAGGGTATTTCATCGTGCAAATTAACAATTCGCAGAAAGTCCTGCTCGAAAATTCGAGATGACCATTCTCATTGGCACCCTAAGTCACGTTTTGCTTCGTATTCCGAAAAAAAACGACCCAGAGAGTCGATTTTTTACTAAAAGAACCGAGATGATAGTAGATCTCGACTTTTTATGCAATTTGAAGACATTTGACAAGACAAACTCAAAGACATCAATTGCGACATTAGTAAATAAATTCCGATTGAGCTTAAATCATGCATAGGGTATTTTTTGCGGGAATCAACATTTTACAGGAAGTTCCGTTCGAAAATTTGAGATGGCCATTTTCATTGGCACTCTAATGTACAGCATTGCAAAAAATCTCCACGCTCTCTTCTATGTTTGTACTAAAAATTGTTCCATCCATTAAATTCTCTAAATGGGGACATTTCTCGCACAATCTAACCCGTTGAACAATGCAAATTTGCTGTAAGCTTCAGGTGTGAAATTAACGTGCTCATTCCACATTTTCGCGCCCCCATCCCGCCCCCACTATCACCCATCGCTTCTATTCTTTGGGTGCACTGAATTGTGAAATCACTACAAAAAGCTTACACCCGATTACCCAGCCCCCGGACTTACTGTCCTTCGCACATACCTCGGAACAACGAAAAAGCAGCCTCAAAGACAAATCATGCGTATCAACGCGAAACAAAAACCTGTTTCTCGCCGTCGAACAACAATTGATCCGTTATTCCCCGATTCGATTCTCCAACCCTTCCTTCCATTGATTGGAAATATTTGAAATCCGCGCGAATAAAACAAAAACAGTTGGCACAACTTGGCATGACAGCTCGCTCCGATTACCTACAACAGCAAAAAAAAAAAATAGACTGGTCATGGAATTCGCGCCACGCACGGCGCGGCTCTCCATGACAACAACGTGGGATGGGCATCGAATTTGCTTGTCGGTTTATTGACCAGCGAAGTGCAGCGACAAAAAAAAAGAATTAAACAATAGCGTCTGGGTGACACCACCACCGACGGCGAGGGAAAAAAGGTAACTTTTTTTCTGTGACTCTCATGCCGCATAACACAGATAAAATTGCGTCGGCAAGAAATCTGTGCAACCCTTTTTTCTGGGTTCCTTTTCCCACAGCATCACAAAGCTTGCCATGCGCGCGCTTAGGTCGCGTTGATCGTCCGATTACACAAGAGTGTAGAAATTAAAAGTGGACTATAGGGTAGAAATGTTAATTTTGTTAACCTATGTATATAAAGCTTTCAAATATTATCAAAAAATAATTTTCGAAATATTTCCTTGCCAGATTTAGTTTTGGACAAAATCGAGTAAACACAATTTCATTCCTTGTTCAAACAAAAAAGACCAAGTTTTTTTTCAATTCAATGTGTTTTAATTTATCAACAATTCCATCAACCATTCCGTCATTCTTAGCAGTTTTAATTGCAGTTGCTCTTTTACTGATTTTTTCAATACTTCGATTATCTTTTTTATATTTCTTCCCTTCTTCCCTTCCTACTTTTTTTATCCTGTGTCATATAAAAATCTTAACACCTGGCATGTAAGAAATATTGAATTATTTCGAACGCTTTTAACTCGACCAATACTTCATAAACCGTAAAGATGTTTGTACCAATTGATTGGGAATATTTTTACGCATCTATCACAATGAAGAAACCTTTATTTTTCAAAACAAACTATCAAATTATTGAAAAATATCAAACATTAGAACGGAAATTTCACATTAGGATTGATCCAATCCGTACTGCAAAACGAGCAACTATCGTAATAGCGAGCCACCATCGTGTATAATTCCGTCTAAGGGGATTAAAGAAGCAGCACAGTTAATACCAACTCTGCTTCGGGAAATAGTTAATTTACAATTTTCTATCTTGCTGCACAGAGAAGAGCTTGTGCTGACGCTCAGAAGAAAATATTTGCGATTAAATTATACTCTTCAGTGAGCAAATGCGCAATGATTTTCTTCAAAGAGAGATTATGATCATGGTTTTTTTTCACCTTTGATCGATCATGGTTTGTCCGGTTTTAGAAATCGCCATTTTTGAATGAAGAAATTCGAATTTTCAAGTAGATGTTGCATTTTCCATTGGTAGAGTTTACTATCATCATTCATTAATAAGGGCTTTCTTCAGAATATTGCCTTTTCTTGGGCATTTTAAAGGAGAATGGCACTCAACACTTCAATTGACACATCGTCACTCAATAATGAACCTCTCGGCTTTCAATTTCATGCAAACTCACGCAAGCTGAAAATAGTGCTACTCTCTCCTCACGCTCACTAAAGAGAATAACACTTCACCTTCGTACAGTCTCGTTTCATTACTCGTTGATTTTTTTTTAAAAATCTTCACCAGGGCTCGGCAAAGTAATGTGCAACTGGGGTATAGTCAGCGAACTATGAAGAAATTCGCCTTCGTATTCAATTGGAAAAGAGTTTTGACCTCTTCCAACAGTTTCTTCGCCAACATGACTCAACAGTCATCCGGGCGTTCTCACTCTACGACCATCTCATTTCATTCTTCCCCATCAAATAGACTTCAATGCATATTGAAGTGATTCCCCCCAAAATGAATTCGTTTTTCTCTGTCATGTATCATGTATGCAAGTATCGATGTTCGAGTTCAACGTGGTTTGGCATATACTACAGGTTAGCTAGATTTTTTTTTGTATCGTACACGAAACATACACACACATATAAAATAGCGTACAGTGTTGTGTTCAGAAGCAATGATTAATTTGTGAATTTTGTTGATATGAACCCATTTTTATGTTTGTTTTTTTCACAAAATTGAACTCGGAGACAAAGTTTGTTTAGATTTTCTGCCAAACTGTACGCTATTTACTGATACTAACGCGAGGACCTTCATAGCATGTCTGATAACTGTCTAAGTTCGTTGGCTTGAGTTCACAGTGGGTAAACAATAAACCGTCCATTAATGGAGTAACTATTTTTTGCATCAGAAATCATGTTTTCGTTTCACTTCATATGCAAGCAAAAATAAGATTGAAATTTGGAAAATCGAAAAAAGTTTTCAACTATTTCAATGATTTAAAAATGGGTAAAACGTCGAGATCTGGTGTAATCTCGAATAAAAATTTTGCCCGTAAATCGACCTTCTGGGCTTAGCCTTAGTGGGAATGAATGTATGGAAAAAAATATCATCGAATTGAGAGAACCGACCATGTACATTTTGTCGGACATGATTTATGGGTACCTCAAAACGCTCAAGGTTTTGATTTTTTTACCCTCAAAAATCTCCCAAGGGGGGAGTACATGAAATCGGGGTTTAAAAAAAATGATGCCAAATGTCTTCAAATTGCGTGAAACGAGATCTGGTGTTATCTCGAAAAAAAAAGAAATCTAGTGTTATCCCGAAAAATAACATAGAGCCCTTTGAGGTACCCAAAGCGACTTTCCATAATTTTTCAAGTTTTCATTTTGTTCCATACATCCATTGCCACTCTAGTGTACATTGTTCAAATAGTTTAGGCTTAAATTTTTGGATGATGAAGGTGGAAAAGGTGCAGCATTTACTAACAATGGAACGAAATCCCATTGTAACGGGGCTTTCTCTGTGACATTTAGAGAATTGAATAGTGAATTTATAAAAGTAGTTTTGTAATCCTATGTCAACAATGCGTTCGTGACTTTGAGACCATCCTACTAATTTTTATTCGTTTAATCATTTATCACTATATGTTAGTTTAGAATCAAACGAATTTTAATAATCAACTCTTTAGTAGAATTTTCTGGTATCTCTAGAAAGGGTCATTGTTTTTTGAATAGAAATTCACTCCACTATGATTATGATTTAATTACTATATCCCAACAAACCACTTCACTACAAACTAATCTTCTTCTTTTACTGAAAAACTTACCATTGATAAAGACTATTTCATATGATTCAGTCACTACGACTTTTACTAAGCTCTCACCGGAAGCATAAGAACGCTAGAAGAGCCCAAAAATGTCGCAGCCTAAGTCGTTGGAAAAATGATTTTCAAGTAATATTCATTCCCATGGCAACCAAACAACGACGTTGTCTAACACTCGGATGCAAAGTAGGTAACGGAGTAGGTATGCAGGTAGAGTTTCTTCTCACAATGGCCCTTCTCAGGGCTAGAGGCGAAAGAACTGAAGAAGTTTAAAGCCTCTCAACCCTTTCGCTACGAGCGTCGTCTATAGACCCACATCCGCGCGATGAGCTGTGTACGAGCGTCGTCTTTAAACGACATGAAAGTCATACTACACATCAATCAGACCAGCGCGATGTGCATACTTTTCGGCGCAATGCTCCGTACAACGATAGCACTCCGGCGGAGCACACTGCCGTATTGAAAGGGTTAAAACCAAAAATGGAATGGAACGAAACCACAGTTGCAAGCGAGCTGGCAAGCACAATACAACGAGTGGACATCATTCATGCCCGATGCCGATTGTGTGTGTGTGATACATACGATACAAGAATGGATTGAGTGGAAGACAGTGCGAAACACATTCATTACAAACCCTCGAAGAAGAGGAGCCGTTTTGTATCAAAGTGTGCTACGATAAAGGATGTGCCAGCGACATAAGGGAATCTTTTGTGCTAGTGCGGATGTGGAAGAGTATCCAAAATTTTGGACAGAGTGGAGATATTTGTTTTTGGAGCGAAAAGGTGAATTCGCGTTGACGACATTGAACTTTCTATCACTAGTTTGGGAAACGACAATGACTATAATGAGTTTTCAGGTAGAATGAACACACTTTCAAGATGAAAATTATTACCGAAAAATAATTTTATATGACTAATAACTCTATATCTAATGTGTAGATCTACAGCTTGTGTCTGGTATCGATATTCATTTAGGGAGGCATATTATTCTCTATCATTCACCAGGCCCGAAAGCAGTTTCAAATTGTTAAAATTTATAAAATAAATAAAAAAAATAAAAATAAAATAAATTAATAACTAAATAAATAAAAAAGTTATTGCAAATATTTCGATGTATTCCAAAATAATTATGAAGGATAAACAAGCGGATTGAATAATGTAATTCAGTAGTTCTACGTCGAAAGTGCGGTCGGATCCTAGATACAACCCTTGAATTTTTTTTCGTTTTTTTTTTTATAAATTCGTTTATTTTTACAGGCTCAGTTGCATAAGTTTAAAGGAGCCGAAATCTTAAATATATTTTTAAAACTATATATATGAACAATTTTCTTAAATCTATGGTTAGTAATGTGGGAAACCGATTACTCGCGGTGAACTCGAGATGAGAAGGGTGTGACATATTTTTCTCAGGAAAAGGATGGGGTATAAGGAAATTATTACAATGTTGATAATCACACACACTCAATTCTTAAATCTATTCGTACATCTATTGTGAATTTACATTTCATTCTCCTGTTTATAGCAAGCGGACCAATTACTCATAAAGGAAGAAATGGAGGGTATAAGGATATAAGGATAATCACACACGAACATCGATAGATTTTAGGAAAACATATATTTTGGACATTTAATCAAGGTCTCACCGAGCCAACACATCTCTCACCGGCACATTGGGCTGCCTTCCTCTAGCCCGAAGGGAGTTCTCTAAATTCGATCTGGCAACAAGATACACCTCACACGACCAAACAACGTGTTCGATGTCGTGGTAACCTCGGCCACAAACGCAGATATTGCTGCCGGCCAGATTGAAACGAAAGAGTAGTGCATCTAACGAACAGTGATTGGACATGAGTCGGGAGAAGGTGCGAATAAAGTCCCGACTCAAGTCCAGACTTTTGAACCATGGTTTGAGGCTAACCTTAGGGATAATCGAGTGGAGCCACCGGCCCAATTCACCTTCGTTCCATTTGCGTTGCCAGTTAGGGATGGTATTTTTACGGACTAAAGAGTAAAATTCATTGAAGGCGATTTGACGCTGATAAATATCGCCTTCAATCGCACCTACCTTTGCTAATGAGTCAACCCTCTCATTACCCGGAATTGAGCAATGAGAAGGGACCCACACAAAGGTAATGACATAACAGCGTCTGGATAAAGCACTCAAATTTTCTCGTATTCTCTCAAGGAAGTACGGCGAGTGCTTTTCCGGCCTCACTGAACGGATAGCTTCGACGGAGCTAAGACTATCCGTTACAATGTAATAGTGTTCAACAGGTCGTGAGGCGACGCTGTCCAGCGCCCAGTGTATCGCTGCCAATTCAGCAATATACACTGAGCAAGGAAACTGAAGACTATGGGAGGTGCTGAAAATTTTGTTGAACACTCCAAATCCTGTGAACTCGTTTATAGTGGACCCATCAGTAAAGTACATATTATCACAATTGATACCCCCATACTTTGCATCGAAGATCGTTGGAGCGATCCTCGATCGTTGATAATCTGAATATTCATGGATATCTTGCTTCATGGACAGATCAAAATGTACAGAGGAATTGATGTAGTCAGGAAAACAAACACGGTTGGGAATATACGAAGAAGGATCAACCTGCATGGAGATGAATTCATGATATGGGCTCATGAATCCAGAGTGAGAATTTAGCTCGATCAGCTGCTCAAAATTTCCGATCACCAATGGGTTCATAACCTTACACCGGATGAGGAACCGAAGAGATAATAAATTGAAGCGATCTTTTAGTGGGAGTACGCCTGCCAAAACCTCGAGGCTCATGGTATGCGTTGAGGGCATACATCCCAACGCAATACGGAGACAAAGATACTGAATTCGCTCGAGTTTAATTAAGTGTGTTTTGGCAGCTGATTGAAAACAGAAACTGCCATACTCCATCACTGAGAGAATAGTTGTTCAATACAACATTATAAGATCTTCGGGATGGGCTCCCCACCAGGTGCCGGTAATTGTACGGAGAAAGTTTATTCTTTGTTGACATTTTTTACTCAGATACCTAATATGGGCCCCCCAAGTACATTTGGAGTCGAACCAAACCCCAAGATACTTGAATGACATAGCATGAGTGATCGGTTTACCCTAAAGTTGAAGCTTTGGTTTTGCTGGTCTATGCTTCCTAGAAAAAACCACCATCTCTGTTTTCTCCGTGGAGAATTCGATCCCTAGCCCAATGGCCCAGGTTGAAAAATTGTTCAAAGTATCTTGTAAGGGTTCTTGTAGGTCGGATTCTGTTGATCCTACGACAGAGACCACTCCATCATCTGCAAGTTGTCTTAGGCTGCAATTTTGTGTAAGGCAGTTGTCGATGTCGCTTACATAGAAGTTGTACAAAAGGGGGCTTAAACATGAGCCCTGGGGGAGGCCCATGTAAGAGACCCGACTTACTGCCGAATCTCCGTGAGAAAAGTTCAAATGCTTCTCACAAAGCAAGTTATATAACATATTATTCAATTTTTTTCGTTAACGGGGGCTAATTTCATTGAGTGCTAGTCTTTGAAGGCATGATTAAGGGAGGACTAATCAGAATATGAGATTTTTTGATTGAATAATGCTTCACATTTTCCAATTGTTCTGTCATTGTTTCGAAGAAAAATTATAATTTTCCTTACACTAGTTTACGGAGGGTGCGTAGGAATATTTCCAATCGATTGATGCTAGCATCTCTACGATAACCAACAAATAATCGAGTTATAGGCATTCGAGACCATTCATTTTTTCGTTACATGTTTTTATATCTTTTTTTTTTGCACCCCATATTCTTCTGTTAAATGTTGTCCTTCCTCAAATAAAATTTGTTTGCCATGTGATCACTACGGACTCTTCCGTAGTGGTCCATGATATTCTGGTTTTTCCAGAATATATCCATTTTTGGAAATTATTCGACGATAAAGAATGAAAGATATTTCGTTACTTTTTCTGAAAACTTTCTAAAACCGTAACCCTAAGGTTTACCCTTATAGGAATGTTTTAAAATCATTTTTATAGTTTTTTAAGGCCGAGACCAAAGAAATCCTTCGTCAACTGTTTTGGCTTGAAACTACCATGCGTCTCCATTTGCCTTCTAAGTCGAAGGAATACGAAACTAAAAAAACTTATTTTTTATTATGTGTACGTACAAGTATGATTTTACAGACTTTTAATATGTGGCGTCATATGTCATACTGTTGGAATAATGGCGTGTTGAGTAAGTGAACTAATGTATTTGAGACTTGTGTACTGCGGCTTCAGTAAAGTGAAAATGAACCTCGGACAAGACAAAAAAATGATTTTAGACAAAATGGCGGCCGTTTGAAAGAAATATTTTTGCTTTTTGGCACGTTATTAACGACAATTTAATTTTTTTATAAATAGTGAAATTATAAAAATATTTTTTTTATTGGTTCATGCGGTAGAGAAATTTATACAGATGCATTAACATCAAATTTGAAATAAATCGGTTTAATGGAACTTTAGATATCGTAACGCCAGGATAAAAAAGTAGTTTCGAGAAAAGGCATTTGAAGTATCTCGGTTGATAATGAGAATTTCGAAAAATCCTTTCGAGGGCATATTCTTGAAGTTTAGACATTGACAATATGAAGAAAAAAAAATCTTCCAAATTTTTCAACTAGAATGCCCTATATCCGAAAAAAAACTTCTCCACGCCTAGAAAATTGGTAGATATTTCGGAATCAAAATTAGGAAAAACTGAATCATCAAGGGTCATCAAGGATCATAATTAACATTTCTACCCTATTTGTTTGTTTTCGAATCGCGATTTGAATCGTCGTTTTGCTTGCATTCCCACAACATGTGCCCTAGGCGGACATTCATTACCGCCGCCGGTTTTTGCTTTCGTTTCGCGTTTTGATTGGGTTCGATTGGCTCCTTCTTAAGTTCATCTTTTTCTCTCAGAAAGTGAAACCGTTTGATGAGAAAAAAATCGCCAATAGACTGTGACTATCAAGTGACACTTTGAACGTTGCAAATTATACCAATCGAACGCGAATCGTATCGAGAGAAGAATCGAATCCGACGTATTTTTTACTTCCTGTACCCGTGGCAATTTTTTTTCTGGAACTTTCAATCCACTGGATAATCAAGGCGTGATGGTCACCTAGCAATCACTATCATCATCATCATCCGCGTCTGTCAATAACACCGATCTCAACACACGTTACGTAAATAAACAATCCGAACCAGTCGAAAAGTCGAAAAAAGCCACACTCGCTTTGATCCAGATCTGATTTTTTTTTATCGAAAACACTGATACGTGGTGTGCTGGAGGCGTGTGGGGAAGGTTGAAGAGGTTTGAGTTGGTATTATTTATTCAACTCGGTTCGATTTCGTTCCGTTTCGGACAGGTTTACTGTTTGCCATTTGCCGTTTTGTGTTTAATTCTTCTCGCTGTTTTTTTTTCTTTCGTTCAAGCCCCCCTTTAATTTGCATACAAACTATCTGTGTTTCTGTACAGATCGATTGCAAAACAAAAACACGTGCAGAATCGGGACAGCTGCGCCCCCACAATTTCGACGTTTACGGTAACTTAATTGGAAACAATTGGTTCCAAAATTCATATCAACAGCAAATGCCTCGGGCGCCTCTGTTGTGTTAAATAAATTATGTGTGTTTCTTTTGGGGTTTGTCGTTTTCTCATATGTTGTATCTCATTCCAGGAAGGCGTGAGGTTAGACCTTTGTTTTACCCCGTCGTATATTCGAACGAACGAATAAATTAACACACGACCGGAAATAGCAGTTCAACTCACCGAGAGATGCATTTTTATGATGCCCCCTAAGTAATCTTCCGAGAATCGCATCGGTCGGAGCTTAAAAAATGATCTTCCTCTTATTTTTTTTTGTTTGCTAACCCTTCATGTAGGGGTAAGAATCGTCTTCTCTCCGTGGCGAAAATGGTTTGCCGTTACTCGAGAAATTTAACTTTCATTCAAACGACACAGACGACGCTGATGTGCGCGTCCACCCCCTCAGCAGCATCCGAAAAGAGGGTTGATTGCTTCGGGGAGGACGCTGCGAGAGGAAAATCACGACGACTGAGTCGTCGACGATTTATGCGCTTCTTGCACGTAGCACATTTCAATGCACACCACCGCCGAATCCGAATGGGTTGGTTTAAGCTGTGAATGGATGCTGCTAGTATAAAATTGAAAATTGTGTGGGCGGATTCCACGCGTACCGGATCCTACTGTTTTCGCTAGATGTTGCTTCCAGCGCAATGGGAGGTTTTCCGAGAATAACCTTGGGGCGGTGCCGGTGTCACAGACGTCGGCGTCACTCCTTGCCGTTGGGTCTGGCAGAGAAACGTTTTCAGCTTGATGGCCAATGTTGGCAGTTAGTAATTTTTTTTTCCTTCAACTGAAATTAAATTGTAATAGTTTGTTTTTGGTTTTCTCTTTTTTCTTCCACAGGAATTAAAGGAAAGCTTCAACTACGGCCTATTTTGTCCTCCATCGAACGGAAAAGCTGGAAAATTTCTGGATGAAGAACGAAGGCTTGGCGATTATCCATTCAATGGACCCGTCGGATATCTTGAGGTGAGCTTGTTTCCCCAACTGTTTTTTCTGCGAATATACAGATCAATTCTATGAGGACACCGATCAGCTATACTGACATGACCATGGGCTATACAGAAAAAAGGAGATTTTCATAGGAGCATTTCAATTAACCTGCCCTTCTTTTTGCATATGGTGGCAGCTACCCATTTGTTTACCATATGAGAAATTTGAATTGCAACTGATTTTTATAAGAACGTATCCATTAATCGATTTCTCAAATAAATATATCTCAAAAATAGTCTGATCTGTCTGATTAAAATATGGTTTTCGACGAAATTTTCGGAAAGGCAATAGACTTTCTAGGAAAAATAACACATGAAAAACACTGTTAAAAAAAACTTGCTGTAAAATCGATAATAATTTCAAAAACTTTTATATCTCACCACGTTTTAGGTATATTTCTATATACAAAGCGAACCGACGAAAGAAAATTCGGACGCACGAAAAAAATTTGGACAGTTAAAAAACAAATCCGGGCAAATGGGAAAAACCGGACAAAGAAAAAACGAAATTCGGTAACGAAAAAAGTGATGATAAAATCCATACAAACCAAAAATAATTTGAACACACGAAAAAATATTCGGACACAAGTGAAAAAACGCACAAAAAAACAAAAACACGATTAGAATCCGGCAAATGAAGAAAAAACCGGAAGCATTGCAAAATACTCTTTACGTCTGGAAGGCAAAAAAAAAAATTTGACGATAGATTTTCTGACCAGAATATGAATTGAACTCGATGTCCCCATCTTGGCAAGCGCTATGTTAACCAATGAATACCGAATATTTAAATTTTATAAAATTCCAATAGAGGGTCGCGCGGAATTGTAAATAGTGCCCTAATGATTCTGATGATTCGAATCACAAGAACATTATATTGGGTTGCCCGGAAAGCTCGTGTCATTTTTTGGGGAAAGAAACAGAAGCCAACTTCATGGACAAATCTGAAAATCTAAATAGATTTCGATATAATTCTGTACACATTTTTGCAAGGTTTTTGGTGGTTAAAAGCGAGTCTGATACGATGGTTGTAATTCGGATGCATTTAGTTAGGTTCAAAGGTGGCACCCATGGCCTAACGGTTAAGATAGCGCTTGCCAAGATGGGGACTTCGAGTTCAACTCGAAGTTCTGACCAGACCAGACGACCAGTTTTCTTTCGAGTGTTCGAATTTTTTTCGTTTGTCGGATTTTATTCGTATGTTGTTTTTTGTGCATCAGCTTTTTTTTCGCGTGTCCGAATTTTTGTTTCCGTTTTTCCGATTTTTTTCATTTCGTGTGTACGAAGATTTTTTTTCGCTGGAACTTTTTTCATTTCAGAGTTTTTTTTTTCGTTCGTCGGATTAGTTTTTCATCTGCCCATTTTCATGTGCGTTAGGATTTTTTCCGTTTGTTCGCTTTTTAGTTTCGTGCGTTCAGATTTTTGTTTCGTTTGTCCGGTTTTTTTTCCATACCTCCGGATTTTTTTTTCGTTTGCCAAATTTTATTCGAATGTTTGTTTTTTTCATGCGTCAAGTATTTTTTGTGTCTAAATTCTTTTTCGTTTGTCCGTTTTTTTTTTTGGAATATACGAATTGTTTTCGTTTGTCCGAGATTATTTCAATTTGCGAAAAAAATCCATACAAACATCCGAAACAGAAATGGACAACCGTAGGAGAATCGTATCGTATCGGATAAAAAAAAAGAACGAACTAAAAACCGACTAAACAAATGTCCACACAAGGAAACTTTCCGAAGACAAGAAAAATGTGGGCAAAAAAGAACTGGGCACATGAAAAAAAGGATAAACGAAATAAACCGAAAATCCAGACAAAGAAAAATATGCGGACATATTATAAAAAAGGCCAACTCAAAAAAAATATCCAGGCAAAAGAAAAAATGTGAACACAAGTAGAAGATTCGGACAAAAGAAAAAATCTTACACAACAAAAAAAACCGGATTAACAAAAAAATTTAGGCATGCAAAAAAAAATAACAGACGAAAACAAAATTTTGGACAATTGAAAAAAAAACTCCGGACTAACAAAAAAAAATCTTGACAAACAAAAACAATCAGAATAAACGTGAAAATGCGAAATAAATTCGTACAAACAAAAAAATAAACGGAATAACGAAATAAAATAGATTTTTTTTTTCGTCTGTCCAGGTGCCTAGATTTTTTTTTTTGATGGTTGAATTGTTTTCATGTGTCCAATTTTTTTTCGTTTGTCCGTTTTTTTTGTAGTTCGCCCAGATTTTTTTCCATTTGTCAAATTATTTTTGTGCGTCCAGTTTTTTTCCGTCTGTTCGTCTTCTTATTTTCGACGTCCAGATTTTATTTTCGCTCCTCTGGATTTCTTTTTTCGCTTGTCGAATTTTGTTTTTCTTGTTTGTTTTATTTTTCGTGCGTCAGGATTTTTTGGTGTGTCCGAATTATTCTTCGTTTGTCCGGATTTTCTCGCATTACCGATTTGTTTCTCGTTTGTCGGAATGTTTTTTGATGTTGACTGGAGCGTTTTTCTTGTGTCTGTTTTTCGTTTGTCCTTTTTTTTCTCGTTTATTCGGATTTTGTCCTGGTTCTGTGTTTTTTATTGGGGCTGATTGGAATTTGGTCTTGATTTGCTGCAATTGTCATGAACTTGACTTTCACTGGAATAAAAATCAACTGAATAAAAAATTAAATGAAATGTAGCATTATTTCTGATTGCAAGATGTTTGCTGGAGTTTTATTGATGTTCATTTAAAATTTTGATGAAATCTTTATGTTTTAGTTAATTTTGATATTTCTCACTGATTTCTAATCATTACTCTAACCATATTATTTATCTGAATTTTAATTTATATTAAGCTTCTCATGTGACTAAAAATCCATTATGTTTTTTGGTCGTATGTCGTATTGAAACATTGTTCAAACTTTGTGGAAGTTCTACCAGAATAAAAACAAAAATTTGAATAGAAAATAAAATCTATTTATACTTTGGACCCGAACAAAGCCACTCTCATTGACAAATCGTAAATCAGTGCAATGTACCTACTCCATTTCATTTCATGCATCTTATTCATGCTGGCAATATATTGCTGTTTTTTTATCACGCTCAAATAAGGAAACATCTAATATTTTTCGTGCCGACACGTTTCATTCGTTGAAACATTCATTGAGCTTTTATATTTAAATGAAGGTTTATTCAGTTGGCCAGTACAATAATCTGTTTCGACACCAGTGGTGTGTTGGTAAGCATGACTACACCCAAACTAGCGTTGTCAGAAAACATGTCATTTTTGGCAAAAATGATGCCATTCCGTGTGTTGGAGAGTCAAATGCGCAAATGATGAGCTATTTTAAAAGCTTAAACATAGTTTGTATGTATGCGTGCAGACATCTCTTCCTGTTTTCTTTTCTCATTTCATTTGGGTTTGTGCCAAAAATAAAATTTATACGACGTCAATGGGGATCGAACCAAGGCTGGCTGGAATGCAACGCTATTTCACACGACCACGATATCCTCATGGCTAATGACGCTTCGGCAGTTGTTCAGCAAATACCTGGTAATATTGTACCTGTTTATATAATGAAGTTGGAAAGTGTTTTCTAAGAGTAAAAAAGGAGCGCATGAAGGAGAACAATGTCTATCTCGGTCTTGACAGTGTATGTGGCAAGGTATGCGGAAAGCTTATTTGTCTTTTGTTTCACTCGCTCGTAGTAATCTTATATTGCTGTACCATGTATATTATACAAATGCTTACCAGTATTTGTGAGTCATGACATTTTCTGTTATGGTATGTCTCATTTAATGTCATAAATCGGGATGCCAAAACATGAGCTAAAAATCAATTTTGGGTGTACTATCTTCTTCAGTGCTGTACTTTATCTTTTTATACTGAATTCTTTTTTTAACGCGATTGATGCGTGCGCGTAAAAAAATTGCGTAATTTTATACAAATCGCGCAAAAAAGACTCATTGAAAAAACTCATTGAAAACACACGAGAAAATCCAGACAAAGAAAATAAAATCTAGGCACGCGGAAAAAATACGAACAAACTAAAAAAAAACTTGAAAAAACTCCGGGCTAACGAAAACTAAATATAGATACACGAAAAAAATCAGGACACACAAAAAAAATGACAAATGGAAAAATTCAGACACGCAAAAAATACGGACAAACTAAAAAAAACTCAATTCAGAAAACTTTAAACAAAAGAAAAAAAATCTCATAAAATAAAATATTCTATTCGGACAGAAGAAAAAAAAATTACGGAGGCAAACGAAATCCGGACACACACAAATAAAATTAACAAGATAAAACATTATTTGAGCGAACAAAAAAAACGGTACATACGGTTTTGACACATGAAAAAATCCGGACTAACAGGACTTATTTTTTAAATTTATCCGTACATTTTTTGTGTATCAGGATTAATTAGTTTTTTTTCGAGTGACTACAATTTTTTCTTTTGCTTATCCGGATTTATTTTCGTTCACCCACATTTTTTTTACCTGGTCAAATTCTTTTTTGACGGGTTTCGAATTTTTCCTTATGTCTTATGTCTTATGTCTGGATTTTCAAGACATAAGGAAAAATTCGAAACCCGCCAAAAAAGATTTTGACCAGATAAAACAAATGTGGGTGAACGAAAAAAAATCGGGATAAGCAAAAGAAAAAATTGTAGTCACTCGAAAAAAAAACTAATTAATCCTGATACGCAAAAAAATGTACGGATAAATTAAAAAAATAAACAAGCTCAAAAATTATACAGACAAAAGAAAATAATCCGGACATAAGCAATAGTTTCGGACAAAACAAAGAAATCCAGAGGATCGAAAAAATTCGGGAACACAAAGAAATTGGACACATGAACACTCTGAACTATCGAAGAAAATCAAGATAAACGATGAAAAGGTGGAAATACAAACGAACACGGACAAGAACAAAGAAAAAAAAACGGAAATACTCAAGACTTTGAATAAACTTAAACTAAAACCGACTGAAGAAAAAATATCCGGTCGAAAAGAAAAACAAAATCTAGACACAATTTAAAAATCCAACCAAAAACGATTCTACAAAAAAAAATTATTCGGATAGATTATTTACGCCAACTTTGAATTTATATTCGGTCTATTGCAGATGATGAAATCTAGCCTTTTATTATTAATACAGGGCGGCCTCGATTATATACAGTTTCGGATTTCGTTTCACTGTATATAATAAAATCAAAATCGAGTATAATCGATCGAGTCATAATCGAGTCAAAAAATATTTTTTTATTTGTTTTTTATACATATATTTTTAGTTTTTTTTAATATAAAAGAAGAGTTTAATTTTTGATTCATCCCCTTAAAGTCATTGAGTACATTTCTCATATAAAAATCCTATTTTTTCGGGAGGTGATAGAGGATCATATTTGATAAAAAAAATCCATCTACGCATATGTTCGATTCTCAACAATGATAGAGTTATTGAACTTTTTTTTCTGTTTTTGGCAGTTTGCCTTAAAGTGGTTCCAATTCAAATATTACGCTGCATAGGACAATTCGGTTGCCTTCATTTGAAAGATGAGAAAGTTTACAGGATATAGTTGTGAAACATCAAAATTAGTGGATTCAAGTAACATTTTAGAAGTGAAAAAAAAACATAAAAGTTAGTGGTTTTTAAAGTGTTATTCTTAATTTTATCCCAAAAATACATAATAAACTTGAATATTTCCGTCAACTAAATTGAAGCTCACTAACCGCTCTACAATTCGTTCTTTGACTCCCAACCTCTATCTTTTTTGAAAAATTTCGTTGCAATATGATTTTGAACAATTCCTGGTAAATCTTCAACTAGAATCTACCAAAGTAACTATTTTTACTTCACTGTTTTCATAACAACCGATCCGCTTTCATTTTAACGTTGGATTATTTTCGCTTGAAATAAGTCATATTTGTAATATAAAGAAACAATATTTTTTTAACTGTATATAATCGAGTTTAAAATTTAGTGATGAAACGGATAGTAGTTCGGCCGGATACCGGATTCCATTTCTTCGTTTCTATATTGGATTTCCAGCTACCCTTGTGATCGTGTTTTCGCGTGGCAGAAAAAGCTTCAGATGGGCCATGAACCATGTTTGTGGAAAAACAATATCGAACACTATCCCATTCGGCTTTCAGACCAATCGAATTCCACGATTCGAACGAAATCGACTTTTACATTCTGAAATCTGATCGACTCGAATTTAATCGATCCATGGAAATGTGGCCACCTTGCCTTGATGAAAAATAGAAGTTATGGAGCAATTTACTCTCTATCAGACATCGTGACACGAGATTTCTACATATATAGAGATTTGTTTCATCAGACATTTGAACCATGACATTGGAAGAAATTCAGTGTCCTGTGTAATGAAAGAACTTTAATGATGCCACAGACATTGTTCTAAATTTTGCTGTTCATCATTCTTCCATGAAGTAAGCTCCCCATATCATCAGCCTGATGCAATTCAGCACATGTCGATGGTTTCACTCTTCAGAAAAAAAAACAAAAAAAAACTCTTCAACTTGATGAATGAGTGTGACTCTCGTCTCTCAATCTTGCATTACAAAAAAAAACTTCGTCCATTGCGACAGCAGCAGCCTAATGACGCGACGTCGCTTTTTTTTCGTTGTGTGAATCATGTAGTATCTCTTCAACTCGTCGTTTTGGGGTTATACTGTCTGACTGCCTTTCAAACAATGTGAACGGAAGGGGGATATCCGCACAGATTAGCCGTATGTTGACGGGAGCAACGGCAGCGACAGCGGCATAGCAGCACCACTTGACGAAAGCCGTGTGTGTTCAAGTGCAGAATCATTAAGATCAAATGGAAACCAAATCACGACTTTGAAGGTAGAATTAACAAACAAGAAAAGTGAGACACAAGTACTCGACACAATTGATCACTTCCACGGCTACTTTAGACCTACTTAGGCCGGCGGAGCGTTCCATCCGCGTTTAGTCTATTGGTCTCGGCGTGAGCTACGTTCCACGGCCACCTCGCCGCCACCGCGGCACAGTGCCAATTAATTCAAGCGCCAATTTTAATGGTTTTCTTCTCTCTTTCTTGTGTATTTATTCTCTTCTCGTCTTTCAGCTCAAATACAAACGGCGGGTGTACAAGATGCTGAACCTGGATGAGCGGCAGCTGAAGGCGCTGCACACCCGAGCCAACCTGCGCCGCTTCCTGGAGTGCATCAACGGGGGCCACGTGGAGAAGATCGCCAAGATGTGTGCCAAAGGACTCGACCCGAACTTCCACTGTCCGGAGACGGGCGAAACGCCGCTCACGATTGCCACCGGAACGAAGAAGCCGAACAAGCTGCTGATTGCGCTGGTCAACGGAGGTGCCCTGCTGGACTACCGGACGCGGGATGGGGCGACCGCTCTGCACCGCGCCGTCGAGCGGGACAGTCTAGAGGCGACTAGGTAGGTGTCCATGTTTGCCAGTGTTGCCATTTATTTGAACAACCGGAGATGACGGATTTCGCGCCAACTCGTCCATGGGATTGGCATGACCCTCTCAGAACTTAATGAAACTTTTTGGGCGTGAAGGCCTTCCCTAATTAAGCAACTTAGCATACTTAGTTTTCCGAAAATTTATCTAGACTAACATATGAGAAGGGGGTCTCCGTAGCCACATTGGTTGCACGTTCGCTTAGTAAGCGATCGATCGTGAGTTCAAAACTCAGGTCCCTCATTGACCATCTTTGTGTTGTTACAGAATAACTACGTCCACGCAACAATCATCAGCGATGGAGATCGATCCACGGTCGAAATAAGATCGATTCATCCATACAACTGCTCTGCTCTGCAAGACACATCGGGCTGCTGTTCTATAAATAACTCAACAATGATCAATCAACTGTCTCCGCTGTCCGGTGGTCCAACTGGATAATGGAAGAACAGAAAGAATATTCTTACGCCTAAATGGCTACTGTGTGAATGTACCATATGTAATGGTATAGAAGGAATACTGGCGAATGACAACTGTGTAATGTGCTAATTATAGATATGATAACCATGTGACATGTACACGATTAAAAATTCGGCTCTGTTACATCTAAAATGCTAATGAGCCTTGAATAAATGAATGGGATAAAAAAAAAAAAACATATGAGAAGAACCAAATATTTTTGACCATTTTTTCATAATTTTTTTTTCCTCGAAAATGGTAAGTCCCTCAAAAAAGTGATCTATGGAAGAGTTTTAGGAAAATAATTGAATTTTCAAAAAAATAATTTGAAATCCTACACTGAAAAAAAAACGATTTTAACAACTAAAAGTCGATTTTCTCAAAATGGTCATCTCAAATTTTGATCAAATGGTAGGTAAATGGTAGATAAATATGTGCCTACAACTCTTCCATACATCGCAACTTGTGCATATTTGAGGTAAAAAAGTTTTTCTAACAAAAATTTTTTTTAAATATTTTTTTTATCCAAAATATATATATTTTTATTAAGGCTCATATGGCGTCAGCCTGACGGGGCCGGGAGTTCAAAATTTCGACAATGTTTGCCTTACAACTATGTCAGTAATATGTAACCGATTACTCGCGGTTGGCTCGAGGTTAGTATTGCAAGTATTTTCATAATTGTGATGTTGCTGTCTCCAATGCTCTGTACGTGTGCCCGACACGGGATATTTCCTATTGGGATGCAGCTGACCATTAATCAGCAACGCCCCCCCCCCCTAGTCTGTACCCCATATCTAGCGTGGTGCGTCTTCTCGACTCGAGGAATCCAGGATAGAATGGTCACTAGCCGGCGCAAACATCAGCTCGTGTAGAGTTGTCATGAGCGGTACAACCTTTGGCTCTTGTTAAATGATCAGTGGACTGCACAACCTTTGGCCCGTGTATCTGTAAAGAGAGAGTGTATGTATTGCCGCGACTAAGTAAAAGTTTATAGATCGGATAGGAGGGATATGAAACGGGGACACAACGAAGGAAACATCATTAAACGTTGACATCGGCGTTTCTGAGGAACAGGTATAGATGAAGCAGAAGATCAGGATCACGGCTACCTAAGATATCCCGGACGGGGATATCCGATTGTCTGCCTTTTGCTCTCAGTGCTCTAGAGAGCTGAGAGCGAGCAGCATGGAACCGGATACACGACCAGACAATATGCTTGATGTCGTGGCAGCCATCGCCACAATCACAAAGATTGTTTGCTGCGAGCCCAATGCGATAGAGATGCGCGTTTAGGTTGTAGTGATTGGACATAAGCCGAGATATCACGCGAATGAAATCACGACCTACATTCAATCGCTTGAACCATGTACTCGTCGAGACCTTAGGGATTATCGTGTGTAACCAACGACCGAACTCATCTTCACTACACATGCACTGCCAACTAACGAGTGTGTGTTGACGAGGAATGTGAAAAAATTCGTTATAAGCAATTTGCCTTTCAAAAAGTGTGCCTTTTCAATATTTTATTGAAATTAAATTTTCTTATTTTTTCAGTGCAGAAAGCCAACCCAAAATAAAAAGAATAAATAATAATAATAAAAATGTTGAATGAGTGTTTTAGAGGTGTTTATTTCAAATCATATGTAATAAAACTTATGACATATTTTGACATTAAAATCATTTTTATTCATCTGATCTTATACCATGTACATGTTAACTTATATTTTAAGAGATACAGTCATCATATCTTTCCTATTTTTGCTTTTTATCTAGCATTCTGAAGATTTTGGGGTCATCTACTGAATTTGAAAACCTTTTAGCTGCGATTTTATTTTCATCTACAGGAACAAAGGAATGAAATTTTTGTGTTTCCGATATTGTTTTCACGTGATTGAATAGTTCCTCAAGTTCACTTGCCTTTACATACATTTGTCATTTTGTTTAACTACCCAATCATAAAGCTCTATTGTTGATAGGATTGTGTTCCAAATCATCAATTGATGAAGAAACAACTCTTCTATTAGAGGACAGCGGAAAAGAAGAACTCATTTTTAAACAAATGGATTTCAATGAACCATTTTAAAACTAATCAATGAATTTGTGCCGTATTTCGTTGATAAAGTAGACAAACTCATAGAGTATGACGTTATTTACAAACAGCAGTCTGCTTTTTTGCGAAATAAAAAAGAATCTTCGACGCAAGGAAAAATAATAGTAATTTGTGATTTTTCAAAAAATTATTCATTCATAATTCAAAATGCGGCACAGTGTCATCACTGGAATAACTCGCAAGCAACTATTCACTCATTTGAAATATATTACAAACAAAGATGGTAAACAGAATGGCATTTGTTTGCCACCTCCCACGGGAAAGGATCCTGTGGTGCAATAGGAGGGACTCTAAAACGAATGGCAAAGAGAGCAAGTCTTGTCCAAGATTACGGAAACACAATCCAAACAGCACCAGATCTTTATAATTAGGCAGTTAAACAAAATGACAAATGTATCACGAAATTGAATTTGTGTTACGTATCCAAAGAACAGCATACAAAAAAGGGAAGTGAGCTTGAGGAACTATTCAATCACGCGAAAACAATCTCGGGAACACAAAAATTGCATTGCTTTATTCCTGAACCTAGATGAAAATAAAATCGCAGCTAAAAGGTTTTCAAATTCAGTAGATGATCCCAAACTCTGGTAAAAGTGTGCCTTCATAAAATATATATTTTGGGAAAAAAATGCCAAACTCTTCAAAATGTTAGATACAAAATAGGAAAGATATGGTGATTGTACCTCTAAAAATATAAGATAACATGTACATTATGGTGGCAGCGAAAATGGTCATGTCAAATTTTAAAAAACCGACCATGTACATTTTGTTTATTGGCCCAAAAAAAATGACCTGTGCAAAGTTTCAGTTCAATCGGACCTGATTTAGAGGTGCCTCAAAGCACTCAAAGTTTTGATTTTTTGATCCTCGAAAAACCACCCCCCCTTGGAAGTTTTTCGAGGATTTTCGAGGGGGGTGGGTTTTATCGGAAATTTGGAAAATAAAAAAAAACATTTCGATGAAAAGTGACTTAAAAATGCATAAAACGTCGAGATATGATGTCATCTCGAAAAAAGATTTTTGGCCGAAAATCAGCCTTTTGGGACAAAAAAAAAACAATTATCGAATTCAAAGAACCGACCATGTACAATTTGTTTATTGATCCCAACAAATTACCTGTGCAAAATTTCAGCTCAATCGGACATGATTTAGGGGTGCCTCAAAGCTCTCAAAGTTTAAATTTTTTGATCCTCGAAAATCTTCCAAGTGGAGAGTAAAGAAAATTTGGAAAATCGAAATTTAAGCGGTTTTTGAAATTCGATGATGATATTTTTCCCTTACATCCATTGCCACCCTAATGTACATTGTATAAGATCAGATGAATAAAAATGAATTTAATGTTAAAAAACGTCAAAAGTTTTATCACATTCGATTTGTAAAAAAAGACCTCTAAAACACTCATTCAACATTTTTATTATTATTTATTTTTTATTTTGGGTTGGCTTTCTGCTATATAAAATGTCGAAAAAGTTTTTTGTTACAAAAACTTTTTTGTCTTAAATATGGACAAGTTACAATGTATGGAAGAGTTGTAGGGCACCATTTACCTATCATTTGATCAAAATTTGAGATTTGTGATAAAATTGACTTTTAGTTTTAGAAATCCTACAGTCTTACATCCTACACTGAAAAGGATTTTAAAAATAAATTTTTCAGTATTTTTTTCTGAAATTCCATTCTCCTAAAACTTTTCCATAGATCGCTTTTTTGTAGGACTCACCATTTTCGAGTGAAAAAAAATTATTAAAAAAATGGTCAAAAATATTTGGCGCTTTCCATATGTTAGTCTAGATAAATTTTCTGAAAACTAAGTATGCCAAGTTGCTTGATTAGGTAAGATCTTCACGCCCAGAAAGTTTCATTAAGTTCTGAGAGGGTCATGCCAATATCTGGTCGAGTTGGCGTGCAATCCATCTGAGGAAGAAAAAAAAAAGTTACCCGAGGGAGCCCATTCACACGACCCAACAACAACTACAAAACATCAGTTGACGGCAGCACATTAAATGTGATAACAAACGCGTACATAAATAGCACAGTTTGTGTTTTGTTGGCGGCATTCTGCTGTGTGAATTTATCGACATTCAGACTGTTGCGCTCTCTGTGAATGTTGTGTGTTCCGAATGAATAATTGAATTGAATTGCGCTTAGTCTCGTTATTGGAAATGGCTGCCAACGACGGTGGGTACCTCGCGAGGTCGCCTTCGTTAGCGCGCGCTAGTTTGTAACTTGGCTGACGACGATTCGACGGCGCGCGTTGGCGGAGATTTCATTCATTCATTCATCGATCGACGACGACGTCGACGATTCGTTGTCAGGTTGTGTTTTTTCCCCTTCAATTTATTCCTAGATTACTGTCCAACCACAACAACATCATGAGCAAGACGTACCAACGCTCAGCGCTCGTAAAGTATTGACATGGCCGGGAGAGTAAGTGACGTTTCCCAATAAATTACCGATTAATTATTCATCATAGTGCTGGGGCGTTAAATCTCGATACAAACGAGAAAGAAGGCAGAAAATTTGTTCGCATATCGCAGGGATTAGAAATGCTAATTCGATGTGCTGCGGTGCGAAGTGGGTGTACAAAACGCGTCGTCGTCGTCGTTGGTTTGATGCGTTACGCTTGATAGTCGCAAAACGATTTCGCGGCTAAATTTTCTACAAACGTCTTCTAACCGAGAGTTGCATTTTGCTTTTTTCAGCACCCTCCTGGAATTAGGCGCCTCGCCTAACTATCGAGACACGAAGGGGCTCACGCCGGTTTACCTCTCGGTGACGCGCAAGACCGATCCCAAAATCTGCGAAATTTTGCTGCACGACCACGCAACCCTCGGCATCCAGGACAGCCAGGGATGGCAGGAAGTACACCAGGTACTGCTTTTGATTTGATTTTTTGTAAATTTATCTTGAGTTCGATTTTGTTTCTATCGAGAATTTGTTTGAGTAGTGTTTGACCTGGTGATTGGGATTAGAATCATTTTAATCGGGTATTTTGAAAAGAATTGACCAGTCTAATCAACCAATTGTTTATTCAGCAATTCCACGATAAAAGAATCCACCGAAGAACCGAATAATTTTCTTCGATTTTGCTCAAATCGTATTTATATTTTCCTTATCGAAAAGTTTTAGATTTAGATCTAGGTCTTAGATTTTTTTTATTTAATTTTTAGAGGGCGCCATCCTGAACTCAAGAATTCTGAATGTGTTGTTTAGCCGATTATGCCGAATATATCCGTTTCTAAAAAAAATTTATTTTGAAGCCGATTAATCGATCCTTTACCAGCAAAAAAAAACAAATTTAAGTAAATTTATTGAAGAAAACATACTCCACTATGAATGTTTTTATGGTGGGAACTAAAAAAATAGTTTTCTATGGTTTTGAGATGTCTTGATCTGTTGCTTTTTCAAAAAGCTAACACTTTTTAACCTAAGTCTACGGTTAGCAGAAAGGTATGTAAAATGAGAATCTAGAAATTGAACATGTAACAAAAAAACGCAAACGCATCACTCGATTGTAAATATTTATACTCCACTCCAAAACTTTGAGAGCATTAGAGCACCCCTAAATCATGTCCGATTGAGCTGAAATTTCGCACAGGTAATTTTTTTGGGCCAATAAACAAAATGTACATGGTCGGTTTTTGAAATTTGACATGACCATTTTTGCTGCCACCCTAACGCACTCGTTACAATAATTACAATATATTGTTTTTTATACGGTATATAAAAAATTGTACTTTATATAACAAACTTTTGAATAAATGAAATATGTCAGACATTATCTAAACGAAAATCTCTCGTTTTGATTGGTCCTTTGGTAATAGTAATCAGTGCTCACCCAACCGTGCCGTCACAAAAGAGTACTTTATGTACCAGCGATTCAGTTCTGCAACCGAAATGCATTCACATTTTCGCACGTGCAATTGTTTCCTCAAATGTTCTCCTTTCCCGTAGAGTGCAGTTTTCACAGTTTTCACTATTCCAATACTGCTCGGAGCAGCGAGTAGTTAATATTCTTTGACGAGGCTGAGAGTTAATTATAATGTTCTCAAGTTGGCTTTTGAAAAAAAAACGAGCTGCGACAAAACCAGGCAAACCATCGCACAGTGGGGAATCGCTGACCATCAGGCAAAAAACAAAATTGGCGTCAGCTGAGTTTCGTAATATTTTTCCTTTCTTGCTATAATATTTAAGCACTTTAAGCACTCATCCCACATTTGAGCGCAATGTAATCAAATCTGATTTTTTATGACTTTTCAAAGCTTGCCATATTGACGTTTTTTGAGAATTTGAATCTGAGTTGTTCGATAAACTATGCAAAACATATCTCTGTTATTTGATTTTGTAAAATTTGATCATAGAAGGCCTGACCCAAAAAACAATCATAAAAAACTGTGATTTTCCGTAGAAAACTAGAATAAAATTTTGGTTACCACGGTTGTGACTACATTCAAAATTTAGGTAAAAATATAAACTTTCAATTGAACACTGTCCGACGCTGCGCAAAACTGCGCGAGTTGTCGTTTTATTGAGAAAAGCGATAACAAGTTTTTTTCACTTTATTTTTTTCCATATTTAAATTTTATCTAGGATCCAATTAAATCAAAATTATAATAATCCATTGATGAAAATTTGCGTATCACAGTAATCTGTAGAGGATGAAATATATATTTGAACTATCACAAAATTTATCATTGAAAAGCGATGAAAAAGTGTATGATTAAAAAAGGAATAAAAGTAGGGTGGAGTAAAAAAAATATTTATGAAATCGAAATCATAACAAATCAATTTATCACTCAGAGCATATTAAGAACAATGTGTATTGAAAACATTCAGTTCTTTTCAATTGTTGAACAACATTTACTATCACACAAACTGATTGAATAATAGTCTGTTTGCAAGTTGATTTTACTTCGTACTCTTTTGTAAACAAAATTAAAACACTCAGTTAGTTGTATGAGAAAAAACAAAGAACATTCGTGGCAATACCGCATCTCTTTCGTTTTTTTTTTGCAACATTGTGTGAATCCACTGTTTCTACGATTCGTTTAAAATGTATATCAGCTATATTTAGAAAATCAAATTTAAAATTGCGTTGAGTTATATTATGAAGCCTTCAACTTCAGCGGAACCACATAATTCAACGTCGAGTAAGTTTTCGAGTTCATGGTTTGATAAATGTTTTTTAATATCCACTTTTAACCAAAGGAACCGGATTAGAAAGACAACAAATCTATGGAACAAAGAAGTATTGAAAATCACAAGACGAAAAGAAAATGGCAATGAAAAAGAAATTTTTCCTACTGATAAGTATAATGATTTCCAAATTTCACTCATAAAAATAGTCGAGAAAATACTAATCATGACATAGTCAATCTTCTCACCTCACCACACATATCTTGAACAGGAGAAAACTTCTAGGTGAAGTAATATTTCTATTGAAGGACACAATTGTTGAATCAGAAAAAGATGATTATGAATCTGATGGCAGTTTTGAAGAAGAAGATTATTGTTTTGATTTGTTTTTTATTAATTGTATTGTATTAATTTGTAATAAAAAAAATCATTTATATTTATAGCAGAACTTGTTTGATTTGAGGGGTCGTCCATATACTACATGATCTTTTTCAACGCCGAGTGAGTTTGCTCTTGCTCAAAGATAATAAAATTATATAGAAATGTAAAAAATACTGCGTAGAAGAGGGTGCCACAAAGTACAAAAAATTAGATAACGTGCTTTATGGATGGCCTAAAAACAAAAAAATGGATGCCAGATTCGTGTTCAGCATCCTGAAATTATGTGAATACCATGTATTTTTCGCATTTAACGACACTTTTTTTGCTTGCCCAGCATTTGTATGGAGTCGCTCCACTGTGCATCGGCTCTTTTCACGATCACCAAAATTAAGGTATTAGATAAAACAATTATACGCCAAATAAAGCAAACTCTGTCCCGACCCTTTCAGATTATTTAAGCTTAATTATCTTATCTTCATAATTTTCACTCACGAATGTTTTCTTTTACAATGGTGAAATCAAAATAATTACTGTTTAAAAAAAACTATCGAGTAACGATTTTTCCGCAGCCTCATAGAAATATGGTGTTCTACAAATACTGCGTGCTGCGTGCTCGAAGGATTTTGAACAAACTCACATAAACAGATGAAAACACGTTACGAATACATTTAAATACAAATTAGATTCAAACTTTCGCTCAAAATTCAGGAAAAAAAAATTCAAAATACACAATGTAGGAAATATTTTTTCTGCAGCGCAATGCTTGAAAATTTTTACAAACATTAGAAAACACGTACGAACACATTAAAATGAAAATTAGAAAATTGAGATTTCGGTAAACAATGCAATAATAATAACATTTTCCCTGTCGTGTAATGCTAGAAAAATTCTGAAAAATCACACATACCAAAAAACACATACGAAAAAATTAGGGCAGAACTGGATCTCAAAACTAAAAGAAAAATAAATGTCAAAATGCCAAGAAAATACCTGAATTTCTCATTTGGTACGCTAATTTTACATAATATTTTGCACCAATTTTACATTTGATTTGGGAGCACTTTTCACATGCTTACCCAACCTGGCGAAAACATAAAGATACTTTCAGATGAAAACTTAAAATCTTACTTATTATTTTTATAGTTGTTGAGGTCTCGAAACCCGGTCTGATATTTTTTATGAAATTTGAGAACATTCATATTATGTATCAGCAATTCATAAATATAAACCTTTTTATTAATAATATATATTTCTTTCTAAATATTGAGTCATATTAGCATTTCCATGTCTAATAACGGATCCGCAAAAGCGAAGCGGTCCTGATGTGAATTAAAAGTTGTATGGGCAAGTTTTTATCGTAGAAAAGCCAAATTTCATGCCATCTCAGATTGCAGTGAAACGTCGTGGGTGTCTTTTAACCCTCTAGAGCTCAAGCCCGCCTTTAGACGGGCTTCGCGGATTCTCTTTTCAAATTATTCAGACATTATTTTCAATGTTCACCCCCACTAGAACGTCTTTAGATGATGATTTTTTTTTTATCTTCGCTTATTTTTCGTCGGCCTATTTCCGCCACTTTAGTGCCAATCACCGACATCAGGGAAGCGACTCCACCTGTTCCTACCTATCAGACTCAACAACTCATGAGCCGGGCCAACTTCTTTTACTTCCCCTCCGAAGGAAGACGTAACCAGAGATTTATCGCCTCAGAAAATCCCAACGACGCCAGCTGGGATTGAACCCAGACCGATCGGATTGTGAGGCTGTTACGCTAACCACACAACCACTGGCGCCGTCTTTAGATGATGATGATGTTGGATTAAAGAGGCTTTAAACTTTTCAGTTCATTCGCCTCTACGTCTTTAGAATATTTTCATCTATCATACATACACATTGTTTTTATGCTGGCAGCTTTCTGCTAGTAGTATTGTATGTTGAAAGTCGGAAATTCGAGATAAATGTGGAGTAGGATTTTTTAGATAAATAAAAACTTGGGCGGTAGAGGGTTAAGCAGCTTTGCGTACTTGAAATGCCCAAAAAAGAATCAGACTACTTTTTGAATAGGGCCAAAGTGTTTTTCTTATATTTTTACAAAAATTTCTAGCTCAAAAACTATAATACCTACAAAATTTTGGCTAATGAAAAAAATATCATTTTTTTAAAAACTACAAAAAATTTTTTAAAAAAATATCTGATTTTTCAATACAATTTGCAACAAGTCACAAGTCGGAAGATGGGCACTTTTACAGGCAGAAAGTTTTTCTAGCAACAACTTATTCATGTTTTCTTTGTAAAATTATTGTTTAACTCGTAACATTTTTCTGAGTAAATTATCGCGATTGACATGTTTCACTAACTTTTTTAGCTATTGAGAAACATATCAAGAATATATCAAACGTGAGAATTAATAAATAAAGTCTCGCGTAAACAGACTTCTCAAAAGAAATATGTTTTCAGGAGTCTCCAAACTGCAACATATTCCAGAAACTATAAAAGATGGAAATTTGACGCCTTGGACAAATGTTTAAATGTCGAATATGTATATTTTTTGAGAAAAAAAAATTTTTTTAATATTTTTTTACTCTGAATTTCTACAGAAATTTTAAAAATTATTGAGAGAAAAAAACTTATCAATAAATATTGACCTATTCAAATGTCTTTTTTATATTTGTAACGTGGAAATTTAAAGTCGTAGTCGAAATGTTGATCGTATTTCCAGGATGAGGAAGTTTTAGAAAAATAACTTCCATCTGACCTATTAGTGAATTTTTCAAATTTCAATTATTTGCAAGAATATTGAAGTAATATCATTTTAGTGATCATATGAGGGGCTCAAAATGAAAGGGGTGTAAGTGACATCATCGATTTCTCTACATAGACTCTCTCTTTTGGTCATAAGTTAGCTGCAAACTCATTCCCTGTTGTATTTGACAATGTGCAAGATAGGTTAGAACCTCATTTATCGGATTCCATAGCAAACTCAAATTGGAACGTAATTGCAGTTGAGTTATTAACTAAAGAAAAATTTGTGCGCATAATTTATAAAAAGGGCTTTTGTTTGTTTTTTTTTTTATTTTATTTAAACTTCAACTCAATTAAACTGAACTCAATTCAAAATAGACTTTGCTTTAAAAAATGGATAAGATGTTCTTTAATTTTTTTATAATTTGAATTATCACTAGAATCATATTGCTACATCGTTTTTTGTAAACGATTAAGATTTGCAAAATTCACTTTAAGATTGGCATCGAAGAATTTTGTTTCTGCATTTTCTCCACTTAGAAATGCGACTTCTCAAAAGCTTCTTCAATTCTTCGTCCAAAAGTAAACTTTTGGGTCACAGTCTTCCATTTTATTTCTGGACAGTTTATATAAATATTTTTTGCTGGAAAATTGTTTTTTGGCTCGAGAATCGATCAAACAGTTCAAAAGCTGCAAATGGGTATATTTGGTCATAAAGAACATTGGCAAAAATGAAACGAAAAGAATATCTCAAAAGCAAACAAAAATATACATACTGTTTGCGCGGAAATAAATTGAGCATCTCGAGACAGATGAGACACACAACATCCTCAACCTTTCTGAGGTTTTGATGTGTGTATGCTTCCCAGTTATGATGTCAATAATTAGGTCTTTGGTCTCAAAACCTCAAAAAACCATAAAAACGAATACTTTCAAATGCTCCGACCAGAAATTGACATTCAGAGTACTGTCTGTGTTTTTTTTGTTTGGAAAGTTCAAGGCCGTACCTCTTATTTGATGGTAGGAGATCAAAAATTGGTCAATCGGTGTAAAAGTTACAAATTAAAAAAAAAAAAAGAATGATTTCTGCAAAATCGGTGAAATAACAATGATCTTTAAAGCACTTTAATTCAGGATGGTACGCCTCAACCCTCCTGTACTCCTCCTCGGTCTGACAGACCGTATGCCCGAGAATAGGTGGGTTGAGGACGCAATTAGAAAATACGCTTCTAAAACTATTCAATAAGGAAAAAATATGCAAAATTTGAACAAAATTAAAACTAATTGGTTTCTCGGTGGATTCTTCACTCAAGGAATTTCGGTATTTATATCATTACTCTATTTGGTTTTTGTTTTGTTTTGGAGAAGGAATTATACTAAAAGAACCTAGTTTTGTTTTGTTTTGTTTTGTTTTTAGATTAGTTGCTCTTTCTCTGTATTCTGCTTTATCCTTCTCCTAGAAAAAAGAGATATTTTGTTCGATTATCAGCTCTGCGCGCGCACAATGACCATTGTTAGGAATCTCGTGGAAACAATTAAATTTAATCTTAGCAACGTAATCAATATTCTAATGGTTCTCTTTTTTCTTCTCTTTTTCTCTTTTTCCTTTTTCCTACATACGATCTTCCACTGACCACTCCATCGAACACGACTCTTCCCGCGTTCGAATATAACGATTTTAACAACTACTACTCTTGGAAACCAAAAAAATGAACAAAAATAACTATTACTGTTGTACTGAAACCAAACACGATTTGACCCCAAATGATTGCAAAAATAATAAACACAATGAAAACACATTCGCACACATTATATACACTCAACAACAACAACAACAAACCAACAATTCTGTAGGCTTGTCGGAACGGGTTAGTGCATCACCTAGAGCACTTGCTGTTCTACGGTGCGGATATGGATGGGCAGAACGCTTCCGGCAATACGCCGCTGCATGTTTGCGCTGTTAACAATCAGGAGGCTTGCGCTAGAATGCTTCTCTTTCGCGGTGCCAACCGGGGCGCACTAAACTATGCCAATCAGACACCATACCAGGTAGTTATCTCTGTTGTTTATATGTGTTGTATTTGTCTGTTTTACCCCCCCACCCTTACTTCCTCCTTCTTCTTCTCATTCGACTGACCTGTTTTTCGATAGTATTGCAGCCCCTGATTTTGTTGTGCAGTGAATTGTTTCCCGCTCATTGGTCCCCCCGACCCTTCATACTCTACCTGTTCTTATTCTAGTAGTTTATTTTGTTATTCGATCTTTTATGAATGTTTCGACAAAATAATGCATTGGGCTGCACTTCATTACCTTGCATATAGCATCGTACCACGGGGTCGAAATAAGATCATAACAGGAAGAGAGATCTGTTAACTTTTGTGTTGTATACTTCTTTTTTTATTTTTCGTGTGTAGATTTTAACGAAGACGATTAATATACATTCTACAAATTTATAAAAATTGAAATGTGTAAATAGCTATTATTGTTCACGAAACCGACCATAAACTTTTCTTGAATTTCGTGTTGACGTCCTGAATTGAACATCGTGAACTCATTTACATTAGACAACACTTGTCAAAACCTTTTTGTCGTTTGTTATACAGCCATCTTATGGTTGTATGAATTGTGTATGAATTTCCAAAACTGTAATAGAATAATCAATATTCTGAAAATAATGTGTTATTTTTTGTTCTATCGAAAAATATTCTTTAACGATGAAGCACATTTTCGGTTTAATGTATAATATATAATAATAAGCAAAATTACCGTATTTAGCCGATGAACAACCACAAGCAATATAAGAGCTGCCAATGCATCGCATCCCAAAAAATGTACTTTTTGGTGCGGTTTGTGATCCGGAGAAATCGTTGACTCAAACCTCTTTAAAGATAAAAATGGGAACGTCGAGAACCATTTTTCTTTCAGAAATCATACAATATTGAGGACAAATTATTCAAATTCTCCAATTCAAATGCTGCAATTCTTGTATCCTACAAGAACTTTCCCGCGATGCACGCTGGGCTATAGTTCGACACCTCGACCTTTGTCGGAGAAGCATACGTCGACTCTGTGGCACAATGGATGTCAGTCTGAACTATGTGAAAAAAATGGGTGCCAGTTAAAGCATCATGAGTTGCTACAGAACGCCCAAAAAAAATTAGTCATCGCGTACGAACAAATTATCAATTTCGCGCGACACCCACGATAACTCATCCCATATAGGAACGAGGATGTTTCAACTAGAATGTCATATTCATATTCACCCAAGTGACTTCTATTTCGCCTGCGATTAAGATTCTCTTTCCGACAAGGATTAAACAGAGAAACTCAAGTTGGGAAGGAATGAAAAGCCGCTGTGTTTGGGCACACCGTCTGTCCAAGCAGTATACCTTTAACGGTGAATTGTCGTCCAATGGCATTACGCTATCTCCAGTATCTTGAAAAATGAATTGGCTCTCGGAAACACCTATCCCGAAAATCAACGAATTTATCACGAAGAGCTACGCCGAAGAAACCTGCCGAAGAGGTACTGAAGCAGCCGCTACAGCGAGTCTAGTTTTTGCCCACATCTTTTTTTTTCATACATACATTTATTGAATCTTCCATAATGTGGAAATAACAATATTTGGTTACACATTTAGTTCTAACATAATAAAGTATTACGTTTGTTGTCAATTCTTACAGTTAAAATTTCACATGTATGCTGGAGCACAACACTAACGTTTGACCACGTTAATATTTAAGGTTTTTTTCTTCAGACGTGTTACCATAGGTTGACCGAGTCGCCTTGCTAGTGGATTTGGATGATTCAGAAATCATACAATATTGAGGACAAATTATTCAAATTCTCCAATTCAAATGCTGCAATTCTTGTATCCTACAAGAATTTTCCCGCGATGCACGCTATTTCCTCCTCGATTTATGAAGTTCTTCTTTAACCGTCGCCATCCCTAAGTCTCGATGTATGACACTATTGCGGATGTACCAAGGGGCGCCAGTAATTTGTCTTAGCAGTTTATTTTGTACTCTTTCGATGATTTCGATATTACTTGCTGAAGCTGTTTGCCATAGTTGACAGCCGTAATGCCAAATAGGTTTCAGCATGGATTTGTATAGAAGTAGTTTGAACTCTAGTTTTAATTTAGACTTCCTCCCGATTAGCCAATGTATTTGCTTTGCTCGCATCTTCAATTGCGTTTTCTTCGCATCTATGTGTTTCTTCCAGGTTAGACGACGATCTAGATGTACACCAAGATATTTAATTCCATTCGATTGAGGTACTGCAGATCTATTGAACTTGATTTGTGGGCATGTGTTCTTATTAAGCGTGAACGTAACGTGGACACATTTTGTTTCATTTACTTTAATTCTCCATTTTTGAAGCCACTTTTCCACGACCGTTATGTGTTCCTGGAGATCCCGTGAAGCAATCGTTCTGTGCTGAGAATAGCTGTGTGTAGCCTTCATATACTCTACGAATTTCTTCTATCAATCGGTGCACTTGTTCAATAGTGCCATGTTCTGCTCGGAATCCGAATTGATGATTCGGGATTAATCTTTCAATCTCGGGCGCTGATTTTATCAGGATAATTTTTTCGAACACATTTGAGAAGATTGAAAGGATGCTGATAGGTCTATAAGATTCCACTTTCTGTGCGTCTTTCCCTGGCTTAGGAATCATAATGATGGTCGAAATTTTCCATGCTTGTGGGAAATATCCTTTATGGGTCATTGCGTTGAATATTCTCGTGAGATGTTTAATTGCTAGGTCAGGTAGTTCCTTGATCATATATCCGTTGATGTGGTCGATACCGGGTGACTTTTTCACATTGATATGATTATTGATAACATGTCTCACCAGCCGATGTTTGATTTTCATTTTGTTTTGGTTTATAGCACCAGAAAAGTCGAGCGTTTCTTGATTAGGTCCGGATTGATTCGGAGTGAAAACTTTTTGAAGATGGTTTGCAAAAGTTGCTGCTTTTTCATCGTCACTTCTGGCCCAATTACCAGAGGGCATTCTAAACGGCGGAACCTGTAACTGAGGTCGTTTTAGGTTTTAGGTTTTTTTGAGGTTTCATATCCCGTGACTCTGATGTTGTAGTAATCCGTCAGATGAGTTTCATTGATAAGAAAAACGTCAATGTCGTGTTGGTTCAAGAATAGTTTAATTTCATTCAAATGGTTATGTATCACGTTTGCATTCCAATAGCAGATTTTCAAAACAAATTATTTTGAACATTGCAATTTTTGGATGAGAAGTTACTGGCTGCGCAACATTCCTTGCATCATTGTTCGCATTGATGTCATGAGTTGCATAATTGAACCCATAAATACTTGTAATTGGTCCGCGGGAGGAATTATTGGTATTGAAGGTTGGGAGAGTAGAGCATCCCTATACGATGTGCTAGGTGTAGGCGTGAAACCAGGAGGTTGGGGTTTCGGGTGTGTGGCTGAATTTACCGTTGGTTGCAGGGTTGGCTGATAGTTTGCAGGCCTGCTAGTTGCAGCTTTTTGTCGAGATTCTTGCGGTTTTTTTCTTTAATGTTGTATATACAGGGCACCCCCTGTAGTTTGCAGTGTGGTTGCCACCGCAGTGCTGCTTTTTTTGCTTCTGTTGCTGTTCTTGAACACAGACTGCTGGAAGGTTGCAATGACCTTTGGTATGCCCGTATTCTTGGCAGTTGTGACACTGCACAGGGCCAGTCCGTTTGTGCGGCTCTTCGAACATCACTACACGATTTAAAAGTCGGGTGACTTTATAAATTGGATGCACTTCACCCGGTTTCAATTTCCTCATTGATGGCTCTAGTTCTACTCTATAGAGCGGCTGTGGTTTTTTTAGTCGGTTCAACATATTAGTAACCGAAGCCACTTCAAAACCTTTATCGGTTAGAACGTCTTTTAGGTCATCGGGTGAAACACCCTGTTCTATGCCTTTCAGCACCACAGTTAGACCTTTCCAAGCTTTTGAGCGGTAGGTGTAACAGAGAGTTTTTTCCTTCTCTAACGCGTTCACAATTTTGCGATAATCGTCAATCGTATTGCACTGCACTTTTAGTTCACTAATGTTTCCGCGTTGCACATTGCGGCACAGAAAATTGTTGCTACCGATAACTTTTTTAACTAGGTCAATCGCGTTTCTAGTTACCACCTGACGCAGGTAAATCGGTGCGGGCTTTGGTTCTACAGTTTTTTGCTGTGCACTTTCGTCGTTCACCGGAGCAAGGGCATCGAACCTATTGCTCAGAGGGATAACTGTGTTGGCTGTAGTGTTTGTTTTTTTGGCTGCGTTGCCATTGATTGCACTGTTGGGACTCATTTTTCTTTTAAAATAGCGATCTATCCCTGTTTGCACTTTTTTATCGTCTATTGGTTTCTTCACATTTAAGATGAAATTACTATTTTCCGGCGATTTGTTCAAAGCGGGCTCACTTTCAGCGCGGGTTAACGAGTTCTCTACCGCATCACTTTTATTCGTCGGCGTTCTGGAAAGGCCAGATTTTTCAAACGGATTGACTTGTTCTCCGTTCATTTCACTACGAGGATACTTCGTCCTTCTCACTCTCTACTAACACTCTTGAAGGAGCGCCAGAAGCGAGCGCAAAATAAAGTGCGAACGCGTACACTATCGCAACGAACGAACTTGCCACGGGCTTGAGGGGTGAAAGAAAGACTGGACTGCTCAGCTCAATAGCCAAGCAGCGAATGAGGTTGCCCACATCTATAAACCAAGTAAACCCGAGTGTTTGTTACCGCTACCACTTTATTCCGGTTTATTAAAAGTACTGATAAAGACCTTCGCCCTTCATAATCGACCATAATTCGTCTATTGGAGAAGCTCTGGCGAGTTTGACGGATTTGCCTCCTTCGGTGCAAGTATTTCTTGGCAAATTTGTCGACCTTCTTTTTCCGGAACTTCTCCGGAACATCCAGGCGGGACTTGCCGACGAAAAACTCCAGGCCGGGGATCTGCTTGGTGTCCGCTTTGATGTCGTGCATTACGGTGCATTTCAGCTGCACCAACCACTCGCGATACCTGGCAATGATTTCCGATCTATCATCCGAATAGAAGTCCGTTGGATTCTTTTCAGTCATGTTGCAGAGCCTTTCGAAAATGTAACAGGACAATATGTTAACAGCTCCAGATCTGACCATCAGCGCCAGTCTCTAATCCTTCAAACAAATGCTTGTGGATGTTTTGGAGCAAATCCAGATTGTAGCTTCAAGATCAGTGTTTTCAGCTGATCGTAAAACATTCATTCCGATCTTTCTCAATCACATTTTAAAGAAAATCTTTTTTTCCATGCGCCTTCAAAAACATTTCCATCTATTTCCATCTTCAACTTCAAAACTTGTAACACTTTTCGGCAAACCTTGCTGGACATTGGCGTTGATCATGTATGTGAATGTGGCCATCGGATTTGCACGGGAATATCGTTAATAGTTCTCTTCATGAAATTCATACAAGAATTGAATCGTTTATTTGAGAAACCCCATACATCCATTTGAAACACTTGCGAGAAAACGACTAAAAACAGTTTTTCTCAAAATTTTGACCTGGTCCTCCTAATTGTTGATATCAAGTTCGGTTATTGCAGCCAAACATATAATGTGAAACCACTTTTCCATCAATGTAAGGGTTTGAGCTCAAAATATAAGAAGAGTATATTTTGTTCGGCCCCAACCCCAAAAAAGACGTTAGACAGTAGCGAGATTAGAAACATTCCCTTTTAATTTTTGTATGCTGTTCCATTCATTCTTGCGCTTTTTACGACTTCCGCTTTGTATTCTGCTACACCCAAAGTTAATTTTTAGCTCATTTTCTGGCATCCCGAAATGAGCTGAAAGATAACATAAAATGTTCTACTCCCCAATACATGTATATCATTTGTATAATATAAATGCTAGAGCCAATATGAGGGAGCGAAACAGGAGACACCTTTAGATGAAAGCTTTTCGTATAGTTTGCCAAATACACGGCCCAGACAGAGAAAGATATATTCTCGTTCATGTTCTTCTTTATCGGCTTAAAAAACACCTTCCAACTTCATTTTATGACGAGGTGTAATATTATCACGTTCCTTTATAATAGCGCTGGCAGCTATATGGATAGCGTGATAGTGTGAAATAGCTTTGCATTCCAGCCGGCCTTGGTTCGATCCCCATTGACGTCGCATGGACTTTTTTTTGTCACAATCCCAAATGAAAAGAGAAAAGAAAACAGAAAGAGATGTCTGCTCGCATACATACAAAACATTTTTAAGCTTCAAAATAGCTCATTATTTGCGCATTTGACTCTCATGACCAGGGAATGGCCAAAGATGGCATGTTTTCTGCCAACGCTAGTTTGGGTGTATCCGCCGAACACCATGCTTACATTTCGGGGTCATGTCCGGGTCTCAATCCGAATCCAAATACATTCTAATTAAGTTAAGTTACGTATGCTTCTTACGGCATCATTAAACAATGAATGAAATTGTAATCTGCCACCCGTGTTGATAGTTGGAAACACGGCCTTATGGGGCTTCTCAAACAAACGACTCTATGTAATCCCAACTTTTTCTGAAATTTTGATGGTCAATGTCCCTTAACACATTAAGGATCGCACATTTTGATGCAAACTTGAACGCTTCATTTGTTCGGATTCCACGAATGAGATCGTTTCCTTCGATGTGGATGAGACGAAGGCGAACCATCGATAGACCTTGTTAGATTCTTGACAAACCAAGGATTTAACCTTCAAGTGTAGAAAACACGGGTTATTTCGTCGTCCATCCGTAATAGACGGAACGCGAAACACGAGAAATCTCGTGAGCGGTCCGCAATGTGTTAAGGACTCAAAAACGGCAACACAGTAAATTTTGATAAAAATGTCATTTATGGGTTTTCTCAAACAAACGATTCAATTATACCTTTGTGGTCACACTTGGACAATTCTTTTCATTGAAAAAATGTTATTCGTCAGATTGAAGGTTGCTACCATATGGAAGAAACGACAAAAGTCTCAGAATTCGCTGTTTATCAATGGATTATGTCATCAACGTTACAAACTTGGCGGAATAAAATTATACAGTCATTCCATGCCAAACCGATATAGTGGTTTCTCAGATTTTCGTGAAAAGTGGTAGTTTTGTTGTTTATCGCAAAACATTAGACCCGTATTTTTTTATTTTTTCAGTAGGGTGACCATTTCCATTATCGGGGTGCCCGAAAAATCAACTTTTCCTCATTTTTCCAAAAATGACTTGTTTTTCAAAAATTCATAACTTTTGAACTACCAAACCGATTCAGATGATCGAAATATCAAATTAAAGGCAATCACCTGATCTTTTTTGAAAAAATCTGCATCCGCAGAAAACTCAAATTCTGTTCTTGTTATTATTGATTGTATTCGTTTTTTTATTGTTTTCATAGTCTCGGGACCAAGGGCGCTATATATTTTTATATTTTTCTGAAAAGCTGAGGATTTTTCACATAACATATGTCGAAACCAGAGAGGCGTGTTTTTTCGTTTTTGAGTTATGATTTTCCAAAGTTAACCGATGGTCCAAAAAATCATTTTTCACTTTCTTTTCAAAAATAACTTTTTTCAAAAATTTATTACTTTTGAACTACTGGACCGATTCAGATAATCGATATATCAAATTAAAACTAATAAGCTAGCTTTTTTTGAAAAAATGACACAATTGCCGATTAATTGAATTCTAGTCGCATACATCCAGTCTAGTCGCATATAAATATTGAACGAAGACGTTTTCGTTAACTTTGAAAAATCATGACTTAAAAACGAAAAATAACACATCTCTGATTTTTGGATATGTTATGTAAAAAAACCTCAACTTCAAGAAAAGTATTACAAAAAAAATAAAGCGTCCTTGGTCCCGAAACCATGTAAACTATAAAAAACTAATACAATAAATAATTACGAAATCAAAATCCATTTTTCGCAAGTCTAATATTTTTCAAAAAAGACTATCTAATTGGTTTTAATTTTATGTGTCGATCATCTGAATCGGTCCAGTAGATCAAAAGTTATGAATTTTTGTTTTGGAAAAACGATGAAAAAAATGATTTTTCGAACCATCGGTTAACTTTGAAAAATCATAACTCAAAAACAAAAAAACGCCTCTCTGGTTTCGAGATATGTTATGTGAAAAATCCACAACTTTCCAGAAAAATATATAAAAAAATATAGCGCCCTTGGTCCCGAGACTATGAAAACAATAAAAAACGAATACAGTCAATAATAACGAGAGCAGAATTCAAATTTTCTGCTGTGGTAGTAATTTTTCAAAAATACCAGGTGATTGGCTTTAATTTGATATGTCGATCATCTAAATCGGTTAGTAGTTCAAAAGATATGAATTTTTGATAAAAATTAATTTTTGGAAAAAAGAGGAAAAAGTCGTTTTTTTTGACTACCCTGAAATGGAAATGGTCACTCTAATGAAAAAATAAAAAAAACCGGGTCAAATGTTTTGCGTTAAAGAACAAAACTACCAATTTTTGCGAAAATCCGAGAACCACTATATCGGTTTAGCATGGAATAGCTGTATAGTATTACACATTTCCGTTTTGAAACTATACTCGACAAAAAAAAATAGAGGAACAGAGTGCGAAGTCGGAAAATTGAAGAGATTTTTGACGTGCTGTAACTGTGCATCATTTTTAATCGACAACTTTCTGGTGTGTGTAAGAGTAGTGGACAACAATATCGGGTAGAAATGAAAAATCGATTTTTCTTCGTTTTTTCAAGAATATTCTGGACTGACACAATTTTTTGCTAACCAACTCAACAGCAAATCCAATTAACCGTATAAACCAGCTTTTATTTGGTTCCGAAAACGTTCCTGTAGGACCTTTTTTGAAATTGATGCAAAAAATTAAATAATTTTTTTTTTCGTCAATGTAACAAGTTATTCTTGTGCAGAATTCTTGTGCAGTTTTCAAAACTGCCTGATTGTTTATTGAATTATTCTTCATCAAAGACGAAGGAAGACGAAACTGAAATATCTCTGTGTGGGAAGGTCCTACAGGAACATTCTTGGAACCAAATAAAAGCTAATTGATAAAGCTAATTGGATTTTCTGTTAAGTTGGTTAGCAAAACATTAGTGTTAGTCCAGAATATTCTTTAAAAAACAAAGAATCCGATATTGCTGCCTACTACACTTACACACACCAAGATGAAAAAAAATATGTACGTAAGATATGATAATACCTGAAAGTTGTAGCTTCAAAATGATGCACGTCCCATTGATATGCGTTGATTTTTCACGAAGTTACAGCATGTCAAAAATCTCTTAAAATTTCCGACTTCGCACTCTGTTCCTCTAATTTTTTTGTCGAGTGTATTGCGCGCTCTCCTCAGCTTTTTTATAACTTTCTTGGAAGCATTGTGAAGGGTTTATTTTCTATAGTTAAATGTATATACTTTTTCTGAATAGACTAATCATAATGAGGGGCATTTATCATCAAACTATCAAAGGGGATTTATTAAGGTTCCATTTTTATAATGCTAAGTTTCATTATAGAAGAAGAAATAATTCTCAGGTCTTTTGTCTCTTATTGTATCTTTCCCTACAGTAGCAATTAAAACCTGTTGTAGCGATGTACAAATTGGTTCACCCGTAACTAATCATCCTCATCACCCTTTCACCTCTGGGTAACAAACGATGTGTCGATTAGCTCTTGCCATCAGTGACAGTGCGACGACGGAAGCCATGAGCACCGCGCAATCATTCCTATTGACAGATGGGTGTCATGTCTAACTCAATTCTAGCGTGCAGTCAGTTTACACTACGCTCCCGAAGCGACTGATTGTCGACATGTTTCGTCGTTCTGTTGTAAAATAAACCACTCATTCATCTCCCCTCAAGCACACACCCAACTCCCACAACTCTCCGTTTGTCTTCCCATTCCCGATGTGCCGTTGTCATACATGTGCACAACTGCCGGAGATAACAATCCCCACCATCACTGACTGTCTCTGTCCCACGGAGTACTAATTGACCGCATTGTCGCGTTTTCTTTTCTATTTTTTTCTCCCTCTCCGCACCGTCATTCGCAGGTCGCTGTAATTGCCGGCAACTTGGAACTAGCCGAGATGATACAGAACTACAAGTGCGAGGATATCGGTAAGTAGCCCATGTCCAGCATCATCTGTAAAACGCCGAGAAGTACATGTCACTGCGAGGCAGCAGACGTAGAAAAATGAGCCGCGGACGATTTGCAAATTTCGTTATTTTCTACTCGAACATACGTACCTCTATCCACCTAGATAATTAATTGTTTTGCTCTCGTTTTTCTCGCTGTTTGATTTCAATCTCATCATCTTCTTGCTCGCATCATCATAAATTTTATCTTTCTCTAGTCCAGCATATATCGCGCATATCTTTCATCATCTTGATTGTGTTTTATTTTCCGTTGTTCATTGACACACACACACACAAAAACGTACATACAACATACATACATTCAAACACCGTTCATGTATGTATACACTATGTTTCTGTGCTGTCGACTGCATTTTTAGCGCGAAGCACAAGAAACGAAACGTGTAAAGTGAGAAAATTATTCATCATACAATTTTTCTTTATGGTTTCCCATAGCCGCATTTTTCGCAACATTCGCAACATTTCTAGATGTGCCGATTTTCTTTTGCTCTCGTTCTTCATGCTCTCTCTCTCTCTCTCCGTTTAGCAACCCTTTTCATAGCGCGCGTAAATCATAACAACACCATAACATATCTGACACACGCGCGCCTCACAATACACGACAATGTCATGTCACACGTCTCATGTCACACTTAGGTTGCGCGACTCATTCCCATGAATTTGTTGTTCCTTTGAATGGTGAATGCCATCGCACAGCAGCATTACCTCTGTCTGTATATGTTGTGTCTCATGTGTTGTTGTGTGTGTAGAAATGCGTTCATTCGCGATGCATTGTTTAACCGATTGTGTTTACGCGACGTTTTCTAGACGTGTTTAGTGTTTTTTTTCATCTTTGCATCGTTAAGCTTCTGTTACGTCTAGAATGGCTAGTGGCGGTCAAGATCCATCTTTTTTGTTTTGGTTTGTTTGTTGGTAACATTTCTTTCATCCGCAATGTTTACATTCGCACCTTTGTTTTACTGCACAAACGAAACTTGTTACTGTTGTTTACCTACCCTGTTACTACCGATTTTGGCTACGTTTAGAACCGTACGTGTTCGTTGTGTACCGTTAGACCGGAAAGGTGTTTCCAATTAGCTGTTAGCTGAGTTTTGCTCTCGCTTTTCTTTCGAATGATGAAACGATCGTTCTGCTAGCTAATGATTCTTTTGAACCGAAGGAAGGTTAGTAATAGAAAAGCGTGACACTTCAGAAAAAGGTTGGTATGTATCGATAGACAATATTAGGTATGTAAAGGTATACCGGTTTTTGAGAATATACTGAACAAACGATTGTAGAACGAATGCCGCAGTAACAAATTTATTCGCTTTGCAGCCATCATTTTATTAATAAATTGTCTTGCGAGAAATACTACACCACAATGGAATTCTGCGTAGAACCATCCATCCATCAAGCCTCAACCGTTTCTGTCTTTTACCCAAAATGCCTGCTTTTACAATGAAAACACGTGTGAAGTGAAAGGTTTTCGGCCTGACAGAAAAACGACTCTAATTTCCCCATTCTTACCATTGCACAATGGTCCAGGAGATGCATTTAAGTGGAAATTAGCATTTAGAGCTCAACAGTTACTCTCTAGACAAAAACTGTAGGATTAAGTAGTAGGATTAAGATATAGACAAGTTTTACATCGCAAAATGTTGGTATTGATAAGCTCCAAAAGTTGTACGAAGACAGTTTTGATGTAGAATTTGAAATATAAAAGTTAAAGCAAAAAAAACACGTTTTTTCATGGTCACCCTAATGCAACTTAGAAAAAAGCATCAAATCGATTATTTTAAAAGATAGAAAGAAGCTTTGTTCTACAAAGTTGTTTAAAATAACTGGGGCTACAATATTGTTGAACTGTTTTTATCGCTATCTATAAAGATAAGAAAGTTAGATTTTTCATTTCATCGACAATTTTGGTTACACTATTTTCGATAAAATAAAAATTCAAAGTTATTGATGGGGTTTCATCCAAAAACTCATGATTTTAATTTTAATTTACTCATACACAAAAAATAACATAGTGTTGAAAATCACATATTATATAGAGTGAAATCTGTTCTTTCAAATTCCGTCAACAAACATTTTTTATGTTTGCCCCAGAAAGAATGACAAACAAATGAAAAGTGCGTGTTTTTTGGGAAGAAATATCAATAACTTTGAGTGAAGTTGAGACATTGACAAGTTCTGCATCGCAAAATGTTTGTATTTCGAAGACGGTTTGTATGTAAAATTTGAAATATAAAAGTTAGAGCGAAAAAACAGTTTTTTTTCATGGTGACCCTAACGTAACTTAGAAAAAATATCGGTTATTTCAAGAGATAGAGAAAAACTTTGTTCTACAAAGATATCTCAAATAATTGAAGCTACAATATTGTCGAACTATGTTTACCTCTATCTATAGAGATGAGAAAGTTAGATTTTTTATTTCGTCGACAATTTTGGTCACCCTTCTTTTAACAACATAAAAACGAGCGCTCTATCATGAGTAACAACTTTGTTTTTGTCTAAAGAATAACTGTCGAGCTCAAAATGCTAATTTCCACATAAACGCATCTCCTGGACCATTGTGCATTGTTATAGAAATATTCATCAGGATCACCAAATATTTATTTTTTACATTGACAACTTGTTGATTGCTTAAAACCGTTTCACCTCATAGCTTTTGTTTAAGGTTTGGAAATATATGATGGTCGCTGTGGGCTGAATCTGGTGCAAAATGATGATTGGATTTTGGATTTCGTATTGAATACTCTTCACAAGGCTCCGATACTTTTGTTTATGATAATCGGTTTATTTCATCCTCTTCTGATACTTTTAAGGAGTCTTATTTACGGGCAATAATCTTGCAAATAATTCTGTTCGAATCTGCAAATGTATAAAAACGGAATATTTCTTTTTTTTGTGCAGTATTGTGTGTAGAATCCGTTATTTTTTCTATTCTGAAATTAGTTCCCTTATTTTATTTATTTTTTTAATTTTATGGCAAATCAGAAAATATGTCAAGTTTCTGTGGAATAGTTTCAAAATTAATCACCTTCATTTAAGAATTCGATCGAATTTGACATTTGACTCGAATCCGATTGAGCAGTGCAAATGTGGCATCTTTGCCTTGACGAAAAACAAGTGTCACAATAATCCTGAGTTCAACGGATTGTGGAATACATTCAATACGTTCCGATCGAAGGGTGCCCGATTGATATCCAGAATGCAAAATTGCGAACCTTTCGAATTATTCTGATTCAATAGGATTTCAGAATAAAGTTGACTTTTTTGTCATTTACGGATTTCGAAGATTTTCATACCAATAGAATTTTATAAGATTTGTGGAGTGATACCACTTCCCAAATAATCAAATTGACAAACAGTGGAAGCAATCCCATTTTTTCCATATTTTTAACATGTACTTCCCTATCCCTATCAATAACAGTACCGAACGTACAGCGAGGCATAGCTTAATTGTTGCTGTGCTGCTGTATAAATCAGTTACCCCGCTCAACGCGGTGCTTTCATGCACATTGGGAAGAAGAGAAATATTCAAAATTTGAGCTCCGCATTTTCGCTCAATTTGCATCGGACGAGAGTATAAAAAAATCAATTTGTAATTTCTATTCTATTCTCGGTTCAGCCAACAATCTCAACAAAAAAAAATGATTAACAAGTAAAATTTTAAGTAAAATTTTTCGTAGTATAATTTCGTAGTCCTACGTCAACAATGGGGTCGTGCGCTGGATCTAATTCCCTGTAATGTTTTTTTTGTAATAAATTGACCTATTCTCATGAAAAAACAAGTAACAGGAAAAGATATCCACGACACGACCGCAATGTTGACGTAAGACAAGGAAATTGTTTGTCATAAAGAGGTATTCTAGTCTCTAAATTTGAAATAAAACCTCATATTTCTGAAATTTAGACATGGAAGAATATAACGTAAAGAGGACATTTTAAAAATTTCCTTATTTACCGAGTTTAAGCCTTTTTAGTGATGCGGTATCCGATCTAGTACGGCCTTGACACAAAACTTCAAACGCGTTTTTCTCGAAACAATTTTTTTTTCAAACTGTATTACACGACATCTCAAGTTTTACTGAACCGATTTATTCCAAATATGATATGAATAAATCTTTATACATTTTTCTATCACATACACCAATGAAATTTTTTTTTTTTTTAAGTTTACTATTTCAAAGAAACTGAAATTATCAGGAAAAACGTACAAAAAGCTTTATTTTTATTTCAAACAGCCGCCATCTAGTCAAAAAAATGTATTTGCCTTTTCCGAGGTTCATGCGATAGCGACATCTTCACTAATTCAGAATCTGTTCGGTTATTGTATTTCAGATAACCAGAAGAGCTGGATTCGTGGCATGGCACAATCTTTTTTGAACCTCCCAACTTTATTTTGTAATCATTCAAATTTTGGATTTTTTTTTTCGTTTAGTCCTTGTTGTATTGTTGAAAGAAAAATAATCAAATAATAAACTAATGAATAACAAAAATGTTCTTTGTTTTATTCGTTCAGATTAATTCGCTTCTTGATCATTCCGACGAAAATGTACGTTGGCTGAACCGATACTTTATGTTTGATTTTTTAAAGGGTGTATTCGAGATCATTGATCTTTCTTTAAAACATATATAACTCAAAATTCCCGATGTCTGATTAAAATATGACGTTTCAAAAAGTTGTTGGCAAATTATTGAACTATTTAGGAAAAATAACATTTTGTATGCACTTTAAAAATAAATTACTCAAAAATTGTTTCAATAAAATCGGAGAGGGTCGCGTCAAAATTTACTGTTTTTCGGCTGAATTACTCTGATTTTACCGAATCCGAATTATTCTTTTTCGGCTGAATCACTCGGCGTGGAATTACTCTACAACGGTTTCGAGATACTCAGATTCTATATTCAAGTGCAAGATGTAAATTCATACACCAGATTCAAAACCCAAAATGAGTTTTCATCTTCAGATACATTCAAATTCCAGTTCTGATTCCATATTCAGATTCAGATTCAAGAACTACACCCAAACTAGCGTTGGCAGAAAAAATTTCATCTTTGGCAGATATGATGCCATTTAGTGTGCTGGAGAGTCAAATGCGCAAATAATGAGCTGTTTTAAAAGCTTAAAAATGGCCTGTATGTATGCGTGCAGACATCTCTTTCTGTTTTCTTTTCTCATTTCATTTGGGATTGTGCCAAAAAAAAGTCTATACGACGTCAATGAGGATCGAACCAAGGGCGGCTGGAATGCAAAGCTATTTTACACGACCACGCTATCCACATGGCTAATGATGCTTCAGCAAATACGTGATAACATTACTGATTATAAAATGAAGTTGGGAAATGTTTTTTAAGAGTATAAAAGAAGCGCATGAAGGAGAGCAATATCTCTCTCGGCCTGGGCCGTGTATGTGGCAAAGTATGCGGGAAGCTTATTTGTCTTTTGTTTCGCTCGCTCGTATTAATCTTATATTGCTGTACCATGTATATTATACAAATGCTTACCAGTATTTGTGAGTCATGATATTTTCTGTTATGTTATGTCTCATTTAATGTCATAAATCGGGATGACAAAACATGAGCTAAAACTCAATTTTGAGTATAGATTCACACTCCAGCTTATGATTTCCGAATCAGTATTTCAAACTCAGACCTTTCAGACCCAATTTCAATAGATTCATATTCCATATTAAAAAAAAATCTGATGCCAATTCTAGTTTCCATTTTGGAATTCTCGATTCAGACGAAGACGAGTTTCGACAGAAATTTCCAAATGCAGCTTTAAATTTTATATTCGCAGCAGATTCAGACTCAACACCCAGATTCAATCCCAATTTCAATAGAATTATAATCTGTACTTAGAATAAATTTAGATTCCAGATTCCATTTAGGTTTTTCCGAATTAGATGACAATCGCAGGCAAATTCGTGATTATGATTTCCGATTCAAATTTTAAATGCAGATTATTGATAAGGTTCAGATCAAAAATCCATATTATTTCCAGATCGGAAATCTGCAATTTCAATGTTCAGGTATATTAAAACATATTTGGATTCGGAATAGAAACACCAGAGGCAGTATTCTAGAGTCAGATTTCAAATCCCAATTCCAAGACATTTCTTCTCAAAAATTCAGAAGAAATTTAAATTCCAATTCCATTTTAGGGCTTTCGACTTGGATTACAGATGCAGACAAATTTCGACTCCTGATACTGATCGCCTCTTCATAATCCATTTATATTTTAGACTAGTATTTGACCCACTCTAGATGTTCATTAATGTTTATTAATGTCAAAAGATTAATTTCTGAGAAAATTCTTCTCGAAAATTGAAAAAATATATATATAAGATTTGTTAAAATGTATGTTTTTTTACACAACCTTATATCATAAAAATATCCCCATCACTGATTTAATTCAAGCATTGCAGTCGAAAATTATTGACTCTTTTAGGAAAATTTACTTCTAGGTTAGGTTTTTTTGACTGAAAATTATGCGTACTTTCATAAAGTCGGGTCTAAGAAAAATTAGAAGGAACATTTCTACAATTTTCAAAAATCCCACTATTGTCAAAAAGTTATTACTTTTGTATCCAGTATTTCTCCGTTTTGGCGCACTGTGAAATAAACTTCATTAGTTGTCCGCAATATTTGACATATATTAAAAAAACGCCTTTGAGTTTAAATTTTATATGCGAAATGAAATGATAATAAATATTTTCTTAACAGTGCATATTTTCTCCATATAGCCTCAATAATAACCTAAAACATTGCGGAAGACACGAAATCAATCGGACCAACCGTTTCTGAGTTATATTTTTTTGAATAGTTCCTAACAATTTTTTTAGGCCCTTCTCAAAAGTATTATGCTCCTAGAGTCAAAATGGAAAACCGATGATGCAAATTATCCATATTGGTCATAAAAAATGCTTCGTCATTTGGGGTGGAAACATCTTCTTGAAGCAGAGGTATGCAAAATGTATGATTTAGCTTGACAATAAAAATTGTAATCTCGAATTTTCAAACGGGACTACCTGTAAAATGTTGATTTTCACGATAATGAAAAATTTCTTCACAATCGGACTTCATTCTTTAGTGTCGCAAATTCGTCAAAATTAGAGTTTTTCTCAAACCGAAAAATCACCCAAAAGTAGTACATGAAGACGGGGTTTTAAAAAAAATGATGTCAATTATCTTAAAATTACATGAAACGTCAAGATTTACAGTTATCTTGATTTTTTTTTGTCAAAAACGGGTTTTTTGCGACTTGGTCATTTTTACGGATATAAAGAACAATATATTAGGTTGGGGAAAAAGTAATCCATTATTTTCGTGTGAAAATTAAAACATGCTTCGGATTGTCCGATTTGGTTCAAATATGCACCGTTTTGTTGTAAAAATTGTTGTCATTCCAAAGGTAGCTTCATAATGCCTCTCTAATAGAATCTTGGTTCTTATTGGCGAAATACTCTAGTAAACGATTTTTCAACATTCTCTTATCCCAATTTGATATCACTCAGGAGATTTTGCAAAGCGAAAAAGGTGGTAATCACATGGTTCCAGGTCCCGATGATGAATGCATTAAAACATCCTAATCAAACTCCCGAAGTTGTGTGGCCTTGCGTTATCCTGATGAAACACAACACTTATTTTGTTGGCCAGTTCTGGACGTTACTGGTCAATCGCTATCTTTAAACGGTCCATTTGTTGACAGTAGTGATCTGAATTCAGTATATTGCACTTAAAAATTCAAAAAATATAACTTAAAAAAATAGAAAAAATAAAAAAAAAACAAAACAAATAAATTCCATGCATTTTACTGTTACAGTATCGGCACCATAAACACCATTCACAATTTCATCCTTTGTAAAAAAAAAAGTGTAAAATGTACCGAATTTTTGCTTAGTTGACTTGCATTGTTAACACCCTGTAATTCACAACTGAATGGAACATTCAACAAGCAGCAAAAGATTTTTTTTAGTGTGAAATATCACCTTTACAACGAGCCTAAACTCGATATTGGATGATAGATATTAAGCGAGATATTGATCACTAAAGCCAGCTGTCGTGAAAAATATGGATTACTTTTTCCCCAACCTAATATAATAGAGAAATTCTATAAAACCGAACAACATTCATTAGAATTGGATGATGACAAAAAAACATAATATTTTTTACCGAAATTAAGAAAATGAGGAAAAATAAAAATATGTTAATGAGAGCAGTTCATGTTTAATAGGAGCAAAATTTCTATAATAACTAACGTGCCAACACGAAATAAAATATTTCAGCATGAAAACTATGTCATATACACCTGTGAATACCGAAAATTTTTGGAAAGCCCGAGGATCTGGTTTCGAAAACTATGGCCGAACTTCTTACAATAGAACAAAGTACAAATATGCTTGGAGTGTTCAAAAAGAACAGTAAAATTGAACGCCTTTCGTGAGTTCATTATTTTTCACTTGGGAAAGGAATTATCGAAAAATTTCCAATAAAAAAATCCATTCGTATCGTCTCACTTAAACATAAATAACTTTACTTAGATTATTTGCTAGCTCATAGAAAGCTCATTGAATTTCCAACAACTTTGTCGAAAACCATAATGTAATCAGATGACTGGATTTAGAGTTACATTTTGTTTGATAAAAAGGTCAATCAGCTAGGATTAGGGATACCATCTGGTCGGAGTTGAAAATCAGGACACCTGTCACAGTTAAGGTTATGACCAAACCATTGGGATTCTTTGAGATATCTTTATAAATAAAAATGATTTGGTGTCCGTTCCTCACGAATTAACTCAAGAACGGAGCAACGAATTTAACAGTCAGTATCAGGATTGATGTGTCTTAACACATTAAAGAACCGGACGTTTTGGGGTAATTTTGTACGCTTCATTTGTTCGGATTCCACGAATGAGATCGTTTCCTTCGGTGTGGATGAGACGAAGGCGAGCCATCGGTAGGCCTTGTTAGATTCTTGGCAGACAAGGACATTTAAAATGTCCTTGGTCTGCTAAATAAATATTTTATCGACGATCCATGCGGTGAAAATACTCCGGACATGATGCTTCTGCCTTTTTTTATGGTTTCAGAATCATAAAACATCAAGTGCACTATTGCACTATACCGAAGTGTAAGCCATAATTTTCTGAACGGTTTCGGCATGGATTTGGAAGTGGTTGCCAATCGAATAAAGCATAGTTCATCTTAAATCTGGACGCACTGTATATTATACACAGCGCTCCTAGTGGTCGGATCTAGAATGTTTTGACAGCACTTTGTTTTGGAATGTTTCCTCTATCAGGGCTGAAAATTTCATTATGATTCGTTTTGTTTCAAAAAAGTTACACGTGATGGAAGCCGCGAAACGAAAATTAATTTTGGACATCCACGTCAAAACCCCAACGTGGTCAGGTTCAAAAATCGCGAAATACTTGAAAATGGTCAAATCGACCGTGTGCAGCGTTCTTAAACGTTTCCGTGAGATGCATACTATCGATCGGCAGGTTCATACCAAGCGTTATAGTGGAACTAAGGATCGGAGACTGCATTTGAAAGCGTTGAGAACGATCAAGGCAAACCCAGGGCAGTCGGACTATGACGTCGCCAAGAAATTCAACGCCGACCGGTGCACCGTCAGAAGGAATCGTCTGCGCAAAGGAATACGATCTTATCGGACCAGTAAGCAACCAAACCGGACATTGAAGCAGAATGTAGTAGCCAATGGACGTGCCCGGAAGTTATACAACAAGGTTTTAACGAAGTACGACGGATGCATCCTCATGGATGACGAAACGTACGTGAAAATGGATTTTGGGCAGCTTCCAGGCCAAAAATTTTATAAAGCCACTGGTCGGGGTGATGTCCCCGGCAAGTTCAAATTTGTTTTAGCCGATAAGTTTGCAAGAAAGTGTTTGATCTGGCAAGGTATTTGTAGCTGCGGACGAAAAACCCTGGTTTTTGTGACAAACAAGACCATGGACTCCAAAATGTACAAGGAGGAGTGTCTGAGAAAACGTGTTCTTCCGTACATTTGATCTCACAAAGGACCTGTAAAGTTTTGGCCAGATTTGGCAAGCTGCCATTACAGCAAAGAGGTACTACAGTGGTATCGAGACAACGGGGTGGATTTTGTTGTAAAGGACATCAACCCACTCAACTGCCCTCAATTCCGCCCTATAAATATTGAGTAATTGTCAAGCAGAAGATGAAGAATGGTAGGACGACTCGGGATGCAACAGAGATGAAGAGATGGTGGAACAAAATGGCCGCTGAGGTCAGCGAACAGGGTGTCCTAACTATGATGAGTGGTATTCGCCGAAAAGTTCGAGATTTCATCAAAACCACATCGGAATATTTTTTTGTTATTTTTCCTTTAAAGAGCAATAAAAGACCTACATTTTGAGTACATAACATTTTTATTTCATTCACATAGCTCCGAGATAGAGCCGTATTAATGCGTCCAGATTTAAGATGAACTATGCTTTATTCTGGCAATGCTTCGGTGCTTTTCCTAACCATATCTCCTTACTTAACCATATCCTGTAATGTTTCATTGTTGATTTCAAACTTCTGTTTCAACAAAATGGCTAAATCTAAATAACGCTATGGGCCACCGACACTTATGAATCACATATGCAGCGTTGGCTTCATAATCCATAAGGGGTACTTCTGGAGCAAATCGTCGGTGAAGTGACACCTTCGTTTAGGCATTTGAAAAAAAAAATAGCTTGGAATATCGAGACAAAACACAAAAACATCACCGTGGCCCGTGAAACAAAATCTCTAAATGAAAATAGTTGGAAGATCTCGTGAAAGATCCAACTGCTACTCTCTATATGCTCACAAAACCTTGGTCGTCAATAAAAAAAGAATTTAGTCAGAAACATAGTACACTGAAAATAATTCTCCAACAAAATTGAATTTCCATGAAAATCAGGACAAAGGCTAGATTGTGAAAAGTAAATCAGGACATCCTAAATAGATCCCAAAATCAGGACATGTCCTGCAAAATCAGGATTGATGGTCACCCTAGCTAGGATCAGTCGCAATTAAAATTGGTCTTATGATCATGATGATTGTAATGTTCTTAGTTACCATCTTACATACAATTTGAGAAAAAAATTGGAAGGTCGGGGCATTTTTGGTTGATTTAGCGTAGATTTGCTCACTAATACCGAATCCATTTTTTTTTTCATTAGTGAAGTGCTTTTCCAACAAGCGAATGTATGCAGACCATGTTTTCAGTTATGTCACAGAAAGATGCCACCGTTTGAAACATTGTTTACTACACAAAATGCGTAGCACAAAAGCATCATTTGTTTTCCATGAAACTCATCATAAACATCACGTCCCGATAAAGCGGTTAATCTGTGCTACACGAAACATTGTGTTGTTACATTGTTATTGCTTGTCTTACCCAAGTACAAACAGAAAACAATTGTTTTGTCGCTTCTGTCACATCCCGAATTAACTCGTCTCTTCTCGACCTCTGGTGTTGATGTTGAAGATGTTATGGCACCATTAAGGGACCGTTAAGTGTGTTTTTACATGAGTTGAATATTCTACAAGCACTCAAATCACAAATGCTGTAAACACAGATTTCGCGATATAGAAATAACGATCGGAGGTATAAAAATATTCCGACAAATCAAACTCTGCTTTGCAATGGTTTCGGTGTCGATGTCGATAGTAAAACCGTGACAACGTAACATTCCGTCATCCTTCGGGATCCTTGGTACCGGTGTGAATAAGGCAGTAACTATTTTTACTCCCAGACTTCCCTGAAAACACTCAGAAAGGGTGTGTGTTTGTATACCCATATTTTTAATTGGGCCTACAGGAACCTCTATGTTTGTTCCATTGCACATAACAACTAAAGACCGAGAAGGCGCCAAAACGAAAACAACAACAAAAAAAACGTGAAAAACAAACCAGCCGCTTCGAGGGTCATCTAATTAGCGTCATTACGGAAGGAAGCACTGAATTGGGCGAGTTTTCTCGAGCGCAGAGTGTATTGTTTGTGCAATTCAACTCTTCTGTGGATTGACGTTGACGATGTAAACATTGAAAAAAAGTTTTTGTCTATAAATTCTAGAGGCCAAAATTTAATGTCAACAGCAGCAAGTCGCGCAAATTGTTCCACTTTGCTTATTTGTTTATATTTTACGATTACACATGCTACTCACTTAATTAGGTTCCGTAAAATCGGGTCATAGCCACGATAAACAAACCACCACTTCGGACTTCGAATCAAAGGCTATATTGTTCCATTGAGGACAGAAATACCATCGTAATCCTATATGATATAATAGCGATAATCGAAGTGGCAATAAAAAAAACCCAGTGGCTTACACCACGAGCGGCTTGATGTGGGTCTATCATCGTTCGATGCGTAAGGGAAAATGGGGCATATTCATATTCTTGTCCGTTCTGAAGCTAGGCGTTTAAGGGTGGTTCTTAAAATTTATATTATGCAAAAAAAACATTTGAATTAAAGTGAAACCGCACCAATGGCGATGCCAATCAATCTACCATTTTCAAGTACGCTCGAAGGAAAGTGAAAGCTGGAAACAGCGTAGACGACCGCCCACTCACAACCACAGGATCAACACCTGATAAGCGTTGTGCTGTGTATGCAAAGAAAACTTGCCATAAGCCAGCTTCGATTTTGTTTACACCCACCATCGTGTGTTCTTGCAGATTGTTTATTCGTTTTCTGCTGCCGTTTTCGGAATTGGTTACTGCTGCCGATGCGTTCTTGGAAAATAGGCCCCCATCGAGTCATCCAGAAACGATTAACTTGATAGTTCATTTGTTTTAGACATTGGTCAACCTGTGTGGCGGTTTTGGTCAACAGTCACCGATGAAGAATGTATCTTTCGTCACCATCGGTGACGCGGAATCCCTGGAATCTGAATTGTGTTTTGATGGTGAATTTGTAAAAAAAAAATAGGTTCAAGATTTCTTAACGATTACTAATTCGGTCACTCGAGTGTCTTATCTAAAGGAGGAAGCGATGACTGAGGTGCAATTTCAGGTGTTGTTTTAACAATATCTCTCCATTGATCGGTAGCTAGTCGACGGCGGAAGAGTGATTGATTGAGTAGCCTGTTTACGCCAATTCAGTGTTTGAAGCATTCGACGAATATTAACAGGTAACTTATTTTTCTTATGCCTAACAATCCAACTTAATTCTATCGGAAATTTCTGAAAATGTGATTTACGCTTGGCATAAACGGGAATCGAATCTGAAATACCCACCTAGTATTGAGAAGAGTTCATTACGATAGCTTCGAAATTTTGAAATGTGTCGATTTCCGTCATCCTGTGTTTTGTTCGTTATGTCAAAGACTTCTCGTGTTCTCAATGAACCAGAGATAATATGGTCGGTGTTAAGTCAGACCGGACCATGAGACATTTTTAGGATTTCGAGAAAAACGAACTTGAAGTTCGGTGCTATAAGGGGTTTTCGTTGATCATTCAAAACAATTTCGATACGTTATTCCTGCTGTGATTTTCCAAATCTGATAGTTGTGATATGTAGCTTACGAAATGCATAACCAAATGCAATCAATAACTCGAAGTTTAAAATTTCGCGACTTGGTCCCTTCTAACTTAACACCGACCATATCGTCTCTTCATAATGCGCAAAGGTTTTCAAATCGTTCACATAATCGACGTCGAGTCTGTTTTTTCAATGTTTTCATGGCTTATTTGAAGACTAAAAACAGTCTGTCACTCGAACGAATGATGATGACATAAATGATATCGAAAAAATTCACAATGTATAGGCCCGTGCTTTGAAAAAAATTATATGATCATTACATTATCATTATTTTTTGAAGAGACTTACAGTACTGGACAAAATAAAAAAATGCACCTCTAACAATTCAAAACTTTTTTAGTTCTAGCATTGATAGCAGACAGACTTAAAGTTAGCCCTTGGTTTCGCACAAATTGGTACATGCTATCATGGCTCCAGATAGGGGGTCTCCATAAAGGGTGTGTCACATCAAATTGCAGCACGGAAAAAACGCTGTAGAAATTCGCCCAGTAGACCGATACTTTTGAAAATTTTAGACAGTAAAATAAAAACTATTAAACAACTTTTGGCATTTCCTTTTTATTCATACTTCGAGCCCAAGCCCGTATGCTAGCACCTTCCTCTTTACCCCGTCCATAAGGTTCTGTACAACGTCAGGTTGTAGTTTTTTTTTGAACAGAAATCCATTTTCTCTTGAAGTCCGCCTCCGATTTGACAACTTTTGGGTTCTTCCGGAGGGCCTGATTCATAATCGCCCAATATTTCTCTATTGAGCGAAGCTCCGGCGCGTTGGGCGGGTTCATTTCCTTTGGCACGAAGGTGACCCCGTTGGCTTCGTACCACTCCAACACGTCCTTTGAATAGTGGCACGAAGCGAGATCCGGCCAGAAGATGGTCGGGCCCTCGTGCTGCTTCAATAGTGGTAGTAAGCGCTTCTGTAGGCACTCCTTAAGGTAAACCTGCCCGTTTACCGTGCCGGTCATCACGAAGGGGGCGCTCCGCTTTCCACAAGAGCAGATCACTTGCCACACCATGTACTTTTTGGCAAACTTGGATAGTTTCTGCTTGCGAATCTCCTCCGGAACGCTGAATTTGTCCTCTGCGGAGAAGAACAACAGGCCCGGCAGCTGACGAAAGTCCGCTTTGACGTAGGTTTCGTCGTCCATTACCAGGCAATGCGGCTTCGTCAGCATTTCGGTGTACAGCTTCCGGGCTCGCGTCTTCCCCACCATGTTTTGCTTTTCGTCGCGGTTAGGAGCCTTCTGAACCTTGTATGTACGCAGGCCCTCCTGCTGCTTGGTGCGCTGGACGAATGAACTTGACAAATTCAGCTTATTGGCGACATCCCGGACCGAACTTCTCGGATCACGTCTAAACTGCTTAACTACGCGCTTGCGATCTTTTTCACTGACGGAGCATCCATTTTTGCCGTTCTTCACCTTCCGGTCGATGGTTAGGTTCTCGAAGTATCGTTTTAGTACTCTGCTGACCGTGGATTGGACGATTCCCAGCATCTTACCGATGTCCCGATGTGACAACTCCGGATTCTCGAAATGAGTGCACAGGATTAATTCACGACGCTCTTTTTCGTCCGACGACATTTTTCCAAATTTACGAAAAATTGACAGTGAAGCATGGCCAACGTGATCTATACACTCTTATCTGATTATAAGCGAAAGCTGAAGATATAATTTCTAAAAATTAAATTTCTACAGCTTTTTTTCCGTGATGCAATTTGATGTGACACACCCTTTATCATCTGAAGATAGTATTTTTTTCATTTTCAAAAAACATTGCTTCTCAGGTTCAGTCATTGAAATTTTTTTGGCAGAGGCTGGATTTCTCTCCCCTCGAAGAAGGTTTGTGAGGGGTTTTGCTATTTTAGCAAAATCTTTCACAAATCTCCGGTAGTATCCGATCATACCTAAAAATCCGCGAAGTTCCTTCATTGTCTTAGGTTCGGGATATTTATTAATAACTTCAATTTTTTTACTGTTAGGTTTTATTCCATCGGATGAAATTATATAACCCAAAAATTCTGTTTCAGTCCGCAAAAACTCGGATTTATCAAGTTGAACTCTCAAATTGGCTTCATTCAAAAGCGTCAAAACTGTATTCAAATTTTTCAAATGTTCATCTAAATTTTTACCGAAAATTATTACGTCATCTATGTAGACGTAACAAAAATTTCCAATTTGATCCCTGAGCACATCGTCAATGGCTCGCTGGAAAATTGCTGGAGCATTTTTTAGCCCAAACGGCATTCTAGTAAATTCGAATTTCCCATTATTTATGGAGAAAGCTGTTTTATCAATGTCGCTTTCTTTCATCCTGATCTGGTGAAAGCCAGATGCCAAATCAAGAGTAGAAAAATATTTTTGCCCTTTCAACTGGTCTATAACATATTTAATTTCGGGCATTGGATACTTGTCGGCAATTGTCTTTTCATTGATTTTTCTATAATCAATGACCATCCTGAATTTTTTCTCACCAGACGCATCCGTTTTCTTTGGAACTATCCAAACAGGAGCTGTCCAAGCGGAACGTGAAGGTCTGATAATACCATCAGCAAGTAGTTTACTGATTTGTTTGTTGACCTCTTCAGTGTAGGCAGCCAGATATGGGTAAACTCGCTGGTGTACCGGAATATCGTCGGTTGTATTTATAGAACATTCAACTTTTGTTGAACAAGTTAATTTTGAGTTGATTTCGTGGAAAACTGATTTATTGGCTTCAAGCACTTTATGCAGTTTGTCTTTTTCATTTGAAAATAAATGTGAAGTTCTGAATAGGCTGTTAGAAGAATTTTCTGTTGGGCAATATTGAAGAAGAGGAATTGTCTATGTTTCGAATTCCTTTTGTAAATACAAAATTTTGTTTCCAAAATCAATGTGTGCATTACGGTGTTCTAAAATATCTGTACCTATTATTCCGTAGAAAAAATCGTGAAATTTGTGTAAAAGAAATCGTGCAGAATTATTAATTTTTGGATAGAAGAAATTGATGTCAATAGCAGAAGTTGCGTTGAATTTACCATTCGCACTTGAGATCGAATTTGCTGTAAAATTGTATGGTTTCGAAATTCTGTATGAATAAGCTGGCTTAGGGTCGATGATACTAATGTTTGCACCAGTATCAACTAGAAAAGGAAAGGTTCCGATTGTGGTTCTCAGATTAATATATGGCAAGGCTGGTCTTACCATTGGGGGCACCACCCAAAAAAATTACTTTCAGGAGAAGTAGTTGTATCTTTGATTGCTTCATTATTTTCGGAGACAACGTTATTGAAGCACTAGGAGAATCTTCGATTTCTCCTTGTTGGTCGTAATATTGATCATAGTATTCATCATAGTATTCGTCATAATTTTGGTAATACTCTTCTGGCGATCCTTCTAAAGGATGTGCCTGTCTTTTGAAATTTTGAAATTGTCCTGATAGTTCCCTTGGTCTTTTGAAATTGAAATTTGGTCGATTGCCGTAATTAATATTTCTTGTCCTCAAACTTTGATCTACTTCCATCGGTTCGGGACGTGGTAAATTTTGTGAAGGTCCAGGCCTAAAAACATTCGCTGGGGGAAAGCGAGGAGAATAAAAATTGTTTCCCCTGAATGGTTGCTGCTGTGGAATAAATGATTGTGGCCGAGGAATGAATGCTTGCTGCTGTTGAACAAATTGTTGCCTCCTTGGGGGAATTTGTGGTGGCTGTTTATGTGCAATTTTTAAATAATCAAGCTCTTTTGGTTTTGGAGGAAAGTGCGAATTACTTTCATTCCTGAAATTTGAACGCACGTCTAGATTATAATATTCTAAACAAAATTGATAAGCCTTGCTCAATGAACCAGGCTCTGCAGTTTTAAGAAGCATTGAAAGTGGACGTTCCAGACCACGGATAAAGGAGTCTAATGCCTTTTCTCTAAAATATTGAATATGGACTGTCGCATTCCCTCTGTATTTTTCGTCAGTTTGTATTTGTGCAATAATCGATGATAGCAGTTCGTTCACTCTGCCGTAATAAATACTCAGAGTTTCTTTAGGAAGCTTTTTTATGGTTGTAATTTCGTGATCAAGAGTTTTTAATTCCCTCTTATCACTATAATACATCAGAAGGGTGCTTTTGATATCTCTCCAATTGGAAGAAATATTATTGGCATTTAAAACATCGGCAGCCTCGCCGGAAATTTTCCTACGAATTGTTTTTTCAATAATTTTGCATTGAAGCGATGTTTGAGATAAATCTCTATACATCCCGAAAATACTCTCGACGTCCATAAGCCAGTTCATCAATTCATTGGCTTTCCCGGTAAAATTATTGAGTCCTTTTACAAAATCGGGAATTATCCCTAATTCTGTGAAATTTTCCATCATCTCCACTTGTCCTGCTACTGGCAGTTGTGGTGGAAGGAAGGCAGGATTCATTATCTTTGAAAAATAGAAAAAATAGAAAATAAATCAAAATTTTCACAAAAAAAATATATCTCACTTCACACGTTGTTCACACGCACGTTTCTAATCACACTGGTTTATATTTTAAATTATTATTAATGAGGATAATTAACTTACATGAAGGACCATGTCCTTAGTACGGCCAGCATTTGCAAATCTGGACTTGTAGTAGGTTGACCCTCGATGTGGAGGAGGCTACAGCAGGTAGTTCCGGATGCTCCGTTTTGCTTTTAGCTACTTTTTTTACTACGTCCGTTTTTTACTACGTCCGTGGTACCGATCGGGGAGTGTCCCTCGGTGTCTGCGATCTCGCTTAGTCGGGTGTGGTGCCGGCTCCTGGGACCGGATATGATGTTCCTAGCGGATATTCACTTTTTCGGATTGAGGAAATTTTCACAACACTCACGACGTTATCCGTTTTCCACTACAAGGGTCCCTATTCGGGCGCCACTTAAAATAAACGGGTACGGGATTACTTTTAAAAAAATGATGTATTCCATTTGACGGTCAAACTAAGACTAACTTTATTCTTCTCTTAATGCTAACATGATCGTTTATCAGCTAAACCCTAAATATGACAACTCAGCTCCATGCGGGCGGGCCTCGGATGATGTTTATTTTATGATCACGCTTCCAATTCCTTCGCTAGCGGATCCGATGTTTTGTTTATCAGCCAAGCAGCATAATATTCGCCTGGTCTGCAAATTCCATGCGATGCTCGATCGTTAACTCGCGCAACACATACATCAGTTGCTTACTGGAACGGATATCTTTCTGGCTTCTGGATTCCTCTAATTTACGAGGAGCTAAGTCGTGATGACTTACTGAAAAGATGCTTCGGAGGCTTCACACAAAATGCAAACGAAAGCTTTAATGCTTGTATTTGGTCGATGTCTTCAAAAACCATTCATTGTGGAATTAATCCTATTTACGATGACAGGAAATATATTATATATATATATATATATATATATATATATATATATATATATATATATATATATATATATATATATATATAAGATTACGTAAAAAAAAGAGTGGTTGAAATCGGTCCACTAGAAAAACTTGTAGAACTCTCCCCAGTTTACAAGGTTTTGGCTTCAAGAGTTCAACAAACCAGTTGCAGCTATTCAGAGGACAGTCCAATTAACACAATTTTTTTCGTTTGTTAAGTAAAAACTACCTAATAAAACTGTGATATCAGATCAATAGTAATTTATTTTCTCGTTGAAAAAAATCGCGAAAATCACATACTTTTATGGTGTTCATAGTGTACTACCCCCTCAATGCACTGAGTAACGCGACAGATCCGCATGGTAGCAGAGCTACAACAGTACTGTGCCTCGCGACAACTTCAGGTACTCGTTTTGACGACAATGTTTGAAGAGCCCAGATTACTTGTGTCAATGGACCAATCAGAATGTGATTTTTTTTAATTTGATAATGCTTGATATTTTCCAATCATCCAATAGCTTGTCTATAAAAATAAATTTTCTCTATTGTAGTAGGTGCCTAGAAATATTTCCAATGGATTTATGCAAATATCTCTGCAATCTATCGAAACCGGTCAAGTTATAAGCTTACAAAATCTTTTAAATTTTTCCCCTACATGTTCGATTTTGAGATTTTGACTTTACGTCCTTTACCTTCCTGTTTAACGTATTCCTACGTTATTAGTAGGTTGCTGCGGACCACTGCGGTACACAGTTCAACTACAATTCCCCATCAGTGTGATATTTTTATGATAGCCCGAACTATTTGTCATCGAAATCACTACTCAATCCTTTTTTGAACCAAACTAGGTGACATTATTGAGCTATAGCCAATATTGTTATTTGAATGCAGTTTGAAGTCAATTAGAAAACGTTTATCCGACTCCAACTCTAATATTTATGAATCTAATTCGCGTTTTAGCACCTTGACAGACGCTTGTTAGCTTGAGCTCGAGTTTGGGAAACCTGCACACTTCGTAGTTGCTCTCTGTGATTGACCTGAACCAGTCACGACCCACTGAACTGAACTGAACTGAACTGAACCACGCCCGATATTACACAAAGAACACACTGAATGACGCTATGGAGTAAGAAAATAATTCTGATTGTGCAAGTTTCGGTGATTCGAACTATTAATAGTCATCAACGACATCCTTCAATCATCAGAAGAAGGGAAGGAATGTTAGTATGATATTCGCCGCCATAAGGGTCGCCTCTATAGCGTAGTCCCTTTGCGATTATCATGGAAGGAAAAATTGTTAATGGGAATGGGAAAAAACATCAGGATTCACTGTGGTGAGTGATGTGATTCTGAAAACGCGAACTCTCAACCGTTCGGCGAAACCGGAGGACCGGTCATACATCTCGTTATTCATCGTGCGTAGTTTGTAGGTATTTTTCCTGACCAGAGAAGGTCACTGCGAAAACTCCTAAAAATTCTCTAACTATATGTTTTTAATCATCATTCGTATTACAAATCAAAATTTTTCAATTGTGGCGTCCGAGTTTATCTTTGGCAACCTGAGAAGGTCACAGAGAGAATGATCCTCCAGCGAACTATTTGCTCCGTTAGACAACTTAAAAATGTAATGTCAAGCTGACGAACATAAGCTTAAAAACGCTTGTAGTAAATGCTCATATCGAGAATCCATCGTGTGTTGTACAAAAGCCGCTTTGCAGTTAAAATAAACGTTTTCAAAACGTCACATATCCATATCAATGGTTGCATAAAAGTTGCAATTTGGTCTAAATAAGCTTTTATAGAACGTATAACTCAACATATCGTCTTGCAAAACGTGTTCCAAAATGCGCCATAAAGTCGACTGGCATCAAAAAGACTACTATTTGAACTTCGTTATCGGTATCATAAAAAACACTAACTTGATACATACAACGTAGAAGTGTAACAGATTGAATAGAGAATATTATACAACTGTAAAAATCTTAGAATGAAACTAAAGATCACACTTTCGCTGTGTACCATTATTCTCACGCGTGTCCAAACGACTCTGCTTGCCGCAACTATACCGTGCACATTCACGATCTCACACTGTGATTAGCGCAAAGAACACATTCACGCGGGAATACGCGTGAGCTTAAGCCCATTTGCCGATTTTGTCATTCACGTTTACCATTTTTGATATTGACACTGTTCAAGATGATGAAGATGATGATGATTGCTAGCAAAGATCGATGATGACGATTGAAAAGAATGCAAATCAGAACAAGAAAAACACACACAAAAACCAACGCCCCACTATTCTCTACAGTCCCCTTCCGTGGTCCACCTCGGTACAATCCTCGTCGCCGGTCCGGGCTCGGCTGGGGCTCGACGCTGTCCCGCATCTACGGTGGCCCCCCGTCACCATGTCCGTCCGAACATCCGTTCAGTTCAGCCAGCTCCAGCCTTTCCGAGGGATCCTCCAGCCATCGAAGCCACGAAGATGATATTAGCATCGTAACAGGTAACGTTCTGGTATTTTTTTTTTTTTTGGGTGCGACCTACAGTTCGCGCGCATGATGAAGGTGAAAGCTAGCAATACACCAACCCTCTAATCTTCTGCCAGTTTCGTTTCTCATCCAGTTCACAGACATGCATGCACTGTTGATAGCATTTTCAAGTTCCGTGTTTTTGACTAACGAAGCATCTCGTATTTTCCCGTGAGCGTCTACCTAACCAAATCATTCATTCATAGTTTCTTTTTTTCTACAAAAAGAATCATGTCCAGAACTCCGAAAGGATTGCCAACTGATTCCCTCGAGTAAATGCTTCCCGCTTTATCCATTTGCGTACCTAACATCGGTTATTTTCGCTTCTTCCATTCACGAGCAGACAAATCCCTCGGTGACACGAGTGACATTATCAGCGATTCGTCCGGAGTCGGTACAAATTCGGACAGTGCAGCTTGTTCGATCGGTCACCCCAGCACCACTGTGGTCTGCATGGAGGGCTACGATGGTGGCCTCTCCGGACACATCCAAATTCAGCCGGGTGACGTCATAGAGGTGGTCGGATCAACGGACTGTGGCCTGCTGGAAGGGTTCGTCCGGGGCACCAACAAGACCGGGTTTTTCCCGTCCCATTGCGTCCAGGAGGTCCAATTTCGCCAGAAGAGCATCATCAACGTTTCGACTTCCGCGCCACATCACCACCACTACGTTATTGACACCGGCTGCAATGAGATCATGGAAGAACAGCAGCAGGGCCCGCAACAATCCCAACAGTACAACAGTCAAACGGCACCGAGGACGAAGAAGGCGTAAGATTGTAGCATAACAAAATAGAGCAATTCCAAATGAAATCGGCAAATGACAAAACATCAGTATTATCGATTCGAATGAAAGTTTGTATTCCGTTTGGGTTGGAGGAAATATAAGTTTTCCACATCAATTGGGAATTTTTTTTACTAAAGTGTAACTTTTGAAAAGGGCGTATCGAATTTAGGAAGAGAAATCTTTGATAATTTATACCACATGAGTCATACAGAAATAGTGTCTTAGAAACGGTTATAGAGTATTGATGTCCGAAGGTGAGAAAAAAAATAAGTACTCTTTTATTTTCTTTATTTTTTCTAAAAAACATATATCTAAAATATATATTTTTTTATTTATTTATTTTTTTCATATAAAATAGAAGTCATGTAGAAAATTTAAAAAATGAGTCCAAGAAGGTAAAATTATTTTTGACAAACTTTGTGGAACATCGATTTTTTATGAATTTTCGAAATTTCGAATTTTTGTATGTTAGCAATCATTCTTGGCCTCAAATTATGAATCCTGATGTGATTTTAAACAAAAAAGCTCTTTATCAATCTCCTTCTAAATGCTGCCAATCTTGTGATATATGAAAAATATTTCTAATTTATTGTCTTTTTCATAGTAAACTAGCTGACCCGGCAAACGTTGTTCTGCCATATAAATTATTTGTGGTGAATATTTTGGGTGTTAAATGAAACATATAGAATGTATTGTAAGCGTGTTTGAATGTTTTAACGATCTATAAAATTAATCGAATGTGATAATGTTTCTTGATTCAGTGTATTTCATAAACATAACTGACATGTTTGATATCAATCGTTCTATGCAAATGTGGCAACCTTGCCTTGGGACAAACGTCATAATAGTTCATCCGTATTCGTGGAGCAATTTACTCTCTATCAGATTGGCAAAACCGGAAACAAATTTGAAAGTTTGAATGAAAATTATAACTCGATATCGTTTAAATACATAAAAGATACAGTCCTGACCCTAACTTAACTATTTTTTTCTATAAATTTTCTTTGCATTTCCACCAAAACTTTATCTATAATATGAAGTCTTCACCAGAAACCATTTTCGTTCAAGATTTTCCCCCACTTGTAGACTGTGTATTACTTTTTACATAGAACACATTTGATGTGTAGAGTTAATTTTTCATTTAAAATTTTTGTTTTGAAAGCGTGTTTATTCCACCCGAAAATTCATAACCATTTTGGTTCACATAAATGGAACACGGGACTCAATGTCGACTATGTCGTATTGTGTGGCAAGGTTGCCACATTTGCACAACTCGATTGGACTTGAGTTGAACGGATTACAGAATGCTAAATTGTAATCCGTTCGGATAATTCTGACTCGATCGGATTTCAGAATACGGGTTCATCAGTAGGCATATCTGGAATTTTTAAGCAAATTACAACATCGATTTCCTCGGGGACTATCGATTTTGTCGAATAAACAAACTAAAAATGTGTGTATGAGGTAATCCTCGCGTCTATCATTCAACCGAATCCATCCAGCAATATGTAGGACCGAATCCGACAGGACTTCATTTTTTGTTTCAACACACGCTCTCAACCTTCGCGCATATGGCGATCATAAATTTTTGGCACAGCTCACAACATCGTAGGATGGCGATGTCCTGATCATATCTAATAATCATATGAAACAATTCAAAATGAGAAGTAATGTTCATAATGATTAAATTACCTTTGCGTCTTGCTGTTTAATGTTCATGCAATATCCGTCTTGTCCCTTCAGAACGGCTGGGGGATTTTTCGTCTAAGAGACCCTTCTGACTTGCATTATAGTCACAAAAGTTCCTCAGGAGCTAGTCACTTACAATACATTCAAGGCGTATTGCTCGGCATAGAAATCTCAACCAAGTCCTACAAAAAATGATGCAAGTAATACTACGATGATAAGGCGAACGTTGGGAGCGTTAGTGCTATTGAAGAAGAACATGGACAGGGTCGTATGAACGTTGTGTGTCAACGATGAATTCCAGATTATTGTTTTTTATTCAAATCACAATTTCTCGCGTCACTGTGCAGTCGCCTATTTTTACCATAATTATGTATTTTGGAAAAGTTGTTGAAAATTATAAACAAATTCATAAAATTTCATGAACACGACGGTATAACACGACAAACATATTAAAAGAGCCTATTTACTATAAAAAAGACAATAAATTAGAAATATTTTTTTTTAAATATCTCGAGAATGGCTGCATTCAGAAGGAGATTGATGAAGAGCTTTTTTGTTTTAAATCACATCAGAATTCATAATTTGTGGCTAAAAATGATTGTTACCATACGGAAATTCGAAGTTTCTAAAATTCATAAAAATTCGATGTTCTACAAAGTTCGTCAGAAATAGTTTTACCATCTTGGACTATTTTTTAAAATTTTCTACATGACTTCTATTTTATATGAAAAAATTAAAAAAAACATATTTTAGAAATGGAAAAAAGAGAACTAATTTTTTTCTCAGTGTATATTTTTTTAACATTTTAACATCAATACTCTACAACTCTTTCTGAGACACTATTTCGTTACGACTTATAGTTTTTGAGATATAAATTATCAAAGATTTATCTTACTAAAATCGATACGCCCTTTTCAAAAGTTACATTTGAGTAAAAAAAAAACCAATTCCTGTGGAAAACTAATATTTCTTCCAGCCCAAACGGAATACAAACTTTTATTCGTTTTTAAAATCTGCAATTTTAGGACGATTTCATTTGGAATTGCTCAATAGGAACACAGTGTAACATTGTTTTTTACTCACCAGTGCTAATGGAGAGCCGCGAATAGTGGTTCTACATCGAGCAAAGCGCGGCTTCGGCTTCATCCTGCGTGGTGCGAAGGCATCATCTCCGCTGATGCAGCTCAAGCCGTCGCCTCGCTGTCCGGCCTTACAGTATTTGGATGATGTTGACCCGGGTGGTGTGGCCGATATGGCCGGTCTCAAGCCGGGTGATTTTCTACTTGCCGTAAGTGAACAGTTTTGATCAATTTAGGTTCACATGCCCTAACAACCCTGGAAACTTTTAGATTAACAACGAAGACGTCACGTGTGCCTCACACGAGCACGTGGTCGATCTGATCCGTAACTCGGGCTCGCTGGTTTCGATGACGGTCGTTACGCTTCCCCACAACCTGGTCAATTCGATGCTGGAGAACGTGATGAACGCAAGTGCCGATGGTAGTCAGCACTCGAGTTCGGGCATGAGTACACCCATTTCGTCTGCCCGCCAGTGTTCGACGCTACCACGGCGAATGAACGGTGGTCCGGCAGGTTTGGCAGGATGCAAAATGCCAGCCCCGATGCCTCCGCGCAGGGATCCAAAGACTACGCTGAGCGTAGGACGAGCACGTGCCAAATCAATGGTCGCCGGGTTGGAAGGCGGTGGCGAAAAAGATGACGATGACCTTCCTAACCAAACCAAGTCCACCTCGGCTGAGTCTATCCACCAGCAGTCACAGTCAGCCATCAACACGCCAACCCAGGGCGGTCCGGGAACACCGGTCCAGCCGAGAACAGCAAGTATCAAAGCGCGGCCCTCCTCTAGTCGAATTACGGCCGCCGAGTTAGAGGAACTGTTCCAGCGACAACAAGGCGTCGATGCAAATCGTTGCTCGATGCTAATGTCTAGCTCACGCTTCCAGTCTGGGTTTGACAGTGGCGCCGCAACGCCTCCCACCTCTCCCCAAAAGGGACCAATCGTGTACGCCAGTGTGGCGGAAATGAAACGCAAAAAATCTTCCAAGATTGGCACGCTCAAAGGTCGCCCCATTCCAATTCCACAGATCGGTTCCGATTTGAAGCGTACCTTCCACAGCACCCCAGATCTCGCCTCTGCCGGAACGGCCTCGGCTGCTGGCAGCGCCGGAACACTCACACCCACGTCCAGCTGGTTCAATACCGTTGGTCATAAGGGTCACCGATCTCAAGACGATGTGCATAGCATACACATGTCGATGCAAAGACTGAATCTCCCACCACCAAATCATCCACCGCCACCGCCGCCGGTCGGCCAGGTTGTCAAAGTCGACATCTCGCGGGGATCCGAATACGAGTGTCTCTCGGCGCTGCAGAAACACATCCAGCAGAAAGCCAAACAGCAATCGAAGATTCAGGAAGCGGAAATCATGTCCAGCTTCAAGCCTGCATCCAACGCCAAATTGTACGCCTCACCGCAGGATATCAGAAATGTGGGCTATCGCACGAAAAGTGCGGCAGCCTCCAGCAGCAGTGGTAATAGTAGCAGTGGAAACAGCAGCACAAGCACAGAGGTAATTACCACTATTACCTCTATCTCGATTATCCGATCGCGTCTAACCATTCTCATTCTATTCAGTCTTCACAGGTCCACAAAACATCCTCGCTGCGCTCCAACTCGAGCAGCATTGGTGGAAGTGCAACGAACGTCACCACGGTTACCATCGGAGGTGCAGCAGTCGGTCCTGGCAATACATACGCCCAACCGGGCCGACCAGCTACAATGCAGCAAACTGCACAACCACAAACACAACTGCAGCAGCAGCTGCAACAACAACAGCAACAACATAAAGCACCTTCACACAATGCACCGCCCCTGCCGGATCCTGATTACAGTCTGAGCGAATCGGACACCGAAGAGGACAACTCGGTGCGGTTGGTTCGAACCCTGAAGAAAACTCAGCATGGCAGCGCGGCAAAGGATCTGAATGGGATGAGCAAATCGGTGCCGGGTGCCGGCGGTAAAGGGTCCACCGTTATCAATCCTGGCATGGCTGCCGAAACCAGCGGCAACAGTAATACGAGGTAGGTTTCAGCTGGAGTTGATCGGGGAGCGTAGAGTCCATACAAAAATGAAAAACTTGCATTCCTATTACTCCGTGTTTTTCCTCATCGGTCGGATTGATTACTGATCTGTTTCAATGTGCTTGTCAACAAAGACAAACATAACTGAAGAAGATCTGATTTATTGGAATTAAAGCCACATCGTCCATTGTTGAAAAAATAGTGAACATTTGAAAAAAGTCCGTTATAGGATGTTCGGCAAAGCTTCCATTTGATGTCGGAACAGAAGCGTTGTACGATCTTCATGTCAACTTTGCGCATGTATCTCTTGGTTCTATCGATCAACGTATTGCAATTCGTGGCTCTCCAGTTATTTTTGTACATAAAGGAGCTCAAATTCCCGAAGAAATCTTTAATAGGGCAATACTGAAGCAGGTTTGTCGGGTTGAGATTTTTGGTTTTTATGGCGTAATGCGATGACGCTTTTTTTTCCGATTAGAACACGTATTGTCCGTCTGCATATTGGTTTTGTTGAAACAGAATCAAAGTTTCCTTCAAACATTTGTTCTGGCACACATCTTGATTGATAACCAAATCAGAGGGCTTGAACAATGGTTTAGAAATCCCTCTTTCGGAAATGGCAATGCACAGCATCACTTTCTGTTCAAGCTAATATTCTATGTTCGGAAACGCAGTAGAACTCCATAGATCCTTAGAATAGTATCGATCATTTCCGGGAATGTTCGAATCTTCGGAAAGTCGAAACTTATTCCGGAATATTTTTTTATCAACCAATGGCATAGAGATTTCAGCGTCGAAATCTGTTTCTTAGTGTATACCGGGGCTCTTGTCTTCTGATTCTATTCAATGTTTTGCAAATGTAGGATAACACGGGGTGATTTGGTTATATGGGGTGATTTGGACCACCCCTTTATCTCAAAAATTACGGCTCAACTTGGATTTTCTATAATGTCATTTCCTTCTATTGTTGAATCGTATGTACCTAAAGTGAAACAACTTTGGTAAAACTTCACAAGTAGAGGGAAACGGTAGCATAAATACATCAAGTACTTTGAGCGTCAAAAAATGTGAGTTTTCCGATCGTGGTTTTAAGGTTTTTCCCGCTGATTAAACAAACTTTTCGTGTATTGTGCAGTAAAGTTCTATTCGCCTACAGAAGAGGAACAATTTGATGTAGCGAAACTGTAAGTTTGATAACAATAAATGAAATTAATTGCATTTTAATTTTTGCGTGTTGTGTGGGGTGACATGGACACGTTTCTGTGGGGTGAATTGGTCCTACAGGTTTGAGACTTTTCTTTGGTCTAATTGATTCCAGATGCCGCTGAATTACAAGAAGAGGATGGACAGACAGAAGGATGAGCTTGAAAGAGCAACGCAGGCCATCGAGAACGGATTTTCTTTGACCAAGCATCGAAAGTGTTTGAAAATGCTCGACCAAGAGTGAAAAGATTCATGCAGAATTCGAGATGGTGTCAATCCAACTTTTCTGGTCTGGAATCTGGCCAAGACACCTGGTATCGATCCCAAAACATTGTTACTGATTGTAACATTATCCCAAAATACTTTACATAAACATAAGTATGTTTTTTTCGATGAAACACACACTGGACCAAATCACCCCACAGACGGTCCAAATCACCCCGCATCAAATTTTAATGTCCAAAAATCATCTCTTTTATTTTATGATATATTTGGTAGATTGTAGCTTTATATAATGATTAAACGTCATTTATTGAGAGAAAAGAAGTGTAGCTTAGTATACAATGTGACATTTTTTGTTTAGACCGTATTGGTTTGGAAATATTAGGCGATTTGCTTAGGTGGTCCAAATTCCCCCCTTTTCCCCTACTGGTGAGAACAGCTGAACTTTTTTGGCATCCCGTTGGCCCAGTGATTCTCGTTGTTGAATGCACGAGAAAGAGAACGAGCAGCAGAAAGAGGGAAAAAAAAGAGCTAACACATACACACTAGGATGCCAATGAAAATGGTCACCTCTTATTTCAAAAAGTTACCTCATAAAAAATGTTCAAATGTTCAACCCCGATTTCTGGTGATTTTTCGGTTTTCAAAAAACTCAAATTTTAACGTCTGCAACACTAATAAATGTAGTTCGAATGAGCTAATATGTTGCATAGGGTATATTATCGTGCAAATCAACATTTCCCAACAAGTTCCGAATGAAAAATCGGGATAATTATTTTTATTGGCACTTAAAACCATACATTTCGTCTCGTATTCCGAAAAAATATCTTAAAATTGTATGAAACGTCGAGATCTAGTGTCATCCAGAAAAAAAATTGTCGAAAATCGACACTCTGGGACTGCCCATGTTTGCACAGGAGACGTAATCACCAACACCATTAGTGTTGGGAAAACGCAATTTTGTTGTTTTTTTGCCTACAAGCCTAGCCATACAATTTTCCAATGAAATAATCTGTCCAGTTGAAGGATATTATCGGCAAAAAGAGGGACTAGGAGATTTTGCGGATTAAAATATATTTTTTGCATTTGGAAAACGCTTGCGTCTATTTATGCGAACAATCAATTAAAAAAGGTTTGAAAGAAATTTAGTGAAATGTCTGGAAAACTCTGCTCTGGATTTTTTGCGAGTCTATAATAGTACTTTTTTCCTGAATACTCTTGGATATGATAAAAACCGCAGGTTCGTGTTTTTTCAATTAACTGAATTTGTAAAGGCATCTGCATGTTGGTAATTTTAGCAACATGACTTACCGATATCACGATCAATCGCATAAAGATGGTGGAGTGACTTACACCAACAGTATAAGTAAATACTGGGTATGTGGAATAATTCGTTGTCGAATCCGAGGAGTTATAATGCTAAGAACCAATATTATTTCATTTTACTACTGATCGAGGTTGTTTCGTTTTATCTACTTGAAGATTCAAATGCAGAAATTTAGGTAATTATAACATTAAAAAACACAATTGCTTCTCTTCGTTCATCGCAGTGCAGTGTACAGAAAATAGTAATTATATGAGCAGTGTTTCAATAGTTTCTTATCTATTAGGAAACCCTAAGTAATTAGATACTATCGTGACAGGCATGTTTGGACTCTAAAAAGAATGTGATTCAAATGTAGATTTACCTTATAACACACAATACTGACAATTGTTGATTTTCGAACGATATATGAAAGCTGTATGGAACTACAGCATACGTAGAGTTCCCACTGAATATGCGTATAATGTGACAGTGTGCAGTGGAAATTGGTGAAATGATGTCGGAAAAGATAAATGAAAGTGATATTTTTGTGTGTCATTTTCACTCTCTCACCTTCATAGAAATAAACAAATTTCCGTTTTCGCGATGATATGATGATATTTTGAAGGCTTCCAGTACCGGTGTATGTGATTTGAAAAAAATAGCTATATTAAATGATGGAAGTAAGTCACAATACAGTTATCATCTATTCAGAAACAATCAATTACAAGATTTCATGAGCATTTTGGCTCATGACATCATGACATCATATTGTGCCGTTTCTTCCATATACATTCTATATTGAATGCAAATACGAGGGTCACTATTTATATTTCGGGAATAGGAACAAAAACAAATAGTTAAGCTGCGAATATATTTTTATTGTTTTTCAAAGTACTCGCCACGATGATCGATACACTTTTGCATGCGCTTAAACCAATCTTCAAAGCATTTATTCCAATCGACACGAGCCTTTTTTTTGAGCGATTGTCAAATTATGTGGCATCCAACGTGAACATAATTTTCGCACAACTAAGTGTTCATGTAAAATCGCATATATGCTGGTGGAACTAATGCTTAGGGATGCCTCAATCTCACAATAGGTTACATGACGATCTTGCTTAATCATTTCGTGCACAGCATCGATGTTTTCTGGCACTACAGTCGATTTTGGACGACCTTCACGAAACTCGTCGGACAGCGAACTACGACCACGATTAAATTCACTATACCAGCAATACACAGTGGTTTTTGATGGAGCTTCATCGCCAAGAGTCAAATTAAGTTGATTGACGCACTCTTGTTGTGATAATCCACGTCGAAAGTCGTAAAAAATCATCGCACGAAAATGTTCACGATTCGGTTCCATTTTTTTTGCAGAGACCAAACTTTCAACTAAATATAAAATAAACAAATAGCGTCCGTATGACAAAATGTTCTGAGTACGTATATCGTCAAAAATGTCAAACTTTACGATGGAACCGTCAGATGGACTCACATGACATCAGTGTTGCCAATTCCCGAAATATAAATAGTGACCCTCGTAATAACAACACCATATTTTGTTTACCAATACAAATATACTCTGCCTACTGCTCCACCTCATATGTACCTCATTGGTCTATATTCAATTTTATGTTTGTTTCATGTTATATTTTATGTTATTCAATTGATAAAAACAAAAGAAGAAATTCAAGAAAATGAATACGTTCAAAAGATCATTTAATGAGAAAAGATTCTTGCCAAAGCATGGACGATGAATTCGGAGAGTCAGGACCAACTTCCAGTGTAATCTGGTACAGCCTTTTGCAAGCCATTAGGATCGTTATGATCGAGGATAAAAAAAATTAAAACTTTGAGTGATTTGAGGCCCCCCAAAATCATGTCCGATTGAGCTGAAACTTTGCAGATTATTTTTTGAGTCAATAAACAAAATGTACATGGTCGGTTTTTGAAATTTGACATGACCATTTTCGCTGAATGCCTAATATTCACTCGCTTAGAGGCACTTCAATTTTTCACAAAAATGTGCAAAAATGTCTGGATTTGTGTTTATCCCATCTATTTATTTATTTAGGTCCATTTAACACTTCAGCTGTAACAGAGCCAAATTTATTCGTGTACATTTTACCTCATCGATAACATGTTATGAATTCCACAATGTCGCCATTTCGGCGTAAGAATATTCCTATTATTCGAATTATCGCAGGTCGGGAGTGATATCGTGAGATTAATAAAGTGATTCATTTATGTGTGGTCTTTTAGACGCACCTTCGTTAACTGACTATAACTGACTTTCTTTATTTTTCTCTGGGGTTTTGCTTAAATACCTGTTTAAAATATTTGACTTAAACTCTACACAAACAACAAATCTAACACACGGTCAGGCGTGGCTTAAACTTAAAACATCCTGTGTAAGAAGAGAGAGAGAGAGGAAGCGTGCGCGGCTGTGGTTGGGATCTGGGTCATGTTTAATTTCTTTTTCTGCTTTGCTCACGCAGCGCATGAAAAGTAATACAGACATTCGAGATATGTGACTAATGTTATTTATTATTTTGGGACGGCGAAATTTAGTTGCACTTGATATGCATTGAAATTTATGATGTGTGGGGAAATTGATATGTGGGAAAGGAACGATGTGTTAAACAGGATAATTTGTTATCCCGTTACAGAATGTTCACAGTTGTACCGTACACAGCGGGACAGTTGATATGAGTTTTCCATTGTTGTGTTATTAAAAGCACCAATTACCGATGTTTCTTGCTGCAAGTAGCAGAGTGTATGTAAAAGGTGACAGGCTGGGACCACCGTCACATGATGATTGTTGTGTGGACGTAGTAGCTAGAATAACACACAAAGATGGTTAATTGAGGGTCCTGAGTTTTGAGTTAATGATCGTTCGCTTAGTAACGGATAGGCAACCTAGCCTACGAAGACCCCCGAAAATGACTCAATGACTGGTTTGACTTAAAAAATAAAAAAATAAATCTAGCGAGGCATTCATAAATTGCCTGAAAGATGATACAATTTGTAGCTTTTAATGACCATCAATATTCCCAACAAAATATTTGAAACCATTCAAGAACATCCGTACTTCTCACGCCAAAGGTCGCGAATCCAATTTTCACTCCCGACATCCTTCCAAAAAAAGAAGTAAAGTGACAAACCAGCCATAAGTGTTGAGAGTCACTATAAAACAGAAGAAATAAATATGACTCAATCATAATGCATAAAACATGTTAGCACATCCAGTAAGATCATATGGATAGAGAGACATTATTAAAGATTTAATCTTATTTTCAAGAAATTCCATAGCTCAATCAACACATGCATTAGTTCACAGTTGAATCGTTTGTTTGAGAAACCCTATAAACACCATTTTCATCAAAATTGACTTTTTGGAAGATTTTGAGTCCTGCAGGGCTCAAATCAAAATTTCAGGAAAGAAATGTTATACGAACTCATTCAAATTATAACCACGGGCGGCACTGCGATAGATATACAATTTTATTCATTGACTATCGACGCCGTAAGAAGCATGCGCAACTCAACGTCGCTTAATCGGAATGTCTTCTGATTCGGATTGCGACCCAGATACGATCGCGAAATGTAAGTGTGGTGTTCGGCGGACTGCAGAATACAAAGCGGAAGTTATAAAAAGGGCAGGAAACAGTGGAACGGCATACAAAATGGGGAGCAAAAATGAGTCCAAACTCAGGCAAACAAACTTCATTGCCAAGGGAATGAAGTTTGTAGTTTAAAGTTAGGGAGAGTTGACTATATTTAGTTTCCTTCAAAAAAAATCTATTTCAAACAATAGCACATGAGAAAGAATTGCAGCAGATGATTTTCAGTGGATTCTATATATGATTATTTGGCTTAAGAGATCTCAAATAGATATTGATAAAAATGATGCCAGTTACCTTTCACTGGGAAAGCTAGCACCTTTCAAGAAGTATGACCCTTTGAACACGTGATCCAGTTAACCATCAGTTGAATAATGCCAGTACCCTTGTTTTTCAATTTCCAGTGGCAGCAGCTCCGGATCCAGCTCGATCCCCCACTCTTTTTCAGTCGAAGAAATCCAGAAGATTCGCACCAAACTAAAATCCTCAAAATCTTACCCGAACGATTTCCTGCGGCAGCAAAACCAAACCGATCAGAATCAGCGTGGCGGTGTTGGCGCCAACAACAACAACGAAGACAACGGAGACAACAGTTCCTCCGGGGTCAGCAGCGATCAAGAAGTGACAGTCACATGCAACGACGCGGTGACCCCACCAGCAACTTCTAAACCAATTGCACCTGCGACTGTTGATCCGAAGAAGGTCGGCTCCTTACTCCTCGAGCAGAAGAAATCCGTCATGATCACCTCGGCGGTGCCGGTAGTGCGCAGCGATGATGACGATGACGATCAGAGTCCCAGCCCGCCTGCAACGGGCTTCCAGCGACACAACTCACTAACCCGAAAGCAGGCGGCAACGATCGCCGCGAACCGAGCGAAAGCCAGTCAGCAAAACATTCAGCAGAGGCATGCCGTTACGCTGGCAACACTGCCACCACCAATCGAAGCCGACTCGGATGAGGCTGATTCATGTGCCCTGGCAGTGGACGGTACCGACGGAGTGGATGGTGCCGCTATCGTTCTCCCACCGCCAGCGGAGTTCAGCGACTCGGTGAGTCCGAGCTGTGGAGGTCATTCCTCGGTATCGTCGCGCCACCAACAGCAGCCGCCACAACATCAACAGCAGCAACAGCACCATCATCACCACCACCAGCATCAACATCACCCACCGGGGATGGTGGGTGGTCACAATCCAAACTGCAAACGGGTTCGCATCGTGGGTGCCGTCCCCAAGGTCAACCGGATGAATAGTCAGTAAGATAGCGAGAAGAAACCAATGGAAAATAATATTCTGTCAGCATTAGATGGACTCGAACTCAAGCACTCTCTATCATACTCTATCTCACATGAAAGGCGCATTTTAAAACCTAGATAAGATCAAAAGTCATACCGCAGAACACATCCACAGTTCACCAGGAGTAACCAACCTTTTTCGGGCCTATAGCTTTAGCTATAAGAAGCTTTTCTCGTGTAGAAGAAGACATAGGAGGATGCAAACGAGAGTTGAATGGCCCTATTTATCTAAGAGAAAAATATGCTCAAAGGTTGCTTAAAACTTGTCTTATTTCCTATCAATATAAACATATATTCGTGCAATATCATCATCGTTAACAGAGCATCCAGAGGAAAGAGAAGAAAGCAAAGGGAAGGTAAGCAAGAGATAGTGCGAGTAATTTGCCTTGTATATGCAAGCCCAAATCTACACAGAAGATACACGTACACATTAATTAACCAAAAAAAACAGAAGATGATAATCGAGTAAAGCGTTCTTTCAAGTCGTTCATCAGTCTTCTCAGTTTCGCGGAACGGACAACGAACGATTTGAGAATTTGCTTTCACAAAATTTTAGTTTTCAGAAGTTGATAAGATATTGTTTTTAAAGTGTAAAATGAAATAAGTTTTAATTTCGCTAGGCTAACTTTGGTTACGTTTTCTAATTTCTGTAAAAAACACATATCGGTTATATCAGCTTCTCTTTCCACGCGTGTTAACCGAATGTCTTGTTGTAAATTACACTTGAAAACACACAGAGACACACACCCTACACACATACATATACATATTTTTATTACTTTGAACTTTCTGTCTTTAATTAATTACATTAATTAACAAGTCAACAGAACAGTAGCTGAGATAAGAGATTTAAACAAATGATAAGAAGCAAAAAAATGTGTGTGAAGAGAAGAATTGAAAAAAACAGCCCCAGAAGGTAAGATAAATTTTAATAGATCATCTATATTGGTAGTTTAGTTGCTGTATAATGTTTCTTCCTTTCACACCTATTTGATAGTTGTTTTTAAGCGTTTATCGTAAATCTTATAAAGCAGCAATGTATGATTGTGTGGTCACATAAGAGGACAGATTCACGATCGCGATCGTGCTCCGAATGTTTCTTATATTTTTATACTCTTAGCCAAATCAAAATTCAAACCATTAGAGGAAACGACGAGAGCCGACTTTTATGAAATATTTAGCGGAAACAAGGGAAATTACAAGACACCTGTTGGAGGAAAGAAATTGCAAATTCCCTAATCGTATATGAATAAAAGAAAGGGAAAAATCATTATTATACATCCACACACGGAAGTATCTTTACCATTGAAAGATAGAGCAAACATAAATACACACACACACACACTCATGATCACATTAACATACAAGCATATAGACCTGAGCAAAAAGAGAGAAGAAAAACGAATGAAAAAAACGCAAATCTGTCCGCTAAGTACGATGTGAAAACAACATAGCCTAGGATAACTTTTTAAAATTAAACCTATCAAATTTGTCACCGCGCAGGAAAAAAATGTCCAGTCCAAACAAAACCAACACAACGCAACGCAATAGCCTTTAGAGACCAATCGATTGAGGGAGAAAAGAATAACAAGGAGAAGTTCAATATGCTTAACAGTAGCGATACAAAAAAGCACCGCGAAAAAAAGCACATTATCCTCAAATTATCGAACAATAGAACAATAACACGAAAAAAAAATGCGAAAAAAAGCATCAATCCCTAACTACCACAATTACACCATTAACAAAAAACGACAAGACACACATACAAACATACCACGTTGCCGTTGTATGCTGCTCTCTTCCCTTTTCCCTCTCTTCAAGTGGTGAAAAGGAGGCGAGAGCGACTGCAAACATTTTGGCCCAACAGCAACAGCAGCATCTCTCCCCACAGCATGATGAATATGATATTAAAGTAAATGCTATAATAATAATTATAATAAAAATTATAATAATTCATCTTGCGGGGTAACGTTAATCGAAAGAAATTTCCTTCCAATTCCCAGCGTGAAATGTTTTCTTTCAATATCTACTAGTCTCAAAGATGCAAGTTTTTGAATTCAATTTACAATTTTATTTCAAACCGCGTTTTGTCCTCCGTATCTGGTTTTGGTTTGCATTAATTTCCTTACATGTTTATCCCTTCCTCTTCGTTTGGTTTATTGATCGTAATTAATCACAGATGTAAATCAAATTTTATAATTTCATCGCCCATCGCCGCGCAGCGTTAATCACTATTAACTTTTTACTATTCCCCCTTCACCTCTCCTCTCATCGTTCATCATTTATTATTCAGTGTTTATAATTATGGTGTGGGTTTTTTGTCACTTGTTCTACTATGGTTGTTTTCCCACTACGTCTCATTAATGTGTCTTATTGTAATTTCACTTTTCTTTCTTATTTACTTTTTTTTCTTTTAATTTTCGTTATAATTGATAATAATTTATTAGGGTAAAATTATTTAGCTGGTTGGTTTGGTTGTCTTTTTTCTTGCTTTACTTGTCCTCTCTCATGTGTGTAAGATAGCTTTAATTTAATTATTAAATAATTACCGCCACATTCATCTCCCTCATTTTAACATACTAACCTCTCATTATCATTAGCTATTAGCTTAGATTTTTTTTAGTTCTATACAGAAACAAAGCATTGTTTGTCTTTGCCCTCCGTGGGGTGGAAAACAACACAACACGAGCTACGGGTTTGCTTTTTGTGCTGCCGCCTACTGCACACTGGAGGTTTCCTCGTCGTAGTGGGCAAATTTCAGAAACACCTGCTCCAGGGTGGTCTGGCTGAAGGAGTACTCTTCGATGTCGAGTTCCGTTTTGGCTGCGGGTGGAAATATTGGTGAGTATTGTAATATTTTTTTATTAATCGTATTGATTTAGTTATATTTTGATAGTGTGATTGTACTTCGATAAAGTACAGTGACCGACACAAAAAAAAAGATCCACACCATCAGATAGAAATTGATGTCTTCTTCTTCGCCTAACGACACTAACATTCTTAGAGAAATTTCACCGCCTCAATGTAGATGAGATTTCTGTGCCAAAATTAAAATTGGACGCCTAGAAACGATATTTGAAAATCCACAAGACTTCAATACAAAGACGAGATTAGAGCTGAACAAATGACCAGGACTTTCTATTCGAAATTGAAGATTGAGTGGATAGTGGATTTCTTTTTGCAGGACCAGATGGGATTTATTTGGTGCTGCTACAGAAATGTACAGAAAATCATTACCTATTTTGACAAAAATGTTTGAATGATGAGTCAATAATTATTGCAACTCTTTAGATTGATTGATAAATCGACTATAGTTATCGAAATAGAACCGATTATTTATTTCAACTTACATTCGTCGGTTAAATTTAAGAATAAGTTTTAGAGGCAAAGGCCGTTTTTAGAGACATCCAGTTTTGTGGATCTCACCGTTTATGGTGCCTTTGGTCTCGAATGGTTCGCTCCTTTCGTCACAAGTGCATATGGTCTGCCAAATCAGGCACTTCGAAGCAAATTTCGACAAACTAGTCTAATGAGGATGTCGATTAACGTGTTGACTCGCTCACTGCTCAATCCAGAAGAACTATTCACTCGTCGGATACGCCACCATCAGGACTCTTCGCACCGCAATGGCTGTCGTTTAGGGCTTTCGCCGAGGAGAGCCATTTCACAAATCACAGCTGGTGTAGGGATAGGACTGTGAAGTTTGGTTTTAGGGAATAAAAGGATAAGGAAATGGATCGAGAACAGTGGGATTCAGCTTACAGGATACAATAGTCCAAGCAAATGACGTGCTAATAATCACGTCACCGATTCTGCTCTCTCAGAATCGTTACAAGTTCTGCATGTTAGTGTTGTGCCAACGGAATAATTTTCAGATTTTGGAATAACTGTCTTCAAAAAGATTATGCTCATTTGGGAAATGAAACATGTTTTTCACGGTTCCCGGGAAAAAAATGCTTCAAAAAACAACTGCAACACGAACAACCGCTCAGAAAAAGTGTGAGACCACAAGTAGGCTAGAAATATTCTGACGCGGAAAAACAACATGGGTACAAAACGGTCTGTGATACCGTGCGCTAGTATACGGGCAAACGTAATGCACCAGGCAAACGTATGCCGTCCGACGTTCGCTAAAGCTCGGTCGGACCTTACTAAAAAATCGTATCTTATGTTTCAAACTAATCGGGTCGGTGGAAGTCGGTGGAACACAGGTTTGCGTGCGAGAGACCGCCGCTTCCGACGGCGAGTCGGCGGTCGACTCGGATCGCGTCATCTTGGTGGCTTTGGTCGCCTAAATTCTCTATCCTCGTTAAATGGGGACTTCACCCCCATTACATTAACCTCAGAAAAAAATTAGAAAAACGAAAACTATTTATAATAGATTTATAGAAATCACGCTTTTTTCTGTGAGGCATTGATACTAGGGCAAAACAGTTCACTTTGATGAACGGTTCACTGACTAACCGTTCATCTAAGTGAATCAGTTTTTTTATCCCATTTATTTATTCATTAGGCTCATTAGCATTTTAGCTGTAACAGAGCCGGGTTTTAATCGTGTACATGTACATATGTTTATGTTTCTATAAATTGTAAATTACACAGTAGTTAGTAGTAGCCATTTAGGCGTTAAGTTTTCTGTTCCATTACATTATATGGTAAATTACACAGTAGTAGCCATTTAGGCGTAATAAAACAATATCCAAAATAATAATAAAACACAAATTGATTTTTTCATAATTTGTTTGCCAGGATATGATGAGTATGTGAATTTGGCAGTTGTTCTGAGCTTATTGATTTTCACCAATTCTTAAATTGCTTCTAGATTGAAAGTACAGTAATTTACACTTATCTCGACATTTAGCTTATTGGACGGACCTGTAATGCGACATATTTAGTTGGACATTTTTGTAAACATAGAGTTCGGGGTCCAAATTATGACCCCACATTGAAAGTCGACACTGTACCACTGTCATCGCAAATGTTCAATTACAGGTTAAAATTACCTCCAATCCGATACTGAGTGGTGGTAATGCGACGTGCCATTGAATGTAATTTATTGTAAAATATGTCACAAGCTGGATGGGAAGAATTTTTCCAACTGTGAAAGCTGTGGCGAGTGGCAAATGCAATCGCTAAGCAGAAAGGTTTAGCCGAACAAGATGGGGATATCGAGTGATAACAAAACAATAAACTCTTTAGATTGAAGATAATTTTGTGATCCTGAAAAGGACCCTTTTTAGCCTGCATGTGAATCCAACGAGCGAACAAATCGTAATGAATGTATTTTTTTGCCATCGTTCCCTTTTAACGCTCATTCGTTGGTCTCGTTGGACTCGCTCCTCTGGCTGAGTCTGCCGATTTGTCTCTATCCTGTGAGTGTGACCGCTAGAGTATAAAACACGCGGACCCTAAAAAAATATCTTATTTTCTTTCAAACCGTAAACCCGTGTGGTTGTACGGCATCGGCATCGTGGACGTAACAAAGGAGGACAAGTTAAGGGAAAGCCAAAGTCTCACTCGAACCGTGCAGGTCTCCAGTGTCCTGTTGGTCGCATTCACTGATTGCTCCGCAAGGGTAACTAGGCCGAACGGATTGGTGCCGGAGCACCAGTATACCTAACAGCGATTATAGAGTTTCGGCCGTCGGAGTGCTCGAGTTGGCTTGCAAAGCTGCTCACGACAATCAGAAAACCCGCATCAAGAACAGAGCAGCTTCGGTTCGGCGCTCATCAAGGCAACAATTAGTTTCAGTGAGTGGCAAAGTGTTTCTCCGGCACGTCGTATTAAATTGTAATTTACTGAACAACATGTCACGAGCTGGATGGGAAGAAATTTTCCAACTGTGAAAGCTGTGGCGAGTGGCAAACGCAATAGCTAAACAGGAAGGTTTAACCGAACAAGATGGGAATATCGAGTGATAACAAAAACACAACACCAAAGGTTCTTTTCAGAACCATCAACATATTCATAAAGAGTAAACAGTGAACTAATCCATTTTTCAGGTAGATAGGTAGGTATTCACGTAGGAGAAGAAAATAAAACAATATATTTAAAATATTATTTAACAAAAGCTGTCCCCTTTACATAGTCCTACGTCACTCCGGTTATATCCCTGACATTACCCACCCGTCTTTTGTTTATGGGTTATTGTTGGTTTTTGGAGTCTGTTATTATTTTATGTTCAAATATACAGGGAAACTTCGATATAACGTACCCTCGATATAACGTCACTCGATATAACGTACACCTTTTCAAAATGTAGAGGAAAATTTTGACGTAGGATTACGTCTTTCGGGAACATATTGGGGTACAAATTGAAAATCGAAAATCGAGCGCACCGTGAAAATTGTCCAATTTCAAATGCTTATTGCTCAGTCATTTTATGATGGATTGATGAGATTTTTGCGTCATTCAATTTCGGCACTCCATAACAATTTTTTACATTGACTAAAACAATATATGTCATGAAACTAACTATCGAACAATTGAAAAATCTCAACCCCTATCCTAACGGAAATACCCACTTCTGATAGGTCGAAATTGACGACACATGCGGCGGGTCCCTAACAGAGACATCAAAACCAAGCTGCCTGGGGGAAATCGGCATCGCAGATACATGAAAATAGGGGGAGCTTTTATTCTCACCGACACGTATTCCCTAACAGAAATTTCAAATCCAAGGTGTGTGGGGGAAATCAGCGTGTAAATACTCTCGTGGTCGATAGTTTAACTAACGACGCGCACAAATGGATAGTGCTCATTGTAACTAGCGTGGGCATTGCTGATTGCATACGTGCTGGCGGATAAGTTGGGAGCGATGAACGAGTGTTTTTTTTGTTATTTTCGTTCCAATAAGAATCTTTCGATGGAATATAAATAAAATTAAAATTTGGAACTTTTATGTTGGTTGCTTCGTGAAATTTCATATCAATGACCGATCATGTATTTTGAAACTTTTAGCAGAACTGTAAGCGTAAAATTGTGAATGGTAGCTATTGTGTTAAAATGACTTGAAATATGAAACGATTTTTTTTTCCCAAGGAAAGTTCATGCGACGAGCAAAATTGGAAAAATGAAGGAGTATTCGAAAAAGTGATTTCACATATGCTCTATATATCGTATTGGGTGCTGTTAGCTCAATTGAAATTCGCTTTGAGGAATGTAGCATCGTGTTCCGTTGGGTTTAAAGCAAAAAGGAAATGGGTTGAATAAACACTCAGAAAAAAATTATAAATGAAATTACCTTTTCCATTTCATATATATTTTCTCTATACTAAAGTAACACTTTTTTTCTGGTGAGAAAACTTGTGTTCGATGATGATTGATGAGCTTTTTTTTTCTTTATTTCATCCATACATCACACAGGAGCCATCTCGTCCAGGAATACAGAGGGCGGCTTTGGTACGTGATACGCACTATCTAATGACTAATCACCATCCTTTTATCATTATCACTCGGTTATGGACACTGGTGGAGTGAACAAACAGTACCTAACAACCAGACAAAACGGACCCAAATCATTATCGAAGAGTTTTACAATTTATCCAAAATCAGCATGCAGCAGATAGCCTAACGGAATCCTACATCAACTATGCGGTCGTGTCTTGGATACAACCCTCCTGTGACTTTTTTTCAATATTTTTTTTCTGATAGAACATTGAACTATCTGTATTGTGATGCTAAAACAAGTTTTGTACCTTCAATCAATTTCGAAATACAGCTGGTTTTGTGATTCCAGATTCTAAATGAATCAAGCTTTAATCAACAGTACGAAGGGAAACATCATGAGAAAGGCTGGCTTCGTCTTCTGATTGAAGTTATTCATTAACTTGACTAAAACAGCAACACAATAATGTATAATAGACTACGTTTGTGAGTACTTTATTATGCTTCGATATAACGTACAATTCGATACAACGTACAATTTTGAAAGTGAAATGTACGTTATATCGAAGTTTACCTGTATGTACTTGTTATGTATGTATTTTTAAAAGAAATGAAAAGATAAACTGTATTTTGAATGATAAACATATTCAAGAAATTTGGAACCAGTCGTATTGAATTTGTATGAATTTGTATTAGAATAATTGATTCTTTAAACGACTTTTCGCTTTGCGGCCAAGTTTCGTGGAACGAATCTAGGCCGTAAAGCGAGGTATGGGTGTATTTCTTAATCAAAAGGCGTTATCGCAGCAAATGGTTAACAACATTTTGCCTAATCATCAAATGGTATGCGTAGAAATTCAGTGAGCATGGATAACCGTATAATGGTATGCTTAAATTCAATAATGGATAACCGAGTCAACGCGTTTTGTTCGTACCCGCTTTTGTAATTCGTGTTAGGAAAACACTTGCAGAAGTACCCTCGGCTTGCATGAATCAACAGCTTCAACTTCTACTTTTTATACTATAGAGGCTTTAAACTTGAAAGTTTATTCGTCTCTAGTGTCTGTATGATTTTCCCAGGTTCCTAAGTTTAGGAGACAAGTACAAAAGTACTCGAAGTTTGCATTTATTTGCAGAGCCCAGACATCTTGGTTTTGAAGTCTGTGTTAGGCAAATACATTTTAGTCGGAACAAAAAGGCCCCCGACTTACATGTATTTGGAATGCCAATTTCCCCACGCTCCTTGGATTTAAAGTCTGTGTTAGGGAAACCCATTTCAATCGGGAATAAAAATACCCCCGACTTTCATGTATATGCAATGCCGATCTCTGCAACGCTCCCTGAGACGAACCAGCCCAGGAGGCTGAAAGTCTCAAAAATAAAGAAAAAAAAAATCTGCAACGCTCCTTGGTTTTGAAGTCTGGGAACACATTTTGGTGAGAACAAAAGTCCCCATACTTTCATGTATTCGCAATGCCGATTTCCCCCAGGGCTGCTTGGTTTTGATGGTTGTGTTAGGGAAACTGTAGATCGGGCCAATCAAAATGAGGCAGTAAGGGCGTTTAGATAACGCTTAACATTTTACAGTTATTCAATTGTTTATCTAATGAAAAATAATATTTTATTAATTGCGATAAAAGCGTATAAATATCCCTTATCATTTGATGGAAACATCTTTCCGATCCAGTAAGAATTGTTCGAGTTATAAGCATTCGGAATCTTTCATTTTTTCCTGCACGTTCTGTGTTTAGGTTTTCATTTTATCCCCCATATACTCCGGTTAGACGTAGTCCCACGTCAAAATATTTTGTCAAGAAAAGTGGGATTCATGCGTGACTCCTTACGGAATTCCATAGATTGCAGTTGTGAAAATACATGAAAAAGTTCATTTTCTAATAATTATATTTTTTGTAAAGCAATTTATTCCATGATGTCGTTTTTATTACACACCCATGAATGCATTACGTCTATTAAGCTTCATTCGTTGAGGGAATATCAGTTTTCTCCAAAACATAACCATATTAACACTTTTGGAAATATAGATATTTATAATTTTCATAGCAGATGTCTCAAAAAAAGATTTGGCATCCTTTCTATGGTGCTTTGTGAAACATTTCAAATTCGTTTCAAAATATTTCAGCACGGCCACTGACATTCGAGCAGAGTAACGAATCGAGCTGTTTTCCTCGATTTCTATAATTCCAGATTCTACTCGGTGTGATAGTGATACTGATTGTATCGAATCCTCGATTCGATTTCTATAATAGGGCCCAATGCCTTTACTGCCTTTCATCATTGGGCCCTATTATAGATATCGAGGCGATGAGAGTTTTGCTCGTTAGCTCTATTTTACTATTATAGAAATCGAGCAATTCGATAGCACCGAGCGAGTGATAGCTATCGATGTAAGTCTCAGAAGTTTTCGAGTTGTTTGGTTCACTTGTTGTATATCTTCAGAGAATTATTTTGTTTTGGTTTGTGTCCCTGATATTTTCCTTTGGGAAACATTTCAGAAACGCTTAAATATATGCAATTTCCAACACATGTTCGTTTGTTATGATCAGTATTTGTTTTACGATGCTGCCAGAATTCTTTCTGTTCTTCCATTGTTCAGCAGACCGGAACAGCGGAGACAGTTGATTGATCATTGTTGGTCTATTTATAGAACAGCAGCCCGATGTGTCTTGCAGAGCAGGGCAGTTGCATGGATGAATCGATCTTATTTCGACCGTGGATCGATTTCCATCTCTGATGATGGTTGCGTGGACGTAGTTATTCTATAACAACACAAAGATGGTCAATTGAGGGCCCTGAGTTTGAACTCACGATCGATCGCTTGGTAAGCGAACGCGTAACCAAGTGGCTACGAAGACCCCCAAGAAAATCAGTTCTTTTGAACCGTTCTTTCGCTCTTTCGTTCATTGGTATTAAGAACAACATAAACTGTTAGCTGGAACCCAACATCAATAGACAGCTATTAATTGATATCGTTGGATTGAATAGCGTGCGTAAGGGATTTATATTTTTGAAATTTAGTGGGGAAAGATAAGCTGCTTCTTTAAAAGTCGCAAACTGTATGTAAAAATCGGTCGACAAAAATTTATGTAATAATTTGATGCGCACCAAATATGTGCAATTTTTCATATTCTCTTTTTGGACAACACACAAGTTCCATGTAAGATCATATTTCATAATGTTCATTCAAGGAAAAAAAATCAGCAGCGATTTTCACTAACAATCAATCATACAAACAATCACGATAACACGTACACGCAATAGGCCAAACAATGAATTGAAAGCAACGAAAAAACTTTTTTCTCAACATGCCCTCACTAAAAAATTTTATGTTTACCTAATCCGGAAATAATTGCCCTGGAAAACAATTACAACAGAAACAACCTGTTGTAATTGTTTTCCAGGGCAATTATTTCCGATCACGAACTGTAAAGCATCTAATTTTTTCCATTCTCCTTCAAAATTAATACCAATAATACCAAACCATATCCATAAAACTAATTGTTGAAAAAGTATGTAACCGGAAAACCTTCGATTTGTGAAGTGGTCGTTTGAAAGATCTAGTTTAATCTATTGTATAGTATAGGCCCAAAATAATAGAAATGCAATGTCAGAATCATTCGAGTTTTCGAGTGCAAATGAACTAATGTCTTCTAGAGCAGAATTTGAACTCTTAGAAGGGCATAAAAGCACTGTAACGGTCTACTAATGAGAAAGCAAAAAAGTTTGCGGAGGATGGAATTTTCAAGCTGCGTTCAAGATGGCAAAAGATGGCACATATTTTTGAATAAGTATATGTCTAACTTATAAAAATAATTCTTTTGATTTTCTCCTAAACATCGGGACGGTTTCTGCACAAACCAATATTTAAGGAGTGTTTCGAAAAGTAGTTTAAAACTTTCGAACATCAAAATGAAACTGAAAACGTTCAGAAAATGTGTACAAAAGTAAATTTTATTAAAGAATATGTTGATTTCTAAAAAATAATCGAACCATAGGTTTAGCTCCACTCATCAAATCCTGCACAGCAGTCTTTGTGCACTTTCTGGACGCTGCAGACCAAATCTTCTTCAATTCTGACATATTTTTAGACACTGTACCTTCCTTCTTGAACTTGGCCTCGACAATTGCCCAGTAACTTTCAATCGACCGCAGCTGGGGACAGTTAGGTGGGTCGAGGTCTTTTTTGACGAACATGATGTTGTTTTCCAAAAACCATTGTAGGGTGGATTTGGCATAATGTGTCGATGCCAAATCCGGCCAGAATAGAGGAGGACCTCGTGGAAGTGGAAGTGGAAGCAATCTCTTCTTGAAGCATCCTTCCACATAAACTTGAACATTTATAGTCCCTTTCGTGAAAAAAGTTGACGATCGCATGCCACACGTGCAAATTGCTTGCCAAACGAGCACTTTTTGGCCGAATTTTTCCATCGCAACAGGCGTATCCGCTAATGGTACACTCTCTCCAATCGATTTGGTATAGAATTATGGTCCCGGTAGCATTATGTAATCTTCTTTGACGTATGTTTCGTCATCCACGAGAATGCACTGGTGGGGATTGTTCAAAATACGCTCATATAGGTTTCGAGCTCGTGTTTTAGCGCGATCTTTGCTGCTCCGGTGTTTGTTTGGCCACTTTTATAGGTCTTTAGACCATGTCTCTGTTTAATCCGCTGAATTATCTCAACACTGGTTTTGAACTTCTTGGCCAAATCACGAATAGATGCAGACCTGTTTTTCTGAATATACAGTAGAAACCCGATTATTCGCGGAAGTGTAGGCCATGATCAAAATGAGAGAGCAAGTACCTATCTCTGACTGACAAATTTCGGGAAGCTCTATAACATTGCTATAAATTTCGCTATCGCGAATAAACTGCACTGCAGATGAACGAGGTTCAACTGTAATTTACAACTTTTCGGATCAATTCGGGATTACTTGGTCCAGGTTTTCGTCCACTTCTGGTGAGATTCTCGAAAAAAAAACTCATTACCGAACTTTGCGACGATTCGTATCGTTCACGACATATATTGCAGATGGGATATCCAGTGGTGTCACCCAAACGGATGCCATTTACACCGACTTGTCAATCACTTTCGACGAACAGTGTGATATGCGATTCTTCTTCTTCTTCTTCAATGGCACTAACGTTCCTAGAGGAACTTCGCCGTCTCAACGTAGTATTACTAGCGTCATTTTTATTAGTACTTAGTTGAGATTTCTATGCCAAATAACACGCCTTGAATGCATTCTGAGTGGCAAGCTCTAGAATACGCGTGATCACAGTGCAAGTCGGAGGAAATTTCTTTGACGAAAAATTCCCCCGACCAGAAAGGGAATCGAACCCGAACACCCGGCATATTAGTTATGACGCTAACCACTCGGCCACGGGAGCAGTGATATGCGTGATATGCGATTATAGTGGGCAAATCAGACAAACTAGGTTTCAGGGGCAATGTTTTACATAGACTCACGTCATACTTGATCGGTCGCTCTCTCACGGTTAAAATTGGGGAGTGCTTCTCCGCAGAATTCTCTGTTACATCAGGCTCGGGGGAATCATCTCGGCCCTCTGATTTTTCTTATGTATTTCAATGACATAAATTTCGTGTTGGAGTGCCTTCATCTTTAATTCGCTGATGATATGAAGTTATTTTTTGACGTTGAATGCAAGCAAATGTTCCACGATCACTTTTACAAGAAGAAAAAATCCTTTTCGTTACAACTATTCACTCGATGATGCTCCGCTAACTAAACTCGACTGCGTAGAGGTCCAAGATCCTGTATTTAAACTGCAAACGCACTGCGAGAGATTTCACCGACACTGTCTTAAATCTATGTTAAGTGCTTTAGTTCGCTCAAGCCTGGAATACTGTCCAGTAACTTGGAATCTGCACTATCTGAACGGAGTCGACAAGATTGAAGCCGTACAAAAGCGATTCGTTCGATTCGCTCTAAGAGTAACCCACATCAGCTATCTAGCTATGGATGTCGGTGCCAACTAATGGGTCCTGATACGCTACACGTGCGAAGGGATGTTAATCGCGCTTTATTTATGTTCCGAGTTCCTTTCAGTCGTACCAACCATGGATACAATTCAGCACTGTTAGGTCTTCAACGTCTGTTCAACAGAGTAGTAACTGGTATCGATTAATTATTTTTATTAATTATAAACTATTAATTATTATTAATTATTAGATTAATTATTCGAGAAATGTGGTTCGGCAATGTTCTATTGTAGAAATTCGAAATTTCCATTAATATCTTTAGGGCAAAATACTGCCTATTGATAACAATTAAATAAATAAATGTTGATTACAAAATGATCGTAACAAACCCATCGAAAGGTAACAAACTTCTTTCATACTACCAACCAAGCACTCACCTTTCTCGAGACGGGAGAAGCACTCCGCTAGCGAACTGACCGCCTGCTGTGGCACCGAGTAGACCAGCCGGTCGGCGAAGCTCTCCTCCAACGTGGCACTGGGGAAGAGATCAGTCACAAAATTGCGCAGTGCCATCGACCGGTTGTCGATGCAGTTGCTGATGACCGGCGTCGCGGCAATATGGTCCGCACTCTGATCCAGCTGGAGCTGCTCCTGGCTGCTGCTGGGTTGACTCTCGATCGGTGTCTCGCTGTACACACTCTCGATGTGCTTCAGCTTGATCTCGAGCGTGTAACCGGCCCCGTACAGATTCTTCAGATGCTGTGTCGATCCAAGGCACCTTAATAAGGGACGATTATAATTAAAACACATATTTCATGGAAGGTTCTGCAATGCAAGGGTATAAGGTACCTCAATTCGCCCTTCACCATGATGCCAACGCGCGAACACAGTGCATCCGCTTCCTCCATCGAGTGAGTGGTTAGCATGGCACAGCGCTTACCGTGGAAGCTGGCCAGAATAGTGTCCCACAAAAATCGTTTCGATTTTGGATCCATTCCCGTTGACGGCTCGTCTAACAGAACCACCTTGGGTGCTCCTACCATTGCCATAGCATAACTTAACTTTCTCCGGGTTCCACCGGAGCAGTGCTGGGTGTGTTTATTGGCATGTTCGCTTATGTGCAACCCGGTGAGATAGGTGGTCACTAAACGGTTCAAATCCTTCCGCGACACACCACGGATACGTGCGTACAACTCAAGATGCTCCCGAACGGTGATATTTTTCCACAGTGCATCGTGCTGCGGGCAGTATCCGAGCGTCTTGAATGCATCGTCCTGATTGATGGTAATACTGTGACCGGCGACACGGACCGTCCCCCTCGTTGGGGCAGTCTCTCCGGTCATAATCTTCATGGTAGTAGTTTTGCCTGCTCCATTATGACCGAGTAACCCGAGCACTTCTCCTGCGTCCACTGCGAATGATAACGAACGCACCGATACCTTCTTCCGTGGCGGCTCATCGTCAACGCAGCAACAGCAGGACGAAGAACTGCTCCCACACAGGGATTCCTGGGAAAACTCCTTCCGGAGGCTCTGAGGGATGGTTCAATTGATGATGTTAGTGTGTATGATAAAAATGGGCATTTACCTTCACCAACACCACAGGTTGTATTTGGCTGTTCATCTCCTGAGTTGTTAATCGGAATATTTTCGCACGTTCGTTCCGAACGTCTTCGTCCTCGTACTCGCCTCCAATGCATTGCTCCTCGGTCAGTGTATCTTCGTCGCTCTGAAACATTATAGTCTGTTCAGTGATTTCAATCGTTTAGGTCCAAATTGCGCCTTACCGCTGTGCGATGGAATAAATCACGCATCCGACCTCCGCTCTTCATTATATCGGACACCCGCAGACAGAAGGCCCAAATAGGTATGTGTAGCAGGCAACCGCACGCCATAACGATCATCTCCTCGGTCATGTAGTGAGCCATCGATAGTTCCGCACAAGCCGAACTCAGCCGGCAGGCAATGTAAACCCGGTCGACAAAGTAGACCGCCGCATACGGAATGTACATCGGGTTAATCAGAGAGAAGACGTAATGTAAGGCAATCGCAGCTTTAACCTCTGTGGAATAGTTATTGATCAATGATCAATGCAATACAATATGTTTGTTAAAAGTACTAAACATGAAGAGATATGAACGTAATTGTTGTATGTATTTATATCAGAGAGTAATCCGCGTTGACGGCATTATTCCGATTACTAATTTAGGGGAGCGACAAAGAATAAATGATTTTAAGGGGAATGAACACGTTTTCAAAATTAGAATTATGAATGAGAATTAACTTTTTCGTATCAAATTAGTATTCTGTTTAATTTCATTTTAGTTTCGTCAATGCCCTAGATTAAAGGCCCGTTTAACTTAAAAAGTTTTTTGAATTTTTTTCTATTTCCTAGTTTTAGTATATTATCTGTATCATTCGTATATTTTTCTACAATATAATTTTTTTTTTTTTTTTTATCTGTATTATAGTGACTTTTAACTCATTTGGCTGGTTCGTCACTTCTACTTCCATTTTTGGAAGAATGTCGGGAGTGAGAATTGAACTCGTGACCTTTAGCGTGAGAGGCATGGATATTACCACTACGCCAGATCGCCTCCACTCTACAATATAAACATTTCACAATTTTTAAAAATTTTCGATTTTTGCCAATTTTTTCGGAATGTTTTCATGATGTACTGTATTCTATTAGTCAAATCATTTCACCATATTGTGCCGGCGAACTTTCTGAATTTATGTTGTTTATGATGTAGTTTGTTCTCCAAGTCAAGTTCATTCATTTGATACACTAATATGAAATCAGCCATTTTATAGCGGCGGCCAAATTGGGTTTTTCAAAATAATAGAATGCGCAGTATTATAATGACAGCAGAGATAAAGGTTTAATGACGTTTAAAAAATTAATTGGCTACTGGTCAAGCCCCTTTTTTTGATATCCATTTTGATGGGGGTTTGAGAAAATATGTACTCCGCCATTTTGTGGTGGCGTCTATAACTGTGCTCTAATAGTCAAGCCCTTTTATTTGAAACCCATATTGATGTGGTTTTGGAGCAAAAAATTTATATATATATCGCCATTTTGTTGTGGTGGCCATTTTTGATTTGTATTCCTAATGAATTACTGTGTTCTACTAGTCAAGACCTTTCATTTTATATATTGATTCGGTTTTGAGAAAATGTTTAATCCGCCCTTTTTTGGTGGCGGCCATTTTGGATTTGCATTTTTCATAAATAACTGTGTTCTACTGATGGTGGAAACAGCGCTTCGATGAACACCGGAATGACGTACAGGCAGAGGACCAAGATAACGATGGAAGCGATTACGTTGATGCAGTAAATAATGGAGATGTACCACCCCCAACGAAAGGTGAAGTTAAGAGTGCCATCAAACAGCTTAAGAACAATAAACCAACTGGAAAAGATGGTATCGGAGCAGAACTTCTCAAGATGGACTCGGAAAAGTTGGTTAATTGTCTGCATCAACTGATTGTCAGAATTTGGGAAACAGAAAAGCTACCGGAGGAGTGGAAAGATGGGGTTATTTGCCCTATCCTCAAGAAAGGCAACAAACTAGACTGTGAAAACTTTCTTACAATCACCGTCCTGAATGCTGCATACAAAGTGCTTTCCCAAATCATCTTCCATTGTATATGTCCACTGACAAACAGATTGGTGGGAGGTTATCAGGCCGGCTTCTTCGAAGGTCGGCCTTCTACTAATCAGATCTTCACCTTGCGGCAGATTCTTCAGAATAGCCGTGAGAACAAAGTCCCAACGCACCATCTATTCATCGACTTCAAAGCCGCATATGATTCAATAATACGAAAAGAGTTATGGAGAATCATTGACGAAAACTACTTCCCCAGGAAGTTGGACTGAGAATTAATGCGTCTCAAATCAAATACATGCTGGTTTCCGGATCCGAACACGACAGGACCCGATTAGATAGTAGTGTAGTGATCGACGGCGATTAGTTCGGAGAAGACCAATTTGTCTACCTTGGCTCAATGGTAACGTCTGACAATGATACCAGCCGCAAGATTCAGAGACGTATTATCAATGGGAGTCGTAACTACTATGGTCTCCACAAACACTTGAGATCAAACAGACTTAGCAATCGTGCGAAATGTTCCCTGTACAAAACCCTCATAAGACCGGTTCTCCTCTTCGAGCACGAAACGTAAACAATACTCGAAAAGGATTTACGAGCACTCGGAGTCTCTGAACGATGTGTGCAGAGAATCATCTTCGTGTGTCAAGGAGGACGGTGTATGGAGGCGAAGAATGAACAACGAGCTCACGCAACTCACCGGCGAACCCAGTATCCAGAAAGTGATCAAAGTTGGAAGCTCCAACAAGGTGCCGTGAACCACACAATCTACCTGAATTCGCAACCTGTGGCGTCACCTTCCTCCTCCAGAAAGACAGCAACACATTGAACCCATCATAGAACAGACCGATAAAATGCCTACCAAACCTGTACAGAATACTAAGCAGCATCATAACCGCCAAAGTTTTTGCTCTTTGCGAACAACATCACATCATCGCAGAGGAGCAGCATGCAGGAGCAATATACATGACTGCAAATACCAGGCCATCATCGATGCACCTATAGTCGGACAAGCGGTATACAATCAGCGGAAATATGGCCTCCATCGACTATTATGAATCCATGCCCCACTCGTTTCTCGTCCGATATTTTGATCTCGTCGCCGTTAGGTTCCTGCAGCATACGATGAGGCAGTGGAGTACATCTCTGCACTTTAGTGATGGAGAAAATGTGTTGCAGTCTAGAACGCTGCAGATAAAGAGGGGAATGTTCCAAGAAGACTCTTTGAACCCATTTGGGTTTTGTCTGGCACTGAGCCTTCTCAGTAGGATGCTCAAGAAAAACGTTTGTGACTATAAGATAAGATATGGCGACAGCGCCCACGAAAAAAGTGACCCATGCCTTAAACATGGACGATCTTAAGGTTTACACGGATTCATGTCAGCGTCTAGGTGTAGCTGTCCGGTTGTCGAAGACATAAGCGGGGACATCTGCATGTATTCGGCCTTGACAAGTGTCGCTGTGTGCTTCTGTTGAAAGAACAGCTCAAAAAATCCGGAGATTACGAGGTGTACGACGACGAGTTAGTAAGGCACATGGTTCGTGGCGAATTTCATAAATATCTCGAATTCCGACAGCTGACGGGGATACGCCACTCCGACATCAAGACGGAGCTGAGAGACAAGTACTGAATCGAGTGAACTGTGTCCTGAAGACTTTCCTCAACACGGGGTGTACAAGCACTGATTGCCGCGAATCTAATCATTCACTAGCGGCACCTTCTTTCTATGAATTTTCTCCACTTGAAACTTTCATAACTTCCAACTATTTTCTTTCGATTTTTAATAAAAATTTATTTCTCAGTACTTTCCGTTTGTAATTCGTTAATCCAACGTAGTTCGTTTTGATTTGTCAACTATTTTGTTCTCTCTTGTGTTTCTATTTACATTTGTACATAAATTTCATTTCAGATTTCAGGTGAATATTGAACACGGGGAGCAATGCACACGCGATCAACTCTTTCGCGGTATCCTGCTGAACTTCAGTTTTGGAGTAGTCAAGGGGGCGAAACTTACCCAGAAGATCTTGAGAGGAGGATGAGGGAAGCATTCAAAAAGACCGGAGTGCATCATCCTCAATCGGCACTGGAGAGAGTATCACTACCACACAAAGAAGGAGGACTGGGAATCGTCCACATTTCCGCACTGTGTGTTGCCCAGGTACGACCACTACGCGAAGCACTCGAACGCGCTATACCAGGTTGTCTGCGCCACTGACAGAGGATACTGCGCTCTGCACTTGACACGAGCGCAGTACCAGCTCAACTGTAATCTGCAGAAAGTGGAGGAGAAAATTGCAACTTGGAAGCAGAAATCAATGTATGGTGCCCACCCCCTCAACTGGACCGACCACACGTCGACAAGGTCGCATCTAATCTGTGGCTAACGCGTGGTGAACTATTTTTAGTTGTAAAAGCCGATATGATATCCATCTAGGACAGGATAACGTCAACAAGAAACTGCAGGCGCTACGTTTGGCATCAATCCGTTGATGACATTAACCGGATGTGCCATTAACCAGGTGAAAACATTGAGCACATTATGGGTTTTGACCAACGCAGCCAACGCCGAGCGCCACAACAACGTGACCCTCATTATTCATCGACAACTGGCGCTCCAATGTGATGTATTTGGAAGACAACGTACCAAACGTACCAAATCACATGTCCTGGAAAATAACCGTTTGCAACTGTCCTGGAAATTGACAAAACATCTGTTCTGAAAAATGACCGCTGTACTGGGATCGCACTGTTCTGATCGACCTCTCGGATCCACCACAACCGTCCAGTTATTATGGAGTACCAGCGACCGACACGCCACGATCATCGATGTCGTTATTCCACTGAACCAAAATCTGGAGGAGAACGACGGTCGCAAAATTTGCAAGTACCGACCAATGCATAGTAGTACCGATAAACAATTGGACGAACATAAGCTTTTCGACCCATTTTTCTGGTTTTAGAGCTATACTTTCTTAGGCAAAGTTACTCATTGCAGTTATACCCTCATTTTTGTGTCAATAGAAATTAGGGTGGGCCAAAAATCAAAGAAATAAGGGTATAAAAATATCTTACAGCAGCATTTTGAAGGACAAATATTGTTGTTTATTTTGTGAAAATATTGGAGACATACTATTTTTTCACATTTTTTCAACATTCTAAAGCCTTTTATAGGCGAAAGCTACCGTCGTATATCAGAAGATAGCTGAGTGCTTCAACAAGACTTACTGCGATACGGCTTGAGAACTACGACAGCACGGAAGCTTGTGTAGATGCGCTGGTGCCTACAAGCCATAAGCTGGCGGAAATCAATATTTCAGTGGCTGACGGGTGGGTCATTTCGCTACTGTTGATGGGATTGCCCAAGTACTACGCACCGATGGTGATGGGCTTAGAAGCATCGGGACGGACATTGAAGGCGGATGTCGTGAAGGCCAAAACCAGGACGTAAAACTAGGGGTAGTAGTGACGAAAGAACTTACTACAGTGGAGGAGGGCACCAGCAACGACGCCGCGGAGGCGGGAGTTCCAAAAAGGAAAATAAACATGCAGCAATACGTAGGGGCGCTATTGTTATTAAATGCAGTTTGACAGATCATTTTTTTCTATATGGCGATCAAATTAAAGCAAAGCATTAATTTACCAATCTCTACCAAACTGGCTTACATGAAATGACTTAAAATCACATGTTTTACACTAGCTTGAGTGTAAACATCGAAAGGAAGAATAACTACTGAGATACAACCGTTCAAATTTCCAGTTGTACCACTTTCGCCTAAGTCAGGTATCAGAAAGTTCAAAAAAATGTGAAAAAATGTGCAACTTCAAATGAAGTTTATGCAAGTTCAAAAAATAGTATTTCTCCAATTTTTTCACATAATAAACAACAATGTTAGTCCTTCAAATTGCTCCTATAAGATATTTTTTATGCTTGCCCCTACCGGAGATATCAACGTTCAAAAAGGGCAAATTTTTTAAACTGAAACGATGGTTACTCTCCAATGGTAAAAGATATCGGCGTTGTTTCAAAAGATAGCGGCGATGTTGGACTAAAAAGCACGAGCATGCAGATACGTGCATTCCGCAGGGCATTCAGAAGCCCGGGGGTAGGTTCGCCTAGTCAAGAAGTGAGGTAAATCTGCAAAAAACTCATCCAACAGGCAATGTAAACCCGGTAGACCACCGCGTACGAAATGTACATCGGGTTGACCAGAGAGAAGACAATCGCAGTTTCGACCTCTGTTAAATAGTTATTGATTATGATTATCGCCTTTTTTAGTACTCACCAATTCCTAACATATCTAGAAACACCACCAGAATAAAAGGAATCAGTCCGACGAATGTCAGAATATTGGGAAGGATCGATTGGGCTGAATCCGTGCGATCGAAGAAGTAGGAGAAGCAAGTGGAACAGAGAATACCCGCGGGAGAGTACAGGAACACCAGCAAACCGAGCGTAACGAGTGCGGGTGGCTGAAATGTAGAATGATAGATTATTCACCCCTTTTGGATATGAGAGAGATTCACATTCGAACATACCTGTCTAAAAGATGGAATGTCGAACAGAAACACCAGGCCGAGCAGTGCGGCACATATCAGCAGCATCAGCCCGGACAGAACGATGAAGTAAGCGGATAAATACAGCGCCGAAGAGAGACCATTCACGCGTAGCTGGTTCTTCGCTTTCATCTCACGATCGTACACCATATCGACAGCTAGTGATACCGGAATCAGCACGAATATCATTCCCACAAACAGTGCCGACGAGAAGGTTCCGATGTTGAATTCCTGTGGCTGAGCGGTTTGCTGAAAGGGGTGCGATCGTAGCTCGATGTTGAGCAGCGATTCGGCTCCAGCTCCCGCAACGGAAGGACTCATCGACGACATCGAATCGAACGACTCGTCGGCTTGCATCTCGTCGACATAATCGGCGGATCCGTACTGTTTATTGCCACCTCCTCCACCACCACGTTGATGCCGCTGATGGGATGGCTGCTGATTATTACTATTGCTGCTGCTGCTGCTGCTACCCGTCGAACCCAGTTCTACAAACATTCGCAACATGGTGTTGCTAATTAAATTTAAGATTATTGGTAGACTATGTTGTGTGGTATCATTATACAAAGTGGTTATTGACACGTTTGACCATGATATCGCGTTGATATTGAATGCGGCCATATGTGGCGCGATGTCCAACAGCACCGAGAAGTTACCATTATACTCCTCGGTAACATTTGACGATTGCTTCAGTTCGGCTAGGAAACGATGATACAGATATGATGATTCTTTGGACATTTGTTGGGCACTGTGTTGATGCTGATGATGTTTTTGGTGCAGTAAAACCGGTGATGGGGATGATAACTGCTGCTGCTGCTGCTGATGGTGGTGATAAAGTGAGTGTTGCGAAAACAGTCTATTGGTATTATCATGTACTGCTATTTTAGTAATATTGCTGCCATACGTTGTGTTGTCTAGAAGTATTGAACGCATCACTGGCGAAATTACCTGTATGGAATTCAAGTATAGACCTAACGCGGTAAACGCTAGCGGTAATATGATTAACAGATACAGGCGCTGAATGTCCCGAAAGAGTATTGTAATTCTAAGTTTCAGTAACGCTATAATGGTGTTAAAGCAAGACGGGTTCAACTCGATGTCGTCCAGATCCATCCAGTTGGTCTTGTTTTGACTGTTTAGCTTCACAACCGACGACGAGTTATGCGTAGGATCCTCGTAAATGCTTTTATTGCTCTTGCTGACTCCGTTGCGGGGTCTGCCGTGTGGCTTCTTCTTCTGAATCTTCACGGTAATGGGCGATGCAGTTACGGAATTCTTTTCACTCTGAACAGCATCCCCATCATTCGTCAAACCGTTAATCGGTATGATGGTGTCAAAATCCAACCCATTGTCCGGCAGCGAAGCCTTATTCTCAACATTCTGCTCATCCAACAGATTTTTAGTATCGTTCTTCAACGACTGATAGCTGTTGCTTCGCTCTTGCAGCGATAAACTTCTCGGCAAAGTCCTATTCTTCATCACCTTACGACTCAAGCTGTCCACGGTGTAGCTCACATCCTCGTTATCTTCCTCTTCTTCTGTGCCCGTCTTTTGCTCTTCCTCTCGCTGCGTCTCCAGATGTAGGAACACCTCCTCCAACGTCGTCATTGACACACCGTACGAGCATATCCCCAGCTTCAGTTGCTTGCCTCGGATCTCCTTCTCAATATCGTCAAAAAGCGAAACAAACGAATTAACAGCATCGTGTGGCAAAATATAACTGAGCTCCCGACCATGTCGTCTCGCCTTCTCTGCCTTCGGCACGTGCTCATTGACGAGCTTCGTAATTGAATCCTCGCAAGCGATCGTGTCCAGCACCAGCGTCAGATGGTACCCAATTCCAAACTTATTCTTCAGAAACAACGACGATCCGCAACACCGCAAACGTCCCCTCGAAACAACCGCCTTCCTTTCGGCCAAAATATCCGCCTCATCCATAAAATGCGTCGTCAACAGTATAACTTTCCCATGTTTTCGATTCTGCAGAATCGACCACATGTGACGCCTCGAGTACGGATCAACACCCGCCGTCGGTTCGTCCAAAATGATAATCTTCGGATCCCCTATAATCGCAATACCCACCGAAAGCTTCCGCTTCTGCCCTCCACTCAAATACTTCACTCTGCTCTCCGCCGAATCGAACAGATCTATGTCCCGCAGCGTTTTCTTCACCTCACTGTCCACCATATTGCGCGGAATGCCGCGAACCGCAGCGAAGAAATACAAATGCTCCTTGGGAGTCAACGTTTCGAACAAAATATCATGCTGGGGACAGACTCCCGTCATCCGGCGGATCATCGTCATATCATTCGGATCGCGAATATCATACCCAAAGATATAAACCGTCCCGGACGTGGGCGAAGTAAGCCCCGTCAAAATGTTGAACAGGGTGCTCTTTCCGGCACCATTGTGGCCAAGAATCGCCGTTATCTGCCCCTCGTAGATGGTAAGATTGATGCCATTCACGGCGTTCACAGCCGGCTTACGGCACGAGTGGAACGTTTTGTACAGATCCACTATCCGGATAGCTTCCTTGCCGCGCATCTCACGCGACACCGGCTCCACATCGCGCGTTTGTTCATCCAAATTGTTGAACGAATTGGCCGATTCGCCATTCAGCAGCGGCACCTTTGGCACTTTCTTCTTGCACCAGTAGTGTCGATTCAGACAGAAGCAAGGACGCTGCTTGGTGCCATGATCCGACGGGATGACACAGTCGAAGTAGAACGCAAGCGCTGCGTACAGTATGATGTCCACCACCAGCATGAGAATCGAGCCACCGATGGGTATGCCCGGTCCAGTCCAGAGGTTGTTCAGTGTGACACCCTGCCCGGATATGTCCAGCACGAGAATCTTGTCCATTGCCAGCGCGAAACCCGTCGGCGAAATCAACGAAACGGTCCAGAGCGCGGCGGAGGTGTGCGTGTCATCGATGAACACCTGCAGGAAGTACAGCAGCGACATGATGTTGACAGCAAAGTTTCCCAGAATGCCAGCAGTCTGTGTTCGCGGGAGAAAAAAAGAAAAAGATTTCAAATATGAGAAGGTACTGACATATTACATAATATGATCTATATAAATGTGCTCCCGTGGCCGAGTGGTTAGCGTTCCACATTATCAAGCCGGGGGTTCGGGTTCGATTCCCGTTCTGGCCGGGGGATTTTACGTCAAAGAAATTTCTTCCGACTTGCACTGTGGTCACGCGTATTCTAGAGCTTGCCACTCCAGAATACATTCAAGGCGTGTTTATCCGGCATAGAAATCTCAGCTCAGGCAAAAGTTCCACTGGGAACGTTAGTGCCATCCAAGAAGAAGAATCTATATAAATAAAATAGAAGGTCAAATGTGTTGGTTAGCGGAAAACCCGAAGAAAAGAGGGTCCAATTTGAGCCGTCTTTTTTTTTTGCTGTATTTGTAAAATCGGAAAAATTTCGGAAACTCTGTAGGAAGGTCGTAAAAATCGGAGAATTGAATTCCCATATGTTCTTCAATTACATCATGATAAGCGATGTTAATCCATTCGATGTGTGTGCTCATGAAATTGATCTCTTGTTGGTAAGCGGTAAAGCCGAGGAAGGGATGGCCCGATTCGAACCGTCTTTATTTTGTTGAATTCGTCACTTTCCGTAGATCAATTTTATGATGACAAAAAATTCTGAAATTTTTGAAAAGCTTTGAGAGAAAGTTTGAAAAAAATCCAATTGAATTTTGGATTTGCGGAACTAAGCTTCGTGTTCCGTTGGCGTGATGTGAAAATGGCAATAGATTCTCAGTTCGACTAACGCGCTTTGGAAATAAAAATTATGAATGAAAATTTACTTTACTGCATCGAACATAGAGGGGGTTGGAGTGTCTCACTACCGTAAAAACATATATTGCACCCTGAAACCTCCACATGCCAAATTTGGTTTTATTAGCTTGAATAATTCTCGAGTAATGCAGAAAGGGGGGGGGGGGGGTCTCAATCTGTCACGAAAACCTTCCCCGGCCCCAAAAACCCCTACATACCAATTTTCATGTCGATCGGTTCAGTAGTTTCCGAGTCCATGAGAATCAGACAGACAGAAAGACAGACAGACATCACTCCATTTTTGTATATATAGATAATGCTTCTTGAAACTGGTTCTAAATAAAAGTCGATTGTTCAACCCTTCCAGCCAATCAAACCATTTGTCATGACAATTGTCATGCGTAAATGCGAAAACAGAATAGAAACATACGGTATGAGGCATGATGTCGACGCCAACCTCTCTCAGTTTCTATTCTGTTTTCGCATTTTCGCATGACAATTGTCATGACAAATGGTTTGCTTGCTTCCAGCCGATCGGAAGAGTAGTATACACAGATGGAACGAAATATGAAATCCGCATTTTTCCAAGATTTGTAAAGGTTCTTGAACGCATTAGATTATGTGCATACCGAATATTGTGCTGATGATTTGTGGATGCTAGGATAAGGTTACAATGTATACTCTGATTTTTAATCACGTCGTATACAAACAAGCAAGACTACAACTTACACAGGTCACCTAAAGAGAGAACTCTGTACGACGCGCTCGTATACAGTTGGAGAGAGGAATACAACTGCGGCAAACTAAAGGCTGATTTAGACGATGCCAGTCAGCGCTCTAGTTGAAGTATCCAGTGAATAGAGAACAGACACTCTGTTCCAGTTAGAGGCCAATTACTTGTTCGATACTGGTACAAATAACTTGAACAGAGTGTCTGTTCTCTGTTCACTGGATACTTCAACTAGAGCGCTGACTGGCATCGTCTAAATCAGCCTTAAGAATAATTTTTAAGCATCTATTTTTCAATACCTATAATTTTTTTAGCCTTGGCTTTACAGGCATGACCCCAAACGATTATTAGATACTGCAATGAGAATCAATACAACCATGATAAAAAGTCAATAGGATATTCAGAATCATAAGTTTACTAACCCGATACAGAAAGATGCGACCTTCCTGATCTTCAAGATCAATATGATTTCCCCTCGAAAGCATTAAATCCCATATCAATCCTAAGTATTTGAAGCTGGGTACTTTTTCAATTACTACAGGCCCAAGTGATAGGCTGTCATACGAAGGAACACCATTTTTTTCTCGGCGAATGGAACACTATGTATTTGATCATTGATAGATTTAGTGAAATCAAATTTGTATCAAAATATCTCATGAGTACCTGCAAATCATCATTGATGCATGAAATAATGGAAGATAAACTATGGTTTGGGTAGAATAGTGCTGTATCTTCCGCAAATAACTGTGGTATTCCTTTTAGTGGCAAACTTGTGGTGATTTCAATATAAATTATAACAGTATGTACGAGAGTCGTGAGTTGAGACGAGTGGCAGATGTGTGCGGTTTGAAACAGTACGTTGTACAAGACACCCGAGTAACACAACTAAGTAGCACAAAGATTGATTTAGTTTTTTCTAATCATGAAAACTGCGTGGCAAACGTTTTACATGATTATAGAATTTCAGATCATAAGACTATTTGTGTTAAACCAGGTAGCAATTTTGTTCCAGACACTCAAAATGAGCATGTTTCGGTTAAATCATGGGTTCGTTATAATCAGGCGAGTCTTTGCAATTTATTAAGACAAAGTTTGTCTATTTCCTCTACTGTCGGAGGCGATATTCATGGTGAAGCGAGAACATTTGATGAAATCTTAGAAAAAAGTGTATCGCAACTAATAGATATCAAAATCGTTACAACACATCCAGTAAACAGCTGGTATTCCAACCATCTGGCTAATCTAAAGTGTCGCCGTGATAGATTGTGGCATAGGCAAGATAGAACAACGCGAAACTGGAATAATTATGTTGCTGCTAGAAATCTATATTCGAGGGCGCTGAGAGAGGCAAAAAATACAATGTTTCAAGAAGAATTGGAAATAAATAAATATGACGGAAGAAAATTATGGAAAACAATTAAAAAACTACTGAATTCCAAGACGACGAAACCGAATATAATGAACTTTGATGACATAGAAATAACAGACGAACAAGAAATTGCAAATCGATTGAATGAGTATTTTGTTGATAGCGTGATTGAAATACATGAAAGCATTCCTCCATGTCAAACAGTGTTGGTGTCGAATGTGTGTCAGTTGTCAGCGTTAGTGTCAGTGTCAGTTGAAGACGATCCGCATTTGAGGAATTTCTCATTGGTTACAAATGATGAACTCAACGAATTAATAAAGAATTTGAAACGTACATCAGGAATTGGAAATGTGTCAACCCAAGTGTTTAGAGACGCGTCGTTAGTTATGAATGGTATGTTGTTGAAAATCGTAAATGAAAGTCTTCGATGCGGTGTAGTCCCAAAACCGTGGAAAGAATCGATAGTAATACCTATCCCGAAAGTGACAAACACTACTGATGCAAAGCTACACAGACCCATAAATATGTTGAGACTGCAAGAAAAAATTTTAGAGCTGTGTGTGAAGAAGCAGTTGCTGGAATTCATCAACAGAAAAGGCATTTTGATTCCAGAACAATCAGGCTTCCGAAAGAATCATTCTACTGCGACTGCGATAAACTTAATATTACGCAAATGGAAGTCTAATATAGAGAATGGAAAATACACGGTAGCTGTGTTCTTGGATTTCAAAAGAGCTTTTGAAACTGTTGATAGACAGAAGCTTCTTCAAGTATTACAGAACATAGGAATTGTTGGTGTGGTTTTGCATTGGTTTACAAGCTATTTGAATAATAGAAGTCAAAGAACTAGATTTGGAAATACTACATCGGATCGAAGACTAAATGATTTAGGTGTTCCACAAGGTAGTGTGTTAGGTCCTTTGTTGTTTATTGTCTATATTAATGGCATGAAATATCATACAGCAAGAGGTGTATTGAAATTGTTTGCCGATGACTCTACAATTTATTGGGTGAATGATGACTTGTCTACAGCAATAGCGGAGGCAAACGAAGACTTGAAAATAATTACGGAGTATTTGAAAATGAAGAGACTTTGTCTGAATCTTTCCAAGACGTACTGGATGATAATCGGAAGTCGGAAGAAAGACGGACATCCACCTATGTTCATGGATGGTGTAATGATTGAACGAGTAAAAATTGTTAAATATCTAGGTGTGCAAGTCGACGAGAAGCTAACGCTCATTGAACATGTTGACTACGTTATAAAAAAGGTGGCTGTTAAATATGGTGTGCTTTGTCGGATAAACAGGTATCTAACATTCGAATCTAAGGTGACGTATGTACGGTCTGTTATAATGCCACATTTTGATTATTGTGCTACAGTATTGCTACATGCTTCAGATACGCAACTACAAAGACTGCAACGTTTACAAAATAAGATAATGAGAGTGGTTCTTAGATGTAGTAGGTACACACCAAGTGTTTCGATGTTGGATATGCTTCAATGGTTGTCCGTACGACAAAGGACTGTCCGAAATTGCCTGATTTTTATTCATAAAATGAAACTCGGATTACTACCTGATTATTTGATGGAAGATGTCGAATATGGAAGAGACGTGCACTCTCATAACACTAGGAGAGCAGCTGACTTTAGATTACCATATCTTACAAAAACAACGACACAACGATCACTTTTCTATCATGGACTACAAATTTACAACACATTACCTCAAGACGCTAAAGAAATGACAAATATCGCACAATTCAAAAGGACAACAATTGACTTCGTTAAAAAAATTTATTGACCACTGACATGAATGTCAGCGAATGAGAACAAAATGATAATTATATAATGACTACAGAATGTACATTTCATAATTGACTAGATGTGATGGACTTAGAGTGATGGCCATACGCGGGAGTAGACGCAACGAGAAATATAGTACCAGAAAAAATCCGACGACATCAAGTAATATAACATTGAAAAACTAATTATCTACGAGATAATCAGTCCCTCCCACTCCAAAAGAAGCGTATGGGGTGGAGGTAGGACCCAAAAAAATGAAAGGGCCTTTGGGACCATCACAGATAAAAACTCCCTTTATCATGAATGTAGAGAAAGAACAAGACGGGGCCAATATTGCTACCTTGAGGAACTTCAATATTCATAGATCGGATGCAGGGTTGCCACATTTAAATCTGTAAAATTTTCTGAAAAAATCTGTACATCTGTATTTTTAGCCAAAAAATCTGTATCGGGAAGTTAAAGGAAAAAAATGAAAATAAAAGTTTATTTTCACTTTGAACTTATTTTTCTTATTTATGGGTTGTTAAAGTCGTGTCAATACAACAAAATAAATCATAGGAAAGTTTTTTGCCTCTAAATTGTATGATGTTTTTACATGGTTTTGTTGTACTTTGCCTTCAAATTTTTCTTCAACTTCGTCTTCGACGCTCCTCCTTGAGCCGACACATGGTTCCTCGCTCTCAAAATGAAGTCCATAATTGTGTGAACCAACCGATTTCCGGACTTTGTTTTGTTGGCACTGTAAAGCAAAAATATTCGCTCAACACTTGCTGATGAATGTCAACAAATGTCTTTTTTTTTCAGATAATTTATTTGTAAGGCATAAGCTTGGGGGAGCCGCAAAAAATCTCTTGCAAGCGACCTTAGCAATTGATACAAAAATTTCCCATCACGCCTTTTGATATCCAACAGCTGGGACCAAGTTATATACGAGTCACTCAATTGTTGCCCCATGGAATTATTATTTATATTCGACTTGAGTAGCCTAAATTCGTAACCCAAGCCTTTTCTATTACCTGTTTCAACGAATTGAGGAAATTGTAGCATCAAATCATTAAGGTTTGGTAGTTTGACGAAATTTTGAGGGTTTGTCAAGGCTGCAACTATGTTTCACCAGTTCAATAAAGAAGTCACGACAAATCAATTTAAAAATCAACTTCCTAGGTGCATCCAATCCTTTCTCAGCTTCTTCTGCATCGATACCAAAGCAAATAATCTCAGGCTTCTTCAGAAAGTCTTCAAAATCTTTCACATCAAGGTCAGCATCAACGAATCGTTGCACGTAGCTCTCCAAGCATGTGCACCCGTGGCCGAGTGGTTAGCGTCTCACATTATCATGCCGGGTGTTCGGGTTCGATTCCCGTTCTGGCCGGAGGATTTTTCGTCAAAGAAATTTTCTTCGACTTGCACTGTGGTCACGCGTATTCTAGAGCTTGCCCCTCGGAATACATTCAAGGCGTGTTATTTGGCTTAAGAAATCTCAACTAAGTATTAATGAATGACGCTAGTTAATGCATATGTTGAGACGGCAAAAGTTCCACAGGGAACGTTAACGCCATTCAAGAAGAAGCTCTCCAAGCATAAGTTACCCAACATGATTAATAATAACAGTCTTCTCTCATTATAAAGCTTGCAAAATTGAGAACTTTCTGATTGATAGGAGTGATTGACATTATTGATGAGCGGAAGAACGAAGTTAGGAACAGTATAATCGGTTCAGTCATAGGGTCGTTTAAACGAGTCAATATACGATTGGCAAATTGATTATGGTCATACATAACTTGGAACGAAAAAAAAATTCTATAAGCTCTTCAGATCGCTCAAGATTTCGCTTAATAACTGCCTCCAACAAAAGCCATTCCGTTGCGTTGCGTTCAACTTTTTTATAAATCAAGGTATCTATGTGTGCACTGTAACAAATTTAATATTTAAAATTGAATTTCAAAAAAATCTGTAAATTCTGTATTTTAGCTGAAAATCTGTAATTCTGTATATACAGATTCTGTATCTGAAACTTGGCAAAAAATCTGTAAAATACAGAATATTCTGTAACCCTGATCGGATGGTGCTTTTTCATCCTCGAACACAAAACATTCTTTTAACGAATGATTAAATTGAATAGAACAAACTTGCGCTCGAGTTAAACTTGTATCGATTTTGGATACACATTCTTCCAGAGACTAAACCATCGGAATCTCCTCTTCGTATTCCAATTGAAAAAGGATGGGAAATTTCAAGGATGAGATAGTACGACTACCGTCATCCAATAAAATCCTTCATTACAGACATAACAGAACCACCATTCCACGCGGCGAGTGACGTGATATAGCAAAGTTTCTCGCTTCATTATGGAAGCTACATTACTATTCAACTTATGTTTCATACCCGAATCGATAACATATGAGGACACGACTTTGAATCTCACTTAATGACAAACTATAGTCACGCCATAATAGAGGCGAATGAACTGCAAAGTTTAATGCCTCTTCAAAACAGAGAATCGAATCGAATCACGCCATTCGCCTACGGGAATGTAGTGACTTGAGCCATCTCACCTCACTCGCCGCGCGGAATACAGGAGATTAATACAATTATCAATAATCCTTACCCTTGAGTTATCGAAGAACGGTGTAATCATGAATCCAATCAGAATAACCGAGAAGCTGTACAGCAAAATCAGAATGAACACCGGCAGATAGTTGGTGTGCTGGAAAACGCCTAACGAGAACAGCAAAATCACCGACACGAACGTCAGGAACGTTACAAACACGGCATAGATAATAAACCAACCGCACCTACGAAATTGAAAGCGAGAGATTAATATAGGTCAGAACAACAATTATACACAACGAAACGGACGGACTTACCAAAACACGGAATCACGCAAGCCCATTATTTTCAGACCTTCCTTGATGTGGTTCTCCTTCTCGCCGACTATCAGTATCAGCAGATATGTGATAAACTGGGACAGTGCCATCACCATGTAGATAGGTATCACTAATCTAAACGCAACCATCCAATTACCCGTATAGGCTTCTTTAGGAAACATCTCTAACGTTATATGAGGTATCTGTATGTCATCGTTTTGGGTTACAATCTGTGTGATGGAGGATGGAATGAAGGGATAATTTCAATAGCTTCGCAAAACCCATTGCATTCAAACGCACCTTGATCTTGGTGTAATCCAACAGTGTCTGCAGTGCAATAAACCCCGAGTAGTAGTACTGATTGACCGGACAGGAATCGCCGGTTTCGATTGGTATAACGGCTGACCAGTAACTGTCTGATTGTCTGCAAGTGACCAACGACGAGTACAGCTCTGTGGTCGAGGGGGTGACGAAAAACGACGGATTGGTGCGTATTTCGTACCGCAGCTGACCGTACATCGGGTCTTCGCAGTGAAAAATCAACGCCAGCGGCATCCGGTCCGGATCGCGCCAATATGCCGCCAGTAACTCTTCCTGCGTCTCGTACACGATCCATTTGATCGGATGGATACCCGCACTATGGTGCCGATTGGTCATCCATAGTTCGTTGACTTCGCTCAGAAATTGCTGTAGCGTGGGAAAGGTCAGAAAAGGAAAAGAAGCGAGGTGAATAAATGAGATGAGATAGTGCTCCTGGCGGGGGATTTACCAAAGTGGTAGATGAATTTGGCTGCGGCAAAACCGCGATGGTGTGGGCTTTGTGGTGCTGAAAATGTTCGAATAGCGACGCCGCTCCGCGTGGTTCCGTAATGGCAGGAAAGTTGGGATTGGGAATCAATATTTTCAGCACTATCAACGTGCCAAGTGTGTACAGTGGCAGAAAAACTTCGGCAATCGTTTTTCTCGAGTCGCGTATTTTAAGCTTAAAGTTGCGAACCAAAGTGGCACCCAACTGTTGGCAAAAAGAGCTATTGTTCAGCAGTTCCTTCCCCATAATGCTGGTGTATTTTCCGGCGGCAATTTATTCCTATAGCTAGACGTAAAAAAGAGCGTACATATGGGCTTAACCCACAAGCTTATGATTATGTTTGGGCTACGTATTCAAATCGCCGGTTGTTGCGTATGTATCTGAAAAAATGTGTACACATTAGAATTGAATCAAAACAAAAGGGAAAAATGCCGCATCACAAATACCACCACAATCGGCAACCACCGGTCTCGGAATCAAAACAAACCCACGTGCGCTTGTTTACAATTTTTACGCGTTCTGCCATAATTTCCACTTACACATGCATCCGTGGTTGCTATAATATTTTCCTCACGCACACAGTTCTGTGCTATAATTTTCACACCCTAACACAGTCGAAGGGATGGAAAAAATTATCGATTTTTCGCTAAATGTCAAATCATTCCGGATATTCCATCGAAAATACAAAATATTTCGATTGGCTCTGGGGAAAACCCCAAAGATGCTCATCCTCACTCTCCTGGCAGTGGTTTCCAGCACAACTCAATCCCGGAGGTTGCCTATTGCGATGGTTTTCAAACAACGTCATAGCACATCACTCGAACCCTACCCTCTTTGTGTGACCAGCAGAGGTTTAGGTGAATTTTCGCCAATTTGTCCCGAAATCACAGCACTCGATCTCGTTTCACTAGCTCAGCAGTGTCCACTGGCCATGATTCGCGTTCGTGCACTAGCTTTCGATGGAAAATCCGACGTTCGATCAGCGAAAAAAAGGTCAACCCGTCACGGACACCTTTCGCAGGACAACATTTTCGCTAGCAAAACTGTTTGACACACTTCGCCGCTCCACCCCTCGCAACTGAGAGCAGCATACTGTGGCCGACGAGCAGCGGCGTTTCCATTCAGAAAAGAAAGGACCGACATACGCATGCCATAAAGCACAGCCAGCTTTCCACACGCGCCCCCTCCCAGATCAGTCCCTGTGGAAATTGCGGCGTAGCGTCCGTTGTCAAGACGATTCCTTCGAGCGCGGACGCTGTCAAAGTGCGTTGGCAGCGATGCTTTGCCATACGCCAACATTACTGTGGCAGTACTAATTTTCCCAAACCCCGGATTAGAGGGTTGAAGGTTCGAGTGTTGGATAAATGTTTCCGTCTTGTATTCGAAAACAAGCTTTTTGAATGCGCTTATGAGTGTAAGGATTTTCTCTATATATTATGTGTAAACAACGCGGTAGTGGAGTGCTTTTTATGTATTTATTCCTCGTTAAAACCGATTAAGTGATAATGTCTTGGATATCGCTGTGTGAAGGTTCAGAGAGAGAGGGAAAAAAGAATGAATCAAAACGAGGAAATTACAGTCTAGGACTTTTTCTAGGAGGTTTCGGGGTAACCACGTACCACTTGACAGGATAATTTGCAATGACTTTTTTTATAAATGGATATGACCCAACTTAGATTCGAACTATACCAGACTAGATGGCTTCAGCTTATCAGCGCTGTTCTTTGTCGATTGTATCTTAGTCGCTTCCGGTTGATATATTTTCGTAACTTTTCCCCTTCAACTCAATCAGTGCGGTGTGGATACGGAAGTGGAGCCGTGATTCCAATGAGTACCCACTATAATTTTTCCTGAAATTAATGAAAAATATTTGATATGAATATATGACTTTTTTTTAAATTGAACTGATTAGATTTGTAATGACTGCGGTTGAGAGAACAAGTCAGGGTATCGATTATTAGAGACTGTTAAATATTTCCGACACTTTCGCTTCAAGCCTCTCATAAGAGTCATACCCGGTATCTTTTCCTATTTTATTTTAAATTTCTTGTCATGTCCTTCTGTTTTGACGTAGGATTACGTCTTACACTAAGGGTGCCAAATCAGAAAACAGGTTACGTTTTTATGACATAAAGTTAACGTTAATAACTATTTTTGCTGCGAACGGATTTGAACGATATGCATACCAATCTAATCGGAAATTTTTTAAGATTTGTTCGATATGCTACACATTACAGTCCCATATTCTGTATATGGTTTATATTGATGAAAATTGGGAGCATTCCCATTCCCCCATACATTTGTTCTGTCCATTTGTGTGCTTTCTCGAACAGAGCTGTCAATAACGGACAACTTATTCAGCCGCTGGAATATAAACAACGAAGGGGGATAGCGAAAAGGGAATAATTGCAAAGTAAACTCCACCCTTACATAGTGAGTAAGCTGTCGCTAGCGTATAAGTATTGCATCTCCTTTGAGAAAAATTCTCAGAATCTTTCTGTGCCTGAAACAACAAAGGTCGCTTATTCTGCTCGTTTTGTGTTTTATGTTTCCCCTCGAGCTGTCAACGCTAGCGAATATTTCACTTGGAGTGCATCTGGCATTGCAATTAACACAACCATCCAAGCCATGGCAAAGACGGCTTTGTGTGTCTTGCTTGTTTTCCTTGCGCGAAACTTAGAACTTTTTCATTTCCTGTACATGTGAATAGCACACCTTCCATACTTTTACCCATTACTGCCCAGGTGTACAAGAACTTGATCCCAATAGCATGAAACTTTCTAGTCCATTTAGGTTTGTCCCGAAACGGGGGGTGAGGGTGGGGCGGGTGGCTACGCAATATATTGGTTTGGAGTTCTTTGGAAGTTGAGATATTTGACGTATGAAATTTCATACGCTGAGCCGATACAGTATCAAAAATGAAAATCATTTGAATATCGAACAAAACGGTTTTATTTCATAAAATTCAACTTCAACAACCATTTTTATGGTTTATTAGCACTTTCGTGTACTGCCGTTCTACGCATAATTGTCTCACGGTTCATAGGGATTGCATAGAACATAGTACAGTTATGCATAGAACGGTAGTGTATCGGATTTAGTATCACTGAGTATGATACCGGAAAAGCACTGCGAAGGGTGCAAATCCACATCACACTTCAAGCAAATATACGTCGTACATCGGTTAGAATACGCACACCTTCGTTGGGTATCAGTTGGATTCGTATTGATGAAATGGTTTATTCCGTCAAATCTAACTTCCGATGACTTCGAGTGTTTAGGGTTGATCTGCATGAACTCGATCCTTGCTGGATTTATGTCACTCATCCGAATTTAAGGTCATTTTTTCCCAGTGTCTGGCTTTCCGCTACTAGCTGCTGCCCGAGGGGCATTCTTGTGCTTGGCCTTGTTCAATGTTGCTCTCGATATTCACTTGTTTGCCAAAACCGAAAAGGCCGTCCTCCGAGTTACTATCTCCAGCATCCACATAGCTGTCTCCACCCCTTGGAGGCACGATGACAAAGTCAATATCATTTGTTGACACAAGATTTTCGAAAGCGTCTTCGTCCAAATCAATCAGATAATTGTACAGCTCCTCCGGATTATCGGATGCTAATATATCCTATTAAGAAAAAAATATACCGTAGTTGCACAGCGTATGAAATTTCATACGCTCAAAAGTAAACATAGATTTTTTTGCGGTTTCATAATTTTCTTCGGATTTTTTGCTAGATATCATTTTTTACACTCGTCTAGTAGTGTTGTGTCACAAATTTGAGCAATTTAGAATTCTTTAAGAGGAAAAATTTTGATAAATTTATGTTTACTTTTGCGACTCCATTAAACTCGAATTTTGCAAGCTTCAATACACAACAAAACAACAAAAATGACAGATAAAATGACACTGACACAAAAAACACTCTTAAATTGTCATGTGGTATCATTTAAAATGCGCTTAACACTTCAGTTTCATCAAAAACAGTTTTTTGAAAAAGGGCATTTTTGCGTATTGCGTAACTCAGTGCAATGCATGCATTGATATAAAGAAAAATGATCAATTAGTGTATTGTTTCTCGCAAAGGCATGAAAGAATCGTGGCTTCTCGAAATGATTCTACAAAACCACGCAACCCTTTAAAGCTTCTCAGGGTCTCGGAACTTTTTATTAAATAATTTATTTATGAAATTTCGACGTATTCGCAAATAATATCCGAAATGATAAACCAACAAATTTCAAAAAAAAAAGTTTGCGTAGTCCTACGTCCTAAGTCTCGGATACAACCCCTCAAATTGCAATCAAATGCAGCCATTCCATGCCAAACCGATATAGTGGTTCTCAGATTTTCATGAAGAGTGTAATTTTTTTTATCCCACTTTTCCGAAAAATTGCCTCTTTTTCAACTCATAACTTTTGAACCACTGAATGGATTCAGATGATCGACATATCAATTAAGCTAGCCTTTTATTGAAAATGTTGAACCTACAAAATGTTTTTTTTTTCTCGTAATTATTGATTGTTGATTGATTGATTATTGATTGATTGTTTTATGGCTTTAGACTAGAGGGCGCTATATTTTTTTATATTTTTTTTCTGGAAAGCTGACGTAACACGTAACAATCTCGATATCATCGATGCTATTTTTTCGTTTTTGAGATATGATTTTTCAAAGTTCACCGGTGATCCAAAAAATCATTTTTCCCCTTTTATCCATATTTTATTTATTTTTTTTTGCAAAAATTCATAACATTTAAACTATTGAACCGATTTAGATGGTCGACATATCGAATTGAAGAATTAAAAAAAGTTTTTTTTGTGAAAAAGTGGTAAAATTTTATTTTTCGGACTACTTTTAGAATCCGAGAAAAATTTTAATTTTTCTGTTTCGATGCTCAAAAAATGGCGAAATACGTTTTTGGAGTCAGTTTTGTGGATTTCCCATGATGATAGTTCTTTCTGTGATGTGAATTTCATTTCGCTCGCCATAGCTGCATATTTTGATGCGAATTTCAACATTTTCTTCTTGAAAACAATCATTCACTTCGAGGTTATCTTTTCGGGTGTAAAACTCCTATCCTTGTATTTGTTGGGAGTAAGCCTTGACTTGTCAACCTTTATCAACCATCACGTAGCAGCTGTACTTGTTCAACACCTTTGGGATTTCAGATGAAGTGAGCCTCGACCCTTTCTTCCGTCTTTCTACATGCTGCTCTTGGTTTTTTTCTCTGCTTCGCGCTTATGATTCAATGTGAGTCGACCCTTGAGCCTACCAAGGTTGAGATGGGTGCATCACAGATTCACAGTACTCTTACCAGGTATTTATTCCCAATAATAATAATAATGGAATAATTTTGAATTCGTCTTTCGAATCTCGTGTTCGTGATCCTAATTGTCTTGAAACAAATTAAGAACGTTAACTGGAAAAGCCTCAAGCGAAAATCATGCCTATACCCATCCGAACGCTGCTAGTCATAGCATATATTGGAGGAATACAACACATTACCCTCATGATTCTATGAAACTATTCCTCCGAAACATAAAGGGTGTGTAGATTATCATTGCGCCACTTTCAAACTTGCGCAAGTTTTTTCACACTTGACCGAAATTAACCAAATTTTTGTCTTCTCTTTAGAGTATTTGTTTACTTCCGCTTAGTTTTGCAGTTGTCAGTAAGATTCCGGTCGAGATGAAAACAAATCAGCAAACCTTTCGCAAAAGAATTCTGTTCAGCCGCAAGCAAAATTTTGGGTTGTTGTATTGCGCCTTATGAAAACTGATGAATATACAACAATCGACCGTCTCAAAAGTACTCAATGGTTCCAGGAATGGATGACGAAGGACCATAAGCCAGGAACTGATCGAAAACCAGGAATAACGCCCTAAAAACTAGAGAGCGGTGATTGATCATTTTAAGCGGAACTCGAACATTTTGACGCCGGAAATTTGAAAAAGCCACAGGAGGGTTGTGTCTGAGACACGACCGCATAATTGACGTGAGATTCCGTTAGACAATCAGTTGATTTTGGATATGTTGGAATAATTACATCGTTAAACTCTTCAATAATGATTCGGTAGCCCAGAAAAGTGCCGTTTTGTTTGGTTGTTGGATATTGTTTATTCACTCCACCAGTGTTTACCAAGTGAAGATGACAGAAGGATCGTAAACAGTCGTTGGATAGTGCGTATCAGATAAAAGATACCGAAGTGGAATGAGATATGATGAAAACCGCCCTCTGTGATCCTAGACGAGATGCCTCCTGTGTTGTGTATGGATGAAATAAATAAAAAAAACTCATCAATGTAATATAAGATAATTACCAATACCGAACACAATTATCAATTTTTCTCATCAGTGAAAACATGTTACTTCTCGAGCGGGAACAAACCTTGGTTTTATTTATGGAATTTGAAATAAATCGTCTCATATTTCAAGTCATTTTTAACACAATTGTTACCACATACAATTTTACATTTACACTTGTGCTAAATTTTTTACAATACACGGTCGGTCATTGATATAAAATATCACGAAGCAACCAACATTGAAGTTCCAAATTTAAATTTTATTTGCTATAATTAATCGTATCACTCACCTTACTTGCAATTTAAAATTGCCCCCGACCTGGCTGAGTACGAGAGTAAAAAGTGCCCCAAACCAAATCACCAGCTGTATGGAACATATTGTATACGATACTAAATATAAAATTTTGACAGTAGTATCATATATTTGAGTTCTTATATGGTAATACATAGGGTCTATGGTAAAAAAGTACTTTTTCGTTTATTTTACGCCATCCTCAAAAGCTTCGGGATTAATTTTTTTTTTTTAAATACTGAATGTGCATCTTACTACGATGTTCCAAGGCCAAGTTCTAGAAGGAAGGTACAGTGTCTAAAATATGTCAGAGTTCAAGAAGAATTGGTCTGCAGCGTCCAGAAAGTGCACAAAGACTACTGTGCACTGTGAGTTTGTTGAGTGGAGTTAGATATAAGGTTTGATCATTTTTTAAAAATCAACAATAAGCTTGATTTCTTCATTTCTTTGCTGTTTAAACTTAATATTCATTAATAAAATTCACTATTGTAAACGTTTTCTGTACGTTTTCAGTTTAATGTTGATGTTTGTATTAGGTGTAGCGGTAAGTTTCTTCATTTTTACAACAGAACGTAACTTATTATTCCAGTGAATCAACTTTCCAGACATTCGTTGGAAAACTACTGTCATTGCGGCGTCTTTTTCTGTATATGTCAAAAAGTTGAAGCGTAAACAACATAGTTTTTGCCATTTCGAATATGTCGAATTTCGTACTAACGAGAGTGTTTTTGCGGGGAGTGTTACTTCATTACTTCAATATGAAGAAAAAAAGCTGCGGAGTCATCGCATTTTGGTGGAAGTTAATGGTGACCATGCTCCAAGCGAGCGAACGTGTCAGACGTGGTTTGCATGGTTTAAAAGTGGTAATCTTGACTTGGAAGACGAAGAACGTTCCGGACCGCCAAAAAAGTTTGAAGATGAAGAATTGGAGGCTTTACTCGAACAAGATCCGTCACAGACGCAATAAGAACTTGCAGATACAGCAAACCATATCTGATCGTTTAAAAGCAATGGAAATGATCCGAAAGATAGGACATTGGGTGCCGTATGAATTGAAGCCACGATACGTCGAACGTCGTTTCTTCACGTGCGAACAACTGCTCCAACAGCATAAAAGAAAGGGTTTTTTCCATCGAATCGTTACTGGCGATGAAAAGTGAGTCCATTACGACAATCCTAAACGTCGGGCAACGTATGAATACCCCGGCCATGCTTCAACATCGACTACCGCGCGGAATATTCACTGCCAGAAAGTTATGCTGTCTATTTGGTGGGACCAGCTAGGTGTGGTATATTATGAACTGCTAAAACCGAATGAAACCATTACGGGGGACTTCTACCGACAATTGATGCGTTTGAGCCCTGCACTGAAGGAAAAACGGTCACAATCCGAGCAAAGACACGATAAAGTTATTTTGCAGCACGACAATGCTCGGCCGCATGTCGCGAAACCGGTCGAAACATACTTGGAAACGCTATCCCACCTATCCCACCCGCCGTTCTCCAGACATTGTTCCATCCGATTACTACCTTTTTCTATCGATGCAACATGGCCTGGTTGACTAATGATGAAGTCAAAAATTGGATCGATTCGTGGTTAGCCGACAAACCGATTAAATTAAAAATTAAATTAAACCAAGCCGATTATTTCCGCAAAGGGATCCGTGAATTGCCAGAAAGATGGGCAAAAGTTTTGACTAGCGATGGGCAATACTTTGAATATTTAATTTGTAAACATCTTTGCAGAATAAAGCATTAATTTTTGAGAAAAAAACCAAGAAACATACCTCTTACTTGGTACTTACTTGAGTACTCGGTACTTAAATTTGAGAATACTTTTCGATACACGTCTTATGATATAAACTAATTTTTAGACCGTTTTTAGTCTTGTTCAAGATTTTTTTATAACTTGCAAATAACATGTTTCTTCGTTGCATGGAATACATGATTGATACATAAAATATAAAAAAAATAAGAGAGCTCAAATCGAACTATTCCTTTCTCAAGTTTTGCGCTCATCAACACATTTGGCGATTCATTTCTATTTATATAACGGATATTTCAATAGGAACGCTACAAAAGTAGACCGACAGTGGCAAACGACGCCATATTTTTCCCGCTCTCTTGACATTTCTCTTCAGTAAGCTTTGCCTTTTCATAATGGAAAGATATACGATTCAACAACGAGTCAAGATTATTAAAATTACTACCGAAATTCGGAGTCAATGGCCTCAACTTTAAGAGCGCTACGAGCAATTTATGGTCGTCATAATCGTGCTTGCCAGATCAACAATTGAGCGTCTAGTGGAAAAATTTCAATAAAAAAAGTTCCCTTGCCAGTGAGATAAAGATGTGCCCGTAGGGTCGAAAAAATTGCTGCCGCTAGCGCATCAATTGAGGAATACCCAAATCACGTCGTTCTCAAGCGTTAGGCAACTCTGTGACGTCTTTGTGGCGAATTCTGCGAAAAGATCTTGACCTACATCCTTACAAGATCAAATTAACGCAAGAACTGAAGCCGCTTGACCACCAGAAGCGTCGTATGTTCGTGAATTGGGCTGAGCAACAATTTGAAAATGATCCGGATTTTGATCGAAAACTCATCTTCAGCGATGAGGGTCATTTCTGGCTGAATGGTTTCGTCAATAAGTAAAATATGCGTTATTCGTCAGGCAGCAATCCACACGTACTTCATGAGTCACCATTGCATTCCGAAAAAAATATGGTTTGGTGCGGTTTGTGGTCCGGCGGCGTCATTGGGCCGTACTTCTTCCGTGATAATGAAGACCGACACGTTACTGTGAAGGGGAATCGCTACCGCTCAATGATAACCGTATTTTTTTGGCCCGAATGGACAATATGTTGTTTCAACAGGACGGCGCTACAAGCCACACAGCGAATTTAACAATCGATTTATTGAAAACCACGTTTGGTGAGCGTGTTATTTCACGAAATGGCCCAGTCAATTGGCCGCCTCGGTTGTTCGATTTTTTTTTTCCAAAATATATATTTTTATCAAGGCTCATATGGCGTTAGCCTGACGGGGCCGGAGTTCAATATTTTGACAGTTTTTCTTATTATCTATGTTAGTAATATGTAACCGATTACTCGCGGTCGGCTCGAGGTTAGTATTTCAAGTGTTCTCGTAATTGGGATGTTGCTGTCTCCAATGCTCTGTACGTGCGCCCGACACGGGATACTTCCTATTGGGATGCAGCTGACCATTAATCAGCGATAGAGATGCGCGTTTAGGTTGTAGTGATTGGACATGAGCCGAGATATCACGCGAATGAAATCACGACCTACATTCAATCCCTTAAACCAAGCACTCGTCGAAACCTTAGGGATAATCGTGTGTAACCAACGACCGAACTCATCTTCACTCCACATGCGCTGCCAACTAACGAGTGTGTCCTGACGAGGAATGTGAAAAAATTCATTATAGGCATTTGCCTTTCAAAAAGTGTGCCTTCTGAAGCGCCCACCTTAGTTAGCGAGTCCGGTTTCTCATTCCCCGGAATCGAACAATGAGAGGGAACCCATGCTAAGGTAATCTTGAATAATTTTTCGACCAAAACACTCAATAGATGTCTTATTCTTGTTAGGAAATAAGATGAGCGTTTATCAACTTTCATTGAGCGGATTGCCTCTATTGAGCTGAGACTGTCTGAAAAAATAAAATAATGGTCGATGGGCAGTGTTTCAATGATCCCTAGAGCATAGTATATCGCACCCATTTCTACGACATACACGGAACAAGGATCTTTGAGTTTGAAAGAGGCACTGGAATTTTCATTAAAGATGCCGAAGCCAGTGGACCCGTTTATGTATGAACCGTCAGTAAAGAACATTTTATCAGATCCAACTTTCCCATATTTTTCCGAAAATATCGACGGAATAACATTGGAGCGTAGGTGATCTGGTATTCCATGGATTTTTTGTCGCATGGACAGATCAAAAATGACAGAGGAATTGCAAAAGTATGGGAAGCAAACTTGGTTGGAGATGCCCGGTGAAGGGTGCACTTCATGGGTAAGGTACTCATGGTATAAAGACATAAAACTTGACTGAGGAGTCAGTTGGAGTAGATTTTCGAAGTTATCAATCACCAATGGATTCATGATCTTGCAACGGATGAGAAATCTGTAGGATAATTCTGTGAACCGAAGAGTAAGCGGGGGTACTCCTGCCAAAACTTCGAGATTCATCGTATGTGTCGAATGCAAACACCCCATGGCTATACGCAAGCAACGATATTGTATCCTCTCCAGCTTGAGAATATGAATCCTGGCAGCTGATCGGAAGCAAAAACTGCCATATTCTAACATTGATAATATCGTTGTTCTGTACAACTGGATACTTACAACTGGTTGTTCGATTTGATGCCGTTCGACTATTTTCTGTGAGACTACGTCAAGTCTATGGTCTATGCCAACAAGCCAGCGACGATTGATGAACTTCGTACGAATATCGAACGTGAAATTGCAGCAGTATCGGCCGATTTATACTTGAAAACCGTCGACAATTGGGTTCAGCGTCTGGACTTTTGCAACCGTGCCCGTGGTGGCCATGCAAAAGAAATCGTGTTCCGTACATAATGGCATCAAATGTACTTTCACATAAATAAAGAATTTCATTGATATCCAAAACTGTTTTTGTTTTACTAAAAAAAAACTTTTGTCGCGCTCTTATTGGCAATCCCGATGCTATAAATTCCCCCGTTCAAACGTTCATATACACGTCTCGATTCGCCGGGGAAATCGACTTGACCATCTTATTCAGCCGCTGCCGCTGCGTCATCGCCTGCAGCTCCGAGACCAGTGGACGGGACTTTCGCTTCCTGACATGTATGTCCATGTTCGCCAGATACTTTTTCATTGTTTGCACCGACCTCCCGGCCAAGCGCACGCAGCGATGTAGCCACTTTTCCCCCGATCTTCCTCTTCAGCATCCTTTGGAGCTTCTTGTCGCTCAGGGTCGTCAGTCGTCCGTAACCGGGCTTTCTTCGATGCTCTGATTGTTGTCCAAAAGTGCCTAGATGTTGTAGATGCCGGAACGGGCGTATGCGGTGTCCACAATCCGCCGCACGATGTCCGTTTTCGACGCAGTGGGGTACCGTTCTTCGAATGCGTACACTTCTGAACGGAGTAGCTTCACTGTTTTTGCTATCACGGTTAGAGTTCGACTGACGACGTTACTAAGCACCAGAAGATATCAGGATTACTGAATCGCAACTCGAAATAGCCAAAAGAAAAGGTCACGTTTCTTTGACAACTATGCAAAAATTGTAGGAGGCTTTGAGCGTCCAATTTTTCTGGAAAAATCTTATTTCCTTTTTACTAGAATTGTGCAGCAACTGCACTTCATAATTGGAAGAAACTATTCATCCATGTTATACTTTCATTCTACATACACAATAGACAGACAGTGATGAAAAGAAAATCTTCAATGCTTTAATCTATTCTTCCGCAGTAGGTGCTACATTTCAGAATAGCTTGAAAAAGTCCTTATGAAAAAAACAGCCAGTGCTCGTAAATAAACAAAAAATGAATGAATGAACACAGCATTTTGCACGCTTCTTTGACTGCGCCGTCTATCTGGACGTAAGAAGTCCGTTATGGATTTCATATGCACCGCTTTTACATAGTGCAAGTTGGCATCCAAGACAACCTAGTCAGTTGTCCCTCGGATGCTAACTTGCACTGTGTAATTGCAGTTTCAGGCGGGTACGTAACGTAAATTACCAAATACTTTACTTGCTCTGTTATTTTTTGCAGCACCGTATCTGGTCAAGAATATAATCTCCAAAGTATTAACGGCAGCAGAAGTGAAAATCGCATGTGTGCACCTTTCCATTTCCTCGTTGTAATTCAATCCACGATAGACAGTGATAATCGCAAGCATGCTTCCAAAACGGTAAAGTCGCCATCGCAATTCTTCCTCAAAAATACAAACAACATACAAATAACTGTTTATGGCCATAGATAAGAAGAAAAAGAATTGCCTACGGAATCGCTCAAATCAAGATCAACATCATATTGAAAATCGCTACCCCTTCCAGTATTGAGAGATTTTATAACCGCAGCCATGTTTGGAAACAGCATTAGCTTATAAACCTTTAAATAAAAATATACATACTTTGCATCTTCGAGTGCAAGGATGGCTTGCTCCTTTTTTCCCTGGTCAACATAGATGAGTGCAATCTCCACAATCGCGTACGGTACCACATAAAAGTCCTCTTTGATATTCTTGTACATAGCCACAACAGCCTCCAAACACCTAAAATAGAGGGACAATAATCGGTTAAAATATGCAACTTCTAATCCGATGGCAAACATACGTCAGCGCCTGAAGTGGACTGTTCATTTGCCTTAAACAAGCACCCTTCAGCAGAAGTAACAATGCCTTATTATCTACATCGAACGCCACCAGCGGACCTCCACTCTTATTCTGCTGACGCGCTTCAAGCTCGCTCAGATTATCCTCCACTATTCGATAGACCCCGTCAGCTAGGCGAAACTGTTTTCCTAGAATTTTAAACAAATTCCATACGTACATCAGCTCCAGCGCCGGAACGTACAGGAATGATTGTTGGGCGAAAAATCTTTCAGTCTTTTTGCAGGCGAACTTCTCCATCGGTAGAGATTTCCCGGCGATTCGTTGTTTATATTTCGGGACTTCCTTCATCAAGCCATCCAACGTTCGCAACTCGAGTGCGGTCAGGTCCGAGCGCTTCATCATACACATAATGGACGCCTTCTGATAGGTATAAATCGTACGGGACCATTTGCTGTTGTCGACCAAGTAAGTTGCGAAGAGCAAAGATTCTCGCCAGTCTAACCGTAGGCTGCGGAAATAGATTACGATAAAAGAATGTGTCGATTTTGATTTTTAGTTCATTTCTTGCCAGTTCACCCAGAGTAATTCCCAGAAGCACAAATGATGGAACTGTGGCCATACATTTTGCGACTTCCAGGATTTCTTGTACCACGTCAGTGCCTCATCGAGATTCCCGTTCATGAACTCCAGGCGGCCTTTGAAGAACAGGAACCATACCCCGTCGGGGTAAAGTTTCAGCTGTTTCGAGAGTATCTCATCGCAAAACTTAAGATCGCCCTCCTTGTGGCTTAGAACGTAGCATACAATTAAATTGTATCCCAGCAGTGTCATTACGCAAAGCACCTGCCGGATTCCCGAACTTTGGGAGCCCGCTATTAGGTCCTGCATGCCGGATTGCTGAAAGGAGAGAGCACTTCGTATATTAGCTTTCATTAGCTTCCGAACCCCGAACATACCTTATTCCCTGAGAATCCTATGAATTCCAGCAATTTTATTACCCTTCCAGGAAGCAGTGAGATCATCAAGTTGAACGTCCCCATTCCCATCCGTACGCCACTCTCAAAATGCACCCTCGAGCTTTCCGATTCCCACTGGCGCTGGGTAAGTATGGTGTTGCATTCTCTACAATGATGACCCTTTTATAAAACGCTCTTAAATCCATCATACTTATTTTACGAAGTACCCACTTATACATAGCAAAGCAGTTCCGAATCTTCATCCCACCCTTAATAAGACTCGTCAGCGTTTCATCCTCGATGAACGTAAGCATCGCTTTCAGCAGCATAGCTTCCGCCGTACACAGCTCGGCATGTGCCTCCACGTCGGTATACTGGTCATAGTTCATCTTCTTGAAGGTCTTCCCGATGGTTTCCGTCAGAGTGTTCTTCCTCCGATAGCGATTGCAAACCGCTAAGCACTGCTTCAACGCATCCGAGGCGGCCGCTATGTGCTGTTGCTCGAAAGTTAACATCGCTTCCAAGTAAGCGAACACGCTGTGTCCAACCGAGTGATACATACTGGACGTTGCCCTGCAAAATCACAAACACACAACACGCAAACGAAGCCTCATCAGTCTCCATTACAAAATAAACATCCTGCTCTAATAATCGAACCATGGTTTCATTAGTGCTCCCGCTTCGTTAAACTTATTGTTGAAGAACAGATTGACCGCTATTTTTGCCTCCGATAGTGCCGCTTCCAAATCCATCGATGGTCTGCGGAAAAGAAGGGAGAAAAACAAAAGGAAAACGGAAATCAATTAACAGTCGGAATCGGCACGTCAGGCTGGCACGATAAAGCGAAAAACGGGAACCGTCAAACAAGCACCAATTTCTATCCCAGATGTATGCTAAAAGGGACGATTTGGTGTTTGCAAACCTTTCATTTTTTTCACTTTTTCCGCACATTTGTACGGATGGCACGCCACAGTGGCGGTGGCGTAGCGAGATGCATGAATTGGCACCTGAGATACGTACGGTGAAATATCGATACATTTGACAGTCACCTTTCTGCAGGATAGCGGGCTAAATCGAATTTCCGCCACTGCGGCTGGGATGGTTTTCATAGTTTCTTCCGTTGCTCGTCATACATAACCACTAATCAAAATCAGAACGGTTGTGTATATAACAATGAGCTAGAATCGACGACAACCGGACAGTGCTGGTATTGTAGTGCATTACCGGTTCATGATACTTCCACCCAGGACACTCCATTTTAGATAGTGAGCTAATCGAGGATGGAAACGACTTCCTTTTAATGTAGTTCTTACATGCCAGGTGCTACACTAGGCTGTTAGGACGAACGTGAACGAATGTACCCAACGCATCTAGTGTAAAAGCGAAGCAAAATGGGAAATCAATAGCTGATAAGAACCTCATGCATCACGGAAATGAGGGAAATGTAACACTTGAGACTTCATACCACACAGTGTTGTTGTCGCTGCAGAAAAACGAATAAAGTCAACAGGGTAGGAAAATCAATATCGATTTGGAAACATGTAAGGAATTTTTCATGAGGAAATGTTAAAATACCTAAGAAGCAGTAAACCTGTGGCTAATCCTCAGGAACAGATACAGCGAATGGAACCAAACTGTCGTTCTTCACCTTGCTTGGAATGAAAGCAATTAGAAGCTTTTTTTATCCCATCTGTTTATTTTATTAGGCTCATTTAGCAATTCAGCTGTAACAGAGCCGAATTTATTCATGTACACTTTATCTCCCGATAATTAGTTGTATATTACACAGTAGTCATTTAGGCGTAAGAGTATTCCTATCTTATCGATACACATTTTTATCTCAATTAGAAGGTTAACCATTGAATATGGAATCGATCTGAATTCTTCTAGTGGAATCAAAACAGGATGAATAAATTGATCAAAACACTGAAGGTACTTGATAATGAAGAAACAATCCCCCACATCTCATCGCCCCAATAAGATCAAAACTTGGTTAAAAGGAGTTAGCGAAATGGCATGTCATGATTGTATTTTGATTGGCCTTCTAGGAATATGCGTACATATCAGAAGAATTTTCTCGTTGAACAAATTCTCAGAATCTGTATATCTCCGTTATAATATACCGATTTTCTTGATAACCATTACATCCAATCAAACGGACGGTTTCTGAATTTCATGCTTATTTTCCGAATATGTAGATTAGAGTGCCAATGAATGTATGGGTGACTTTCAAATTTTCAAACGGGGCTTTCTTAAAAATGTTGATTTCCACCAAAAACTACCCTATGCAAAATTTCAGCTCAATCGGACTTCATTTAGGGGAAAGACGGGAGAGGCGGACAAGGTAGGTAAGACGGTCAGTATAATTGATAAATTATATTTTTATTTTGAATTATAATGATGTACAAACTTGCAATACAGTGTATCAATACCTTTAACACTTACTGTGTACACCTAGCTGACTTTCTGTTAAAATCTATATATACAGCTATTCCATGTCAAACCAATATAGTGGTTCTCAGATTTTGGTCAAAAGTGGTAGTTTTGTTCTTTATCGCAAATTATTAGACCCGTATTTTTTATTTTTTTGTTGGGGTGACCATTTTCGTTTTGGGGTGGTCCGAAAAATCAATTTTTTTTGCATTTTTGCCAGAAATGACTTTTTCCAAAAATTCATAACTTTCGAACCACTGGACCAATTCAGATGTTCGACATATTAAATTAAATCCAATTAGCTGTTTTTTGAAAAATACTACAGTTGCAGTAAATTTCAATCATGTTTTCGTTATTATTGATTTTGTTTGTTTTTTTATAGTTTTCATGGTCTCGGGACCATAGACGCTATATTATTTTATATTTTTTTTTTTGGAAAGCTGAGGATTTTTCACAGAACATTTCTCTCGAAACCAGGGAGGGGTGTTTTTTCGTTTTTGAGTCATGATTCTTCAAATTTAACCGATGGTCCGAAAAATTATTATTAACCATTTTTCCACTACAAAAAATCATAACTTTTGATCTACTGGACCGATTCAGATGATCGACTTATCAAATTAAAGTCAATGAGCTAGTCTTGTTTGAAAAAATATTACACTCTGAATAAAAATGGATTTTGTTTTCGTAATTATTGATTATATCTGTTTTTTTCATAGCTTACATCGTTTCAGGACCAAGGGTTCCATATTTTTGTTATATTTTTTCCTGAAAGCTGAGGTTTTTCCACATAATATATCCGAATTCCAGAGAGGTGTTATTTTTCGTTTTTAAGTTATGATTTTTCGAAAATAACATGTTTTCAGTTTTCGTTCAATATTACTATGCGACTAGACTGGATGTATGTGGCTATAACCCAATTAATTGTCAAGTGTGTTATTTTTCCAGAAAAGGCTAGCTAGTAGGCTTTAATTTGATATGTCGATCATCTGAATCGGTCCAGTAGTTCAAAAGTAATTAAGTTTTGAAACAAGTCATTTTTGGGAACAAAGGAAAAATTATTTTTTGTGCCATCGGGTAACTTTGAAACATCGTAATTCAAAAACGAAAACATAACGCCTCCCTGATTTTGAGATATGTAATGTGAAAAATCCTCAGCTTTCCATAAAAAACATAATATAATATAGCGCACTTGGTCCCGAAACCATGAAGACTATAAAAAACAAATACAATCAATGATGACAAAACCCAAACCTGAAATTTTTGCAAGCGTAGCATTTTTCCAAGAATGAGTAGCTTTAATTTGATATATCGATCGTCTAAATCGGTTCAGTAGTTCACAAGATATGAATTTTTGAAAAATGTCATTTCGGATCACCCTAAAATAAAAATGGGCACCCTAGCAAAAAAAGACGGGTCTAATAGTTTGCGATAAAGAACGAAACTACCACGTGTTACGAAAATCTGAGAACTATTATATCGGTTCGACATGGAATGGCTGTATATAAAAATGGATTTCTGTCTGTCTGTCTGATTCTTATGGTCTCGAAAGCTAATGAACCGATCGGCATGACAATTGGTATGTAGGTTGTAGCGGACCGGGTTTTAAAAGACAACCCGGAACCTACGGCCAGCTCGAAGAAGGCTAACAGCTCAGCTTTCCCACCCGACCTCTCTTAAGCGATTGGCTTAAGCGCCACCTCTTTCGAGGACCAATCGCCGCGTTAGTTGCCCAGCTAGAGGCCTGACAGGCAGGCCTAAATCGTATCCTTTTATCAGGATCGGGGGACGATCGAGCTGTACCAATTCCAACCAGCGAAGACTTCTAGAAGACACCCGTAGGGTACTCCGAGAGAACCATCAAACGACCAAGAATCACCCTAAAAGCACAGAATACCACAACAGGTTTTTCTCATCACAGGCAACGTTACTCTAACAAATTACCAGACTGGCACGGCCATCTGGGAAACAAAGGAGGACCACAAACAACTCCAGACATCAACTACGAAACACGGATAACGTGAAACCTTAATAAAAATAAATTGAATGTTCACAGGACATGTATTATAGCGACTTTTACTCCTAGACAACACTAGACAACTTTCTGCTTTTGGGGTAGACTATGGTTTTACATATTTCTACATTTATTTGTACATTTAACTTTCGCTTAAATCTAAGGGACATCACATGTGCACATGGACAAACAGGGTACCTGGGGAGTGCGGTGAAGACATAAATTTCCTCACCGACTCCTTCTGCTTCTTTGCGGCGGATTCTCCACCGGTTGATAGCTTCCAGCGGGTCTGTTGAAGGCGCGATGGTAACGGCGCAGCCTTTTCTCCGACGCGTTTTGGTTCGTCGGGTTTAGCCAAGAGGAATTTCCCTATTTTAGCAAATTGTTCACAGTTAGAAAAATGTCCCTAAATTATACAATATATGTACCTGTTGTAGTCGCTTTTTTGCTCGTTAAATTTTATTGAGCGTTTGTTTGCTAACTAGGAACAAATGATGGCACTGAAACAATTCAACTTTATCACCACAAAGACTTCACGTTATATAAAAAGAACTTACAATTAGCGATCGCGAACAAAACACACAATGGTTCCGCGATGTCGGACAGTTCTTGGCAAAATGGTCGAAGAACATGGTAGTCCTCAGATAAACCGCAGGGTATCTTTCGATTCAGAGCTCAAGCTCAGCCGAAGACAATTTCCCCAAAGCATCCCCTTGTGTGCATCTTGCTTCAACTAACCGTCCTTAGATACAGCCTTCTCATTTCCCTCCCCAAACTCAAGGCCACGAAAGTAAGCGCTGCGCGAACAGACACTCATTGGCCGAACAACTTTGGCGATTGAGCTTTCGCCCAGCTCCAGGGAGGTGGGATGGGAAATCTAAGCTCTTAAGTATACTTTCTGGAGTATCTTTTAGTTTACTTTCGGTTGTGACTTAGTACAGGTACACTCCAAATGTTTCAGTGTGAGTTTTTGAATTTAAATTTTTATATTTGAATAATTACTAACTATCCTAACCAATAAATAAATAAATAAGTATATAAATAAATGAATAAATAAATAAATAAATAAATAAATAAATAAATAAATAAATAAATAAATAAATAAATAAATAAATAAATAAACAATACTCAATAAATATGCACACCAATAATAAATAAGTAAATAAATAATCCAAAAATATCACATGATGAAAACAGTTGTGGCAACTGTTACATCACTCCATGCTTTAGTTACGAAAATTTAGTTGAATTGATTCAACTAAATTTTCGTAAGGGGATTCCTTACTTCCAAAATATTGTAAGAAACAAAACCGAATTATAGATTAACTATTGTCATCACAAATATTGAGCTCCTCAACAAAACGTCCATTCCCAACTCAATATTTTTTCAATATTGTGTGAATGACGAGCCTAAATATCCCAATTCCCCATTTCCCAAAACAGGTTCATTCAGTCATAATACTAATTCCAAAATCATTGGACACGAGAATATTCCCGAACTCACCGCAAACTAAACTATTGTGAATAGATTTGGATACCCCGAGTTTTACTCGAGCACTCAACCATTTCCCACCCACAATGCACCCCAACCCACTGTACTGAATGTTTACACCAGAAAAACTGGCCACCATACATTCACAATGATATACCGAAACTGTTATACAACATTCACAGTATATTTTTAAATCGAAGAGTTAATTGTGCCTGTGCTTTAACACTGGGTTAAATATCGAATCTCGAAACAAAGTAAGTGTGATCTGCAGTTCTATTGTGCACGCTGAATCAAAGAGATCAGAAGCTGGATCATCCGTTGGAAATTTTCCTTGGCCGGAAAATAAACGGGGGGAGTATTAATATATTTCTTTAATATCTTGAATTGTTGTGCTTTGTGTGTTTTTCCTTTCCTTTTTCCCAGATAAACTTTCGAATTTATTCTAAATTTCGACGGATATGGAATGATGAATGACGAACAATGAGGACAATGTGGACCACAAGGATCACATTTCAAAGATGGACGAAATTTTTCAAGGATAATGGAGACAATTACTTAACTAAATATTCTGGAATTGATGATGGAAGAACTACTGAAGGACATTCATTGGATTTGAAGGATGGACGGAAATACTTACATACCTAAAAGGACATCCATCTAATCATAAGGGAAGGACCTAATATACTTAAATTGATGAAGGAAGAACTACAATAAACGTACGTGGGAAATACCATGAAGAACAGGAATAATACGGTATACAATTCGAATATTGCTAATCTAAATACTATCTTATTCTACAGTTATGGTTACTATTCGTGGAAATGTGTCGAGTTAGGGATGTCTATTTTTCCTATTTCTTCACTCCCTGACATAGTCCTATAAGGATTTCTTTGATCCTTTCTATCCCATGTCGTTGGGGTAAAATGCTAAATGCTCATTCATAACGTCACCAGTAGATTGTAGATTTTGTGGGACGGCTCGACTCAGTATTTGAGGAGACTTGGAATGGCTATTTAGATTTTTGTGCAAGCTGTTTGCTGCGTGGTCCACTAAAAGTATACATAGCTGAAATATTTTGAGGCATGGCTATTTTTCTCCTATTCTTTCATTCTTAGACATTGTCCTGGAAGGATTTATTTTATCCTTTTTCTCCCAGGTTGTTTGATTTTGATACTAAATGCTCATTCTTAACGTCACCAGTAGATTGCTTATTTTGTGGGACGGCTCGACTCAATAGCTGAGGAGACTTTGAATGGCTATTTATATTTTTGTGCAAACTAATTGCTGCGTGGTCAACTAAAAAAAAGTCTACATAGCTGAATATTTATTTCTGTTAAGAATTTGGAAGTGTAAGTTTTTTGAGATATTTGCAATGAAATACACCAAGTCTTTTCCCATTTTCATCATCTACTTCGTAGCAATGATCACCTATGCGCCTTTTGATTTGCGCCCGAACATATTTCGGTGCCAATTTCGCACAGTATCCTTTCCCTTTGTCCGATAACTCCGTGTTCTTTTTAAGGACTTTTTCACCCACAGAATATGTTGGACAGTTGGCGTTCGATCTCAAATTGTAATATCGAGAGTGTTTTTCAAAAGCTTTCTTGATGTTTTCTCTAATTTGCTGGTATAATTCATTTCTTTCTAGAACACCTAAACCGTGAGTTTCGGAGGAATTGTCTCTCATATGACGATACTCTCTTCCGTCGGAGATCATATTCCTTCCGAACATCACAAAATATGGTGAATATTGGGTCGCCTCATGGACTGAATTTCTCATGGCACTCGCAATTGTTTGGATGTTATTAGCCCAATCTTTATGCCTGTTTTTGATTGTGGCTCTTATTGCTGTAGTCATCACTCTATTCACCCTTTCAGAGTCATTTATTTGGGGGTGGTAACTAGGAGTTTTCCAGTGCGTAACATGGTATCGGTTCAAAAGATCTTCAAACAATTTTGACGTAAATTGAGTCCCATTGTCGGTCAGGATCACTTCCGGAACCCCAAATAACAGAAAAATCATGTTTTCCACGAATGGAACAAGAGACTCTGCTGTTGCTTGCCTGAATGGCTGGATTAACACGAATTTGCTGAACACATCCGTGACAACCAGTAAACAGGTGTTTTTACCCTTCCCCGAAGCGGGTAGGGGCCCAACATAATCCATCGTTAGAAACTGCCATGGATGGTCAGCTATTTTTTTCTGCGTTACTAGAGGAGTTGTTGTATTGACATTGGTCGCTTTGCTAGTTTGACAAGTTAGACATTGCTTACAATATTTTTTTATTTCCGAGTTCATTGATGGCCAGTAATATTTTCCCTTAATTGCATTTAGGGTTTTCTCGAAACCTAAATGCGCTCTTTCGTGAATTTCTTTCATAATTTCGGTCCTTTGAGGTTTGGGTGGATATTGCTTCCATTGAAACCTGTGATCTTCTAGTTTACTCCTATGTTTTACAAGTTTGTAGATTTGGTTATCAACCACGCGAAAGTCGGAAAATTTTTGAGGATCACTAGAAATTTTCTTTATGAGATCCTGATAATCTGGATCAATTTGGATTGTGGAAATTGTTTCTAATGAACGTGACAAGCAGTCAGCCGTAATGTTTTGTTTCCCTTTTCTGTACTCCAGCTCGATATCATATGCTTGTATCTTTAGAGCCCATCTCATTAGTTTCGAATTTCCGGACTCGACTCCAATGGTAAAGAGCCATAATAAGCTTCTCGCATCTGTGATAACCTTGAACTTTGTACCTTCGACGAAATGTCTGAAGTGCTCAATCGCGAGTAACACACCCAAACACTCCTTTTCTACGCTAGCATATTTCCTTTGTGTGCTATTCAGTTTTTTGCTGAAATAGCCAATAATTCGAGCTTCACCCTCAATATGTTGAATGAGCGCTGCTCCAACAGCGTTATCGGATGCGTCTGACTCGATCACAAACGGCAGACTAAAATCCGGATTGGCTAGAATTGGGGCAGAGATTAGAGCAGTCTTTAGCTTTTGGAATCCTCGTTCTGCTGCTTCTGTCCAAACGATTTTCTTTGGTCCCTTTTTGAGCAGATCAGAAATTGGAGACACGATCTCGCTATAATCGCGAATAAATCGCTGGTAGAAACCCGCGAGACCAAGAAGTCGTCGTATGTCCTTCACATTTTTCGGTCTGTGATAATTTAATATTGGCTCTATTCTTGTGTTGTCAATGGCAACACCCTCACTTGTCAGTAGGTAGCCCAGGTAGTTAACCTGCTTTCTACAAAACCGCGATTTATCCAGTGAAATGGTTAAATTTGCCTTGGTTAGTTTTCTGGCAACTATTCCCAGTAGTTTAAGATGCTCTTCTAAAGTCATTGTCGCTATCACAATGTCGTCGAGGTATACAAATACCTGTGGCTCAAGGTCAAACCCAATGACCTTGTCCATAAGTCGACACATTGTAAAAGGGGCATTCGTCAGGCCAAAGGGACACACTTTAAATCTGTACAGACCCTTCGATGTTCTAAAAGCTGTGTAGTCTCGGCACTCCTCTTTAAGAGGAATTTGAAAGTACGCATCCTTCAAATCTATCACGGAGAAAAATCTAGCGCTACCTAGTCTATGAAAAATACCTCTCATGTCCCGCATTGGGTATGAGTCTTTTTTAGTTACTGCGTTGATGCGCCTCGAGTCCAAGCATACCCTTAGTTTGCCGTTCGATTTCCGAACCGGAACAAGGGGATTGGCCCATTCGCTTGCGCATTCTTCGATAGCGTCTAGTTGTTTATACCGTTCAATTTCTTCATTCATCTCTGCTTGTATTTTTGGAGAACATCGATACAGTGCTTGTCGTCTCGGCAATGCACCCTCTTGAAGAACGATCTCGTGCTCGATCAACGACGTGCGTCCTAAATGGTTCTTTGATGTACACGGGAATTGTTTAATGACTTCGGTTAATGCATTTTTCTCTTCTATCGTTAAATCGTGCTCAGTTTCTAATGACTCAGGGCTTACCTCTGAAGCTTCAGGGAGATCTAAACCAGGAATATCGAGTGTTTCGTCTGGTTCTTGTTTTAGAGTTACAGGTATAGTCTCAATGGGATGGACGTAAAAATGGTGAGACTCAATAGTTGATTTCGTATTAATTCCTATTTGGTTTATTTCCTCTATACCATCGACTCCTCGTATCATTGGTTCTATTCTAAACGCTTTCCAGAAATTTATGCCCAAGATTAAATTGCGACTAATTTCTGGAACTATTGCTATTGGGATTATTTTGGTTACTCCCCGGAAAGTAACAGGAATGTTCGCGTAGCCTTCGCATGAATATTGCGTTTCATCAGCCGTGCAAATGCGAATCGGAGACGGTAAAACTTTGAGACCATATTGCTCGATTAAATTTTTGGAATTTGTGACGCTTATGCTCGCACCAGAATCCAATAATGCTTCTATTTCCGTTTCAAAAATTTTAATTTTAACATGAGGACACTGGCTTGGTTGAATGTGAATCTCGTGTATGGTTCTAAAAGGATTAAAAAAAAATTCTGATTTTCTGGGAATCTTTTTCATAACAGGGCTGCTAGACTTCCCATTTCTGCATCCCGATTTCAGTTTCCCGAGGTCGGAAATGTAGAATGCCGTTCAGTCGTAGGCCTTCTTGGATGAGCATTGCAATTCATTGTTGTTTTCCCTTGGTTTCCGCAGATGTAACAAAAAATCACCTTCGCTTCCCTACACTGTCTCCAAAAATGCCCTTGACCTCTACAATTCCAACATAGCGGTAATCTGATCATTTCAACTTGACTATTCTTCTGTTCTTGCTGTGGTGGCCCTTCTTGGTTTGTTATTAGGTTTCTTCGCTGCCTACTCGTTAGAACATTCAATTCTTCTTCAATAGACCCCTCATCACCTGATTCTGCTTCAATATGGTGAATCGCATGCCTTGTTCCTATGGGATGTAATGATGGATCACTGGCATCGATTCGGTAATTGTATTGCATTAGTTCTTCTAACGTATTTACAGCGAAACATGCCAATTTCGACCGGTAATGTTGACGCATGTTTTCCCAGATCACTTCGAATTTCCTTCTTGGTGACATGGGTTTCGTCAAAAGTTTGTTCAGTCGTTCGATATCCGTAACGAATGCGATAAACGTTTCACCTTTTTGCTGTTTCCTATCGTAGATTTTCTGCCTATTTCCCTGATCCTGATTGGGATTTCCAAACCTGTACCGAATATTCGTTTCGAAAATATCCCAGTTCCAAAATGCTTCGTAATAAGTGAAGAACCAATTAGATGCTTCACCACGTAACAACAAGTGGATATGGCTGAAAAGATTATCCCTTGAAATCCCATTCATGCTGGCGAGAACTTTAGCTTTATAAATGAAGTCTTCCAGTGTTGTCGAACGTGTATCTCCCGAAAACGAAAGATTCCATTTTTCAATTCTTCTGTCGTAATTATTTCGATCTTCCCTGTAACCGTGTTGCATTGGTCTAGGTGGCATTTCCCTACTAACCTCTTCTTCATCACTTCTCAAATCATTTTGCTGCCCATTCGGAATGAATGGACGAAATTGTTGATTGAGCTCTATCCTATGCTGATTTGAATTAGTGATCCCAACAGGTTTTAGTATCGGTCCAGCATTTGAAGAACGAATTTGTTCCAAACAGTTTACTTCAGTTTTTCCTCGCGGCATTTCTCTTTTCGTTTCGCCTACCATGCTAGTGGTCAACTGTTGCACCATCCCTATCAGTTGTTGCATTTGAGTTTCTAAATTCTGTACCTTCAACTTCAAATCTTCGTTCGAGGGACCAACGTCACCTTCTTCCCTAGTCACACTATCAGTTTTTTCCAATAATTTTCCCAATAGATTGCTTTTCGGAATTGCTCCTAAGCTGTCATATGTTTTCGCGGATACATTTTCTTCGATGTTTGTATTTATTATTTTGGGACTCACAACTGTTACTTCTCTATCATCTCTTTCAGGCGATCCGATTTGTTCTGGATCCTCGGCTGTGAAATGTGTCTCTTTAAGATTTTGTACTAATAAAATATCTTTGATATTCTTACATAATGATTCCTTCATACTATTTGATCCTTCATCCGGAGCATTGCTACGTTCTGCCCTCAAGTAATAATGCTTGAGGCGCGAAACGAATCGTGCATCCGGAGCTTTATCTAATGCATTCCTAATGCTTTCGACACGCGCTGTAATTAAATCGAATTCCTGCTCTATCGTATAAGGAGAACGATATTGTCGATTTTCTTTTGCATCTTTATGGAAAAGTCTCCTCAGTAATCTTTGTTTATCATGCAATTCTTTATCCAATTCGTCACCATAATTTCTTAATTTTAATTCGTAATTTACTTCATCGTCAAGTAAATGTGACGCATACGGAAATTTAGAAGACATATTTTAATATTTAAATAACACACAATAAGCAACAACAATATAGTATAAATAGTAATAAATAACAAATAATTGTAAATATAATTTATAAATAAATAGGGAATATATAATTTGTAAATATGAAAAAATAAAAATAATTCAGCACAATATTTTGCACATGCAACTCTAGAACAAATACAGCACAAATACTTTCAGAAAATACTTCAAAAATATTCCAACACTCCGGAGACTATAATAATTCTATGTACAACTATATTACCAAAATTAACCCAAAAAAATGTATAAATATCACTAGAAATATCACGAAAAAGAAAAATTCTCTCCTCAAAAAAACCTAAGTCACAACGAAAAAATACTAAATTTGAATTTATTTTTTTCCAGGTTCGTACTTGTCGTTGGGCGCCAAATGTAGCGGACCGGGTTTTAAAAGACAACCCGGAACCTACGGCCAGCTCGAAGAAGGCTAACAGCTCAGCTTTCCCACCCGACCTCTCTTAAGCGATTGGCTTAAGCGCCACCTCTTTCGAGGACCAATCGCCGCGTTAGTTGCCCAGCTAGAGGCCTGACAGGCAGGCCTAAATCGTATCCTTTTATCAGGATCGGGGGACGATCGAGCTGTACCAATTCCAACCAGCGAAGACTTCTAGAAGACACCCGTAGGGTACTCCGAGAGAACCATCAAACGACCAAGAATCACCCTAAAAGCACAGAATACCACAACAGGTTTTTCTCATCACAGGCAACGTTACTCTAACAAATTACCAGACTGGCACGGCCATCTGGGAAACAAAGGAGGACCACAAACAACTCCAGACATCAACTACGAAACACGGATAACGTGAAACCTTAATAAAAATAAATTGAATGTTCACAGGACATGTATTATAGCGACTTTTACTCCTAGACAACACTAGACAACTTTCTGCTTTTGGGGTAGACTATGGTTTTACATATTTCTACATTTATTTGTACATTTAACTTTCGCTTAAATCTAAGGGACATCACATGTGCACATGGACAAACAGGGTACCTGGGGAGTGCGGTGAAGACATAAATTTCCTCACCGACTCCTTCTGCTTCTTTGCGGCGGATTCTCCACCGGTTGATAGCTTCCAGCGGGTCTGTTGAAGGCGCGATGGTAACGGCGCAGCCTTTTCTCCGACGCGTTTTGGTTCGTCGGGTTTAGCCAAGAGGAATTTCCCTATTTTAGCAAATTGTTCACAGTTAGAAAAATGTCCCTAAATTATACAATATATGTACCTGTTGTAGTCGCTTTTTTGCTCGTTAAATTTTATTGAGCGTTTGTTTGCTAACTAGGAACAAATGATGGCACTGAAACAATTCAACTTTATCACCACAAAGACTTCACGTTATATAAAAAGAACTTACAATTAGCGATCGCGAACAAAACACACAATGGTTCCGCGATGTCGGACAGTTCTTGGCAAAATGGTCGAAGAACATGGTAGTCCTCAGATAAACCGCAGGGTATCTTTCGATTCAGAGCTCAAGCTCAGCCGAAGACAATTTCCCCAAAGCATCCCCTTGTGTGCATCTTGCTTCAACTAACCGTCCTTAGATACAGCCTTCTCATTTCCCTCCCCAAACTCAAGGCCACGAAAGTAAGCGCTGCGCGAACAGACACTCATTGGCCGAACAACTTTGGCGATTGAGCTTTCGCCCAGCTCCAGGGAGGTGGGATGGGAAATCTAAGCTCTTAAGTATACTTTCTGGAGTATCTTTTAGTTTACTTTCGGTTGTGACTTAGTACAGGTACACTCCAAATGTTTCAGTGTGAGTTTTTGAATTTAAATTTTTATATTTGAATAATTACTAACTATCCTAACCAATAAATAAATAAATAAGTATATAAATAAATGAATAAATAAATAAATAAATAAATAAATAAATAAATAAATAAATAAATAAATAAATAAATAAATAAATAAATAAACAATACTCAATAAATATGCACACCAATAATAAATAAGTAAATAAATAATCCAAAAATATCACATGATGAAAACAGTTGTGGCAACTGTTACAAGGTGTTTTTGGGGTCGGGGAAGGTTCTTATGATAGTTCGAGACCCCTCTGGATGGTCTGCCATACAAATGAAACACAAATTTCTGCATTACTCGAGAATTAATGAACTTAATTTTAGACACTTCACCCCCCTCTCTAATGTATGCCATACAAATAAAGCATACATTTTTGCATAAATTCAAGAACTAATCAATCAAATGGAACCAAATCTGGCATGTGGAGGTTTCAGGGTGCAATAAACGTTTTTATGGTGGTTTGACACCAGTAGTGAGGAATTAAGGAGATTCCTGCCGTGAAGCACGTGACCGACTATTGCTTATCGGTCCTCCCCCAACAGCTCCCGCTGTGAACACGATTCGGCCGACAGTGGTCTGGCTGACACAATGTTGTTATGAAGAAATCAAACTATCTAAAATCTGTCAGTGTCCATGTGCCATTTGAAACGTCACATACCAGAAAAACTAAAAGAAGAAAAAACCAAGCAGTGGACCAAAATACAAAGAATAAATATGAAAAAAACTAACATTTAGCTCAGCGAAAATATGCTTAAAGTGTAGGAGAAGATAATGAAAAATATCTATCAGTGTGTGTTAAAAATTTTAAAAAGTGAGGCAAAATTTCTAAATTCTATAGGCAGTAAGTTGGAAGGTGATTCGTTTGAGCCTAAGAGGTAATCGTTCAGTGCCATGTGACGAAACGTCTGCCGTACGAAGAAGTTATTGTGAATGAATTTGATATTATTTTGTTGTTTTTGATATGAAATCGTTTTAAAAATTTCGCAGCGTTCAACTGTCAAAATCTGACATAACATTATTCGTCACCATGAAACTTCTCCATAACTGACTCAACATAAATAAATCTTTGAGTAATGGCGACTGGGTCATTTGACCGAGTTTTTCAATTATCCACAACCATTAATGAAATATAGTGATCCGGTAACCTCAAGACGGCAGACTCATAGGTACAATTTTACGGATGAAGCGCCCCTTTATAATAAATAAGCGTTGTTAGCCCATTTGATGTTTACGGTGACGAAATTGATCTTCGTTTGAAAGTGGAAATGGATTTTGATGTGATAAAACGCACTTCTATATCCTCTTCTATCTATATAAATAAAAATGGATCGTCGAATGTGTTGATAACAGCTAAACTGGATGAAATATCTTGCACGAGAATTGTGTCTGAAAATAATCTGATATTATAATGTCGAGTTTTGTTAGAAGTACTGAAATGTTATGGTAAAAAATGATTTATAAGGGTAGATTAGAAGATCAATCAATGAACAGCTCTGCAATTGGACCCATGAATGACGAAGCTTGCCGGGTCAGCTAGTTGTAAATAAAAACAAAAAAATAATCTAAAAAGGGCAGCTCGATTTCGTAAATTTTCGTCTGCCGAAAATAAGGTTCTCATTCCTATCGAGCAATTTTTTGTGATATTTGTCGTATCGTGAATGTTTTACCATCCCTTCTCTTTCAATTTATCGAATCAGCGGTGAAGTTTTTTCATTTCTAATCCAGATCCACCTTTCCCCTGCTAGTGTTGCACCGCCGTCAAAGGTTGAGTTTTTTGAAAATTGAAAACTCACCCAAGGGGAGACTTCATGAAATCAGGATTTAATAAAAAAGTTTGATGCCAAATGTCTAAAATTGCATGAAACGTCGAGATTTACTGTTACCTCGATATTTTGCGATTTGCGTTATTCGCAGTGACCTTGCCAGACTATTCCGCGGATAATTTGGTGATAGGAAATGAAGTCCGATTGAACTAATATTTTGCAATTTTCGTGCAAATTAACATTTCGAAGGAAGTCCCGTAAGAACAATTGAGATTCCATCAGTTTATTTTATTACGCTTATTTAGCAATACAGCTGTAACAGAGCCGAATTCATTCGTGTACATTTTTTATCTTACGATAATTTTGTTGTATATTACACAGTGGCCATTTAGGCGTAAGAGTATTCCTGTCTTATTGATACACATGTTGTAAATTACACAATGTCGCCTTTTTCGGCTTAAGAATATTCATATTTTTCGAATGTTCACAGTTGGACCATACACAGCGGGACTGTTGATATGAGCCTTCCATTGTTGTGTTATAAATAGCATCAATTACCGATGCAACAGATCGTTGTGATAACCATCACTGGATGATTGTTGCGTGGACTCAATAGCTAGAATAACACACAAAAATGGTCAATTGAGGGTCCTGAGTTATTAGCTCATGGTCGTTCACTTAGTAGTGGACACGCAACCAATTAGTCTACGAAGATCCCTACAGAATCGAGAAAATTATTATCATTGGACCCTAAACCATACGTTTTGTCTCGTATTCCAAAGAAACGACAAAATCCCAGCACCTCGGAACTAAGCCCGATTGAGGAAACTGGTTGATTGTGAAGTCCAAACTGAAGTAGGGTTGAGCTGAACTGAAATTTGGCCTCCAAGCGAGTTGGAAAATAGTTGATGGAATGAATGATCAAAATTCGAACAATGAGTTATGGTAACATGTAAGTCTGGATCACGTGCCTAAAGAGAAAATGTATTCACCGAAAATTTAATGTATACTTACGCAGGTCCTTCAGTGTCGCATGCATCTTGAAACTGTAACGAAATAAAACAAAATAAACAGATAAATCTTCATTCCAATGGAGAAGCATAATCTTATTGTAGTTCAATATCCTAATTCCCTAACAACATGGGCCCCGATCTATCGACCGATCGATCTCCAGATGATGGTTATACAGTAACGTCTCGATTATATCACTAGACGTTTTTATCACTCTTAAATTTATCACTGAAAATGTTTCGCTTTTATCACGTTTTTGAAAAATGTGAAAATGATATAAAATGTTCAATCTGCCGTTAAATTATTGGACAAAAAATGAAATAAAAAATATTTTTAAGCATTCATGCCGCCTATCGTGATTAGCCGTATTTATGGAAAAATTTCATACTGTTGGATTTGTAGCGTATACCACATATTTCTTTGGAAGCTTGAAAGTTTATATGTTTATAAGCTCAGAATCAAAAACTATGAATAATTCTGAGCAACTTTCTTTTTTTCTTTTTTCTTTTCGACTGTGTGAAATGAGATGCACGACCTATGTCGTTTCCCAGTTTGAGCCGTGGAAGAGACAGTCGTAGAGTATATTATCTAATCAATTGATGAAATTCCTCTTCGCGATAATCGTGGATATTTTTTGTAATAGATTCATTCTTGTGTAGTGACAACTAAGCGATATAAGCTAATGAAAAAAAAAACACAAATCACAAATCGCTCAACAATTCGGTATACACCGTACGACAATCAAAAAAATGCTGAAGAAGAAGGACTTATGTGTGAAACTGCCTGTTTTGAAATCATCGAGCACTATAAGAAAAAAAAAATATGCTGCTGAAGGTAGAATTGTTTTAATGTTTAAATAAATTGATGGTAGATATTCTATATTTACTTTTAGGAAAAATACAGCAAGCTAGAAACGGCTGTATACGGCTGTGGTGGTTGATGGTATCTGCGTCGTTTAAGTTCAGCAATTCTTGTCTTAATTTAAAAGTTTGTGCAATGGATAATTTCAAAGAACAATTTTTCAATTACTTGATGACTTATGATTTGACCGTTGACCAGGTATATAATAACAATGAATATACCTTATTTTCAGATTGATTACGCAACGGCGTCGCATGAAAGCTGACAAAAACTGGATAATTGAAATGTTACATTGTTTCTGTTACTCATAAACATCCATTGATGGTAATTGGAAAATCTAAGAATCCTCGATGTTCCAAAACGGAAACTATTTCTTGAATGCTTCTAAAATCAAGTTGTTATTGAAGTTCCAGAAAAAGACTACCACCTAGGAGCGTTCCGATAATAGATAACTGCATTGCGCACCATTGCTTGTGGGAATGAAATTTCGAAATAACTCAACGAAACGAAACGATCTAATCACGCAAACAGGATGCAATTCATACAAAACTTCAATTCAAAATTTGAGTAATACGATAGAATGGGATGAACAAAATAACTTAGATTCAGCTACAATGTCTTTCTCACAATGCAACAACAAGAAAACAAGAGAAATTGCTATGAGAAATGCACTGCAACTATAATTTTGTTATATCATGTGATACTGTGTTGTTTTACGTGTCCATGTGATAAATATTGTAATAAATGTTTTACTATAAATGTTGCATGTTGCACGGAGAATAATGTTTTAATCACACATATTGGGAAAAAAATATTTTTCGTTTAATAAAAATATCTGTTTCGAATATATCACATTTCCAATTTATCACCCGAACAATTTTTTGAGCGTGATATAATCGAGACGTCACTGTATATGCAACTACATTAAATTTTATTGATCCAATCATAATCCAGTCACTTTTGACATTCGAATGTCGTTAACAAATCAATGTCCATGGTCCCACATATATACGTGATATCGTTCCACTGTTCATCAGCGTACCAACACCTGAAACTGTTCTCGGCACGTGTTGACCTCACGGGGTCATCAACAGACGAAATATACAATGCATCGCATGCATAAATATAGGCGTTTTCATTCCATAGAACGTGCTGCCCAAATTTAGTGTTTGCTTATCAGTCGAGTTTCGTGTTGTTGTTGAAAGAATAATCCAATTAACAATACAGTGGAACCCCGATTATCCACGAGCGGATGATTCGCGGTGCCTTAATAGTTCTATGGACTTCCCCGAAATTTATCAGTGAGTGGAAGCTTTTGCTCTTTTGTTTTGATCATGGCTTTCACATTATTTTACCACTGATGTACACGACCTTACAGATCGATAGTTCAATGATTACTCTATTGATAAACACTGTTATCTTGCTGGAACATCTTTTATTGTCATTTTTAGTCATTTATTGCGTTATCCACGATTCTCGTAATTCGCGGAGACCCTGCCAGACTATTCCGCAGATGATCGGGGTTCTACTGTTCTTCATTTCTATTTTATTAAACTAAATGAGTTGTTGTTTCACACAGATAACTTTACTGATGCTACAAACATGTGCAATTTTGAAAGGAAGTTTTTTATGATTCCTTTTAAACGGACTGCACTACAACAAAACGGACTGCATTACAAACAAAACTAAACCATGTCACTTCGAAACCTCCCTTCAACACGTTACGTGCCTGCACTATTTTAAAAATTGAAAGGCATACGCTACACACAAATTGTAAAGCGTGAGGCCCTACGCAGTCTGAACAAAAAGTTTTGAAAAACGTTCTAGCATGAAACGTGTTAATCGTCTGGTATGCATAAAATAAAAAAAATACTCTGTGAAATGTGCACATCAGGTGGAGAAGTTGAATAGACTGTCATGAAAAAGTTCTGTTTGATTTTCTTAATTTAGCTCTTTTGTTCACGATAGTACAGGGTGTCGTCGTGAAAGTGATACATACATTCAGATCCAGTACCCCGTTAATCAGCTGTGTTTGTTTTCATTGCGATGTGCTCCCGTGGCCGAGTGGTTGACGTCACACATTATCATGCCGGGGGTTCGGGTTCGATTCCCGTTCTGGCCGGGGGATTCTTCGTCAAAGAAATTTCTTCCGACTTGCACTGTGGTCACTCGTATTTATAAGCTTGCCATTCCAGAATACATTCAAGGCGTTTTATCCGGCATAGAAATCTCAACTAAGTATTACTAATACCTACGCTGAGAAGGCAAAAGTTTCACTGGGAACATTAGTGCCATCCAAGAAGAAGAAGTTGTTTTGATTGCGACTTTTCTTGTACTTTCCTGGCACAGACAATAAACGAATCAGAAGGAAATTGTAACATGTGAATTTAAGCGGATTGAGTGTAGGACCACAGATCAACAAGATCGACAAGAAAAATTACGTGTGGAGGCTGTTTTAAACAAGCAAAATGATCGTGTATCTGGAGCATGTCCTGATATTCCTGCTGATAAAAGACAAGTGGAATGATTTAACATTATCTCAGCTGTGAAGGTTTGAGGATCTCTATCCACCAAATGAAACTTACCAGTGCTTTTCATCGACAAGAGCGTAAAAAACAACAAAAAGTACTACTTACACGCCATTAAAGACCACTTGCTGCCTTGTGCCAAGAAATTATTTGGAGAAGATTGTTTCTGCTTTCACAAGAATTCAGCTTAGAAGCAGCGTAAAGGAAAAAAAAAGTTTCATCAGAACCTCTTAATGACCCACATTAACTTCCAATTTGAATCCATTTGAATTCAGCATTTGGTAATACATGCCAGGGAATTTGGGTAAAGTAAAGCATATGTATTTGGACGCTTTTGAGAATCGTTTGGTGAAGATCTGGGACGAAATGCGTGTTGATTTCGAATGCGTTTGCGACCTGTAATCGAATACAAAGCTGAATGATTATAACTGAGCTAATTCCACCGCCAATTTCCTACTTGACCATGATAATAAAAAACAGATTTTTTTTTATCTACACCCATACCTCGCTTTACGGCCTAGATTCGTTCCACGAAACCGCAAGCGCAAAGCGAAAAGCCGTATAAGGAAACAATTATTCTAATACAAACTCACATGAATTCAATTGGATCGGTTCCAAATTGTTTAAATATGTAACATGGTTTATCATTCAAAATGCATTTTATTTTTTTATTTCATTTGAATCAAAAATACATACATGACAAGTACATTTATTTGTACATATAATAATAACAGACTCCGAAAACCAACAATAATTCATAAACGCAATTGAAACAACTTCATGTTAAATAAAATATCTGTATATATACAGCAATTTTATGCCAAACCTATATAGTAGTTCTCAGATTTTCGTTAAAATTGGTAGTTTTGTTTCGTATCGCAAAATATTAGATTCCCATTTCTATTTTAGAGTGGTCTGAAAAATATGTTTTTCCCTTTTCCCAAAAATGACTTTGATGAAATGAAAAAAAATAAAACATACGGCTCTATTATTTTGCGACAAGGAACAAATACATCACTTTTCGCGACAATCTGCGAACTAATATATCGGTTTGGCATGGAAGGGCAGTATATCGGTATCGAAAAAAAACTTTTTTTGCCGATATAGCGAATCATTTTGGGCCGTAAATCGAAAATGTCACTTAATTGAAGAGGGCCGTTATAGCGAAATGCCGTATAAAGAGCGGCCGTATAGCGAGGTATAAGTATATTTTACTTTTATGGCATAACCTTTACGGTGACACCCTGTACATTAGGGTGGCAATGGATGTATGGAAAAAAATCATCATCGAATTTCAAAAACCGACCATGCACATTTTGTTTATTGGCCCAAAAAAATTACCTGTGCAAAATTTCAGCTCAATCGTACATGATTTAGGGGTGCCTCAAAGCATTCAAAGTTTTGATTTTTTGGCCATGTAGGCTAAGTCCCAAAAAGGCGATTTTGTCCAAATTTTTTTTTCGGGATAACACCAAATCTCGACGTTTTATGCATTTTAAAGTCATTTCATCGAGAAAAAAAAAATTTTCAAAATTTCCTTTACTCCCCCCTTGGAAGATTTTCGAGGATGAAAAAAGCAAAACTTTGAGAGCTTTGAGGCACCCCACAATCATGTCCGATTGAGCCGAAACTTTGCACAGATCATTTTTTGGGCCAATAAACAAAATGTGCATGGTCGGTTTTTGAAATTTGACATGACCATTTTCGCTGCCACCCTACTGTACATATCAGATTCCATAACATTTTGTTTGAGAAAACCTTTTCCAGATCTTGAATCTGGAAGGTCAAATGTGTTGATAAGTGGAAAACCCGAGAAAGAGATGGTTCGATTTGAGCCGTCTTTATTTTATAATATTCTTCGTATCGAACATGTATGCCATGCAACTAAGAAACATGTTATTTGCAAGTGATTGAAGAATCTTGAACGAAAATTATGTCTGAAAATAATTTTATATTATAATGACGAATTTTGGTACAAGTACTAGGAAATTTAAAGTACAAGGAAATTGTAAAAGGGTCAAAGGGTAATCAATCAATGGAGAGTTTTGCGATTGGACCCACGAACGTTGGCTTAGCAAGAAAACGTTAATATTTGAAAGTATTCATATCAAAAATCAATTTTAGGCGGAACGAAGTTCACCGGGTCAGCTAGTTTCCTATTTAGTTTGTTACGAGAAATACTTACTTGCTCGGGACTTCTCCCTAGCCGTTGCCTTATAGGTATTCTAGCCTGGAAGTCGCCCAGAATCCACATCACATACGTTTTGCCATTCACGAGTAAGCATTCTTGCTACTGTATTAGGACTTATACTCTTTTGAACTTCCAAGTACGTGTTCCGGTCACTAGATTCCGCTCAGCCGATTTTTGTGCCTGACCAAATCGGATTTTCGACGTGGGTGGCTAAAATAATTTTTATTTTTTCGGCTTCCATCACGCATAACTTTTGGAAAACAAAACGGATCGTAACGAAATTATCTCCACTAGAAGAGGAAGACTTTCAAGGCAAACTGATATTCTCCCAATTTTTTCATTTACATTTGAAATTGCTTCCCGTTGACTAAGTTCGAGTTACTTATCACTCAACCTTTTGTTCAGACGAGCCACAAACACGTTTTAGCCTTTTTTTTATCCAAAATATATATTTTTATTAAGGCTCATATGGCGTCAGCCTAACGGGGCCGGGAGTTCAATATTTCGATATATTTAGCCTTGTTTTCCATCGAAAAACGTAACTCCTACAAAAAATACCTTCTTAATAACCGGTTTGAAAGGCGCTAATACAGAAAAAATGTTCGTAAAAAATTATCGATCGGGGAAAGACCAATAAATCATTTACGATTTATCCGTCATCCTGCTAGCGACCAGATGGTAACGACAGCGAGCCTTTGGCCTTTCTTTTTTTGAACTTTTTAAAGTCTAGAGGAGAATGAACTGAGAAAGTCTGAGAGCATCTATAATTCAAAACATCATCATTACACCAATAAATTCTAAATTCTTCTAAAGCCTTCTTCCAGCGAAAAATTATGAAAATAAATGTCCTTATTATAGAATGCATCAAAATTTTCAATATAACTGTTGAAACTAAGGTTTTGAAGCCCTGAAAAGGACCGATGGGTTAGCATAGTTCACCAACAATTCGTACCTGTGATTCTATCATACACCACCAATCTCCACCTAACGGTATGAAAAAAGACGCGACACGTCCTATTTAACTTTTCTCTTCTGCTTTGCTTCTGCCTGTCAATGCAAGCTCTGCGATATGCTTAATTCGCGCATATTCTGAGACGAAAGATTTCGCATATCCGTTCAACACGGTAGCAAAATAGGGACTGAGGTTGACCAGAGCGAGCACAATATTGATAGCATCAACCGTCGACCAATTTTGACTTGCATGGACTTTCTAGCTTATTTATAGAATTTGTGTCGTGGCAGAAAACAAACAAATATGTGCATGCAAACCGATTCCTGCTAATATACCATCATTCCAATTACAACTTTATCCGTGCAAGATCGCGAGAATAAAATCCATGTGTGTTATGAAGTTTGCCAAGTGTTTAATTCCCAAAGTGTATTAATTTCCCGAACAACACAAATTCAATGGTCTTCCATGAGACCAAAGTGTGACATTATCCCAAATCTAGAGCTATCATCATCCAGCCTTCCTTCAGCCGAAGGAACCGCCATTTTCCTCAATGGTGTGATCCACCACAACTTGAAAGTTATCTTAAAAAATCACTATCACTAAATTCAAATCTGTTTACAGCATATACAAGGTATAACAGATGACTTTCGATAGAATAAAGGATTCACATTGGATGCTTCGAAAAATATCAATTTTGAAAATGTTTAGTTTTCATATGCATTGTTTCCCGTGGTCTCGTAGAGCGGGGTAAGTTAAGGTGAAGGTGGAAGCTAGTCACAAACGGCTACCACAATGGCGCTCATTTCTTTCATCTCCCTCCCTCACCCCTCGCCCAAAAATCAATAATTTTGCGAAACAGTGTGAAGAAAATGATCGTTTTCGCACACTTCCCATCAAGTAATATCAATCAAACTCTAATCGATTACTTACAAGATATTAAATTTTCATCTGCTGTCGCACTGTATAGTGAAAAACGTCGGAAAACTCGAGCTAGTGCTCTGAAAGTTTAATTTTCATTTTTCAATTTTCGGCAATGGTTTTGTTTGTATTGGTGAAAATATCGTTATTTTTTCGACACTGATGCCAGACAACATCATCGAAACAGCTATAAAAACCACTCAATAAAACGTTATTCCTGAGTCATAGCGTTTCATGTCATGAAAATCAATAGAATAAAATTGTTTTGATATCAATACATTTATTATTTTTACGTTTAATGGGTCTATAATGTAACTTTATTATTATTAGCAACTTTAACATTGGGTGAAAAAATTGTATTGCAGAGCTCGGAAGACTGCCACGGCTGCCTATGCTTTCAAATACAGTAAACGGAAAAGTATTACATTCAATCAAAATGCCTCGGCCAACGAAGAGAAGGGTTAAAACTCTCCAACGTGAATATGTGAAAAGAATACGAAGGAAAATATTAAGGAATTATCAACATCGAGTTACTATGCGGAAGAACTTGTTAATACGAAAAGAGCCCCAATTCGCCTATGTTATAAATTTGCTCATGATACGCTCGCGTATAATCAGAATTTTACTTCATATGCAAATGCACCTTCTATATATATTTATATCTGCAATTGTTCATCGGAACATATCGTTCATACATTTTACTTTAGTATTGAATTGTTATTTTTTTTCAAATGGATCCAAAGAATCGTGTCAATGAGGCGCCACACAGTCTGATAAGTGAATTGATCGATTTACGTGTGTTTTGCTCTTCTCTCACAAACACTATTAGCCCATTTTTACAAGTAGGTTTACCTATACTACTACAATGGCTAGCTTCCACCTTCACCTTAATACGAGGAATTATCATGAGTTTAATTTGCTGTTTTGCTTCTCGAAATATCTACAACTGATTTATGAAACACTAAATTGAAAGAATTGCATATAAACATTTGGAAAAAAGGGTTTTGGTACACGTGAGGTGTGGGGGAGTAGTCTAATACACACAAGATGGACACAACATACTAGGAATTAATATACGAAACAATAACATCAAGAGTACTATTTTAGACGGTCATGTCAGAGTGGAGCCACTCGAAACGGGCACTATTGAGGTTTATGGGATTAGTCATATATTCAAATATTACGTAACGCACTCAAAAAGGGAGGAGGGGATAGGTTGTCGAAAATTGTTTAGGAAAAAACCCAACTAAATCTAAACATTTTTATGCAAATGACGATTTGTTTCATGTTGTGTAGGGAAGAAGGTGTCTAAAATAGTAAAAAATGGCGTTACGTAATATTTGACCCCTAGTTGCAAAACTAACAAATTTTACTTGTATTATGTCTGTGTATTCAGAAATGAACGTACTGAGGAACGAAATATAAATGATTCATATTTTTTAAATTTATTATCGTTCCTTAATACAGCAAACAGGGTTGGAAAAAACATGGGGTGAGTTTAAATGCTCAGAGTTGTACGGAAAAAGATTTTTTAGTTTAGTTTTCAAAACCACTACACTATTTTGGAAAAAAATCAGTGTTATTGGACCGATTCAGTCAGCGCGCAAAAATGTTTGTTTCGATTTCACGGATCAAGTAAGAGTAAACAAATACGCGGATTGCGTTAATGCATTCCAAAATTCTGGTAATAGCTGTCATAAGGTGGGCTGAAAGATAATGTTTACTTTATATATTTTTATCGCGTCAATCCATCATTCCTAGTGAAAGTTATGATTTCCGTTTTAACTTACCCCCAATTTCAACTTGCCCCGGTGTACCTTATATTCTTGAATGGCGTTAACGCGCTCAATGGAACTTTTGCCATATCAACGTAGGTATTAACTAGTGTCATTTTTATTGGTACTTAGTTGAAATTTCATATGCCAATAAACACGCCTTGAATGTATTCTGGGTGGCAAGTTCTAGCATACGCGTGAACCAGTGCAGATCAGAAGAACTTTCTTTAACGAAAGTGTCCCGGCATGATAATGTGTACACTGGTTTGAGTAATAAAAAAGAATTTGGAAAACTAGACTAAACTCAGTTATTCCGAAACCCTAGCTGCCGTCTGGTCGATAGCGATAGCGATAGGGGCGAGCTTAAATTGCACGATTCTTTCTATCCACATTGTCTGTAGAACGAATGGATTTGATATTTCTATTTCGTAAAAAACGTGATGTTTCCTGATTTCGCAACATTACTGAAAGACGTAGGGCTATGGTAAGAACTCTAGGGTTTTCGATATTGTTACACATACAAATTTATTGAAAATAAAGTAACACTAGAAGGGCCAACCAGAAGAGCCCGCCGGGCCGCAGGTTGAGCATAACTGGTGTAGTCCGTCTGACTCATAACATAAAATCACTCATCCTGTAGTCTTCATGGAATTATAAGCAACGATATCAAGCTTCTAGTTTGTGAATGTCTATTTGCTTACTGCTTGGCAATCCTCGAGACGTGTATATTTGCCACAGTATTCGATTTGCGAATTCATGGATTGAAATTCCCAGGATTGAAACGATAGCACTTATCCCACTGTTATTTGTTTATAATATAACTCGACGTCATTCTAGAATGGTGATTTACCGTCTCAGTTACTTCTCCTGCGTCGAACAACAATGATGCAATAATAGTTACGGGTTCACTATCCATCCCATTCCATTATATGACCATCGTCCGTACATTAACTGATACTGACCACCATTTATCTACTACAAACGTAAACAGCGCTGACGCTCTTGAACTTGATGAAGACAATCAGCATCACTTGTTCGTAACGAGAGCGTACAGACGCAAGTTGATCAAGCTGATGGCGGAAAAATGTCGTCCGAAACTATGAGCGCCACACTTGTCACTTCCATGATATACTGATTGATGCGAAACGATTCTCTCAGCTGAGTTGTTTTCACAAATAATTTCCATACCGGTAACAACAGAAAGGTTATGAAGGTGCATAGCGTAAAACACACGCATGTGAACATGTGACAAAGAGAGGCGTAACCCGACGACAGCACATATTTCCTGGATAATGTCATGGTTGTGCAATCGTTGGTTCCGGTGGACAGTGAGGGTGAACTGCTATCGACCTGAGATAAATTTGCATGTTATTAGACACACATGTGCGTTGCAAAATGCAAAACAATCATCGATGTTTCCATGTTAGCCGGATTGATTAATCCAATTACATGTACAAATATAGGGCTCGTGGAGTTATATTCTCCCATGGCAAATTGTTGGCTCCCATATTTGTTTGCGTATGATGTTCGGAATAAATTAAAGCAGGAATAGCTAACACAATACGTCAATGAAAGCGACTCTCACTGTTACGTAGTAAGTGAGAAAATCCCCAACCCGCCACCATCCATAATAACATTACGAACCCTCCAACTCTCTTTACATTTTTTCCATCGATGTGTAGCACAAAAAGTAACTTTATGGGCTTTCGACACATTCCGGTATCCATTCGACCCAAACCGCCCCTGTCGCGTCCATGCAGGTCGCTAATGGAATCATATATACAATTAAATAGCGCACCACGGCACAGATGGATGATGAACGATCAGCGCAGTACAACAATCTGTTGAATCATGACTTAGATATCCGCACACGCTGCACAGACCACGGACACGTCTGTTTTCTTCGCGCCACATTGATGTTTACACTCACGATGTGCTTTTGCTTATCAACATGGCCTAATAAGCGGGATAGGTGCTGTGCATTTGTGCAAGCTTAGATAAAGTACTTCTTCAATCATCACAAACGAACCTTGACGAGAATGTTGAAAATTGTTTGAATGTTTGTAATAACTTTCGAAGCTCGGAAACAGTTGATTGACGGTTTTTCGGAAGGTATCTGCGGTACGGTACGAAAGGGACGGCCTAAAACGAATCTGCCTTGTCCCAAAAACACTCGGTAATAATTTATCGGACACGAATCGTTGTTTCAATATTCAAAAATTTATTTTGCTTCCTTCGAAGAAGTTCTCATACACACATGCCAACGCTTGGTCCTCAAATCTCAAAATGTTTTGTAGGCCAAATTCCGGATGGTGTTTAATTCCTTCGTCGCTTCTATCGGTTGGAAAGTGCCCTCCGCGAAATAGCAAATCCAGTATGACATTGAGGCAATTTTTTAATTTCTGGCCAATAAGTTATGAATAATCATAACTACGTGAACCGTCAGGTAAATGTCCTTGTTGACCGTCTTGCCTTTCTGAATTTAGCACTTAGTGGATCACATCGCGATGATTTAACTTGATTTTCGACTTCCTTCTCTTGACAAATATGCGACCTCTGTACACTCATGTTCGAGCGATTTTTAAACTTCTCGTATGCCTGGATTTTAGACATGCAATAATTTTCGAATGCTTCTTGCAATATTCTGAGCATATCAGGACAAGTAATTTCATTTGCAACATCGAATTTAATAAATGGTTGCGATTCAACAAACAAGGCTTTTGGAAAAAATGACACAATTTTTTCCCTCAAACCTTGACTGGCAACACAATTAGTGTTGAAGGTTTTTGTACTACATGTCGATAACAGTTTTACTAACTTAACGCCAAAAAAATCTCAAAGTACAGGACGGACTCGATTATATACAGTCTCGGGTTACTTTTCACTGTATATAATCGAGTAAAAAAAATGTGTTTTTAATTCTAATTTAATTTTAATGCATATATTTTAAGTTTTTTGAGTATAAAAGAAGAATTTAATCTTTAATTCATCCCCTTAAAGTAAGAAAACACCTTTCTCACATGAAAAAAATAAATTTATCCAGAATTTCTCAGGAGGTGATGGACAATCACATTAAATGAAAACAAATCCTTCTACGCACATGTTCGTATTTCAACAATGACAGAGTTATCGAACTTTTTTTTGTTTCGGACGTTGTTGCCTCAAACTTGCTCTACTTCAAAAAGTGCGCAACGTAAGGCAATTCTGTCGCCTCCATTTGAAAGATGAAAAAAAAATTGTACAGGATAATGTAGTGAAACAACTAAATTAGGGGATTTAAATAACATTTTGGAAGTGACAAAGTTTGGAAAATGACAAAACATAAAAGTTAGAAATGAATTATTATGTTATTATGAATTTTATCCCAAAAATTTATATTAAACTTGATTGTTTTTATCAATTAAATTAAAGCTGTCTAAGCGCTCTACAATTTGTTATTTGACACCCAACTTCTATCTTTCCTTATTTCGCTGCAATATCGATATAAACAATTCCTGGTGAAAGAGAGGGTAATATCTTTTCTTATATTAGGTTAGAGAAAAAGCAAAGTCGTATATTGTCACTATATGGCAACACTTAAACATATCTTGTGTTGTACTTATCGCATCGGGTCATACTATACGGCTATTTAAAGACGACAATCTGTGCTACAAGTGTCGTTTTGACAGTGTTGTGATTGTCCTTTTCAGTCTCAAGTTATAGCGCGTCAAAGATGGAGTCCACCAAGCAAGAAATTCGCCATATGTTACGTTTTTACTACCTGCGAGGTCAAACTGCAACGAAGCCGGCCGAAAAAATTCGTGTAGTTCATGGACCCGATATTGTAACGATTCGCACAGCACAGCGTTGGTTTGATCGATTTCGTTCTGGTGTAGTGGCTGTCGAAGATACACTCCGTACTGGTAGGCCAATCGTCGTGGAAACCGATAAAACCGTTGAAATCATCCAAGTAGACCGGCATGTGAGCACTTGCTCGATTGGCCAGGAACTGGGTATAGACCATAAAACCGTTTGGAACCATTTGCAGAAGATTGGATTCCAAAAAAAACTGGATGTATGGGTGCCACACGAAAAAATCTTTTAGACCGAATTAACGCCTGCGATGCACTGCTGAAACGGAACGAACTCGACCCATTTTTGAAGAAGATGGTGACTGGTGATGAAAAGTGGATCACGTACGACAACCTAAAGCGAAAAAAGTCGTGGTCGAAGCGCCTTGAGCTGGTCCAATCTCAACTCGGTTCTCTACTGTGAGCAGCTTGACCGTTTGTAGCAGGCGATTGACCAGAAGCGGCCAGAAATGATCAATAAGAATGGTGTTGTTTTCCACCAGGACAACGCTCGGTCTCACACATCTTTGATGACCCGCCAGAAGCTACAGGAGCTCGGATGGGATGTCCTATTGCACCCACCGTATAGTCCGGACCTGGCTCCAAGTGATTATCATCTCTTCCGGTCCATGCAAAACGCTCTTTATGATACTAAGTTGGCCTCAAAAGAGGCTTGCGAAACCTGGCTGTTTGAGTTTTTTACAAATAAGGATGGGGAGTGTTATAAGGGAGGGATAATGAAGTTGCCTTCTAAATGGCAACAAGTTTGCGAACAAAACGGAGCATATTTGACTTAAATTTTAAGTATGTTAAATAAAGCGTAAAATTTCATATGCTTTCATTTAAATGTGTCCCCTGTTTCGCTCGCTCATATTGGCTCTAGCATATATAAAGGTTGTGTCACATCAAATTGCGGAAAAAACGCTGTAGAAATTCGCCCAGTAGACCGATCCTTTTGAAAATTTTAGACAGTAAAATAAAAACTATTAAACAACTTTTGGCATTTTCTTTTTATTCATACTTCGAGCCCAAGCCCGTATGCTCGCACCTTCCTCTTTACCCCGTCCATAAGGTTCTGTACAACGTCAGGTTGTAGTTTTTTTTGAATAGAAATCCATTTTCTCTTGAAGTTCGCCTCCGATTTGACAACTTTTGGGTTCTTCCGGAGGGCCTGCTTCATAATCGCCCAATATTTCTCTATTGGACGAATCTCCGACGCGTTGGGCGGGTTCATTTCCTTTGGCACGAAGGTGACCCCGTTGGCTTCGTACCACTCCAACACGTCCTTTGAAAAGTGGCACGAAGCGAGATCCGGCCAGAAGATGGTCGGGCCCTCGTGCTGCTTCAATAGTGGTAGTAAGCGCTTCACTCCTTAAGGTAAACCTGCCCGTTTACCGTGCCGGTCATCACGAAGGGGGCGCTCCGCTTTCCGCAAGAGCAGATCGCATGCCACACCATGTACTTTTTGGCAAACTTGGATAGTTTCTGCTTGCGAATCTTCTCCGGAACGCTGAATTTGTCCTCTGCGGAGAAGAACAACAGGCCCGGCAGCTGACGAAAGTCCGCTTTGACGTAGGTTTCGTCGTCCATTACCAGGCAATGCGGCTTCGTCAGCATTTCGGTGTACAGCTTCCGGGCTCGCGTCTTCCCCACCATGTTTTGCCTTTCGTCGCGGTTAGGAGCCTTCTGAACCTTGTATGTACGCAGGCCCTCCCGCTGCTTGGTCCGCTGGACGAATGAACTTGACAAATTCAGCTTATTGGCGACATCCCGGACCGAACTTCTCGGATCACGTCTAAACTGCTTAACTACGCGCTTGTGATCTTTTTTACTGACGGAGCATCCATTTTTGCCGTTCTTCACCTTCCGGTCGATGGTTAGGTTCTCGAAGTATCGTTTTAGTACTCTGCTGACCGTGGATTGGACGATTCCCAGCATTTTACCGATGTCCCGATGTGACAACTCCGGATTCTCGAAATGAGTGCGCAGGATTAATTCACGACGCTCTTTTTCGTTCGACGACATTTTTCCAAATTTACGAAAAATTGACAGTGAAGCATGGCCAACGTGATCTATACACTCTTATCTGATTATAAGCGAAAGCTGAAGATATAATTCCTAAAAATTAAATTTCTACAGCGTTTTCTCCGTGATGCAATTTGATGTGACACACCCTTTCTTATACAAATGATATACACGTATTGGGGAGTAGAACATTTTCTGTTATTTTTCAGCTCATTTAATGTAATAAATCGGGACATGTGCATAACATGTACTAAAAATCAACTTTGGGTGTACGTGCTCCCGACACAGGATACTTCCTATTAGGCTGACCATTAATCAGCAACGCCCCCTAGTCTGTACCCCATATCTAGCGTGGTGTGTCTTCCTCAGCTCGAGGAATCCAGGATAGAATGGTCACTAGCCGGCAGAATCATCAGCTCGTGTAGAGTCGCCATGAGCGGTACAATCCTCAGCTCTTGGTGAATGATCAGTGGGCTGCACAACCTTCGGCCCGTGTATCTGAAGAGAGTATGTGTATGTGTTGCCGCGACTAAGTAAATCCAGTAAAAGTAAATAAAAATTTATCCGTTTTATCCAAAAACCATCGCTATTACATATATAATCGAGTTCGACCTATACCTCAAACCGGATTTTAAAATGAGAATTTCCGAGTTATTCTAAAGGATGGTCGTGAACTGCCTATTGATATACGTTCCAGCAATAGCGATTCGGACACAAAGAACATGGTCCACCACAACAGTACAACGAACACGTGTCGCCGTCATTGTTATGTCCCGGCCCTGCCGACAGCAGTATCTTTGTTATGTCTTGACAAAATGTGTCACTATTTGCTTTCGACAATTTTTCCAATAATTTGGACGTTTGGTCAGTAGATCTTATTGATAAAATCAACTCTTGTGAGTGATACCGTTTGACTCAAATTCCGAATACTTCATTTTAAATACTCAATTTACTGAACATCAATGTTGTTTTAATACCTATAAATGTTATTATACGGAAAGATATACCCTAAAAAAGGTACCTAAATCGCAAAATCGCTGAAAGTGACTAAATCGTTTCCGTGAACGTACAATTATTGTTCAGATGGATCAGACGACACGGCGTGGTGGAACTTACTATCGGAAGTTGAGATTGAAGGTATTGAGAACAATTAAGACAAACTCGGTACCCTCGGACTACGACATCGCCAAAAAACACAGTACCATCCGGAAAATCCTTATGCGAGAGAGTTATCGTAATTTCCGTGTCTACAAGCAACCAAACAGGACACTGTAGCCTGAAATCGGATGACCAAAAGACGCGTTCGAAAGTTGTATAAAAGGGTTTTGACGAAGTACAAAGGATTCACGCTGATAGATGACGAAACGTCCGTGAAGATTGATTTTGGACAGCCTGAAATTCTATAAGGCCACTGCCAGAGCAGATGTCCCCAGTAAATTTATGTTCGTTTTCGCTGATAAACTTGTCAAGAAGATCTTAATTTGGCAAGGAATTTGCGGCTATGGATAGAAAACCAAGTTTCGCGTCAGAAACAAAACAATGGACTCGAAAAAGTATAGAGAAGAGCACCTACAAAAACGTCTCCTTCCGTTTATTAAAGATCCGGTGAAGTTTTGGCCAAACTAGGCAAGCTGTCACTAAAGCCGAGAGGTGCTTCAGTGACGATGAGGTCGCTTGCATTGCAAGATCTCATGCCTTCCAATTCCGCCCAATCGAAAAATATTTGGCAATTGTCAAGCGGAAATTGAAGAAGGATGCCAAAGTAACTCGTGATGCTGCAGACATGAAGAGATCGTGGAATAAAATGACCGCTGAGGTTGACCAACAGAATGTCCAAACTTCGATGGAGGGTATCCGAAGAATGAACGAAAATTCATCAAAGCTGTAACGGATTACCTTGTCAATATTTTTCTGAAAAGAACAATCTGCAACGTCTGCATTTTAATATAAAACATTTATTTGTATCTTTAACGAATCTCGAGATACAACTGGTTTTGTGTGGTTTCTACAACAAGTACAGTGATGTAATTGATGCGACAATGTCGAAAAATTTACTAAAAAATCACTGAGAGATCATCGTAAAATACACTGCCTTAGTTGTATAGAACTAATTTTAATGATTATTTCTTACTTCTACTATCTACTATCGTTTGGACGAAATGAATAAATAAATAAATAAATTTTTCATGTCTAATTCCCCGAACAAGATCCCGATTTATCCGAAAAAATATTAATAATAAATACCTTTATTTGTTTCCTCTACTCAAGGGTAATTACTACACCTCAGACGATAAGGTAAAGGGCACTGTTCGATCCTGAATTCAAGAAGAATCAGAATAAATTTTCAGTGACGAATGAAAAACTGTTTTTGCACTAATGGTGACTACATTGAAAACTGAAACATAGAATTTTCGAACATTTCAGACAATTATTTATAGAGAAAAAAACATCAAACGAGTAATCTATCTATCATGAACCATTAGTAATTAATAAACAAGAGCAGAACTCGAAACAGTATCAAATGTTATTTCCGAATATCCATCTTAATATCTATTACCATAGCCGAAGATTGATTGAAACGAACACAATGCGATAGAGATGCATTTAAAAAGTGCGAGATGAAATCTACATCCATCAAAACAACAAACAAGTTCACGATAATAATCAAATGAATTGAAACTAATTACAAGTAGGGGTAGTGGGGGTAATTTGGTCACGTGGGGTAAAATGGTCACCTGCTTGTTTGGTAGTATAACTATTGACTATTGACACCGTATTGATAGTCATTTTATGTTTGAAGAATTCTATGTTTGAAGAAGTTTGATTTTTTTTAGTCACCCTGTGCTACAGTGGAGCTGTCGCATGTCAAGAAATAAATAAAAACAAAAAACGCTCTCTCGGTAGCCATTCGACCGTAGTTTATTGCGTTTCGAATTTAAGGAATTTCTAGTGAAATTTAGTTTATTTGACCTGATATTTGCGACAAATCAACAGTTTGGACGACTGTTCACATATTCTAGAGGAGGTGAACAGATATTTTGTTTAATTTCAGCGAATATTTCGCATATTTCGTTTTTCGCTATTAGGGGGGCAAAGTGGTCAGTGAAGGATTACTGCTGACAATGTTTTGTTTTCAAAAGCTGATATACCTTATCACCTTCTGCTCCTAAAGGGATCCCTTTTATGGTTTTGACCCAGGAAAAACATGCCACCCCAACCAAAACCAAGCCTCATTTTGAAAAACGTTGCGATTCTAGGTGAATAGTCCTAGCTCATTTCATACATATACCTACTATTTCAATAATGATTTAAACAAATTTGGCCAAGAAAACACGCATAAATTTATTTCTTCTAGCGTGATATGTGCGAGTGACCACTTTGCCCCCCACAGTTGACCACTTACCTCCTCACTAAAAAAATGTTCGATTTTTCAACCTTTTTTTCTAATAATAGAAAATTTACTATTTTCAATTTTAATAATAAAAACCGCTTACTATCTTGAGCTACAATATTCTTCGAAGAACGGGAATTTTAGTGGTACGTGGACACAGGAAATGGGCATGTTCCTTAGGGTGACCACATTCCCCCCAGTTCCCCTACGATTACATTATGCGAAAATAAAGTACAGTTGTACAAATTTCCCCACCAATTAATCTATAAAAAAAGGTTTATGTATACGTTCCAAATACTTTACATCCAAACTCGGTGATCTCCATGAAACGGCTGCATAAAAAGATTACGATACAAAGTACTTACATCGTCGTCATCGTCCTCAATATTTTGAAATTGCGAATTGCTGAGAGCCATTTTTGTCAACATACACAGCACGCACTCGAATCTGTTTAAAATTCCAGTCAAATTCTGTTAACTGTCGTCCGTCGAACCTGCCCGAGTATGATGTATTTCACAAAACTGACTCGTTTCTTGCTTCTCCCGCTTTTTTTGTTTTCACTAAAATTGTCCGCAATTGTTCCACCTTTTCCCAGCTAGACGCCTCAAAATTCATTCGATTCACGTATCCCTTCTGCTTATGCTCGCTATATTTGTTGCTATTAATTGCACAATTTTTCCAGTAATGTGCTTTATTTTCCTCACACCCGTTTTCTTCCGCTTGATTTTGATATTGATCGATTTGGAAGACAAGAATATTTACGGGAACAAACAGCACTCGTTGTTTGTTTGCGTATGCAGATTACATCTCGTAGAGCTGGCGCTATTGATAAGATAGAAACACACTTATCGCACCCTCTATGAGGAGCCTTCTTGTTTATTTTCATTCACTTTGTATTATGCAAATTTAGTTCAACATCAATTCACAATTCAGTTTTCCGCGCGGTCGCATCCGACGTAACAAAACGCAAACAATGCTTTCATTACGCGAACGCACAAAGAAATCAGAAACAGCTACATACCACACTGATGGCGTTAAATTATTGATTCGGCGGAATCGATAGTTAGGTTAATTTTATCTACCGGATCTGCTGCACTCGCATTTCTTTTCAAAAATAAATAAACTAAATCACTTCCGTCTTTCTGGCTGAGATCGGTTACTGTTCGCGACTATTGCCTGCTTCACAACTGACAATTAGTCACTATTTATTATTAAAAAATATTTACGCCAGAAGCACGCGTAGAATCTCGAGTCCGTCTGACAGTTCGAACACTTCCCGAATGAAGCGAAATTTTCAATGACGATTTGGTGTAGTCCTACGGTACCGCAGAAAAAAAACATCTGAGCGCCGCTTATGGTCTTCTCTAGCTCTCACTCTTTATCGGTTGGCGGAGCAGAAAACTCGTCAAGAGAACAAGTGGTCAAACATTTAGCTGAAACAGCTGAGACGCCAGCGCTCTCGCTCTTTATCACATCCACATTGTTTACATTTCCATGGCAAAAGTGTTTGTGTCAGCTCTTCAAGCAGAAGGTAAACAAATAGTTGGAAATGCAGAGTCGAAACAGCGGGGGCCCGAACAGTTGGTATTATTCAATTCGTGTTAACAAAATCTAATATAAATGCGTAATACATATCCAATTCTCTATTAGTAGTATATTAGTTTATCAAAAATAGGAACTGCTTTTTCTAATGAGATATAACATCCGCCGAAAACACGTTTGAAAAATATGCATTTGGGTTAGAATTAAAAATTTCGGAGGTAAATAGTTTTGGTAATATTTTCTGTCCGAATGAATTAACATATTTTGTCTCGACCCATATGTTAAGCATAAAACAACTATAGATATCTTTTTCGCTTTTCTGTGTTATAATGATATACATTACGATAACGAATATGACGTTTTCGGTACACTAACCTTCATGGAATTCTGGATGAATTCACTATACGGGAAAACCTGATTTTGTGCGGTTGCTTTTTGTGCGATTTCTCATTTGTGTGACTGTTTAGTTGCAATATTATTATTTGTGCGATTAGTTTGTGTGATTCAAGACCCAATGTCATACTAAAAGAAGAGCCGCACAAACGAGGAATAACGCGAAAATGGACCGCACAAAAACAGGTTTGCCTGTACGACGATCTAATCAAATCTGCAAGAAACTTACTGACTCTACTCACTTTCTTCCACGAGGTATGGCTATTAAATAACGAGACTGCGCGCCTGGAGGGCGCCCTAGAGGGGTGGAGGGAAAAACGAATAGTGCGTTTGGTAGCTTGAAGTGTCTGCTATAAACGTACGAAAACACGTTTTTGTCACTATAGTAGTTTGCGAGCAGCAGTGGTTTGAATGGAACGTGGTTTGTAGTGCGCGTCGGAAATCATGTGTGATGAAAAACACGAACAACAACGCACCTGCCAATAACGCACCTGCCAATAACGCACTGTTGGTGAGGCAATTTTTAGCCGATAAGGGCATTCCAGTGCTCGAACATGCCCCATACTCGCCAGATCTAGCCCTATGCAACTTTTTCTATTCCCCAAGAACAAATCCATGTTGAAAGGTATTCGATTTAAGTCCGTAGAAGAGGCGAAGGAAAAAGCGACGCGGCTTATGAACGCCATCACAAAAAAGAGTTTCAGAACTGCTTCGAACAATGACAAAAACGTATGGAAAGGTGTGTGAGGAGCCAAGGGGAGTATATTCAAGGATAGCATATCGTTGTAGCGTAGTTTTTAAAATATAACCCTTTTTCGTAATCAGTCTCGTTATTTAATAGCAATACCTCGTATATCCCGCTTATTCTAAATACTTTCACTCTATTTCTTTTACAATTCCTAAAAAAGCAATGGCCCTATTTCAATGACTCCTACTACTGATGGTTCCTATCTTTAGCTTCGAACTGAACACATACAATCAATCGCAAAATTGAGTGTACACATGCTACTTGACGATACTTTCAATTTATTTGGTACAAAATATTTTTAATACATTTATTCTTTCGATGCATATTAATCACTCACACATTTAACTAGCTATACGCGCAATAAAATTCCGCGAAAGGTTTTTTGGCTAATTATTTAACCCTAAAAGTGGCCGTCCACATACCACGTGTACAACTTTAGGTGGGTAGGGGTTACGAAAATGTCCACCTTTGTCCATGGTGAGGGGGAGGGGGTATGGATAATGTCCACGTGGACACGTTAATAATTTGTAAAAACAAAACGCATCTGAATTTAACAAAAAATTAAATTAATTCTGCATTTCCGACAAATTTATCTGTATTTATCAAGGTTGAGCTGTTGGATTACGTCATGTGCTGTGAGCGTCTCCGTTAAAGCATTGTTTTCGGTTACCGTTGGCTGTTATTTTTTTTTATCGCCCGGGTGTGCTTTTTTCGCGCGTTTTCGAACTGTTAGAGATATCGTAAAACGCAGTGTGAACTCGGAATTAGTGAGAAAAGCAGAATCATCAAAGCCTGGCAAGGCCAGCCGGCTTTCAGTTTTCGCCGATTTGTCGCCATCGCAATCGAAGTCGGACATCGGTGCTCAGTTGCACGCACACAATACCAGCGCGATTCGCTGCTCACTTACAGCAGTGTGAAGGAGAGCATCACTTCTTAGTGGTGTGTGATAGTGCCGAGCGCTCAAGCGCTCCGATTGAGAAGCAAGCAGCGGTTGCCAGTTCATCAGCACTGGGGTGCATTGTGGTGAATAGAAATAAATAAGATATATTTCTTTTTTAATTTTATTTATTATATAAGATTTATTTTTTTTTTAATTTTATTTATTTTTTTTTAAATTATTATTATTATTAAAACAAAATATTAGATTATAAGTACCAATTACAGAATGGCAGAAGGAGGGGGAGGATCTCCAGATATGGAGATCTCTGATGATGACTCCCCTCTGGTTGAAAAACCTAATAAAGGAACAGCGAAGACACTTAAACGCGTTCCTACATCAGAGGATGTTTCGTCCGGGGACGAGTCTGCTAACTCTAGCAAGCCCCCCTCCTCTCCAACCCCCCTCGCTCCTACCCCAGCTCAGATTTCGCCTCCCCATCCTGTTGTCTCCGATCCCCTTCAATCCTCGTCATCTCCTTCTCCTCCTGTTGTCTTCTCTCCACGTGTCAAGGTCTATCCTGAAGATGCACCTGGAACTGGTCCGTGGGTTGTTTTCTTCAGGCCTAAGCCAAACGGAAAAGCACTTAATGTTATTCAGATCATGAAAGATCTGGCAAGATACTCCTCCGTGACAGAAATTACGAAGGTTAGACCGACCAAACTGCGTGTTGTCGTGGCTGATCGGAAAGACGCAAACGGTATTGTCGTCGACCAGAGGTTTACCCTGGAATATCGTGTCTACGTGCCTTCCCATGACGTAGAAATCTCGAGGGTGATAACCGAAACGGGTCTGACGTGCAAATCAATTATGGAAGGAGATGGCAGATTTAAAAAGCTGCCTTTGATTAAGGTTAAAATCTTAGAATGCCGACAACTCGGCAAAGTCTCCCAGGAAGGGAAAGAATCGAAATTTACGCCGTCCGACTCGTTTAGAGTCACTTTTGCTGGCTCCGCCCTCCCTGACTACGTTATGGTGGACAAATTGAGGCTACCGCTGCGACTCTTCGTACCAAAGCCCATGACTTGCTTGAAATGCAAGTCAGTTGGTCACACAGCAGCTTACTGCGCCAACAAGGAGCGCTGTGCCACTTGCGGAGAGCAACATGTGGACAAATCCTGCAGTGCGATTGGGCAAAAGTGTCCATATTGCGGAGGAACTCCGCACGTGCTCTCGGCTTGTGAAACTTACAAGAGTCGCTGGGAGAAGCAGAAGCGCTCTTTAAAGGAACGCTCGAAGCGCACTTTTGCGGAAATTTTGAAGGGCGCTTCTCCATTGGCCCAACAGCAACAACCTTTAACCGCAAACAATGTCTTCGCTTCGCTGCCAGTTGACGAAATGGAAGCGGATACAGCTAACGAGGGCACACCGTACATCTTCCAAAGGAATTCCCGGCGCAAAAATTTGACCACTCCCAAAGTTCAAGGACAAGCCCCTCCGGTTATAACCTCTGTTAGCATGCCTAAAAAATCGAGTGCAGCGGACAAGCAAAATCAGGTTCCTCCTGGCTTCCGTGGGAATAACTCACCTTCGAACGACCCAGCACTCGAAGGGACATCAAAAACCCGTCAAGTTCAACTTCCCAGGATTTATAAAGTTGACTGACCTTGTGGCTCAAATCTTCACATGCTTTAATGTTTCCGACTCCATCAGAACCATTGTCATATCAATGCTTCCAGTATTAAAGACAATTTTGCAACAATTGATGCAAACATGGCCCCTCCTTGCAATGATTATCTCTCTTGATGACTAATTCAAATAGAGAGGTCGGAGATATCACTGTTTTACAGTGGAATTGTAGTAGTCTTATCCCTAAATTGGATACATTCAAATTTTTAATTCATAAGTTCAATTGTGATGTTTTTGCTCTGTCCGAAACTTGGCTTTCTTCCCGAGATGATCTCTCTTTCCACGATTTTAATATTATACGCTTGGACCGTGATGACAGATACGGAGGGGTGCTATTGGGGATCAATAAGTGCCACTCATTTTTTCGAATTAACCTACCACCTATTGGAGGGATTGAACCTGTTGCTTGTCATGCAAACATCAGAGGAAAAGACCTCTGTACTGTCAGCTTCTATTGGCCTCAGAGAGCTGCGGTTAGCCGCAAGCAACTTGTTGACATGTGCTCACTCCTTCCTGAGCCACGATTGATCTTGGGAGACTTCAACTCTCACGGAACTGCCTGGGGGGAACAGTACGACGACAATCGTTCACTGTTGATATATTATCTTTGTAACAGCTTCAATATGACACTTTTGAACACTGGGGAAACAACACGTGTACCTAAACCTCCTGCTAACCCAAGTGCTCTTGACCTCTTGCTTTGCTCGAATTCACTATCGTTAGATTGCAAGTGGAATGTAATCCAGGACCCCAACGGTAGTGATCACTTGCCAATTAAAATTTCCATCACCATTGGGTCGAATTCTTCTGAATCTATAAACATGGCATATGACCTCACAAGACACATTGACTGGAAAAAATATGCGGACGCGATTGCTCTAGCCATCAATTCCAGAGATGGTTTACCTCCATTGGAGGAGTATAACTTCCTTTCTCGTTTGATCTATGACAGCGCGGTTCGCGCTCAAACGAAACCCATCCCAGGCTCCACTATTCGTCGAAGGCCTCCCAATCCATGGTGGGATAGCCAATGTTCCAAGCTTTATCAGGATAAATCGAACGCATTCAAAGCTTTTCGGAATCGTGGAACCATTGAAAGTTTTCAATCGTATTTGGACCTTGAAAATCAATTTAAAAACTTGATCAAAGGGAAAAAACGTGGTTATTGGCGAAATTTCGTGGGAGGTTTGTCACGAGAAACGTCAATGAAAAAATTATGGAAAGTGGCTCGAAACATGAGAAATCGCTCTTCAACAAATGAAAGCGAAGAATATTCACATCGATGGATTTTTAATTTTGCACGGAAGGTTTGTCCTGATTCCGCTCCTGTGCAAAAAATTGTTCGAGATATACCACAAGATAGGTGCGATCTTGATTCCGAGTTTTCGATGGTAGAATTCTCTCTTGCTCTCCTTTCATGTAACAATTCTGCTCCGGGATCGGATAGAATTAAGTTCAACTTGCTGAAAAACCTCCCTGATGTGGCGAAACATCGCTTGTTGAATTTATTCAATCGGTTTCTGGAGCATAATATTGTTCCAGATGATTGGAGACAAGTACGAGTTATAGCTATTCAAAAACCCGGAAAACCCGCGTCCGACTTCAATTCGTACCGCCCAATAGCAATGCTGTCTTATATACGGAAATTGTTGGAGAAAATCATCTTGTTTCGCCTTGATCGATGGGTTGAAACGAATGGTCTACTCTCAGATACACAATATGGGTTCCGCAGGGGCAAGGGGACGAATGATTGTCTTGCGTTGCTTTCTTCAGAAATTCAAATGGCTTACGCCGGAAAAAAACAAATGGCTTCAGTATTCTTGGACATAAAGGGGGCCTTTGATTCTGTTTCAATAGAGGTTTTGACAGACAAATTACACTCTCGGGGTCTGCCGCCTCTATTGAATAATATGTTATATAACTTGCTTTGTGAGAAGCACTTGAACTTTTCTCACGGAGATTCGGCAGTAAGTCGGGTCTCTTACATGGGCCTCCCCCAGGGCTCATGTTTAAGCCCTCTTTTGTACAACTGTAACTGTAAGCGACATCGACAATTGCCTTACACAAAATTGCAGCCTAAGACAACTTGCAGATGATGGAGTAGTGTCTGTCGTAGGATCAACAGAATCCGACCTACAAGAACCCTTACAAGATACTTTGAACAATTTTTCAACCTGGGCCATTGGGCTAGGGATCGAATTCTCCACGGAGAAAACAGAGATGGTGGTTTTTTCTAGGAAGCATAGACCAGCAAAACCAAAGCTTCAACTTTTGGGTAAACCGATCACTCATGCTATGTCATTCAAGTATCTTGGGGTCTGGTTCGACTCCAAATGTACTTGGGGGGCCCATATTAGGTATCTGAGTAAAAAATGCCAACAAAGAATAAACTTTCTCCGTACAATTACCGGCACCTGGTGGGGAGCCCATCCCGAAGATCTTATAATGTTGTATAGAACAACTATTCTCTCAGTGATGGAGTATGGCAGTTTCTATTTTCAATCAGCTGCCAAAACACACTTAATTAAACTCGAGCGAATTCAGTATCTTTGTCTCCGTATTGCGTTGGGATGTATGCCCTCAACGCATACCATGAGTCTCGAGGTTTTGGCAGGCCTACTCCCACTAAAAGATCGCTTCAATTTATTATCTCTTCGGTTCTTCATCCGGTGTAAGGTCATGAACCCATTGGTGATCGGAAATTTTGAGCGGCTGATCGAGCTAAATTTTCACTCCGGATTCATGAGTTCATATCATGAATTCATCTCCATGCAGGTTGATCCTTCACCGTATATTCCCAACCGTGTTTGTTTCCCTGACTACATCAATTCCTCTGTGCATTTTGATCTGTCCATGAAGCAAGATATCCATGGATATTCAGATTACCAACGATCGAGGATCGCTCCAACGATCTTCGATGAAAAATATAGGGGTATCAATTGTGATAATATGTACTTTACTGATGGGTCCACTATAAATGAGTCCACAGGATTTGGAGTGTTCAACGAATTTTTTAGCACCTCACACAGTCTTCAGAATCCTTGCTCAGTGTATATTGCTGATTTGGCAGCAATTCATTGGGCGCTGGACAGCGTCGCCTCACGACCTGTTGAACACTATTACATTGTAACGGATAGTCTTAGCTCTGTCGAAGCTATCCGTTCAGTGAGGCCGGAAAAGCACTCGCCGTACTTCCTTGAGAGAATATGAGAAATTTTGAGTGCTTTATCCAGACGCTGTTATGTCATTACCTTTGTGTGGGTCCCTTCTCATTGCTCAATTCCGGGTAATGAGAGGGCTGACTCATTAGCAAAGGTAGGTGCGATTGAAGGCGATATTTATCAGCGTCAAATCGCCTTCAATGAATTTTACTCTTTAGTCCGTAAAAATACCATCGCTAACTGGCAACGCAAATGGAACGAAGATGAATTGGGCCGGTGGCTTCACTCGATTATCCCTAAGGTTAGCCTCAAACCATGGTTCAAAAGTCTGGACTTGAGTCGGGACTTTATTCGCACCTTCTCCCGACTTATGTCCAATCACTGTTCGTTAGACGCGCTACTCTTTCGTTTCAATCTGGCCGGCAGCAATATCTGCGTTTTGTGGCCGAGGTTACCACGACATCGAACACGTTGTTTGGTCGTGTGAGGTGTATCTTGTTGCCAGATCGAATTTAGAGAACTCCCTTCGGGCTAGAGGAAGGCAGCCCAATGTGCCGGTGACAGATGTGTTGGCTCGGTTAGACCTTGATTACATGTCCCAAATATATGTTTTCCTTAAATCTATCGATGTTCATGTGTGATTATCCTTATATCCTTATACCCTCCATTTCTTCCTTTGTGAGTAATTGGTCCGCTTGCTATAAACAGGAGAATGAAATGTAAATTCACAACAGATGTACGAATAGATTTAAGAATTGAGTGTGTGTGATTATCAACATTGTAATAATTTCCTTATACCCCATCCTTTTCCTGAGAAAAATATGTCACCCTTTTAATCTCGAGTACACCGCGAGTAATCGGTTTCCCACATTACTAACCATAGATTTAAGAAAATTGTTCATATATATAGTTTTAAAAATATATTTAAGATTTCGGCTCCTTTAAACTTATGTAACTGAGCCTGTAAAAATAAACGAATTTATAAAAAAAATAAAAAAAGGTTGAGCTGTCTGATAGTGCTTCCCTTTCGTAAATTCATATTTTTTCATATCGTTGAACTTCTTTGTTAAGATGTGTATTCTGATAGTAACCCAGCAAACATTAAATCGTATAATTTTGCACGTGCCAAGTTTTACAAGAAATCCAAATAAATCATAATCGCATATAATATCAATCAAAGTATGTATCGTGTATATTTGAAATCGCATAAAATGTAAAAACTCGATTTTATATACCATTATCAAATTAAGTCGCAATTTGGTATAATAAACATCAATTTTATGATGTACATTGTCGTAAAATATATTTAATCCGCATCATATGCGTATATTACGCTGATGCAGTTTGTGTGTCGTATAAGCGTATAATTTAAATCGATTCAGTACTGTAGTAAATCGTGTTGCATGCTGAAGAAAATCATGAAACAGTAAATCATATTAGATCCTAATAAGGAACATATTACATCATATTGAAATGTCAATGAAATGCTGATGCACTCGAATGTTTTAACCACTGTTGAATTCAATTTCAGATAGCCGCGCGAGATAGCTGGTGGATGATAATCCAGACGACCGAAGTTCGAACCCACATCGGAGCAGTTTTCACCAAACATCAATCTGTACCATTTCAAACATTTATATTCCACTCCCAACACAAGTCAATCAAACAATTATTATTTCTACAAACATAAATACTCATATATAAAAATAGCGATTCGTGAGGCTATAATAAACATTTCACAAAAATATTTTGCGCCATTTGTTTTTTTTCTATGTATGTAATAGATCGTATATGAGTATGGCAAAAGTCGTATTTATTGCTTTGACAATTCATGAATATATTTATATTAGATCGCAATTCAATTTCAACATAATCGACAATTATGTTATTAAAATCATTTCGACAATTTCGAAACTAAAAAATGAAAACGATTTTTTTCTTCTTCCTTTCTCTTCAGCCAATTTCAATCTCGATTGTGTGTATTCACTACGCATACTGAGACATCGATGCTTCTATTTCGTTTTCGTTTTGCTATCGTTTCCTTTGAAGCAGACGCTTTTACACGACGATTGAAACTGCCCGATTTATTATCATTTGAATGGGCTATGTTTCACTTTCAGTTTCACATGTAAAAGGATGATCATTGCTTTCAATTGAAAGTATCATTCGATTTCATTTCTCAAAATTAGATTTTAGATTAGTGGAATTAAAAGGGGCATATGGGGGTATATTAGTCTTACAACCAGATTCGATAAATGATTACGCCAGCTGGCACACTGCATATTCTATCATATAGTCATTTTCATTACTTTTAGTGCATGCGATTCGAACTCCAATGAAATTTTCATTCGAAATAATACATTTTCATTCGACGATTTGATAATTTCGCTTCAGTATGATGGATGAAGGAAATGAACGTGAAATGAAACGAGACTGTACGAAGCTGAAGTGATATTCTCTTGATTGAGCGTGAAGAGAGAATAGCACTATTGTGAAATTGTAAGGCCCTGCTAATGATAATCAAATCGAGACACTGATCAAGAATAATCCTCAGTACATGACACATGAATTAGCAGCTTCATTACAAATACAGTAGAACCCCGATTATCCGTAAAAGTCTGACAAGGTCACCGCGAATAACGAAAATCGCGGATAACACGTCAGTGAACTAACAATGAGGTGCAAACACGAAATAAAAATATTTCACCAGAAAACACTTAATGGATCGTATTTCCGTCACCTCGTATTTCCAAACTCACAGTTTTGAAGCAAATCGTGACTGGTGATGCAAAATCTAAGCATTCATAACAATGTTAAGTGAAAAAAAAATCTTTGAGCTAATCAAATGACCTCCGTTAGCTATCTTCGAAGCCTGTCTCCACCAGGAGAAAGCCTTTCTTTGTTCAGATATTGCATCTACAGATTATCATTTGTTAGGGCCGGTGGAAAAGATAATTAAAGGCCAGAATTTCGATTCATTGGATATCATAAAAAGCACGTTACACAGTCTTTTGACGAAAAAAAAACAAAGAAGTTCTGCGATGATGGAATTTTCAAGTTGCGTGAAGGATGACGAAAGATTTCATAAGATATAGCGCGGACTCGATTATATATAGTCTTTCATAAGATATAGCGCGGACTCGATTATATACAGATTTTTTTTTTACTATACATAATCGAATCCTGTATATAATCGAGTCAAAAACCAATTTATTTTTCTTCATTTTTTATGCATATATTTTTCGTTATTTGAATATAAAAGAAGAACTTTGTTTTATTCATCCTCTTAAAGTATTCTGTTGCTTCCATTTAAAAGGTGAGAAAAATTAGTACAGGATATAATTGTTGAACATCAAAATTAATGGATTTAATCCATTTGGAAGTGAAAACTTGAATGTTAGGAATTTTTAATGTGTTATTGTTAACTTTATCCTAAAAATTCATATTAAACTTGATTGTTTCTATCAATCAAATTAAAGCTCTCTATTCGCTCTACAATTTGTTCTTTGACACCCAACTTCTATCTTTCTTAATTTCGCTGGTGAAAATTCAAGCAAAAATTGAAAAATTCACGTTTTCACCTCACCAATTAAATTTCACTTCAACGTTGAAAGGTTACATTTTTTCTTAAAATAAGTCATATTTGAAATGTAAAAAAAAAAATTTCAAACTGTATATAGTCTTGTCCAAAAATGTATATAATCGAATCACATATAATCGAGCCCGACCTGTATTTGGCACTGACTAACGTCTATTAGTTTGAGCAATTTAGGTGTTGATCAAATCAAAACTACATAACACCACAAACCATTTTAGTATTTTGAACAGCGTGATGAACTCCAATTGTCCACGTGGACAACAGGGGGAGGGGGTTTCTAAAATAGTGCTTTCTCTGTCCATGTGGTATGTGGACAGTCCCAAAGATGAATAAATCTCAATTTGAGGCATTGCAAAATTGAGTGTACACCTACAATTTATCCAAAGAAATAAACAGTGCATGTACGATTATTGCAAATCAGCGTCCTTTTTTCGTCAATGTGTAATGTTAACGCCCAATCACTGCTTGGGCAGTGTTGGTTTTTGGTTTTTAATTATGTTTGAAAAAACTTTTATAAAAATGGCAAGTCAGAGAACAATGATAACAAGTAAAACTTGTCGAGGAAAGACTGAAGCGCCCTTATTAGTTCCGCTTATGTCGAACCAGCCCCACTTTAGTTTTTGTTTATTCGCCAAATTTCCGGGGGGTAAGTTCAACATAGCGGTTTGATTATACAACAGGTGTTCGCACAGAGTCAGCACAACGGAAACGCGTGCGTACGATTCTAGCGCGACTCAAAATTTAGTTAGTAAGTAAGAAATTGTAATTGTAAACATCAGATGAAATAAAAGGTACTGAGCCAGTCGGGCCAGGGGGCAGTATGATTAGTATACTGGATAAAATTATACCGCGTTGTCTTTTTACTGACTGGTGGCAAAACCAGCGCAAGACATTGCGGAAAACAGCAGCTGCTGTCGGAAGAACACTCTCTACAGAAAATACTAAACAAGTGGAAATACGAAGGAGCCATGGAAAATCTTCCGGGTAAAGGACACAAACGGATCCTGTCTTCTGATGATGAACGGGTAATTGTGCGAACATTTCGAAAGAACCCTAAAACAAACATTTCTAGATTGACTACCAAGTAGCCGGCACCATTGGCAGAACTGTCAGCGCAAATACTTTCCGGAGGGTAGCACACAAGAGCAATCTGAGAGGTCGTGTTGCCCGTGAAAAGTCTTTAATCTATGACTACAGTTTGCTAAGACATATGTAAACAGACCTAAAGAGTTCTGGAACAAGGTACTTTATACGGATGTGACAAAAACCAATCTCTTTGAGTCGGATGGAAGACATATGGTGTGGAGGAAACCAGAATCAGTGCTCCAGGTTCAGCATTTGGTTCCCACGGCGGCGGCAATCAGCTGATGTATGGTACAATGGCGGCTTCTTGAACGGGAACCATGGAGTTTATCGATTCGGCGATGGACAAGATAGCTTAATTGAACACCCTGAAATGTGACCTGCAGTCTCCCGTGCAGAAATTTGGTCTCCCTTGTGATTACTACTTTTAAAAGGACAATATTTTTTTTTATTAGTTCGTTTATTTTTACAGGCTCAGTTACTTAAGTTTAAAGGAGCCGAATTCTTAAATATATTTTTAAAACTATATATATATATATATATAAACAATTTTCTTACATCTATGGTTAGTAAGGTGGAAAACCGATTACTCGCGGTGTAATCGAGTTTAGAAGGGTGACATATTTTTAGGAGAAGGATGGGATATAAGGAAATTGTAACAATGTTGATGAACACTCAATTCTTAAATCTATTCGTATATCTATAGTTTATTTACATTTCAACTTATTCTACTATTTATAGCAAGGGGACGAATTACCCGCAAAGGAAGGAAAGGAGGGTACAAGGATGTAGGGACAATCACACACGAAGATCTATAGCTTTAAGGAAAACATATATATGGGACATGTAATCAAGGTCTAACCGAGCCAACACATCTCTCACCGGCACATTGGGCTGTCTTCCTCGGGCCCGAAGGGAGTTTTCTAAATTCGATCTGGCGACCAGATACACCTCGCACGACCAAACAACGCGCTCGATGTCGTGATAACCTTGGCCACAAACGCAGAGATTGCTGCTGGCAAGATTGAAACGGAAGAGTAGTGCATCTAACGAACAGTGATTGGACATGAGTCGGGAGAAGGTGCGAATAAAGTCCCGACTCAAGTCCAGACTTTTGAACCACGGTTTGAGGCTAACCTTTGGGATAATCGAGTGAAACCACCGGCCCAATTCATCTTCATTCCATTTGCGTTGCCAGTTAGCGATGGTATTTTTGCGAACTAAAGAATAAAATTCATTGAAGGCGATTTGACGCTGATATATATCGCCTTCAATTGCACCTACCTTTGCCAATGAGTCAGCCCTCTCATTACCCGGAATTGAGCAATGTGAAGGGACCCAGACAAAGGTAATGACATAGCAGCGTCTGGATAAAGCACTCAAAATTTCTCATATTCTCTCAAGGAAGTACGGCGAGTGCTTTTCCGGCCTCACTGAACGGATAGCTTCGACAGAGCTAAGACTATCCGTTACAATGTAATAGTGTTCAACAGGTCGTGAGGCGACGCTGTCCAGCGCCCAATGTATTGCTGCCAATTCAGCAATATACACAGAGCAAGGATTCTGAAGACTGTGGGAGGTGCTAAAAATCCTGTGGACTCATTCATAGAGGACCCATCAGTAAAGTACATATTATCACAATTGATACGCCCATACTTTGCATTGAAGATTGTAGGAACGAACCCCAATCTAAGATAATCTGGATTTTCATGGATTTTCTCCTTCATGAACAGATCGAAATGTACAGAGGAATTGATGTAGTCAGGAAAACAAACACGGTTGGGAATATACGAAGAAGGAACTACCTGAATTCATATCATGAATTCACCTCTATGAATTCATGATATGAATTCATGAATCCATTTTTTAGCGATCAATTGCTCAAATTTTCGACGAATAGTGGAACCTGGGATGGGTTTCGTTTGAGCGCGAACCGCGCTGTCATAGATCAAACGAGAAAGGAAGTTATACTCCTCCAATGGAGGTAAACCATCTCTGGAATTGATGGCTAGAGCAATCGCGTCCGTATATTTTTTCCAGTCAATGTGTCTTGTGAGGTCATATGCCATGTTTATAGATTCAGAAGAATTCGACCCAATGGTGATGGAAATTTTGATTGGCAAGTGATCACTACCGTTGGGGTCCTGGATTACATTCCACTTGCAATCTAACGATAGTGAATTCGAGCAAAGCGAGAGGTCAAGAGCACTTGGTTTAGCAGGAGGTTTAGGTACACGTATTGTTTCCCCAGTGTTCAAAACGGTCATATTGAAGTTGTTACAAAGGTCATATATCAACGATGAACGATTGTCGTCGTACTGTTCCCCCCAGGCAGTTCCGTGAGAGTTGAAGTCTCCCAAGATCAATCGTGGCTCAGGAAGGAGTGAGCACATGTCATCAAGTTGTTTGCGGCTAACCGCAGCTCTCGGAGGCCAATACAAGCTGACAATACAGAGGTCTTTGCCTCTGATGTTTGCATGACAAGCAACAGCTTCGATCCCTCCAATAGGTGGAAGGTCAGTTCGAAAAAATGAGTGGCACTTATTGATCCCCAATAGTACCCCTCCGTATCTGTCATCGCGGTCCAAGCGTATAATATTAAAATCGTGGAAAGAGATATCATCTCGCGAAGAAAGCCAAGTTTCGGACAGAGCAAAAACATCACAATTGAAGTTATGAATTAAAAATTTGAATGTATCCAATTTAGGGATAAGACTACGACAATTCCACTGTAAAACAGTGATATCTCCGACCTCTCTATTTGAATTAGACATCAAGAGAGAATCATTGCTAGGAGGGGCCATGTTTGCATCAATTGTGGCAAAATTGTCTTTAATACTGGAAGCATTGAGATGACAATGGTTCTGATGGAGTCGGAAACATTAAAACACTTGAAGATTTGATCCAAAAGGTCAGACAACTTTATAAATCCCGATTGGGAAGTTGAGCTGGACAGAAAAACAGGGACAGTTGGGGTTTTTGATGTCCCCTCGAGTGCTGGGTCGTTCGAAGGTGAACTATTCCCACGGAAGCCAGGAGGAACCTGATTTTGCTTGTCCGCTGCACTCGATTTTTTAGGCAAGCTAACTGGGGGTATCACCGGGGGGACTTGTTCTTGAACTTTGGGAGTGGTCACATTTTTGCGCCGGGGATTCCCTTTGAAAATAAACGGTGTGCCCCCGCTAGCTGTGTCCGCTTCCATTTCATCAACTGGCAACGTGGAAAAGATATTGTGTGTTGAGATTGGTTGTTGTTGTTGTTGGGCCAGTGGAGGAGTGCCCTTTAAAATTTCCGCAAAAGTGCGCTTCGAGCGTTCCTTTAAAGAGCGCTTCTGTTTCTCTCAGCGACTCTTGTAAGTTTCACAAGCTGAGAGCGGGTGTGGGGATCCTCCGCAATATGGACACTTATGCTCAGTCGCACTGCAGGATTTCCCCTCATGTTGCTCTCCGCAAGTGGCACAGCGCTCCTTGTTGGCACAATAATCCGAAGTGTGACCAACTGACTTGCATTTGTTGCAAGTCATGGGCTTTGGCACGAAGAGTCGCACAGGTAGTCTCAATTTGTCCACCATAACGTAGTCAGGGAGGGCGGCACCAGCAAAGGTGACTCGAAACGAGTCTGACGGCGTAAATTTAGTTTGGTCCCCATCATGGGAGAGTTTCCCGAGTTGGCAACAGTCCAAGATCTTTACTTCCATTGAGGGAAGCTTCTTGAACTTGCCTTTTCCTTCTTTTTTTATTTGTTCGCTCATCAGACCCGTTTCAGTTATCACCCCCTCAATTTCTACGTTATGGGAGGGTATAAATGTTCTATATTCGAGAGTGAAGTGTTGGTCAGCAACAATCTCGTTTGCGTGTTTCTGTTCATTCACGACAACCCGCAATTTGTTCGGTCTAACCCTGCGAATTTCAGATACAGAAGTGTATCTGGCCAGATCTTTCATGATCTGAATCACGTTAAGGCTTTTTCCTTTTGGTTCTGGCCGGAGGAAAACAACCCACGGGCCAGTTCCAGGTGCATCTTCTGGATAAACTCTGACACGTGGAGCGGAGACAACAGAGGGAGAAGACGAGGACGAGGACGAAGACGAGGATTGGGTTGAATCGGAAACATCAGGGGGAAGCGAAATGGATGATGGGAGAGGGGGAGTGGAAGTGACAGTGGGTTCAGAAGGGAGGCTTGCTATTTTCTTAGAGGGGGGCTTGTAGGGATGAGCAGATTCGTCCCCAGAAGAATTATCTTCTTTTTGAGGGACTCGTTTATGTTTTTTCCCAGATCTTGAATGGGATTCATTATCGGAGATCTCCATCTCTGGAGATCCTCCACTATTCTCCATTTTACAAAAATTTGTGTCTTATTTCTAATCTATTATTGATTTTAACAATAATCTCAAAAAAAAAAACCAAACAAACAAACAAAAAATTATGATGATAATATTAAGCAATGAACATATGAGTTGAACAATAATATTAATATTAAATATGTGTACCTTAATATAAAAGTTGTTCCGATACTGCGCTCTACTGCCCTAACCAGGGAGAGACAGAGGCTACGCGCTATGGATCAACACAATAGCGCAAGAATAGCTCACACGGTCACGTGATGATAATTCCCGTTAACGACAGCCACACGATGGCGATCCCGTTATGCCAATGTTCAACAGCCGCCAAGGGCTGCAAGCTGCAAGAGCGCTGCTTCCTTTGTTCCACTTCACAAAAGTTCAATTCGAAAGCGGACAGCAATGACCTTCACTCGTACACTATACCAATCGCACAATCCTAAAAGGACAATAACCCGAACAAAACTGGTCTCACTGTGCGGGAGTGACTGCTTTATAATATCTCAATCAATTCTTAACACCTTCGTAATCACCGGTCTTAAACACTATTGGGCATCTATGGTGGGAAATCAAGAACCGTCTGAAGAATAGAAATCCATGAAACAAAGCGGTACTCAAAACGACAATCAAGAAGATCTGGGGGAGCATCTCGTCTTCTCGAATGGCATGACCGTTCCCTGTGGAACTTTTGCTGTCTTAACGTTTAATGCATACGTTGAGACAGCAAAAGTTCCACAACGTCATTTATTAACACTCAGTTGTGATTTCTTAAGCCGAATAACATGACTTGAATGCCGAATAACATGAACTTGAATTCCGAGGAGCAAGCTCTAGAATACGCGATAGCACAGTGCAAGTCGAATGAAATTTCTTTGACGAAAAATCCTCCGGCCAGAACGGGAATCGAACCCGAACTCTCGGCATGATAATGTGAGACGCTAACCACTCGGCTACGAATGCACCTCGAGAATCCCGTCTACAGTGACCAGAAATCGCGCCTCGGTGCTTGCAGGCACTGCTGGACGCCAAATGAGGCCATTCCAAATACTAGGGAATTGATTTTTGTTATCTGTTAACATTTCTGAACCGACGGCGCCAGTGGTTGTATGGTTAGCGTAACAGCCTCACAATCCGATCGGCCTGGGTTCAATCCCAGCTGGCGTCGTTGGGATTTTCTGAGGCGAAAAATCTCTGGTTACGTCTTCCTTCGGAGCGGAAGTAAAAGAAGTTGGCCCGGCTCATGAGTTGTTGAGTCTGATAGGTAGGAACAGGTGGAGTCGCCTCCCTGATGTCGGTGATTGGCACTAAAGTGGCGGAAATAGGCCGACGAAAAATAAGCGAAGATAAAAAAAAAAAAAAAAAAAAAAACATTTCTGAACCGATTGATTTTTTTTTCAAGAAAACTGTACGACCAATTTGACCACGCCTGAATTGAAAATGTTATGTTTGTTTCTTAAACATGAAGTAGAAGCAAGACCATTTTAATTTTTTTTCTTATCACTACATGTAAAAAGTAAAAAGGATCGATTTTAAGATTAATATAAGGCGCTTCTAATTGTTTACTTCTTAACCCCGAAAAACTCAAAAATAACAAACCAACACGGGGTGTCTGTATCAGGTTCTTATTAACAGTATAAGGATATCATCGTCCAAGTTCTGTCCTCAGGAGCCTCTAGGAACAATGAGATCCTAGAGATCCAATTTCGTGGCCACCATGCACCGATACTGCAACTCAGTTAGCGAACCTTCTTTTTGTTGTGGTTTCGTCAAACACGCAATGTAGTTTTCCGATTAGATAAAAATTTGCTGATTTTCGTCCGCAAACAAAAATGTTTATGTAAATGTCTTGCATCAACTACTAAGATACCAGTGGCGCAGAATTGATTGAAGAGATGAGACAATGTTTTGGCTCATGGGTTTGATGATGGTTCAAAGTTCACCGATGATCTGTCGCGATTGCTGCTGGTGAGCATCCGAAGCTTTAAGGGGGTAGTACAAGTCATTAGTGGACTCAAGTCTTTGCGTAAAGAGCGCGAATCCAAAATTTAAAACGCGTTTTTTCTCGAAATTAAGTTTTGCAAACTGGTGAGAGTTCTACCTTCGGGACGGTCTATCCGATTTTGATGAAATAGTTTTTCCCAGATTCTCCACTAAATTTCCTGTATCGTACGTAGGATTTTTTTGATATTTTGAAAAATAAAATATTGGCGAATGTTTTTGTCTCTATTTTGGAGGCAAAAACGCATTTTTATACAAAAAAATGTCACCATTTCGTCAAAAACCAATATTTTCAAAAAATCCTACGTACAGTAGCGATGATAGTATACATCCTTGCCCCACACCGGCGACTACCCGAATCGGGTCAGACAAGGCTCCGTTATGCAGGACTCTGCACGTGAAAGCCTTCTACTACGCTTCAATGGGGTTGACGATTTTATCTGGGACTCATTTGTTTCTCAAGGCACCCAACAGATTTTCGTGATTGAGTCGGTCAAAATATTTTTCGTAGTCAATGAAAACTGAATCTCTGCTGATATGCGATCAACCTTGGGAGCTTTGTTGGATTTCATACACCGGAAGGCTGTTTCGATCTCGTGCAGCGATGGGGCCTCGAAGTTGACAGGAGTGATGCGCCGAACCCTTAGCGGATCCTTCCGAGATGTTGATGGCTAATAGTATCTTATAGACCACTTTGTTGAACGAGATTCCGCGGTAGTTACGGTAGATTTGATTCGCTGTTCGTTGATCTGGTGATCCCCAGGTGGATTTATGGATATATTCTAGGAGATAAAAAGTGCTTCTCAACACCATTTGCTGGGAGGATGCGAAATTAATGCACCGTAGGCCGTTGTCGTTCGTGGCGGTATGTAAGCTGTTCCTTCCTTCCAATTTGACCGTTCATGTCACCGATGAAGAGTTTGACGTCACGCCGCAAGCGTATATTATAGGCTTTCTCAAAACAAATGGCGCATAATATTGGTGAAAATTAACAGCATTAAAATGAGTACATCCACATCTACGTTTACAAACGAGGTTTGTCAAGCCGTTGGGATTAATAGGGAAACGCAAAAAGTTCAAAATTGTATGACAGACTATGTTGAACAATCTGGCTATTCCATTAGATTTAATGACCGTACGAAAAGTAGATGCACACAACAAGCAGTATGAACACTCACAGTGTAATTCAATTCAATTCAATTCTAAATTGATGAGTGAACAAAAAATAGGACAGAAGGAAAACACTATATTATGAGAACGAACTATGTGTACGATCCTAAAATAACAATCTTACCTAGCGATAGCGGGTGCATAAAACCTAACGGAAAACGAAGGGATCAAAAAAGATCGCACACATTTTTTATCTCATTCGGCTTGTTTACCCTCAGAACTAGTGATCCCCGATAATCGTTCGATTAATCGATTAATCGAATACTTCCAACAGAAATCGATTATTAATTGAACGAATACTGCACAACCAATAATCGAAGCGAACGAATAATTTACGTCGATTAATCGATCCAAACCTAGAATGAAAAAAACGTACGGCCGCTGCAGTTTTATCCTGAAAATCAATCATTAGCTTTGACGCTCCCCTAAGTTCGTAAATGAAGCTCAATGCTGTCAACGCGAATTGAGTTTCGTTTACGACTCAAGGGGAGCGTAAATGATGTTCAGGCGGAATGAACACTTTTTTGATTCCATATGGCGTTCTAGCAAATGAGAAATATTAATCTAACTAATTATTTCTCTCAGTGTGACGATTAATCGATTAATCGATTATTTGGGGCGATTAATCGTATCGAATAACAAACTGCTGGAAACTATTCGATTAGCTGATGAACGATTAATTTCTAAAATCGGGGATCACTACTCAGAACCTGCAGTGGTGAACCATAGATAAGCTTTAGATCAGAGATTGAAATCCTCGCTCGGATGCACGATAAATATTCAATCAATCAATCTAGTTTTCGATGAACCGTGTATTGTTGATATTTTCGTCTCTTCGTTTTCACCGAAAATTCTTTTTCAGAGAGAAAGAGATGTGGAAAATATCGTTCTCGGAAGTTCAACGAGAATGGTTTTTCGTCTCTCATTTGGTACTGAAAATATGGAGCGAAAAATCATAGCTAACTTCACCAACGTTAATCTGTTACGACAGCGTCCAAACGATTTGCATTTGGACAGCGTCTGAATTGTAATCCATCTCATGTTCACTTCACGATGAAACCCAATATTGCCGCATATTTTCATGCAATGTTTTCAGCTGTACTGAAGAAGTGAAAAACCATTATCGGCATCAAGGAGTCACTGAAAACGAAACCATTTTTCGGAAATCATAATTCACCGAAAAATAAAAATCGGCTTTGCGTTTCTCGCGAGAATCGAAGTGGTTATACGCTCACTTCGATTCTCGCGATTCTCTCTCCTCCTATATTCTCAGCTATTTTTCCCTGTGGGTGAAAATGGATGTTTTTCGTCTCAAATCGGCGAGCATTTCGATCTCTGCTCTAGATGAAGGAGTTGAATGTGATGAATCATAGATAAGCTTTAGATAAAGAAGTTGTATGCCAAGGAGCAAGTTTTCTCTTTCTTTCACATGTTAGATTTAAATTTAGGATAAAATAAAAATTGTATAAAAACACAAGAACTGCTGAATAGAGCAAGTTGGCTTTGGAATTGTGTCGTTTTAAATACATACCGAAACTCTTTTTGAATCGACTAACGATAAATGATATTCATTATTGAGTTTTGATTTGGTAAAGAAGCTGACCACTCCCGAATCTGAAGCCCCTATTCGTCAATCCATGCCATAACCTTCCGAATATTAATGCCAAATTACCCAATTATCACATTGTTTTTGATGCAAAAACAGTAAATGATTCTGAAGGACTTCATTGCACTTCTGACTGTTCATTAGTGTTGATGGTAAGCTATTTAAACGTGTAAGCTATACGAAACGTGTCATGTAATTTTTCTCGTAACTCGTAACTTTGCAGGCGGCAGTTTGATGGTTTGAGGAAAATATTTTCAAAAAGGCGAATGCACAGTCAGAAATGCAATGAAGTACTAAATAATCCTTCATTTCTGTTTTTGCATAAAAAACACCGTGATAATTGGGAAATTTGGCATTAATTCATAAAATCCGGAAATTCATGGCATGGCATGAACGTGTTAACACGTTCGTCGCCCCGTCCCCCAGATATGGGTGACACTTTCCTCGTTCAAATTGAATAAGATTTTTGAAAGGAATTTGATAGAATAGGCACCTAAATGTAACTATAGGATATGTAGAAAAATAATAAAATCATATCATATCATTATAATGTTTATACTATGCTTTTATTAATTTATAGTACGGATGGTTTGTATTGCAGTTTTTGGCGAAACCCATAGAATATGACTTTGGCATGTGTTAATGTTGTCAATTCGTCTTCAAATTGAAATAAATATTGCATGATCATATTTTTTTTTATTCTTTATTAAAGAGACTTCCAGCCTCCTGGGCTGGTTCATCTCTATAAAAGAAACAGCATAGACAGTGCCGAGAGACGTATAAAAACATTACATTACATGTTAAACAGTTTAAAAACAGCATTACAATAATACTTATAACATTTGATTTCTGTTTTGCTTCGTTGCTCGATGGCGTTCTTTCTCTTCGGATCTCCAGCGAGGATGTTCACCTGCCATGGGCGCCATGGCATCAGGCCAGAGAAGGAAAACCCGCGCCGTTTGAAAATGCCGACCGTTCTTGTTCCCCTAAACGTGAAGGGGAAGGAACAAGGATCTTCACAATGGATCCGCTGTTTGTGGTTCACAAAGTTCAAGTGAATATCGGCATCTTTGAGCCGATCGATTCGGTTGATGATCAATTCTCCGACCAAAAATTGCTCGTGCGACCCGACAGTTAGAAAAAGGTGTTCGGTATTATCGGAGTAACCGACTTCGTGGGAACCGAACTCAGAATTCAATTCTTCGGCGATGACAATTATGATAATGAGGGCAACTGCATGATGGTTGAAGTCCCGCGTAGTCCATCGGGGAACGAGCGTTTCCGCCCTTGTGCGTCCCGAACTCTGCTGCATGTCTCATCTTCAGATCGAGGCGAGGTATGCCCGAGGTTGTCCGACGATACCGGTTGGGCTATAGCGTCCGCATCGGCGAGGCCCCCACTATCCCTCCCGGAGAGCTGAACACCACTGTGTTGAACGATATGTATGAAGATGTGTTGATCTTGGTAATGCATATTAGGAAAATGTTTTATTTTTTCGATTTTGTCGAAGGCCGAGGGTCAAAAAAGGAGGTGTTCCGATGAGCGTCTGGCGGCAACGTGGTTTGTTTATCTGCAGGCAGCGGACTTCGACGGATGTTTTTAGGCGATTGACTAAGCTGGGATTCCGGTTTGTGTTTTTTCGGGGGCGCTGTGGAAGCGGTTGCGTTGTTTATTGGCTTGGTGGGGCGATGTCCTGGCGTGGGCGGAGAAGGATTATCCTTGAAAATGGCGTTGGGTTCTTCGGAATCAGAATCGGAATCGGCGTCGAAGCGATAGTCTGGGCTTTGTGCTGCTGTTTTTTCTGAGATAGTTTTTAGTGTTAGAGTGGTTCTGGTTGGCGAATTGGGGCTATTCCTCGGAAACGGAGGATTTGGTTTGTTTGTCTGCACTGCACTGGATGCATCGGTGATACCGGTTCTTGTCAACAATGAACTAGCGACGGTGATCTTGTTCTGATGAGAAACGATGATTTCCTCCTTCTGGATCAAACGCTGTTCCATCGCCGCTAGAGTGTTGGCCATCTAGTCCATTCTATCGACCAACGCTGCGTTTTTTGCAGCTTCAATGAGTTGCGATTCTATGGAAGTGGTGATGTTGGCGATGATGAGGTCCTTTTCAGAAATTGTTTTCAAGAGGTCGTTGTTTCTCCGATCCGAATCCTCCGTATTCGAAGTGGGCCCATTTACCTTTCTGGTGACGTCTGCGTAGCTTCGTTGTTGGCAATTTCCTGCTTCAAAAATCAATCTAGCAGCTCTGTAGTCTATGTCGCGTTCGATCTTTATTTTCTGTATCGTGTTCTCCTTCCTATATTCTGGACAGGGACGGGAGGCGAGGCTGTGTTCGCTGGATCTACATTTTCTGCAGAACAAGAGCTGCTGGCATTTAGGTCCCTCCGCAGGAATCTCGTGATTTTCCGAACAGTTCCCGTATGTTGCCGTCTCTTGTCTGCATTTCACTTTAGTGTGACCGAACGCCCAGCATTTAAAGCATTGCATGGGTGAGGGGTAGTAAGGTCTCGTCCTGACACGCAAATAGCCGAAATTAATAAATTCCGGAGTGTACGTACTGTTTACAGTAAGCACTACAGTTGGAGTGTTCTCAAAAGTGGTTGGGCCGGTCCGCCGCTTTATTCTTCTCGCGCTTGTTATCTTTTGATCCTGGAGGTAGCTCACGATTTCCTCCTCGGACATGTTGATGGTCTGTCCACAACTTACAACACACTTTGAACAATTGAGATACTGGTGGTAGGTGACTCTCACCCGTGTTTCGTCGGCTAACTTTTTCAATTTCAGTAATCTCTCCGCCTGTTTTTTGCAACGCACCTTCAACGCGTATGCCGCGCTGCCTCCTTCAGCACCTTCAATTTCCCTGCCCAGTTTTCAATAGACTTACGGATGAGGAAGGACGCGATAGGGAGCGCCTTGTCCTTGCCATTGTCATCCACGCCCGTTATCCGCAGCATGATCAACTCTCCGTGATAACCGCCGGGTCCATATACGCCGGTACGGTTGCTCCCGAAAAGCTACCGTCAATAGTGCGGTGTTTTCCCCCGCCATTGTGGCCCCACACACTGGGTGCGGGGCCGGGGGTACCCGCCATTGCGGTGGCCCAGCTGCCGCTTACTCACCAATCACAGTAAATACGTGCAACACGAAAACAACCACGCTACAGGGGGAAGCCCTACCCCTATGACGTCAACCGTCTGAGCTTCTCACTAGACTGTCGCTTGATTGTCTACTACACGAATTAGAACAATGTTCGGTCGAACAAAGACGACAATTGAACAACGAACAAACAGCGATAATTGAACGCGACGAACACTCAAACGGTGGTTTCCACTTCCACGACCTGCGTGGTGCCTTGTGAAAAAACACTACAAAACGTACAATTGTGCACGATACAAATTGTAACGTTAAAACAGCGACAATTGGACGCTATACAGAAGCACAACAATTTAACGCAGCAGTAAAAAGACCGACCAATCACTTGCGCTATCAGTTCAACACTGATTGCATAATCATATAAAAGTTGACTAAAAATTAAGTTTGATCTTCATTTAATAATTTATCCGCAAGTTGAGCCAAGCGAGAAACTCAGAAATGTCGCTTTGGGCGACAAAAGTGTTAATGAATAGGGGCTTCAGGTTCTGGACCTACTTATAACTTATAGATGCAGCTTACAAACAGTATGAGTGATTTGAAGAGCTTAAACGAGCAGTATACTCTGTGTAGAACGAGATACACACTACAACATGGCGCAATTTGGTCGAAATCGCCTCGAATGGGTTATTTGAACTGATTGAGAACTAACGGTGCCCTAGGAATTAGGAACTTATTGTAATTCATGTGAAATTGACATTAATTTTGTAAAGGAATGACTTAGAGGCGAATGAACTCTATGAGTATAAAGCCTCTATAATGCAATTCAATTAAAAAACGAAAAAAAAATATATACCCGGTTTGTGATTTTGTGTGGAGGATACATATTTGTAAAGGCAGTGATATCTTCGTACGATTCCATAACGAAGCTTAGCCTATTTTTAAACACATTCTTAATAATTCACGAGAGAAAATACACCGGATACTCACGTTAAAGCACTTCGAGTGATTTTAAGGTACGTTTAAGGAATGCCAATAGAATCTATATTCTGTTGGATCGCATGAGATCAAGTGCCAGTACCAGTGTACGTTTGTATATCGTCTATGTCTACCAGACGAGTAGCATCGATTTCTTCTCCACACATTGTGCACTGATTTTCAGTAGTTTCCAATATCCTTAAAACATAATGGTGAATAAAAAAAAATCTATATCGAGGGACCCGACAATAAACTCACTTCAAAAATTCCATCTTCAAAGCTGGAAATTCGCATTCCGGGCAAGCTACCATACCCTCCTTGACGACGTGCTGACCCTACGAGAATATCCCTTAAATATGAAACATCTTACACCGAGAAACTGGTTAGCTTCAACTCACCGTAGCGATACAAATAGGCAGCGTTGTCTTGCACTGACCACATATGAAGTCCATATTCGGTAAGCTTGCATCACACACAGGACAGAGACTAACGTCATACGCCTCTTCATTCTCCAGCTGACCACGAGGCGCTTTGCGTACGATCGACTCGATCTTCTTTGCATACTTTGCATCTATTTGATTGCGAAATTCGGACCGCATCAGCATCACAGCGTATTCAAAGGCCGATTTCCGCAAACCGGTGCGGTGGCACTCAATGACGGTGGACGTGAGAATGGGTACGACATCTGGGGATAATAAACTGTGATTATTTTAAGTTTTATAAAACACGCCTCATGGGGCAAACTTACGTGAAGGGAATTGGGATATATTTTTGGCCACTTCCAGAAGAAGTTTTGCGGCCAAAAGATGGTTCGCACGCTTCACGTGAACCCTCACCAGCGTGTATCGATGCAGTAGGGCTAAGGAAGCCTTCATATCAGACGCGATGGTTAAGTTGTTTCGTTTGAGCTCTTGATACATTGAAAACAGCAAGTCGTGTGCGCTTCGATAATTGCCAGAAATTTGTTCCTGGTTAGCGATAATCATTGCTGCCTTTGCCGCCTCCTTAAACTGCCGCTTAGCCATATACAAACGGAATAGAAGCTTTGGATCTTTTGGAACACCGTCCGTTTCTCCGAGCAAATAATCGATAAGTTGATGGGACAGTTTCTCATCATTAGCCGAAGCAACACAATCAATTGCCAGGGAAAGCGCTGTGTTTTCTTCGTTGCTGAATGTTGAAGCTTTCAGAAGGTGCTTCAATGCTCTCGAATACTCTTTTCCTAAAAAGTAATATTTCCCAGCCAAGAGAGTGTATTTTTCGTTTTCGAAATGCGTCGCAACGATCAGATAATCGCTTGGTTTTGCTGTGGAGCTATGTTCCAACACATCGCCGTAGAAACGCATTTGGTTGTGTTTTTGTGCGATTGAAAAGGCATCGTTAATCGAACCGCACAGCACAAGGAACTGAATCGCCGATTCATAGTCCCCGTGCTGTTCGAAATATTTTGATAACATCTTCGATCCCTCCACAGATCTCGTATCTAGCAGGATTTCTGAAGCGCTGTGTGGATCCGAAAGATACTCCAAATATATCCTCACGACACTATCCAAATCACCTGCTAGGTGGTAACTGTTGATGGCATCCGCATACTGTCCTTCCAATTCCTTTGCTTTAGCGTATGCTGCATGCAATTTTAGACTGGTCACATTCGGCAGAATGTGATTAACTTTTTTCCACTGTTTGAGTTGAATGTACAACTCACAGCATTTGTCCCAATTTTCTCCTTTCTCCAGCAGTATTGCCGCCTCGTTGAGGTTTCCATTTACCATGAGCGACTCGCCACAATCATTGAACAGCTGTTTGTCGTCCAATTCCAAGGCAAGCTGTATACCCCTCCGATAGTCACCACATTTAACGCTTGTTCGAGCTATACCTGCCTTACAAAGTGCGACATGTTGATTCAACACGTTCTGTTCGATGAAACCGTTTGCTGTCGCCGGAACCGCTTCTCCTTTGAGACCACGCTCATAATTCATCAGAGCCTCCGCGTAGTTGCCCCTAAAACGCGTAGTAAATTGATATTTTAGTAGTTTTGAGATTCGTTTCCAAAATACTAACGTAAATTCCAACTGCTGTGCATATTCTCGGGCCAAGAATGGCATCTGCGACGGCGCTAACGATCCCGCCAAAGCCATTGCCTGTTCCCACTGCAGCAAATCCCGACACAAATCGAGAGCTTCTAAAGGGTTTCCACTTTTCGCAAACAGCGTTTTCGCCTCGTCAATTTGGTTGAGCAATAATGCACAAAATCCGGCTAGCGTATTGAGATCCTCTATTTGTACTATATCCTCCAGTGCGTAAACCATCGCCACGTCCCCAATGTAACGGAAAATCTTTATAGCTGTAGGAAAAATCTATGTGAATAAGGAAACAAATTCACGTCATGTGCTTGTCCAAACCAAACGTTATATTGAGATCCGCTACAGCGGACTGCCCAACTCGCTTCCATTCATCCATGTCATTGATCTGATTACACAGCTCCCAGGCTTCATTGTATTTGCGCATTCTAACTGCCGTTTGCAGCTGTTCCTTGGCGTTTCGCCCGGGTTTATTTGCATGTGTATTCAAAACAATGGTGGTCAATTTCCCTCCACTACCATGCAAACACAATTCCCCGTCGTGAAGCATAAGCGGAATCTGGTCACTGATCAAACTAGTCAACCCAACCTTATCAACCTTTCTTCCTTGGACTGATGCACGCACAAAAGCGTACGTCACACATGAACTTCGATCAAAGGCAATAAACACAGTAGGATTTGAATAATCCCACAACACGCCAATCGTGTGCTTGGGAAATTCTGGGATGCGAACTGCTTCCTCTGTGGCAGAAATGTACACATATCCACAACTATGATCATCGATGAATACAAGCCGCGTTCCATCCAAGTCAGTGTATATCGCTTTTATACCCATTTGATGTCGATACTGGATCACGGTAGCCCATCGTTCCAACGAAAAATGGATTATATTACCGAGCTGTAAAATATTAGAATAGCTCCGATTTCGATAGTCACTAACCTCAGTCAATAATACTCACATCTGTAGCGAAACACAAAAAATCATTGGTAAGTACTAAACACGTGACAATTGACTCAGCCACACCGCGGATTTCGTCTGGAAAAATCTTTGGTTCCCGGTTCATAGTTGCTTCACTCGTGGATTCAATCTGCAAACAATATTAGTATTGCATGTTATATCGTGATGTTTGATTTTTATTTCGTTCTAACCGGATGCAGCATAATCTCGCCACCACAAAGAACCGCACAATATTCGGTACTCAGGGCAACTTCTTTGATTTCCGACATGTACTCACGATCACCCAATAACATTGGACTATCGTTTAGTGCCCGACCGAGGTCATAGAACCAAACGTGGTTGTTCATTCCGCATGCCAAGTGGAACGGCCCTACCGCAAGAAATGATGGCTCTATTTCGAGGGCAATCGTCATCGGGCTCGACCTCTCTTTATCGGGTACGTAATGATGGATTGCCACTTCCGCCAAACTTGTGAGTAGCGCAATCCGGGGTGGGGATATTGCATATAAGGAATGGAGTTTTGTGACAAATACACACATCGCGCCCTGTGGAGTTGTTACACCCAACAACTGCCCATCCGAACTCCACTGCACGTTCTTCACGGCGGATTGATCGTGTAGCGTCAGAATCTTCACCGTTTCTTGTAGATTAGACATTGAGTGAATTTTGACACTAAAATAAAAAAAAATATGCATATTTCCAAATTTCTTCTACGTGTTCCAGCACTTACTTGTTGTCCCCACAGGAAGCCACGAGTTCTAGCTCTTTGCAAACAGCGATACTGTTCAGTGAGTCCCTATGATTTTTAACCTGCCACATCTCCTGGCCAACCTCTCTTGGGTGGGTAGAGATCGCAACGACATACCCTAAGCTGAACCCAAGCAAAACGTATCCATCTCCGAACCACTTGTGCTGCACCAAAGACCCATAACGCTGCTGAAAGCCCAATTCCGTCGGTGAGTCCGGCTCCGGAAGATGGTACAGAAACAGTGTCCGTTTGCCAAGAATCATGCTTATCGTATTCTCGCCAGGGACTCGCTCATCGGTCTTCATCTCTGCGAAATGCATGTCACTGGGGCTATCCCGCAGTTGAACCGATCGCAGCGTGTCGCCCTCCTCGTTGCTCAACGATAGAAACTTGTCCTCGCTGCCAAGCGCAAGAATATTTTCCCTAGACCAGGCACCACAAGTGATTCTTTTCGTGTGCTTCCCCAATATCGGTACCCGTTTCGTTGTCGCATGGTTGTAGATCGACAAGTTACCCCTCGAGGTGGCTATCGCCAGGAGTAGGCCTCGCTTGGACCATACGATACAGCTCGGAGGATCACGCACACCAATGTCTACGATTTGTCTCTTCTGTGAGTTTGAATCCCACAGGATCAGCTGAGGTGAACTTTGCATGATTATTGCCAACACATCACCATCCTTGTCCCAAGCGAAACCGCCACATAGTCTGAAAAGCCAGATGAACATGAATAGGCGCAAAACTTTCCAGGGCCTAAACCATGAAGAGAACCGATCGATAAAAATCCCACAGCCTACTCACCCTTGTAGCACAATCCGTTCCATCAATAGTCCTTGCCTATTGAAAATGGCCACCGTCCCGTCACTCCCAGTAGTGGCCATAAGCTGTGCTGAGCCTCCAGTCTGCCATAAGAAGTAGATATCCCCCTGGCCATGAGGTTCCTCATTTCGATAGAGAACCTACCGACAAGATAAAAGCGGTTTATCGAGCAATTCACATCTAACGGAAATTGAATAATTACCTTATCGCCACTCATTGCTCTTCGCTGGTAAAATGATTTGCCCGAAACCCTTTTTAGCACCTACAAAAGTGCCATTCCGACAATTTGAAGAACTTATTGAACCCTTTCGCACTACGGGAAATGAAAATTTTTCTGTTTACCGCTTTCGTTGGCGACAGGTTGCCATGGAAGCGATAAATTACTATGCACTTGTGTTGCTCCTTAGAACTAAAAATAACAAAGAAAAACAGATACAAACCATAACACATTAAACGTAAACAAACGCAACAAGTGGTTGTAACTCGGGATGCAATGTTCGCTGAAGTACGCTGGTACGCACTGTAGAGAGCGTTCTCACATCACTTTTCCGCAGCTTTCGCAAAATTAGAAAAAAATAATATCGATGTATGGTCCATTGATATCGCAGAGTGTCGACTCAAAACTTTTGAAAAAAATCACTGATATTCCCTGATTTTCCAGTAATTTTTCAGAAAAAATCCAGATGTAGGCTAGTAATCAAATTTTAAACTAGCTCTAAAGTTGTAGTTTTTAAAACATTTCTTCAGCATTTCAGCTTCAGCTCCCTAATGGAATTTATGAGCGTCTGTCGATATCTCGATATACGCTCCATAAGCTTTAAAACCAATGCTTTCAACATACCTTCGCATTCCAAACGAAATTGTAGTTTTTGTCTGTCGTAAAATTTCGGCGAGTTTTTGAATCCATCCATCCTTGGAAGCATCAGGTAAAATATGCAATCCGGAGCTACCCAAATTCAAGAGTTCTCCTCGACTTGCGTAAAATGACCAATTAACGTAGGCGCCGTCCATCGGCACCAGAAGGAGAGACCTTCTTTCGAAGTTGAGAACGTTTCAAGGACATTGACATCATATAACGATTTATCTCCTCCTTCTCTTCTTCATCCAAAAATATGACATTCAAATCCATCTGCAGCCTGTTTGTAGTCTTCTTCAAAGGCTCTTTGAAACGAACGACAATGTATAGCTTGCAAAGTTTCATCAAGCTCAGATTTAGAATACGGGACAAATCCAAGTATTATCATAATTGCCTGCCATTTCGTACATTGACACTCGGGGAAGCAAGCAAAGCAACGTCATGATTACTTACTACTTACTGATCTTACTTAATATATCTGCCTAATGCCAGCAAAAACATCGCGAATGTAGGACCATCTACTTTCACGCTGAAGGACTAAGTTCACCTACAGGCGAAAGCGAACAACATATACTGAAAATTCTACAGAGAGTCAAACTAGTGAAATACAATTTTGTTTGATATCATTAGATTTCTAATTACTGCCATAATCAAAATTCTAATCGTCGTAATTCAATTTTTTCCAGATTGGTGAGGAAATTCCCTGATATTTCCTGACATTGTTTGAATTCCCTAATATCCTCGTCTAACAGGAAGGTATGGGGGGTAAATTTCGGTCGTTTATTAATCTTCCAGCTCTTCTTGAAATGGCCAATTTGTCGTTGTACGAAGCTTTGTATTGCCGAGATTCAATCATTCTAATTGCAGGTTATGTGCTCTCGTGGCCGAGGGGTTAGCGTCAAACTTAACATGCCTTAACATGTTTCGGGTTCGAAACATGTTGTTCTGACCGGGGGAATTTTTCGTCATCGAAAAATCAAATCATCGAAAATCAAAGAAATTTCCTCCATCTTGCACTGTGGTCACGCGTATTCTAGAGCTTGCCACTCAGAATGCACCCAACGCGTTTGCTCTACAAATAAGATTCAAACACCGAAGTGAAATTATTTATGAAACGTCAGACAGAAACAGACTAGTATCATTCCATGATCATCGTGGTGTTGATACTGGTATTACCGAACAAACTTGAATTCAAATTAACTGAAGTTTTGAAAAGTGATGACCCGTGATTATTATTTTCCACTCAACTTTAACTTAGTGGAATCGGTTTCTGAGATTCAGCCAATGTTTCACACCACCAAAATTGTTAAAAATTGCTGAGAATAAAGGTTTTTACAGTCATAGAACATTACCCAATCAGTAGCAGGACCCAGTTCGAAGGATAAATAATCGGGAACCAACACCCCTATTGACAGTTCTAGTCCCAGAAGAAACCGACCTCTACATAAAAAAAATTGCCAGCGTACCAAACTCAAGACCGATCACCAAACAAAACACAACTGAACTGAATTTGTTGATAACTCTGTCGTACACTGTCCTGAAATAAATTGATTAAAACAAAGATAAAAATTCAAACGGTGAAACGAAATGAGAAGTATATAGAAAAAAACCCCAGACATGTTCCAAATTAGCCTCCTCAAACGGTTATTTCTATTCTGATTCCAAAAATACGGAGCACGTTCACAGTTTCACAACACATCTCATGACAGCACTAAGAAGTTTGACACATCGCAATCGTCTTTTCTCTGTTTTATTACTCATCGTATGTGTTTATCATAAAATTTAGCGAAAAATTTCTTCCACGTTCGAGCTGATTAGTTTTCAGAAAGATTCGTAACACTACTAACGAACACCATGGAGGAGGATCTTCCGACCGAGTTCGATCTGATCGTGATCGGAACCGGTGAGTATTCGAGCTTGTGCAAAAGAAAAATTATCAGGACTAAAGCATTGCTGTGTATGGCTTCGCGTTTATCATTCAAGGCCTTCCGGAATCGATTGTGGCAGCGGCGGCCAGCCGTGTTGGCAAAACGGTGCTACATCTCGATAGCAATGAGTACTACGGTGGGTTTTGGTCATCGTTCAATTTGGAAAGTTTGGGAAAGTACGTGGAGGAATGTCGCAATGGTTTCGAGAATCTGCAACCTACTACGGAGGGTGTGACGACGAGAGATGATTTAATTGCCCTGAAGAGGGCCACTCGCATTGAAAATGTTAGCGAGAGATGGTTCGATTTCGAAAAGCACGGAGATATCGATGGATGGAATAAGGGTAGTATAATGAAGGAATTTCGTCGATTCAATATCGATCTGTGCCCTAAATTGCTATACGCACGGGGGGCTATGGTGGAGTTGTTGATATCGTCGAATATATGCCGGTATGCGGAATTCCGAGCAGTTGATCGTGTAGAGACCGTATGGAACGAGAAAATTATGACGGTGCCCTGCTCCCGTTCGGATGTGTTCACCAGCCGGGATGTAAATGTTGTCGAGAAGCGCCTGTTGATGAAATTCCTTCAGAGCTGTGCCAGTTATGACGGTGATGGGGACGAACATAATGCGCAAGATATTGAGGGGAAAACATTTCGCGAATATTTGAATAATCACAAGCTTACCCCGAATCTGATACACTATTTGCTATACACGATTGCTATGGGTAACGATAAAACCAGTTGTCGAGAGGGCTTGGAGGGGGTGAAAAAATTCCTACTCAGTTTGGGCCGATACGGCAATAGTCCCTTCCTGTTTCCAATGTACGGCTGTGGTGAGATTCCTCAGTGTTTCTGTAGACTCTGCGCCGTTTTCGGTGGAGTTTATTGTTTAAGCAAGTTCATCGACGGAGCCAATCTGGATCAGGAGCGCACTTTCCGATCGCTTAGGTGCTCTAAGCAAACAATCGAAGCGAAACACCTGGTTGTTGGCCAAGGGTATACATCGGAGGATATAATTAACGAAACGCTTGAAACGAAGACTGATAGCAATCGGAATCGATGCGGGAAGATGGCTCGTGCTGTAATACTGACGAACATTCCACTGGGAGGCCTCTCCCAAAACACTGGCGGTGGTGGTGTATCGTTCATGAAGCTTCCACCGGCTGAAGGGCATGAGGATGGAGCCACTGTTATTCAATTAGCACATTTCAGTGGTACTTGCCCAAAGAACATTTGTGAGTATAATGCGTAGAGGGGCAATTTCGGATGTTTAATTTGAATGATACACTTTTCAGATTTAATACACGTGACGGTGAAATCGATCAGCAATGACCCAAAAGCCGACCTAGAGCCATATATAGTGCAGATTCTCAATCGAGAAGTACCGAAATCAACGCAAGCATTTACAGATGTGGAACCGATCGGGAACAAGGAAGAGAGCAACGTTTCTACTGTCCTGTATGAGCTTTACTTCAACATTCCAAGTTGTGTCACCTGCTCACACAACGCTTCCAAAGATTCTCTCCCGAAAGGAATCCATTTAACCTGCGGTCCCTTCTATGAATTAGATTACGATGTGAGCATAGCGCGGGCGAAGGAGATTTTTAAAGACATTTACCCGGAGGAAGAATTTCTTCCTCGGGCCCCCGATCCGGAGGAAATCATCATAGGCGATGAGACCGATGAGGGGCAGGAAATAATCGCTAGTGCTGAAGAGATTGGTGACCAGGAAAAGGTGGAGAGCGCTCGCGAGTGTCGGGAGAGTGAATCATCCGTTGGTACGGTTCCATCGGTAACAGGGATTTCGGATGCCCAGGAAGCTAAGGAGGAGGCGATTGAAAACGCGGAAGAGTGCTTAGAGCGGAAATAGGCAACCCTCCCGTTTAGCCTAAATATACTTTATAAGCTTACCGGGCTTTGAGTGTGCTTGCAATCGCTTAGTTTACATATTTTAATCGTCGTAATATTTATTGCCGTGTTCTCTTGCTGTGCTGTGTCATTTAAATAGCATCAATAAATTACTATCACTACTGCTTAAGGTTTGCAGTTTTGCGGACTTCAAGCGCCGAAAGCCTTCTTTCCAGCAACGAGTTGGATAAAATGCGTATTAGTGAAATGTTTCGTTTCTAGAGGGGACTTACATCGTATTAAGTGTCTCCATTGCTGCAACGATACGTTCCATTTCGATCTTGGATTGATTCAATTTTTCTTGGTTGTTGTTTCTCACATCCTCGGGAACCTTTGTCGTGTAATCCGGGGCGTTCATGGCTTGTTCTAGTTTTTCCACAGTAGAGTTTAGGTTATCCTTCTTTTTGGTGAGCTTTTCGATTTCTTTATCGACTTCGATTAACCCCTTCAGCACAAGATGCACCACACATGCACCTGAAACGGTCAAAATTGCACATCCAGCAGGTGGCATCCCGCTAACGAAGTGTATCTGCGAGTACGACATCGTTGCCAGATCAGACGCGAAGCGTTCCAACGTTGCCTTCAAAGCATCCTCACTACAAACGATATGGGCTTCGGTTTTCATCTTATTTGGAAGGTTGTAATCGCTTCGAGCCGACCGAATGATCTTTGCAGCTCGCTGCACAAACTCAAAGTCCTTCTCGAGTGATTCGTTCTTCCAGTTAGAGGTCTCCAGCTCGGGATAGGGTGCCACACAGATGCTAGCCACATTTTCCACATCGGCACGAGGAAGGCGTTGATAGAGCTCCTCCGTGATGAACGGCATAAAGGGAGATAGCAGCTTCAGACCAAGGCTTAAACAGGTGTACAAAGTTTTCCTGGCAGATGCCTTTGCGTTATCCGAGTTCGATTGGAACACCGGCTTGAGACATTCCAGATAGATGTCGCACAGATCGTACAACCAAAAATTGTAACAAGCATTAGTGGCCTGGGCAAATTCGTAACCCTCGAAACCTTTGTTTGAAGTGTCGATGCAGTTGGCCAGACGGGAAAGAATCCACAAATCAATGCTGCTTTCAGAGCCGGTCTGCAAATAATAGCAAAAAATAGTTAAGTCCTGAGTATTCATGGATAGACTCATTCAATGAGGTTATGCAGCAAACAACCAAATTTCCAACCAAGTTTTAGGAGACAATTGAAACACTAGTAATAAAATAACTTCGAGACGAAAAATAAAGAATGAAAATAAATAAAATAAAATAAATTATTTGAAACGAATTAATTTTTTATGCGCCAACCTTTAAGAAGACGAGTTTTGAAAAAACTACATAATTATATTTAAAATCTTTGAAGTTTTCACTATTTTCATGTTTCTTGAGATATCGCTGCACTTGCTCAAGGGGGGACCCTTGTCCCTTGTCGAAAAATAATGAATTTTCATGATTTTTTTTCGGATGTTAGGTATGAAGTTGAAGCGTAAGGTACGTGAAATGAAGTGTGTTAACACGTTGAGTGCCACGGTTCGATGGACATTTTTAAACGGAAACGGACCATCGTTTCTTATCATAGTAGAAGGTATTTTTGTTCAAAAGGGAATGCTTTTTATCATATGTTCTACTATCAGTCACCGGTGACTGACGCGGCCTGGACGAAAACTCGGTGACAGTCACCGGTGACTTACGTGGCAATCAACGTGATAAGTATAAAGTGAAGCGTTACATAGGGGTTTTCGAAAAATTACCACAATGTCGGCCATTTTTGTTGGAAATGAATTATTTTTCATGAAAAATCGCGGTTTAGAAACTCACAAAAATCGAAAAAAAATATATTTGATACGGCTATATAACGCTTTAGATAATTAATTTCTACATGCTAAAAAAATCAGTCAATTCGGTCGAGTAGATCCTGAGGTATCGATACTACCAGCTGAAAAAACCATGGTTTCTAGAAAAACGCGTTTGAAAATTCGTACAATACTACATCCCTTGAGGTAACCTCATACAGGCAAACCTTTTTTTGTGCGGGGGATAGGGCACAAAAAAGTCGCATAAAAAAATCGTGTGAAACTTCCCCAGCAGCTTTAAAAAATCGTGTTCGGTACACATTTTGAATAAAAACTTTTTTTGTGCGATAGTTAGGGACCGCATAAAAAAAAATTCCCCAAGAAAATAACTCCAATCCACGCCATTCACCGTTCAATTTCGTTTTGTTTCCCTGCTTTGCGATGGGACACTTTGCCTTTTCGGTTGCGCGTGGCTGTTTTGTGCTTTTAGTTGCATGTTGAAACGTGTTGCTGTTAGAAATCATGTCATGCAAAAACTTTGAAAAACTTAGAACATTTGATGAGAGGAGGGGGCTGATTTCAGAAGTGGATAATTGAGACGCAAATATGCTTTTTTCGCACTGAAATGCATATAAACCATCGAAAAAAACTAAATGGACGATAACTTCGTCGAATATGCTTCTTGTCATACACCGCACAAAAAAATCGCACAAAAAAAATCGCACAAAAACAGGTTTTACTGTACTTCTTGCTGTAATTTTTCCAGGTGTATGACACGATTATCGCTATCTCACTCTACCTACCGTCATCGCACCGTCAATTTTCACATCATGTTATTTAATTACTTGAAACACGTATTTCTGACTTTCATTCAACCATATGGCTATACAATTCCAAAATTATTGCTGATTTTTTTCATTATAATATAAAATTGTCTTCATAAACAATTTTCGCATGAGACTTTTTCACCAACTGCACACAAAAATGTTTTTAATTCAAATAGAATACTAATTTCATATGGAAAAGCTAATTTTCATTCATAACTTTAATTTTGAAAACGTTCATTCCGACTGCAAATCAGCTATTCGTTGACGCTCCCCTAAACTAGTAAACGAAGCAAAATGCCGCCAACGCTGATCGCTGTTTTGAAGAGAATAAATGCTTTTGACGTTTGAGATGTTGGCACCAAAAACATGGCGGGTGTCATACAGCTGAATATTTCAATGAAATCAAATATCGGAAAATCATTTTAGGACATTTCTTAGGGCACAAACTTCCCAAAAAAGCAAAAACAATACGATTTTTTTGACCTTCCAGACAGGGCCTCCCTTTAACCAAACTTCAATGTCTATATATTGGGTTGGGGAAAAAGAAATGTCGTATATTGTCAATATATGCCAACACTTAAACATATCTTGTGTTGTACTTATCGCATCGGGTCATACTATACGGCTATTTAAAGACGACAATGCTACAAATATCGTTATGACAGTGCTGTGATTGTCCTTTTCAGTCTCAAGTTATAGCGCGTCAAAGATGGAGTCCACCAAGCAAGAAATTCGCCATATTTTACGTTTCTACTACCTGCGAGGTAAAACTGCAACGAAGGCCGCCGAAAAAATTCGCCTTCTAAATGGCAACAAGTTTGCGAACAAAACGACGCATATTTAACTTAAATCGATCAGAAATACGACTTTTTCCCCAACCCTATATCATTGAATGGATAATTAAATACTTGCTTGAAAAGAAGTGGGTAGACCTAGGTTTCATTTTTTTTTATTTATGAGAAACAAGCATTTGAGAAACAGATGTTTTGAAGTGATGATGAACTTAAGTTCACACTTTTTAATACTTGGGTTCCTCTTAGAAAACAATTATGGTCAATAATCCAAAAAAATTGGTCAAGATCGATCCACATTACAAAACAGGAGGAGTATGCACTGTCTCAAGAAGTTGTTGTTACGTCACAAAAAAGTATTTGTGACGTGACAACATTTTGACTCACTACAAACACTTTTTTTTGCGTTTTCAATCACACACGATTGAACGATGTTATAGTAAAATTGAGAAAATTTCCTGCAAAAATCATCAGTTGGAGAATATGTAATAATTAGATTGGCTTGTTTTGAGTCAAATACTTTTGTGACGTGACATCACCTGACGTTTCGGATTGTTTATTAATTACAGATCCGTTTCGAAACATACAAATGTACATTATTTTATAATTTGTCAACAATTGATGAACGTAGGTTCCAGAATATAGAATACAATCTTGTTTCGACTTCCCGTTTGATGATAATAGTATTAAATGACAAAAAATATGAAAAATCCATGCGATATGGGTATTGTGTGAAAGGGTCTCACCAGCGGAAGTCAAATATCGTATTCCAATGCCATTTTGGAATCGAAAATTGTGACTTCCGGTTCGTTAAAAACGGTCCTAAAAGACCGGAAATGGCATGCAATTTCCACAATACAATTGGAAATGATAGTGGACATATACATGGTTAAGCACCCATCGACGGGTGCGAGTGCGATTAGTGGAGAGGATTATCCTCGCAAATGTTGGAAGAGTTCTACTTGATCAACCCTGGTAGTACTCAAGTTTCCCGGTTTACCAAACGCCCCGCAACATCCGATGACTGGCAGTCCCTACCACAGTGTCGTGAGTAATTGATAATTAGGAAAAAAACATGAAACCTTTAAAACCCGAAATGTCGTCCTCACTTTGAATTCCCTCATTGTGGGTAGGAACGCCCCCACACCAAAAGAACCGGATGGAAGAGGGTGTTTGTAACCCGTGAACAATCCGCCCTGAAGATTTCTAGCCAAACCTCTGTTTTGTAACAACCTTCCTCGACGTTAGTGGCTGGTCACGGTCTGGGAACGTTTGTTACAATGTTTGATAGTGAGCAGATAGAATTTGGGCGAAAGGGAGATAATAGGAAGTAGTATAGTAGTATAGTAGGAAGAACTCAGCCTTAGAGCGACGCATGTGCAGTTAGACAAAGAAAGTGCACATACAAACGTCAACGGTCAACAGTCAAAGTCCAAGTCACCGTCAACTTCATCTTCAACACGCAACCATAAATGCCCTTGCACAGGAACACGCACAAACACACACAGATGCATATATAGTGTTAATCAAAAGATTCTAACAGCAAAATCAAATGCGTTCCCCCGGTAGTGAGCACCGCCCAATGAACCAGGCTTGTATGATCCATTGATGGCAAGCGCCACAACGATTATGCTAAACAATTACAAAGTAAAAACTGGGAGTTGGTTTATCACCTTTTGAAGGTCGGTTCAGGACGACCCCAACTTTTACCAAATAACGACATGCTACAGGTACCAGGTAGATTCAATTTACATTGCTTATTTTGATGAACGTACCATAAGCAATTAAAATTGCCTTGTTTTGTAATGTTTCACGATCTAAAAGAAAATTGAACATGTTCAAGTGTTCCAGTTGACCATTTTGCTATTTTAGTATCGCTGATTTATTTATTTAGAAAAAAAAAAAACAAAAAAATACGTTTGTTCCTAAATAGGCTTGAGCTTGAGTAAACTGTACACTTCGTAGTTGCTCTACGTGATTGATCGAACCAGCGAAATTGCACAAAGAACACACCGAATGACGCTTGGGAGTAGCAATCATCCTCATTGTGCAAGTCAAGTTTAAATAGTCAAAAACGACGCCGGCCACGTCCTTACAGTCACCAGGGGAAGGGAAGGAATGTTAGTATGATATTCGCCCTCCAAAGGCCAGAAGTGTCGTTTCTATAGCGTGATTCCCTTACGTTTATCGATGAAGGGATAGTTGTTAGTAGTGAGAGGTAAGGTACAGGATTCACTGAGATAAGTGATGTGAATATGTAAACACGAACTATTGACCACTCAACGAAACGAAAATCGAATGCACTTCGATACGCGACGGCAACCTCAAAATTAAACTGTAAAATTCCTCTATATTGATACCTTGAAAAAGGCTATGTGAAATAAACTTATCATCGTAAATATCACGTAAAATATCACTTAGAAATCTGACTAAATAACAGAGAACACTTTTCTACTTCCTCTACCGGATCGAAAAACTAGTTCGTAACACGTCATTCATGAAAATCTGTAGTAGATAGTGTATCTATTTTGTCACTGTTAGTTGAGGGGCTCAGAAGGAAAGGGTTGTAAGTGATCGATTGATCGATCCAACTCTTTTTTCAGATAATAACTCAACTGCAAAAACAATCCAATTGGAGTCTGATTGGCGAAGTAGCTTATGATTCGCTTTTTGGCGAAGTAGCTCTTCAGGTTTCGTTCCACCAAGCGTGGTCAAATAATGCGATTGGAAAGGTCCAAATTCAATCTTTCTTTAATCGCCCGAACAATCGTACATGGGTTTTTCTTTACTTTCCGGATTATTAGCGTATCCGTAATTTTTAGTTTTTCTAAAAAATAAAGCAATTATAGTGAAAATGGCAATAGGTAATGACTTATTACCTACTTTTACGTTACGAAAAGTTTGAAAAAGACGGGATGGTAATGTCGGGGACACAACCGAAGAGCCGTAGCACTCCTTTTGGTCGGATCCATTTGAGGAGCACAAATTGAACCAATCAAAACGAGGCATATAGTGCGTTTGGACAATGCTTGACATTTCATAATTATTTGATTGCTTATTTCAAGAAAAATAAAATGTTATTGATGATGGATGCGTAGAAATATTTCCTATCAATTGATGTAAATATCTTTGCGATCTATTAAGAAATGCTCGAGTTATAAGCGTTCGAAATCTTTCGTTTTTTCCCACGTGTTTTGTGCCTAGATTTCCATTTTACCCCCTATATCTTGCGGTTAGACATAGTCCTATTCCAAAAACTTTTAATATTGGAATATTTTATTTCAAATGGTGGTGGATTTTTTGCACCTATCACCGGTCGGGTTTTCCACACGGAGTTTGTTGTCCCGTCACTAAATTTTTTTGCGAGGTTCTTGCGATTATTTTTTGGAAAACTGAATATACTGGAATCGACTTTCACTTTTTTTTGACAAATCATAGAACAAAGTTCATTTGTATGTTTAGAAATGGAACCGAAAATCCAACATTTGAAAACCGCAAAAAAAATGTCAGGTGTTGTCACGTCACAAAAATATTGGATTGGCTACAAGCGAATTCCACTATGAAATATATTCCAACTGATGATTCTTGTAGAAATTTTCCTAATTTTACCATCACATCGTTCACTTTTTGGAAATCGTGTGATTCATACAAGAAAACGATAGAAAAATACTGTTTTAGTGAGTCAAAACGTTGTCACATCACGCTGGAATGGGTCAATAATAAATTACATCTTACCAACACTTGGATGTCGTCAAATTTCTCCTCTCCGGTGAAGTACATAAGCGCAAACTTTGTAGCATTCCACAGCTTGTTACAGAAAAACCGATAGCCCTGGACACGCTGGATGTCCAAATTAATATCGCGAGCCTGAGTCATGTAGGCACACAGCGCAAAACGCATCGCATCCGTTCCACACTCGGGAATGCCGTTAGGATAGTCTTGCTTCTGGCCAGCCTTGGCTTTATCGATCTCTCGTGGATCCAAATTCGAATCATACAGTTGCTTGTGAAGCCCTTCCAGCGAAATTCCCATGATCACATCCATCGGATCGATCACATTACCTAGTGATTTGGACATTTTTCTACCGTGAGCATCACGGACCATCGGATGCAGGAACACTTCTTTGAAAGGCAGCTTGCCCAACAACGTTTGTCCGAAGAACACCATCCGAGCGACCCAAAAGAACAAAATATCGTGGCCTGTCTCAAGCAGCGATGTCGGGTAAAACAATTTCAAATCATCGGTATTATCAGGCCAACCAAAAACGGAGAAAGGGAACAGCCCCGAACTGAACCAAGTATCTAGTACATCCTCATCCTGTCTCATAACCAAGGAATCTTTTCCGACGGACAAATATTTAGCGGCCTTTTCAAGCGCTTCTTCCTCGCTACGCCCAACGAACCAGACACTTTCCTCGTCCAAATCAGCTGGCCTCTGGCTAGGATCTTTGAACGTCGCTTGGTACGCTGGGATACGATGACCCCACCAGAGTTGACGGGACACACACCAATCCCGAATACCATCCATCCAATGGTACCATGTTTTTGTGTGAATTTCCGGAACGATCTTCAGCTCTCCCGATTGCACGGCCTCAGTAGCATTCTTAGCCATATCGTCACATTTTACGTACCATTGTGGCTTTATAAGTGGCTCAACAATATCTTTCGAACGAGAACAGATCGGAACGACCATTGGATTATCCACGGTTTCCTTGTATAATCCATTCGCCTGTAACGCAGCCAGAATAGCTTTCCTCGCATCAAACCTTTTCATACCCGAAAATTCACCATAGTCACCAATAATAAATCCATCATCGGTGAAAATCGTAATGAACGGCAAATTATGACGCTTTCCAACTTCGTAGTCATTCGGATCGTGGGCTGGAGTAATTTTTACCGCACCCGTTCCAAATCCTACCTCAACAAACTCGTCACAAACTATCGGCAGTCGTCTGCTGCAAAACGGATGCTGAACAAATTTACCATGTAAATGCTTATAGCGCTCATCGTTTGGATGTACAGCTACGGCTGTGTCACCGAGCATGGTTTCAATACGAGTCGTTGCCACAACAATCTCCTCATCACTGTCCATCACTTTGTAAGCGAACGAAACCAGCACTCCAAATTCAACCTTCTCGCTATAGCCAGGAATGGAAAGCAATGTGCGCCCTGGAATCTCAACCTTATCCACCTCGATGTCGGAAATAGCCGACCGCAGAGCGCATGACCAATTCACCAACCGACTGCTTCTGTAAATCAATCCCTGTTCATGTAACCGCACGAATGCCTCGGTGACGGCCTTGCACAACTTGGGATCCATCGTGAAGCATGCCCTGTCCCAATCGAAGGACGAACCCAACCTCTTGAGTTGATGGTAAATACGGTCCCCCTTCTCATTACGCCACTGCCAAATCTTTTCGATGAACTTCTCACGCCCCAAATCGTGTCTGGTGAGTTGCTGTTCACGCCAGAGTTTCTTCTCTACCACCACTTGCGTAGCTATTCCAGCATGATCACATCCTGGCACCCACAGCGCCGTGCGTCCCTTCATCCGGTGCCAACGGGTAATAGCATCCTCGATGGCGTTAGTCAAAGCATGACCTAAGTGCAACGATCCGGTCACATTGGGAGGTGGAATGACCATAACGAACTGACCGCGAGGATTGTTTTCTTTGCGCTGGAAATATTGCATGCAAAGGTTAACATTTATATCAGTAACCGAAAATCAATCTCTTACCCCATATTCAGGTTTGAAGAATCCTTCCTTTTCCCACCAACTGTACCACGCGGCCTCTACATACTGCGGACTGTAAGCTTCCGGGAACGGCCCACTGAGATCCTTTTTCTCACCTTCCTTCGTGTCACCGGTGTAGACAATTGCCTCTTTAGTGGTTTCCTTGGCCTTTTTCTAGGGATCAAAAATATTATTTCATAGATTTCTTTCGGTCTCGCTCTATTTATGTTCGAAAGCAAGACATAATTAAAAATCATCGAAAGTGTGTGTTAGAGGCGAATGAACTGAAAAGTTTAAAACCTCTATAATTCATCACGTTCGTTCGTTCGAAAGTGTGACCGCGTGTAAAGGGGAAAATCTGATGCAATGTTTCCATAGGAATTCCTCCATTCATGCGATCCACTGAAATTACTCACCTCAGCCTTCGGTTTAGTAGCAGCCTGCTGCTCTTGCTGCTGTTTCTTGTTCAACTTCTCCTGCAGCTTCGCCAACTTGGCAGCCTTCTCCGCTTCCTTCTTCAGCTGCTTTTCGGTTTTAACCGGAGCTTCAGCTGCGGCAACTGAGTGGTTGTCTACAGAGTCGGACATTGCTAATGATTATTCAGGAAACGCAACACCAACTAATACTGCTTCTTGAAAACACACGGATTTGTGGCCACCGTGAGTTAACCTTCTCTTCTTTGGAATCCGTCCGTAGCGAAAGGAAAGCGAACAGTTCGAACGATCACTAATGCCAACCAGGCCAAACACGAGACTGGGCTGAGATGACAGATCTGCAGTGAAGAGATTTTCTGCAAGTTCCGAGAATTGTTATTTATGGACAGTGTTGGCATCTGAAATTTCAAGAATTCAATCAATAATCACAAAGGGCGTATTATGTTAACATGCAATATGTGGGAGACAACAATAATGTATTTTTCATTCGGAATTTCAACTTGAGTCTCGATAATTTGTACATTTGGTAGATTCTCTCCGTGATTGATTCAAAGTTTGGTAATTCACCAATCGTGTCAAAAGTTCTATTGATTGAAAATGAGTGAAATTTGTGAAGATTTCTGAAGCGATGCTTTTTTATTACAGAAAGCCAAATGCGCAGCAGCAACATAGGAACATATCACACTGGTGGTCAGTCACTGGAAAATCTTATGGCAATTTGCTACTGGTCGAGCAAAACCGACATGCTATGAATTAAAAATCAACCATGTTACAGTTTGTAAACATTCGAGAAATCCTGGCTACGCAAAGATACTCGATGTTTGGCGCATACTAACAACTCAACAACGCTGTGTATGTATAATACTAATAAATAGCATTTTCTGTCGAATCATTTTCAATAAAAAGTAGAATATGATAAGGCTGAAAAAATAAATAGATAAAAATATAATAGATATAGATATGGTACCTGTCGTGCACTCGTGGCCGAGTGATTAGCGTCTCACACTATCATGCCGAGTGTTCGGGTTCGATTCCCGTTCTGGCCGGGGGATTTTTCGTCAGAGAAATTTCCTTCGACTTGCACTGTGGTCACGCGTATTCTAGAGCTTGCCCCTCGAATTACATTCAAGGCGTGTTATTTGGCTTAAGAAATCTCAACTAAGTATTAATGAATGACGCTAGTTAATGCATACGTTGAGACGGCAAAAGTTCCACAGGGAACGTTAACGCCATTCAAGAAGAAGAAGACCTGTAATTATCCGTCGTTACTCAAATCTCTACAAAACTGAGAAGATGTAAATCAAAAACGCACAGGTTGTACTGCTTTATCATATGGATATGAGAAAACATGTGATAATGTGCACAGCTGAACTAGTATATTCAGGTATATTGTATCCGATGTAGAATTAGAGAGTCGCCTCTAACTCGACATACCGAGGAATCACTCAGTGTTGCATTAGAGGCGATTGTGATCTGTAATTGGATATATCAACAAACATAACACAATGTGAAAAAATCAAGTTAAAACAGTAAAATCATTGAAAATCTAATGAATAACTATTAGAAAAGTGTACAAAATACATAAGATTGAAAACACTCCTAAAAATGTATCGTGTTGTAGAAACTTGCGCAAAGGATGTATACAAAAATTTCCAATTAGGGTCGAAAATGATCAATTATTCATGTAGCGTTACAGGTCTTTTCAATTAACTAGATGTCGAATTAGAGGCGAATTCCTGTACTAAGTTATCTACATGCAGTGATGTCCATATCCTCTGTGTAGCGAAGAGAAACTTAAATTCACTCACCTTCTCCGTCATTTCCAACGAAAGCACTCCTCTTTGGTTTATAATCACCATTATTCTAGATACGTGCGAGCGCAAGATGATGGAAGATAAGTTTTTTTCACTCAATACTCGGTCGCGCTAGAGTGTGGAAAGAGAGCGCACAAACTCTCTACAGTGCAGCGGATAAATTCACTGGAGAGTATACCGAAAACATAGGTTTTCGCACACTCGAGCTCCCAAGAGTAAAGAGAGTGTGAATCACTCGCACCAAGATTTCTCCCAACCAGCGTTCACTGACTCTTTATATATTCGTTGGTGAAAGGGGAAAGCACATGGTTTCTCTTTGGTGAGTGATGACTGTATCCTCAGTTTAGGCATGAAACCCGCGCGCGGGTGTATCATTTCAGTGAAAATGCCATCACTGTCTACATGTCACAAATTTGAGATAATTTCCCAGCAAACATTAAATCGTATAATTTTGCACGTGGCAAGTCTTACAAGAAATCAGAATAAATCATAATCGCATATAATATCAATCAAAGTATGTATCGTGTATATTTGAAATCGCATAAAATGTAAAAACTCGATTTTATATGCCACTAGCTGACCCGGCAAACTTCGTCCCGCCCATTTACTTGATTAATTCTCGAGTAATGCAGAAATTTGTGTTTTATTTGTATGGCAGCCACCCCTAAGAGAGGGGGGAGGGGTATCTAACCACCATAGAAACATTCATTGCACCCTAAAGTTTCCATATGCCTAATTTGGTTTAATTTGCTTGATTAATTCTCGGGTAATGCTAAAATTTGTGTTTCATTTGTACGGCAGCCCCCCTCTAAGAGAGGGGGAAGGAGTATCTTAACACCATAGAAACATTTATTGCATCCTAAAACCTCCACATGCCAAATTTGGTTTCATTTGCTTGATTAATTCTCGAGTAATGCAGAAATTTGTGTTTCATTTGTATGGCATCCCCCCCCCCCCCCTTTGAGTGGGGGAAGGACTGTCTAACCATCATAGAAACATTGATTGCACCCTAAAACTTTCACATGCCAACTTTGGTTTCGTTTGATTGGTTAATTTTCGAGTAATGCAGAAATTTGTGTTTCATTTGTATGGCTTAGAGAGGGGGGAGGGGTCTCAAAATATCACGAAAACCTTCCCCGGCCCCAAAAACCCCTACATACCAATTTTCATTTTCAATTTTCAGACAGACATCACTCCATTTTTATATATATAGATTATCAAATTAAGTCGCAATTCGACTGAAGAAAATCATTAAACAGTAAATCATATTAGATCCTAAAAAAGAACATATTACATCATATCGAAATGTCAATGAAATGCTGATGCACTCGAAAGTTTTAACTGCTGTTGAATTAAATTTCAGATAGCTGGTGGATGATAATCCAGACGACCGGAGTTCGAACCCACATCGCAGCAGTTTTCACCAAACATCAATCTGTGTCATTTTAAACATTCGTATTCCACTCCCAACGCATGTCAATCAAACAATTGTTATTTCTACAAACATAAATACTCATATATAAAAATTGCGATTCGTGAGGCTATAATATACATTTCACGAAAATATTTTGAGCCATTTGTTTTTTTCTATGTCTGTAATAAATCGTATATGAGTATGGCAAAAGTCGTATTTGGTGCTTTGACAATTCATGATTATATTCCTATTAGATCGCAATTCAATTCAACATAATCGTTAGCCGGTCAAAGTTGCATATTCATCCAAACAAATTCGGTAAGCATTTTCCATGTATGTATATGGCCTCCACTTTTGCCAGTTAGGCGCATTATATGCCAACCAAATTTTAGAGCATATAATGTTATATATACGCTCGTTATGCGATTTAATGTTTGCTGGGTTATGTTCAGCTTGAGTTGCAATCAGCTGCGTTTCTATTTTCAAATTCCTTCTTCGATGAAAAGCGTTTAATACTCGAACTACCGACCGGTCAAAATGTATTCTGAATATATTTTATTTCTTTTGAAATTTTTATATTTTGATAATTAAATATAACACTGGTCAAAGTGACCGGTGTAGTAGAAATAGGTATATAATAACTGTTGGTACTTCTAGTGTTAGTAAACAAATCTGAACACTATCGTTCTCTATTGCGTCTTTTCTAGATAGTGTAAGCCACCTGGTTATTCAATCATCTTAGTTGGAACAACACCAATACTTCTGGTGTTAAAATTGGCAAAACTTGGATTCAGCAGTTGACTTGGATGAGGCGGTATACGAAAAGTATTTTAGCTGTATCGCACCATTCACATAGTCGATTCAACAGCAGAAGCTTACAAAGATCTTCATACCTAGGGAGGATGATGTCATTGCAAGGAGGCAACGCAACAACAAAAATTTCCAAATTCGAGCGAACGAGAAAGCAGTGAAGCACTTTAAGGTACTGTATTTGTTGAAAATGGACAGGAACGATTTGTCCGTTATTGACGGTACGAGTAAGTAAGCACACAAATGGACAGAAAAAATATATCAGAAAATGGGAATAGCTTATCAATCAAATTTTAGTGAATTTCCGATTTGATTAGTATACAGATCATCCGAATTCGTTCGTAGCGGAAATAGTTATTAACGTTATTTTTTGTTTTCGATCAGATATATCCGACACAAAACACGACAAGCAAAAATTCAGTTATTAGACGCCTAAAATCTTTTTTCGGGCTATTCGTCAAACCTGTTGGTACATGGTTGGATTACCTTATATATTTCAGTCGATATTTTTCCATGTTCGATATTTGACATTGTTGAAGAGACAAACAAAATAGTGTTTGTACCAAATTCAAACCAAACTTTATCGGTTAAAAAACTGTCAAATATTTGATTTGACTTGACAAACACTGTACGATCACCGTCAGTTAAAATTTATCGCCACTTTAATTTGGCCGATCCGGCGACCGTTCCAAATTTCGGTAAATGAACGTCTAGATGGCGCACCGTTATGATGTTTTTGGCAAAACGCGACTGTTGTATGCAAGGATAATTTTGTGGTTATAGCAGTACTGAATACTCCCGTCTGATGAAAGCTAGTGTAAATTTTTAGAAGTAAATAAATTGCAATTATTGGTGATTTTTTCGTAGAAAAGTGCCGGAAATGTGCTACTGCTAGCGACATAACTAGATTTCGGTGAGTAAAGAACAGTTCGTGAGCCAATTGCTGGAAATAGCTCCCAATCTTAGTCGGACAATATTAGTAACATGCGAGAAAAAAAGGAGAAAAGCGCAGACATCGGTGAACATGGAGACTGTTGTTTTTGTGTTGGTCCTTAGCCGAAATGTCAAAATATGCGAATAATTTGGTTTGCTCTTACTAATTCCAATGTGCTTTCGTTAATTGATTAATAAAAGTGGTCCAATATTGTGTACGATTTATCTTTTCCGGTAGTAAACCTACGAATCGTTATTGGGCACTGGCTGCTATATTCGACGAAGTATTCCTGATTAACTCATAACTTGGATTCACAACTTTGAGGATACAACCGTAAGCAATCAAATATGGAGCCAGCGGGTGAAGTAGTGGGCCTAGCGAATGAACTAGCAAGAGCAGTCAAGATTACGATGGACCCGTCGGCGGCGCAGCAGGCTCGAATGGATGCTTACGTTGCTTGTGAGAGGTAATTATTCATTTATAGTGATAACCACAGCTGAAATTTTAACACAAGTAAATATTCATCACAGGTTCAAAGAAGTATCACCTCTCTGTGCCCAGGCGGGACTCTTCCTGGTTACTGGAAATTATTCATCGATAGCAAAACACTTCGGACTTCAACTGATGGAACATACGGTTAAGTTCAACTGGAATAACATTTCTCAACAGGAGAAAATATTCATCAAAGAAAACGCCATGAAGCTATTGTGTGCCGGCGTTGGAGATGCCCAAGACCAAAGTGTTTCACACATCAAAGACGGCCTATCCCGGATTATCGTGGAAATGGTAAAACGAGAATGGCCTCAACAGTGGACGACGCTCTTATCGGAACTTAGTGATGCTTGTTCGAAAGGTGTTGCTCAGACAGAATTGGTGCTTTTGGTGTTTCTACGGTTGGTAGAAGATGTCGCACTACTGCAGACAATCGAGAGTAATCAACGACGCAAGGATATATATCAGGCTCTAACTGTTAACATGTCTGAGATCTTTGATTTTTTCCTCAGACTGATCGAACAGCATGTGGGAGAATTTCGCAATGCGACATCGATTGGAGACAAGCATAAGGCTTCCGGGCATAGTCGAGTAGTTCAGGTTGTGCTATTGACGCTGACTGGTTTTGTAGAATGGGTTTCAATCAACCACATTATGGCTGCCAATGGAAGGCTGTTGCAGATTCTCTGCATTTTACTCGTAGATATAGAATTCCAACAACCAGCGGCCGACTGTTTGTCGCAAATAACAAATCGTAAAGGACAACTCAAAGACCGTAAGCCTTTGCTGATACTTTTCGACGAAGTTCCAGTTGGGCACTATTATCGGGCAGCAGTACAGACTGAGCGCATGGGAAGTGAATCCTACTATTTGTTTCTGAAGAAATTGATTCAGGTGCTCGCCGGCCTCGCGACACAGCTGGCTGGTTTGTGGGGCAAAGAGTCAAACTGTCAAATACCGCGACAAAGCTTTGCAACATTCCTGGAAACAGTACTGACGATTACACGACATTCGAGTTATACATTGGCTCAATCGGCTTCACTCATCTGGTTGAGTCTACTGAAGCATGAGCAAATATCCCGTGATCCACTGTTGTTGGAGTACATTCCTAAAGTAATTGAATTGCTTGGTCCGAAGGTTATAAAAGTGAGCTATCCAACATCCCGACCAACGGAGATTACTATGCATCCCGAAACATTCATAAGTCTCGATTACGACGGGGAAGAGGAGTGGTTGGCCTATTTCGCACGCTGTCGGACTGGATTTCTGGAAATATTTCGCCAAGCCACTTTGGTTGCTCCATTGGTGACATTTTCATACTGCGAACAGTGGCTTAACGCCAGACTACAGAAAGCACATTCCGAGCGAGACACAACCTGTAGCGTAACCGACCCGGTTTATCTCGAATGGGACGCACTGGCCATGGTAGTGGACGGAGTTCTATCGCGAATTCTTATGGTTACAGAGCGTCCATCAGTTGCAGCCGGTCTGCGTTTACTGGAGGAATGTTTAAAAGTGGAAAGCAGCGATCCACTGATTTTATCCGTGCTTTTGTCTTGCATTTCATCCCTTTTCGTGTTTCTCAGCATGTCCTCTTGCCAAATTACATCGGCAAATTGTGTGGCAATGTCAGGCGTTCAACTGCTACCCCGAGTTCTGGAGAAAATTTTCGCTGCATTAGTGTTTCAATCGTCTGGCGAAACGCGTTTCACCAGAACAACTGCCGTGAAGAATCTACGACGGCATGCGGCCTCACTGATGGTCAAGATAGCTCACAAGTATCCGCTCCTGCTACTGCCAATTTTCGACCAAATAAATACCAGTGTGCATAACCTGATCCGCCAACAGGATCAGCTCAGTCATCTGGAACAAATAACGCTCTTGGAGGCGCTACTTCTGATTTCCAACCACTTTTGTGACTACGAACGTCAAAGCAACTTTGTGGCGGAAGTGACCCGAGATGTAGTTGGCTTGTGGATGCATTTGGGTCAGGTAGTCAAGGACGCGCATAGCTTCATCAACTTCACTGGGCTCAACAAACCTCCCGTGCAGCCCTGCCCCAACTTGCAGGACCAATGTAACGTGAACCGGGGTCAAATTGTGTATGCTCTAAACCTGGTTCTCGGTGTCATCAAGCGATGCTCTTGGCCAGATGATCCTGATCGGTGCTCTCGAGGAGGTTTTGTGGTGGCTCTCACAGAATCTGGGAATCCGATTTGTCGTAATCCCGCAACTCCCCATGTGGTTCCCCTGTTGCCACACATTCTATCCATAGTGCGAATTTTAAATGAACTTTGGAAACCGGATGCCCTGGCGGCAATGAACGAATACTTCAAAAGTGCTAATGGTATGCAGGAACATGAGAAGAAACAGTTGCTAGGTATTTCGCCGCTTTTCCAAGACCCGTTCGATCCAACCATCAAAAAGATACCGACAGCTTTCGATCGCATGCAAACATTTTTATCGTTGATCTTCGAGCACTGCTATCACATGTTAGGATCTTCTGGTAAATACATTGTTCATTCTGTGAAATGCAACAGTTTTGAAATTGCGATCTCACTTTCTATTTTGCAGGCCCTTCGCTCGGACGGGATTTGTATGCTCTGCCAGGAATTGCCGATGCGCTAATTGGTAGCGTATTCGCCTGTCTGGAAAATGTACCCGACTTTCGATTGCGCCCAATTGTGCGCGTCTTCCTCAAACCCTTTGTATACTCATGTGCACCAATTTTCCACGAAGCTGTTTTGCTGCCGATATTTGCCCATTTTGCACCGTTCAGTGAGTTTGTTTTTCTTTGCGAGTTGTCTTCGACAAGTTTATCGTATTTGGTTTATCCTCTCTACACAGTGCTGACAAGACTGACAAATCGTTGGCGATACATTACCTCTCTGTACGAGTCCGGCGAGCTGGGTGAGGATGTAAACGATACCCAGGAAGTGTTGGAGGATATGCTTAACAGGACACTGACGCGAGAGTACATGGATGTGTTGAAGGTTGCTCTGGTAGGGAGCACCATTGATCCGACGGCAAATACCAGCTCCGACGCGAGCATGGATCAGGACGATCAAAGCATGGACGGACCACCGCAAGCTCTCACGCGGGCCGCTCAATCTGCCATGACTTCGGAAGTGATCAGTGATTTAGGCGGAAAGTTGCTGCGCAACCAGTACACCTGTACTCCGATTGTGATGACGGTTTTAAGGTGAGTTTGGATTGAGAGTTGACATTGTAGATGAACATTGATCCGAAACAGAGGATAGGTATGGAAATGAAAACGCAGAGCCGAAAAATTGAAAAGGAATTCGGAAATTCGAAGAAAGCACACTCAACTTCATCACATCCTTCGAGAAGTTGAGTCTGTTGTAGATATTATTGCTGATGAAGAAGTAGGTTGGAAATCACAGCTGAATTAGTAACTGGTAACCTGGTAACCAGAACATTGGTATGAAAATTGAATTGACAACCACGCACGGTTGTCGAACGTGCTGAAAGCTCGCACAGAGAACAATAAGTTTCAACATCCAGCGGTTAAAAGCGGACGACGGGGCAGCAGACTACGTGAGAGAGGTGGATCAACCGATCGAAGAGCAGGGAGAATAAGTACGAAATATGAACGTGCTGTGGAAAAATATCCATGAAGCCCTCGAAACGACTGCGGGAGAGGTGGTAGGCACAACGTGAGGGAGACAGCTTACTAGCTGGTTCGATGTCGAATACAGAAGAGTGACCATTATAAATAGCGAGAAACGACGCGCGGAGCTTCCATAAAACGGCCAACAATGCCGGGAGCAGAATTTTTAGGCATTGTTGAAAGGAGAGGAAGAATAAGACCGACGGACAAGCTGTGGAATCACCAAAACAGAACGAGTTTGAAAAAACGATCAGTTAGTTGAAAAACAGGAAGGCCGATGTAAAGGACGGTTTCCCGGCAGAACTTCTTAAAGCGGGAAGCGAGCGACTGCACAATATGATCCATGGGATTCCTTTAAGAATCTGGGCGGATTAACAAATGCCAGGTGACTGGTCGGATGGTCTATCTTCAAAATGGGCCATCGATTTGACTGTAGCAACTATCGAGGCATTACGTTTCTAAATTCTGCATACAAAATGCTCTCCCGTATCCTGTTCTTCAGATTGAGAACGTTAGCGGAATCCTTTGTCGGCAAATACCAAGTTGGTTTCCGAGAGGGACGCTCCACACCGGCACTACTGTTTATCCTGCGACAGATCCTAGATAATTTCCGGAAGTACAACCTAAAAATTCATCATCTGTTTGTTGTTTTCAAGGCGTCGTACGATTCAGTCAAGCGAAGCGACCACAGCACAAATGATACTAGTACACTGTTTTCGATGGAATTAGTAAAGCTGATCCGAGTGACGCTGGAGGGGTCTAAATCATGCGTACGAATAAAGGTTGAAACCTTAGATGCCTTCGCAACGTTAGATGGACTGAATCAAGGTGATGCACTCAAACTTTTACTATTCAACATTGCACTGGGATGTGCAGTACGAAAGACAAATGTGCAAAGAAACAATTATTACAATTATCACCAAATTTTGTGAAAAACCAGATTTTGTAATAATTGTCACCGGGATCGACCGTAGGCCTTTTAAGAGAGAAGCGGCGAGGTTGAGACTCGTCAACTCTATCAAAACAAAGTGCATGGTAGCAGGTGCCTTTTGGTGCTGAGGTGAAGTTAGGTGGGGAACGATTCGTAGTGGTTGAGAAATTCGTATATCTTGGTACACTCGTGACATGTGACAACGATGTGAGCCGTGAAGTCAAAAGACGAATTGCAGCTGCTAGTAGGACTTTTTACAGATTATATAGCCAGCTTGAGTCCCGCTGTGTGCGGATCTAGGGCGATCTCTGAGAATCGTTTGAAAATTACAGAAAGAATTGATGAAGTACCAGGTGAAAGAACTGCATCCATGGACCGAATTTTTCGTCGTGAAAAGATTTAAATTTCAATTCATGTTCATCAAAAACGTGGAGGCGATCTGGCGTAGTTGTAAGCTACACGCTAAGGGTCATGAGTTCAATTCTCACTCCCGACATTCTTCCAAAAATGGAAGTAACTGTGACGAACCAGCCAAAAAGTGTTGAAAGTCATTATAATACAACAAAAAATTGCTTCAAAAATATAATGAACAAAACAGCAAAGCAACAATATTTATTTTTTCTGTGTTTTATAAGCCAAAAAGATCGAAACAAAAACCATGTAAACGCATAACACGTATTTGCTGGAGATCCCGAGGCATATAAGAACGGAGTTCAGTAATACCTTGATGTATTAAAAAGGTACCAAATAGGTCATCAGTTTCATAAACTGATGTCTGATTAGGGCACCATAAAGCCAACGTTCATCACCTGCACGAAAAAGATTGTAATTTGTAATACAAGCACCGATAAATGAGGTTCGCGGTACAATAGAAAACAAACCAGCATATGAATTCGGAGATGGAGAATTTAGAATTTAGAGAATTTATAAGAAAATAAGTTTACAATGATCTGCAGAAGTCGAAAAAAATACACAACAAGGAATAAATTATCTATAGGATGTGCCATTATCCTTCCATTGCTTAGCTATAGAGGGCTTCAACTATCGTTAAGCGATGGTCGCAATGAAAACATAATAGGCGCCATACAAAAAAATTGGACACGTGGTATCATAAGATTTGATTCAGTTATAATCTCGAATCACTGTTATTTTATAGCAGCGGTCGAAATAGGCGTGTTTGAAACCTGTTAACAGCGAATTGTTTGGAAAACTTGTATCTTTTGACGGTAAAAAATTCACGTTGATCCGTTTGGTTTTGAAAAAGTTGTGCAGCATGGCAGCCGAGAGAAGAAATTTGCCATCCACATTAAAAATGCGGCGCGGCCAGGTACTAAAATCGCGAAATCGCTGAAAGTGGCGATTTTTGTGGCGATTTTCATTTGTTAAATTGAGAAAAGCTGCTTGGAAGGTACAGTTGAAAAGGATTTCTGCATGGCAAAAACATTTTCAATTAGTTTCGGTGAATACAGCTCGAGCTCCATCGAAATTCTCATTCGAAATAAGACACGAAATTATCAAATCGTCAAATGAAAATGGAAGGTTCTTATATTAAATGAAATAATAATTTCAATAGAGCTCGAACCGTATTCACTGAAACTAATGAAAATGACTATGTGAAAGGATGTGCAGTATGCCAGTAAGCGCAATCAGCAGCTGGCGCTGCTTGTGTGACTTTATATGCCCTCAGATGCCTATTTTAATCCCACTTTTTATGGCATTCCAGAGCGACATTTTTTTTTTGTTTGGAGGAAAGAAATCGAAGCAGCGATCGTGCTTTCACATCTAAAAATAAAACTGACATATAGCCAATTTGAATGAAAATAAATATAACACATTCGAGCAGTTTCAATCGTCAAGTGAAAGTGTCTGCTTTTAAAATCAACGGGAAGGACAGCAGAAAAGAAGGAAATTGAAGAATCGATGTTTGGTGCGGGTAGAGAATGGGATCTATTATAGAAATCGATGCGATAAGAATTTTGTTCGTTAGCCCAATTTTGCTATTTTAGATATCGAGTAAGTCAATAGCATCGACCGAGTGACAGCTATCGGTGCCACTGTCTGAATTTTCGAGTTGTTTGGTCCGCTTGTCGCATACCTCCATAGACTTATTTTGTTTTGGATAGCGTCCCAGATATTTTCCTTTGAGGAACATTTCAGAAACGCCTAAATATATGCAATCGCAACACATGAAATTTGAGCTCGGTAAGTGCTTATTTCGATTTACAAAATACGAGATTTTGCTCGGTGTGATAGTGCTAGTGCTTGTATCGACTTCCCGTTTCGGTTTATAAAATAGAGCCCAATACTCACAATCGCAATTGACACTGGCTGGAGAGAAAGGAAGAAGCAAAATAGTCATTTTCATGTTTTAGTTTCGAAATTATCTAGCCCTGGTCAATGCCAAGCCGAGGAAAGTTTGTGACTGGTCAAGCAATATCGGTAGGCAAGCTGCAGACATATTTGAAATCGATGTTTCAATGACCATCGTATTGTGTCCAGCTCTTCCGGTTGTACGAAGAGACTAAAAAATGGAACGATCCGTTCAAAAAGATATTTTTTGGACAAGATTCGTACACTACTCGAATCTCATTTTGAATGAAACTTCCGAGGTATTGTGTTTGGGTTTATAGAACACTGAAAAGTACAAATATTCCATTAAACAGAAACAAATAATTATAAATCATTCATTCGTAATTGTAATTCCAGTGTACTAACATGGAACGATAGCACTTCGAGCTTGAAGGCTACCCTTCTGAGCGGCCCAATTATTCGGTTCCTCACGTCGGAACAGCTTATAACGGAAACCTTGGCTTCGAATATCATCATAGCTATTCTGCAGGGGCTTCAACTTCACGGGCAGCACGAAGCAAACCAGGTACGAATCAATCTTTTGAAAAACTTACATTCATACAAATTATTTTAACTCTCATCGTGTTCACTCCCCAAAAGGCATCCCTTATCACGCTGGGCGTGCAAGCGTACGAAATACTGCGGCCAAAATTCCCCAATATCCTTGAAGTGCTGCAGCAGATCCCAAACATCAGTGCTTCAGACATTCACAAGCTGGATGAGAAAATTTCCCTCTCCGCCAGCACAAAGGGCAACAAAATTGACAAGGCCAAGAAGGATTTGTTCAAGAAGATTACGTCGCACATTGTTGGACGCAGCGTCGGTCAGCACGGCAAGAAGGAGGTTCAAATTGTGAATCTGTCACCCATTGTGCCACCCGCTGGAGCCCCCGGCCGGAACTCGTACAATCTGATAGATGGCACACAGGAAACGGGTCTGGCGCATCTCTTCGCCAGTCGGAGTTAGTCTCCCCTTTTATCGACCTATCTGAATAGGAGCTGTTGCTTAGATTTTAGGACTGTTAGCAATTTTTCCACTACCCCACATTTTAATCAGTTTGAATTGAATTGTAAAAATTTTACCTGTTAGCAATTAATGAGTTGCTTTTAAGTTATACTTCTCATAGTTCTTATGTGAGATTTTTATTTATTTTGCTGCAGATGTTCATACTGTTCGATCGATAACAAGGAATTCAAATTTGGAATACATAGCGGTAGCGACATCGAAATCGAGTTTGTTAATTTTTGCAACTAAAACACGAATCAAATCATGAATAACAAAAGAGAGGTGCGACTAGCTTGTACTGTAGGACATGTTGAAATGTTTTTTTTGGGTATGAGAGCGAATGCAAACATTAATGTGTACAGACCGAAGAATACGTGGCCCGCGAGAATGGCAAAGCCCTGTGAAAAATTATCAAATGTATGGAGAAATAGAGGAACAGCGACATTGTAGGCATCACTAAGAAAACGATAACTCTAGTAATATATCCTCTCCTTAAATAGTGTTCTAGTGCCCGGGACGAAACAATTGTAGAAACAATAATTTAATAATAATCATTATTATTATCAGTTGAATTCACTGCTAGCAACAAATTTCTGTAGGTTGCATCACATTTCATTTGTTCTGTTCCATTGAATGGAATGATCAATCCAATATACATTTTAAAATTATCGCAAGTGTGTGAAGCCTTTGTTTTTTTTCTCTTGGTTCAAGCATGTGCTAGATAGTGTTGATAGTCATATATCGGCCAACACTATTCCAGTTGTGTGAAAAGAGTGCCATTTTACCAATCGTGTCAAAAGTTATATTGATTTGAAAATTAATGGAATTGTGAAATATGCTATATGATGCTTTCTTTACTACACAAAAAGCAAACGCACAGCAGAAACTCACATAAAATGTTTGAAGTTTTCGGCACGGATGCTGTAAATGAAAAACAAACAAAGTAAAAAACAATCAAACTGCATTCCGCATTTTGTACTTCAGTCTCGATTGGTCTCCGGCTGATGCATGATAAAAGATGCGTTGGCTGGTCAACCTCTGTCAGTTACTTTTTTTGCTGCCATGATGAACGGACCTACGAAATCGTTACAAACGTTATGCTTTTCGGACACTGTTAGTTTCTCTCATTACCTTAATGGCGTACAGGCAGAGGACCAAAATAACGATGGAAGCGATTACGTTGGTGCAGTCGGTAATGAAGATGTACCACCCCCAACGATATGTGAAGTAAGGAATGCTATTAAACAGTTGAAGAACAACAAATCAACTGGCAAATATGGCATCGTAGCGGAACTTATCAAGATGGGCCCGGAAAAATTGGTTAGTTGTCTGCATAGGCTGATTGTCAGAATTTGGGAAACAGAACAACTACCGCAGGAGTGGAAAGATGGGGTTATTTGCCCTATCTCCAAGAAAGAGGACAAGCTAGACTGTGAAATCTTTCGTGCAATCACTGTCCTGAATGTCGCCTAAAAAGTGCTTTCCCAAATCATCTTCCGTCGTCTATCGCCACTGAAAAACAGATTCGTGGGAGGTTATCAGGCCGGCTTCATCAAAGGTCGGTCTACTACTGACCAAATCTTCACCTTGCGGCAGATCCTCCAGAAATTCCGTGAGTACAGAGTCCCCACGCACCATCTGTTCATCGACTTCAAATCCGCATACGATTCAATAACACGAAAAGAGCTATGGAGAACCATGGACGAAAACGGCTTCCCCGTGAAGCTGACAAGACTGATTAAGGCTACGATGGATGGAATACAGTGCTGTGTTCGAATTATCTGATCCATTCGAGTCCCGCAGGGGGCTTCGACAAGGTGATGGTCTCTCTTGCCTACTGTTCAACATCGCGCTAGAGGGTGTTATGAGACGAGCGGCGTTTAACTTGCGTGGTACGATTTTCAATAGATCCAGTCAATTCATCTGCTTCGCTGATGACGTAAACATTGTCGGCAGAACATTTGAGACGGTAGCTGAACATTACACCAAACTCAAGCACGAAGCAGAGAGATTGGACTGAAAATCAATGCGTCTAAAACCAAATACATGCTGGCTTTCGGATCCGAGCACGACAGGACCCGATTAGATAGTAGTGTAATGATCGACGGCGATGAGTTCGGGGTAGTGGACCAATTTGTCTACCTTGGCTCAATGTAACGTCTGACAATGATACCAGCTGCGAGATCCGGAGACGCATCATCAATGGGAGTCGTACCTACTATGGTCTCCACAAACACTTAAGGTCAAACAGACTTAGCAGTCGTGCGAAATGTTCCCTGTACAGAACGCTCATAAGATCGGTTGTCCTCTACGGGCACGAGACGTGGACAATACTCTGGCCGGGGGATTTTTCGTCAGAGAAATTTCCTTCGACTTGCACTGTGGTCACGCGTATTTTAGAGCTTGCCCCTCGGAATACATTCAAGGCGTGTTATTTGCCTTAAGAAATCTCAACTAAGTATCAATAAATGACGCTAGTTAATGCAAACGTTGAGACGGCAAAAGTTCCACAGGGAACGTAAACGCCATTCAAGGCAAAGACGAGACGACGAGGAGCACAACGAACAAGGTGGTTAAACCAAGTGGAGCATGACATGGTGAGCACAGGGTGCCCGCGGAATTGGAGGGAGATAGCCACGAACCGAGTTAATTGGAGAAAAATTGTGAATCGGGCCAGCCGTACCCTACAACGATATCGTACACAAGCGAAAGAATATTATTTCGTATGCATTTGAACAGACCGCAGGACAATTCCAAAGGAAAACAAATATATTCATTCATTGAGAATTGATTTAAATGCAACTTCAAAAAAATGATTACTGAGCCAACGATAGTCCGGCGTTAACCTTACGGTTATATCACAGATATAACCCACATTTGTTTTCTTCGGAGTAACGTTGTGATTAGACTCAATGCACTGGTAATTTTTCTTGCTGTTGAAAAGAACAGTCTAGTCGAAATGACCATTTAAAAGGTTTTATTTAAATTTAAATGTTTCATCGTTAAACATTGGTTACTAAAAGAAGAATTCTTCATAAGGTAATTAAAACAGACGAAAGACTTTCCCGGCCCGGGTCAACAATGAAGGAGGGAATGTTGGAGTGCATTGGTCATTTTCATCGGGAATTACAAGAACGATTATAATCGTCTAAAGAACAAGCCGAATTTTTTTTAAGCAATTCAAGTTCAACGCCTGTTATGAGTATCTGACAGTGAACCGAGACGTTGATTCGACCAACTGGCAACAACGAAGTTTCTGAAAGCGAGCTTTTGCTAGAGATACCAAGATTCCGTAGACATTTGAAGGCCACTGGAGTTAACCACAATGATGTCAATCACTAGATTGCATTGGATGTGTTACAATTCATTATGAAGTGGGACTTCCAAGAATCGCTTCCAAATCTTACTTGGAAGCAGAATTTGGATTTGAAGTTGTGAAGTCGTTTGACGATTGATAAACAATTTGCGGTCAACAATAGGGCAGGCATGCTTAACACGTTCAGTACCGCACTGTTATTTTTGCGTATTTCATTGAGCTGCCAACAAGATAGCGAAAGCACAATTGAAGGGAAGCGCTTGTACAATATCGATCTCAACTCCCAAAGATATTTATTTGAAAACAAGACGATAGTCTGAAATTATTTGAAAACAAGATGATAGTCTGAAATATTCCATTGATTGGTACTACTGGGCTGAAAACCCGATTTTTTATAACCTGATTTTGACGTAGGACTACGTCTTTCATTTCTATACCGGGGTGTAAAATCAAAGTTTCGAAAACGAAAGCGTTACGCCGAAGACCGAGATTTTGAGTATTAATAGCTCCTAAACAACTGAACGAAAAGGTATGATTAACACTTCATTCGAAAGATAAAATGTCTACGCGTTCTATACTTGTTACTTTCTGATCCAAAAACTTGTTTCAATAGTCTTAAATTTGCTTTCAAAATAGGCTATTGAAATCACCAATCGGTATATAAGCGAGCGCCGCTCGGAAATCCACTCAGTTCTAATTGAACAGCGATTGGAGCATGTTGTCGCTGTTGTGGTGAAGCTCTTCATTTATCATGAAAGCGCGGATGAACGGTGTCACCAAGAGCCTGTTTGTGCACCTTAGGCCAGAAGGGAATCCATCAGGAGGAGAGTGATGCTACAAACGGTTCCCCGGTTAGAATTCTTTCCGTTTGGATCGAGAAAGATCCGGAAAATAATCTGCCAGTTCCTCTAGGAATTTAGAAATACATTCATGTGAAAGAGTTTATTTGAATGTTTTCTATCCATGTAACACTGTGTCCAAATATGTTTCAATCAAGTGCTATTAACAGATGGTTATCGAGTTAGCATTAACCACTGGTGGGCTTCCAGTATCGAGGAAAATGTGGAAATATCTAATCGTTACTGAAAATAATCTGCCAGTTCCTCTGGGAATTTAAAATTACATTCATATGAAAGAGTGTATTTTAATGTTTTCTATCCATGTAACACTGTGACCAAATACATTAGGTTTTGTGATTTTTCAATCAATCGCAATCAACAGGATAGCTTCTGAAGATTATTCTTCCCCATCAGTAGGATATTTCCGTATCCAATATTGGATGCATGAAACCTTGTGCCTCCAACGTAACGCTCTCGTTTTCGAAGTTCTCCAAATATTCATTCATTCAGAATGAATATAGATTCAACTTCATACAAATGATCTCTAAATCAACGATAGTCCTACGTCACCCTTGCGGTTATACCATAGATATAACCCACTTCCTGTTTTTTTGTGGCATGGCATTTTACTATTATAGAAATTGGGCAATTCGATAGCACCGAGCGGGTGATAGCTATCGATGCAAGTGTCAGAAATTTTCGAGTTGTTTGGTTCGCTTTTTGCATATCTTCAGAGAATTATTTTGTTTTGGTTTGCGTCCTTGATATTTTCCTTTTGGAAACATTTCAGAAATTTTCAATACATGTTCGTTTGTTTTTATCAGTATTTGTTTTACGGTGCTGCCAGAATAGTGTATACAAGGTAAGTGTTCGATCCAGCATTATTTATATTAATTATGTTATAAATTAGAATGCACAACTTATTTCCAGAGCATATTTCAGTGGCTGAAAATGAGTGGACAGACAAATCACCACCAGGTTGAACGACTCGTTGAACCAATGAAAGCGAATGTAAACATTGCTCGAGGTATTTGTGGAAGCAGTTCAAATAGAATCCCTGTTAAAGAAAAGTGGGAGGAATTCAGTGAGGAGCTTAATGCACTGAGACCATCAATGCGTCTTGGTTCAGAATTACAGAAAGTAAGTATTTCTTCTGGCACCCGTGGCCGAGTGGTTAGCGTCTCACATTGTCATGCCGGGTGTTCGGGTTCGATTCCCGTTCTGGCCGGAGGATTTTTCGTCAAAGAAATTTCCTTCGACTTGCACTGTGGTCACGCGTATTCAAGAGCTTGCCCCTCGGAATACATTCAAGGCGTGTTATTTGGCTTAAGAAATCTCAACTAAGTATTAATAAATGACGCTAATTAATGCATACGTTGAGACGGCAAAAGTTCCACAGGGAACGTTAACGCCATTCAAGAAGAAGAAGTATTTCTTCTACGATACATATAACTTCATAAGTAAATTTTATCATATTATTTGAATTACTATCAACCGAATTTCCTACCTAAAAATTGCTTATTCCTGCTAGCGTACATTAGTACGTGTTACTTTTGTCAGAAATTTTCTTTTTTATTGCTATACTATACCAAACATTCTCTACCATATGCTAAAGCAGAAATGTCTTGCAAAACAATAATGATTTTTTTCAATTACAGATTTGGATTGACATGAGGTGAAAGGTAAAGAAAACACTAGCACCCAATAAGCGAGAATTCAGGGCCATAGGTTGTGGTCCAATACATTGAAGCTATTGACGCCGCGGCAACAAGAAATCGACGCTAAAAGAGAATTACATGCAAAAACAATTTTTTTTCTAAAAAAAGTGGAATTCATGTGTTACTTCTTACGGAATTCCATAGATTGCAGTTGTGAAAATACATGAAAAGATTCATTTTCTAATAATTATATTTTTTGTAAAGCAAATTGTTCCATGATGTCGTTTTTATTACACATCCATGCATGCATTACGCCTATTGAGCTTCATTCATTAAGGAAATATCAGTTTTCTCCAAACATAACCATATTAACACTTTTGGAAATATAGATATTTATAATTTTCATAGCAGATGTATCAAAAAAAGATTTGGCATCCTTTCTATAGTGCTTTGTGAAACATTTCAAACTCGTTTCAAAATATTTCTGCATCACCACTGACATTCGAGCAGAGCAACGAATCGAGCTGTTTTCCTCGATTTCTATAATTCCAAATTTTACTCGGTGTGATAGTGATAGTGATTGTATCGAATCCTCGATTCGATTTCTATAAGATTTATAGATTGCCTCATCATCGGCACGCGCTCGTCACAACCACACTCACACACGCTCTCGCAGTAAAAAATCCGAATCCAGTGAAATTTAATACGCAAAAATGCTCGTTTTTGATAAAACTAAAGTGTTAAGCGCATTTTAAATGATACCACATGACAATTGAGGAGTGTGTTTTTGTGTCAGTGTCATTTTAGTTGTTTTGTTGTGTATTGAAGCTTGCAAAGTTCGAGTTTAATGGAGTCGCAAAAGTAAACATAAATTTATCAAAGTTTTACCGTTTAGAGGACACAACACTACTAGACGAGTGTAAAAAATGATATCTAGTAGAAAATCCAAAGAAAATTATGAAACCACAAAACATAGATTTACTTTTGAGCGCATGAAATTTCATACGCTGTGCAACTACGGTATATTTTTTTCTCAATAGGATATATTAGCTTCCCGATAATCCGGAGGAGATGTACAATTATCTAATTGATTTCGACGTATTCGTCGAAAATCTAGTGTCAACAAATTATATTGACTTTATCGTCGTGCTCCCAAGCGGTGAAGACAGCGATGTGGATGCTGGAGATAGTGACTCGGAGGGCGGCCTTTCCGGTTTTGGCAAACAAGTGAATATCGAGAGCAACATTGAACAAGGTCAATCACAAGAATGCCCCTCGGGCGGCAGCAAGAAGCGGAGAGCCAGACACTGGAAAAAATGACCTTAAATTCAGATGAGTGACATAAATCCAGCAAGGATAGAGTTCATGCAAGCCTAAACACTCGAAGTCATCGGAAGTTAGGTTTGACGGAATAAATCATTTCATCAATACGAATCCAACTGATACCCAATGAAGGTGTGCGTATTGTAACCGATGTACGACGTATATTTGCTTGAAGTGTGATGTGGGTTTGCACCCTTCGGAGTGCTTTTCCGGTACCATACTCAGTGATACACTGCCGTTCTACGCATAACTCTACTATGTTCTATGTAATCCCTATGAACCGTGAGACAATTATGCGTAAAACGGCAGTACACGAAAGTGCTAATAAACCATGAAAATGGTTGTTGAAGTTGAATTTTATGAAATAAAACCGTTTTGTTCGATATTCAAATGATTTCCATTTTTGATACTGTATCGGCTCAACGTATGAAATTTCATACGTCAGATATCTCTACTTCCAAAGAACTCCTAACCAAAAAACAGGAAGTGGGTTACATCTATGGTATAACCGCAAGGGTGACGTAGGACTATCGTTGATTTAGAGATCATTTGTATGAAGTTGAATCTGAATTCATTCTGAATGAATGAATATTTGGAGAACTTCGAAAACGAGAGCGTTACGTTGGAGGCACAAGGTTTTATGCATCCAATATTGGATACGGAAATATCCTACTGATGGGGAAGAATAAACTTCAGAAGCTATCCTGTTGATTGCGATTGATTGAAAAATCACAAAACCTAATGTATTTGGTCACAGTGTTACATGGATAGAAAACATTAAAATACACTCTTTCATATGAATGTAATTTTAAATTCCCAGAGGAACTGGCAGATTATTTTCAGTAACGATTAGATATTTCCACATTTTCCTCGATACTGGAAGCCCACCAGTGGTTAATGCTAACTGGATAACCATCTGTTAATAGCACTTGATTGAAACATATTTGGTCACAGTGTTACATGGATAGAAAACATTCAAATAAACTCTTTCACATGAATGTATTTTTAAATTCCTAGAGGAACTGGTAGATTATTTTCCGGATCTTTCTCGATCCAAACGGAAAGAATTCCGTGCGTGTATGTGTGTGTGTGTAGCGGCTGCTTCGAGATCTTCCCGGGGAACCGTTTGTAGCATCACTCTCCTCCTGATGGATTCCCTTCTGGCCTAAGGTGCACAAACAGGCTCTTGGTGACACCGTTCATCCGCGCTTTCATGATAAATGAAGAGCTTCACCACAACAGCGACAACATGCTCCAATCGCTGTTCAATTAGAACTGAGTGGATTTCCGAGCGGCGCTCGCTTATATACCGATTGGTGATTTCAATAGCCTATTTTGAAAGCAAATTTAAGACTATTGAAACAAGTTTTTGGATCAGAAAGTAACAAGTATAGAACGCGTAGACATTTTATCTTTCGAATGAAGTGTTAATCATACCTTTTCGTTCAGTTGTTTAGGAGCTATTAACACTCAAAATCTCGGTCTTCGGCGTAACGCTTTCGTTTTCGAAACTTTGATTTTACACCCCGGCATAGAAATGAAAGACGTAGTCCTACGTCAAAAGCTACAGGAGGGCTGTGTCCGAGACACGACCGCATAGTGGACGTAGGATTCCATGTTTGAAAAATTACATCGTTAAACTTATTGATAATTATTTGGTGGCCTCTGTGATCCTAGACGATATGCATCTTGTGTTATGTATTGATGAAATAAAGAAAAAAAACTCACCAATGTAATATAAGATAATTACCAATATCGAACACAATTATGAATTTTTCTCATCAGTAAAATATAGAGAAAACATATTTAAAAAGGAAAAGGTAGTTTTCTTTTATAATTTTTACTTTCTGAGTGTTTATTCAACCCAATGCGAATTTTAATTGGACTAACAACACCTAACACAGTGGTAAACATTCGTTTAGTCGCACCCTATTTTTCCTCAATATTTTTAAAAATAAGTCAATTATTTGTACAGTTTTGCTCATAAAAGACTATTATTGTATATTTTCATCGAATTCATTCTAAAGAAAAGTATAAGTTCACTTTTTGTTTTCTAAATAATTCAAATATGTGGAATCAGGGTGGACATTCGTTTAGCCGCATCCTAAAATATTGATAAAAGAAAATTTGTGCGGCAAATTTCGAGTCCAATCGGTAGTTAATAGTTAGTATGTCCATTTCGGATCACTTTGAAAACTCGATTTGGCATCGAGTCAGGCAACTTTCAAAGTGCTGCCATATTGATTATAGCCCAACATTCCTGAATTACAGTCTTCAGACTGGAAATGTTGTCAAATTGTCATCCGTTTGCATAGACCATCTCGGCCAAGTTCCTCAAAAGGTTCTCTATGGGATTGCAATCGACTGCCAACAGGTCATTCAAGAAGCGGAGTGTCCTTCTCAGCAAACCATGCCTTCGATTGCTTGGAAACGTGGATCTACGCATAATCCAGGTGAAAAAACGACATCCTCGGCAGCGTTATTCTCAATATGGCCAATCAAATAGTCCTCCAGTAATTGAGGATACTTTTCGGAGTTCATTCGTGTGAAAATGAAACAAATGAGAAGCTTGCTGTGATAGGAAACGGCACCCCACACTGTCAAACTTCCGCCCCCAAAGTTTCGCTTCGATCTCACGACATGCCGTTGACTTGAATTGTACCAATAGCAACTGTAACAGTCCGGACCATCCAAATTAAACTTTTTTCGCCGGAAAATACAACATTTCTCCATTCTAGTTTCCATTTCATGTATTGCCGGGCGAAAATGAGATGGTTCTGCTTATGGGTGGCGGTCAGTTCCGGCTTCGTCATTGGATTAATCGTATCACTCACTTTACTTGCAATATGAAAATGCCCCCGACCTGCCTATATTTGCATTAGAGACGTCGGTTAATCGTTCGATTAATTCAAATAATCGAATATCTGAAGTTATAATCGATTTATTTTGTATCGAATAATTTGAAATCAAAATATGAATACATCGAATAATTGTCACTGTAATTGCGATTAATGAAAGAAGTCTTCCTCAAGGTTAATGCATTTTTAGGCCTAGAATTAGCCTATATAATTTTTTTTTATCCAACCATCTAACATCGACAACCCGATAGACCACGCGATAAGAATGACAACGTGATACGTGATTATTTCAAGAAATAAATATTCGTTCGATTAATCGAATGTTGAAAGACAATTATTCAAATGAATCGAATATTGAAAAATGCCACGATTAATCGATATTCGAATAAATGAAAAATTTAGACATCACTATTTGCAATACCGATTTCCCCCAGGCAGCTTGGTTTTGATGTCTGTTAGGGAACACATTTCGGTGGGAACAAAAGCTCCCCCTGCTTTCATGCATTTGCAATGTCGATTTCCCTCAGGCAGCTTGATTTTGATGTCTCTGTTAGGGACCCGCCGCATGTGTCGTCAATTTCTACCAATTAGAAGTGGGTATTTCCGTTAAGATAGGGGTTGAGATTTTTCAATTGTTCGATAGTTAGTTTCATGACATATATTACTTTATTCAATATAAAAAATTGTTATGGAGTACCGAAATCGATTGACGCAAAAATTTCATCAATCCATCATGAAATGACTGAGCAATAAGCGTTTGAAATTGGACCATTTTCACGATGTACTCGATTTTTACCTCAATATTTTCCCGAAAGACGTATTCCTACGTCAATATTGCGTTTCCCCCCTTTCGGGACAAACCTAGATGGACTAGAAATTTTCATGCCATTTGGATCAAGTTCTTGTACACCTGGGCAGTAATGGGTTAAAGAGAAATATCAGGGACGCAAACCAAAACAAAATAATTCTTTGAAGATATGCAACAAGCGAACCAAACAACTCGAAAAATCATGAAAGTTGCACCGATAGCTTTCACTCGGTTGATGCTGTCGACTTGCTCGGTATTCAGAATAGTAAAATAGAGCTAACGAGCAAAATTCTTATCGACTCGATTTCTATAATATGACCGCACAGATTGACATATTTTTTCAGAATCTGTGTAAAGAAAATCAATTTGAACAGCGATAGTGATACCGAAATCCTGAATATCAGAGGCATTACCGAAGTTTTTCTGAAAGGCTGAAATGGAAAGTTTGATAAACTTGAGAATATATCAATCACTAATATTATTTCCCCCTGCAATATCATTTCCTTATGGTGCGTTTCCATTAGGATCAAACTCGACGAAATCCAATGTGAACACAGATTGTTTACGTGATTTTTTTATCGCAAAATATATACTTTTCTGTTGAATATTATTCTACTCTTGTGAATAAATCAACTGAATAAGCGAATGAGACGAGACAAAATGAGATAATTCATTCATTTATTTCATCGAGGTACTATGTTCACCTTAAATTTCTGTGATTTCTTTCAATTTCATCCCATTAGACCAAATCGATTAAAACCAGGATTTCTTTCATTTTCACACGTTGAAAAACGCCATGTTTTGAATCCACAGAACCTTCATTTCCGGGCTTAACACTTATATTGTTTTCCATTCAAGGAGACAATTACTCGTATAAATCGCAACACTTGGTTCTTCGAGGCAATCGGTGAATATTTTCAGTAAATACCTCGCACTAAGTCCACTGCATCATAATTACTTGGACCTGAAACTTTACAGAGCGGAGAAGCCGGGAATTGAACATCCTGTGTGGAAGTGTAGTATACAGAAACATGTAACTGTAAACGAAAGATCCTGGCCGTGAAGCTTACAGCTTCAGCTTTGTACGTCTCCAGTGACGGCGCTTGGCGTTGTACCTGGAATAAAATAAATAATACAAATTAGTCATCCGGAGATCATTACGAGTACACAACAGAAGATAAACTTACCGGATAGTGTTTCCAGTGCGCATTCTGATCCACTGTGGAATGGGCCTGTTTTGCTTCAGCTTTTTCGCAAGCTTCTGCTTAATTCTGAATGTTTTGTGGGCCGACTGTAATCAAATGAATAAAACAAAAACGTAATCAAGATTAATTATTATCATTAAACACTGAATTTCCAGAAAATACATAGGAAAATCTTTATTTGTACGCACCATCCTAAATAAGTGTCTTCACGTCGCTCCGATGTGACGGAAAAGAAATTGTCAGTGCAACGGAAGTGAGTCAACGCATTGCTGTATGTTTATGTATGTGATGCGAACGCAAACTAGTCTTGGGTCGACATGCCATCTTGTGACGAACATGCGAGTTAAATACAGTAAAGGATTTCCTATAGAGACTAAATGAACCACTCGCTTCAAACTTGCACACATGCAGCATTTGTTTTCTGTTACCGTTGTATATAAAGGATTTTTTTTAATTCATAAATATTCATCAGAAGTACATTAGAGTTTTCGACGAATAAATAATAAATACTACTCTTGAAAAAAAAATAGGATGTTGTGTCCAAGACATGACCGCATTGTTGACGTAAAACTACGCTGTAGTTTATTTCAAGTCGCTTGTTTACAACTGCGAATATTTTTTTTAATGCTACGAACTTTTAGAAATAACCATTCTACCAGTTTGGTCGCTCTGAAATATTTTTTTCTTGTAGACTCATTTGACGATTATCCCCTCCTTGTCAACACGTTCGGATCGACATGTTCACCCGCAACAGCGCAATACGTTAAAACGCACCCAGATACACACACAAATATCCATATATCGATGGCTTGAAGCAATTAAATATGCACACACTAATCTCCGTTTTGCGCTCTTCTCAACAGAAGCCCTTTTTGTTAATATTGCCGGTCTATATCAGCTTAGCTGTCATCCTTTGCGGAGAGAATTTTGCTACCGTCATGCTAAACCAAATCACAAACAAAATTCCAGAACATTTATTTTCTTGATGAGCTGACGATAGCCTTGCTTGATGGTTCCCCACACAATTGTGTTGCTCAGAACCTTAATGCAATGGCGTCAGTTTGGTGCAATGATTAGAATGCTAGAGACATCAGCGAGTCAGTAATTTGGTCGCGTCCACAGCTCAAACCGAAACTAAGACATGTGAGACTTTAAACTTCTTCAGTTCATTCGTCTCTAACCTTCAAAAAGGCCATTGGAAAACTTTAATTTTTGCTCGTATTACTCTTCCACTCCTCACCGTCCAGGACACAACAAATGTATGGGAAAATGGAAACGCTTATAGTTTTCATGAATTTTAACCATTTACACACCATGGGATTGTAATGTATAGCATATCAAACAAATCTTAGGGAATTCCGATTCGTTTGGTATGTAAATCGCCAACTTCCGTTCACGGCAAAAAAAAACCCTTTTAGTCGACCGGTTTCGGGCTCGATGTTGACCATCTACGGACGATGTCCGACTGCTTACAACAAATGAGGGGCTCGGAATTTTCTTTATCAAGTTTCTCTTTAGTTAATCACCTCTATTCCGGTACACGTTCGATTGAATTTCAATCCGTTCGGCGAATGGATCAATCCGATCGAGTTCGAATATTTCGCTTTCTACCCGTTCGCCTCAAATCCTAAAGGGCTGCGATGAAAGTTTCGAATTCGAACTTTCATCGCAGCAGTCAGACAACTGTGAAACCAAAACAAAAACAAAAACGGCAAATTGTTGTGAAGTGTTTAGTATATTAATGCTTTTTCCAGATACAGCATTCGTCGAGCCATACGAATCCTTTTTTCGAGCGGATAGTGCGTTGTTTTTGAATGTGAGATGTAAGTGTTTTAGTGCAGGTATTTTGGAGCAGCGCATATACGATACACGAATTAAAATTGATTTCGGCCAACTTCATATTCAACTACAGGTCTGCTTTGTCAACTGTAATCCCATGAAAAAAACGGCGACGCTAATATTTTCACTCCAATGAAAAAAATTAGGAGGCACCAGTAATCTTAAACATTGTTAATAGTTATGAGAATCATAGCCGCAATCCTGCAGTGTACGAATTCAGATGCGAAAAATCCGCGTAAGTTTCTGCTGATGAGCAAACTTGGTGACAACGTGATAATTTTTTCATTCTTTTCATTGTAGTAATTAAGGAATGAAATATCCTGGCTATTCGAAACTTATGCGATGACAATTTAGAGAATCAAAAATTTATCGCTTCTTTAGCTTCTTTGGTCGGTAATGCGGAAAATTCTTTAGTAACCGATTTAACTAGTAGAGGAAGAACAATTCGGATCAGCAATGGTTCTTCAACATAGGAGACAAAATGACAAAAGTGAATAATTTATTCGTTGTCTTCAATAATAAAACATTTCAAATTATAACGTGTATATCACCACACGAATAGTTGACTAGAGTTGTACATATTTTAAAAAATGGCTTGGGAACTGTTCAACGAAAGTTTTCGGATTCGGTTTTTTTGTTTTTGTTTTGGTTTCACAGTTGTCTGACTGCTGCGATGAAAGTTCGAATTCGAAACTTTCATCGCAGCCCTTTAGGATTTGAGGCGAACGGATAGAAAGCAAAATATTCGAACTCGATCGGATTGATCCATTCGCCGAACGGATTGAAATCCAATCGCCGAACGTGTACCGAAATAGAGGTGAATAACTTTACTGCAAAAACGTTTCAATTTGAGTTTGCTATAGAATTCGATAGATGAGATTCTGACATATCTACAACATTGTCAAATACAGCTGGGAATATGTTAGCAGCTAAGTTATGACCAAAAGAGAGAGACGATGTAGAGAAATCGATGATGTCACATAATTTTGAGCTCCTCAAATATAAAACGGCTATGTACTGGTGTAGTATGCGTCGAAGAGAATTCAGATTATTGGATGTTTCGTTTCGTCAAGTTGAAGTGAAGCCTTTCTGACACAGTTTTGTTGAGTTTTGCGTTGTCCCAGTTAATTTGATGGTTTAGCCCCGTAGAATGAGCTGCCACACTCGATTTGTTAGGTCGCTTATTTTCAATGGCGTTTCTTTATTCCCTCAAACGTACTTTAAGCTTCCGACGGGTTTCGCCAATGTACACAGCCGGGCAAGATTTGCACTTAATCTCGTAAATATCGGACTTTTCATCTGGCGGAATCTTCAAAAAAAACAATCTGGCGGAATCTTCGGAAAGACACAGAAGATCTTTCAGCGTATGGACACTCTTGTAGGCTGTTTGAATGCCATGTTTTTTTCAGGATCCCTTGCATTAAAATCGTCACTTTCGGATAAAATGAGAAACTAATCCTTTGAATGTCTCTCTCGACTCTCGACTCTCGACTCTCTTCATCGATATTCTCTACCGTAAATAACTCAGTAGTAAAAGCATTTCCTGATGTGTTCGACGGCCAGATTGTGGAGGAGAACCTCGTTCATAAAACTATCTGACAATACTGCAAAATTCGTCAATAAAGCAGTTGTCGTCTAAAGAGAAAATCAATAAAGTGAATCGATCAAAACAAATAGGTCCTTTCGGACAGTTAGGCCTGAATTGCTCTCTATTGTATTTGGACTCCGGTGGCGTTGATTCGTAAGTACCCAAATTAGTTATTATTTCCAGCGAATTCAAACTTTGTGCTTTCATTATCTCACATCACATATGAGGGGCTCAGAATGAAAGGGGTGTAAGTGATTTGATCGATTTCTCTACATCGACTTTCTCTTTTGGTCATAACTTAGCAAATACATTCCCAGCTATATTTGACAATGCGTAAGATAGGTCAGAACCTCATCTATCGGATTCTATAGCAAACTCAAATTGGAACGTTTTTGCAGTTGAGTTATTAACTGAAGAAAAAGTTGACGAAGAGAAATCGATCATGTCACTTACACCCCTTGCATTCTAAGCCCCTCATATATTGTGCGTCTATTCCCTAACTGGACATGCCCGTTTGAAATAGCCGCACTTGGAACGGCCGTAAAAATAGTCGCGTTTGCTGTTGACAGATAAATATGTCAAAAGTGACAAATCTTATTATCGTCATTGCTAATTATTTATGTTTTGCGAGCATTTTCGTGATATTTGAAAGATCGATAGCAGCATGGAATATTCAATTATTGAAAACATACAACATCATCGGTCTAATGCAAAATGTAATTGTTTATACAATTACTACTTCCTGGGATTATCACGATCACAACTAGGTGAAATCTACAAGAAGTCCAAATCAACCATCAGTTTCTAGATTGTGGACTATGAAAAAGTAGGAATAATAACTCTTAGCACACGATAGAGCACTTTCCGAAAGTTAGTTGCAAACAGACGAATCTGGTTGATCAACTTCTACCGGAGTTCTGGAGTCTCAATCAGCTCAAGACATTTTGATTTGTGATTTGTTTTTATTTTGTGTTTTGACATTTGGAACAAAGTTTAAGGGGTGATCAGCAAGATGTTTGTATGAATTTGATCACCCCTCGTAGAAAACGACGATTGAAATAGGAAGCTGAAATGACCTCAGAATCCAACAGTCAAGTAAATTCACAATACAATCGAAAATCAATAATCTACTCACCACCGCATCATCTAGTTCACGTTTCTGGTTTGTTTACGACATTTGACACTACAGTTCGACTAAATACTGGCAACACTGCGTAAATGCTTTCATAACACAAAGTTGTGCTTCTCATCTTTCGGCAAAATTATTTTAAACTCGGATGATAGGAACAATCAGTTGCTAGTAAAATGTTGAAACACGTTTTAAAATCTAGTTCAACGATTCGTCTGGCCTGCACCGGTCGCCGAACATTCCTTTCGGATGCATATCCTTGTCGAGAAGCATGGCAAGCTCGGCTTACCACGCCGATTCTCGCGAAAGTCGATCACGAAGCTCTGTACTTTGAGCTGGAACAAAAATTTCAACACAAAAACAAAGTGTCCGCGATAGATATAGACATATATGCCAACAAACTGGAGGATGACTCTCACATGGATGAGATGGCAGATTTGATGTATAAGTTCCGCCTGACAGAGGAAACTACCAACGGGCTCGATTCGACCCAGCATGCAATTGCCCGAAACTACATCGAGCATAGTCACTATTCGGAGTTGATTGAGCTGCTCAACAATCGAATTGCGTACGGCGTATATTTAGATGATTTCACCGCTAATTTAGCACTCAATCGGCTGATCACGACCAACGAGTTTAAGTGGGCCGCCCGAATCGCAACATTGCTTGGACTGCAGGAAGACTTCAGCAATCCCATCACACGGTCACTTTCGCTTTACGCCTGCTATCGGTACGTGAAAGGGGGAAGCGTTGAGCATTTCGATGACTTGGTCCCACCCGCACCGGTCGATTCTAGTGCACCAAAGAAGAGCAAGAAAAAGGATGAGATCAAGGTGAGGATGAAATTTTTGCGGAACGAATACTTTGATGATCATTTTGATATCAAGGATTCGAAGCTGCTGCTAGGGAAAACGTTCTACTTATTGGGGCTGAATAGCGGGGAAGGAGTGGTCGGCAATAGTAGCCGATGGCTCGGTTTGGTTTTACACGAAAAGTATGATAAAGCGGTTGAGGTGTTGGAAGCTAACCAGAAGTCCGAATTTAGTGGAGAAATAGCGAGCCTGGTTGAGACTTTCTTAGAAAATGTCGAAGATAAAGAAAATGAGCAATACAAAAAGTTGATCGATGCTGTTGGAACATTGAAGGTTGTTAATGATAGTTTCGAAAAAATGCTTCTCGATGACATTAACAAAAGTGTTGCTGAAAATGAAAAGAGTCTGATTGATGAACAAAAAAAGGTGGGGAATAATAATAAGCTTTATAATCGCTTAGGATAACATAATGATGTAGATATTTCCAGATTTACAATGATTGGAGCAAGTTGAGACAGCAGCGTCTTGAAGAGGAATTGGCACGGTTGCACCGTGTTAAAAGAATTCAGGAAATGGAACGAACCGCCCGTGAAATGGAACAGGAGGAGCAAAAGCTATGGTTCTTCGAAAATGAAGACAAAATTGATTTGCAAATCGACAGTAAAAAAGTGTTCTATCCCAAGCGTTGGTTTGGAAAGAAGAAGAAACCACGGGTAGTGAACGAAGGATACATCCCACCGGAGATCCGTCAAAGATACGGTCAACGATAAGCATGGATAGGAGTGTTCTTTCAGCACTGAAAACAATCGAGAGCATAAATAAAGCTTTTAATGGGCACTTTAATAATCATGAGTATCGTACCATACGTTTTGTTTGGATGGCTCTTTACGCTTCTTACCAATTTTGGAATCATAGTCCTAATCACATTTCGTATAATTTGTTTTTCTTCCTACGCAATAGATGGTTAAAAAACTTATGCCAACTGGATAGTTTCTTTCAATTTTTCTACTAGGGATGCATTCTAGAAGGGTATTCATTCGTTTAGATACAACTACTGTTGCCGGGCTTGCTCCATTCTGCGTATGCTTTCTTCTAGACGATGGCTCTCATTTTGCATCTCACTCACATCATTGGTGATCTGTGTCAGATTTGCCGCCGTGTTTCTCGTTTTCTCATTTTCTATTTGATCCTCTAAGTCTCGTATCTCCCGTTTGATTGAACCCGTTTCCTGCACCAGTCCAATCAGCTCGGTACAATCCGAATGTAGCGTAACCAACAGTTTGTACGCTCGCTTCGAGTGTTCATCCTTCTTGGCGTTTCGGAAGATGAGATCATCCGTAACAGTGAACTGGCGATCCAGCTGGCCGGTTATGGTGTTGATCTCTTTCTGCAGCGTGCGTGTGTCCTGCAGAATTTTGTCGATGCCGTTTTTCTGCTTTCGTATGTTCCCAATGATCTCCAGGATCCGGCTCGTGTACGCCGTTCGACTGATGGTTTTATTCAATTTTTCAAACTCTTTCTGGAGCCGGGCATGCATGGCGCTCTTGGTTTGCAGGTCATTGATTAACTGCTCGCACTTTTGCCGAGTCGACTCGATTTGGTTCAGCGTTAGCTGGGATTTCGACTGCAGAGGATATGAGAGACAGTTTATTGGCTTCAGTCATGAAAATTAGCATAGTTTGAGATTGAGTACGATAGTGTTCACTACAGTTTTCAGTATTTGGCCAAGAATTGCAACCGTTTTGCAGTGCAACTCCAAGCAACATAAAGCGATCTCGAAGTTGATCGTTGAATACCGTTAAAAACACCTTCAAAGGGGTGACACCCACGACCATAATCATTAGGGTAGATAGGGCAATATGACCAGGTGATTAGACCACCTTTCGTTTGGGCTTGTTATTGAACAAATAACACTTATTTCCAACAATTGTGTTAGAAACGCTCTTATTAAGTATCACGTGAAAACCGTATTCAAGTTCAATTGTTCCATAAAGAAACTAACTGACCCGGCAAACTTCGTCCCGCCCAAAATTTATTTTTCGTTATCACATCCACGTTTTCTAATTCTTTAAAAATACCTTTTACTATCAAAATCCTAGTACTTCTACCAAAACTCGTCATTATAATATCAGATTATTTTCAGACACAATTCTCGTTCAAGATTTTTCGTCCACTTGCAAATAACATGTTTTTCCGTTACATGGAATAAATGTTTGATACAGAAAATATGATAGAATAAAGACAGCCCCAAATCGGACAATTCCTCTCTCGAGTTCTGCTCCTATCAGCACATTCGGCGATCCATTTTTATTTGTATAAAAAGAAGACGACATAGGAGTGCGTTTTTTCACATTAAAATCCATTTCCACTCTCGAACGAAGATCAATTTCGTTAGAACAGACATCAAATGGACTAACAACGCTTGTTAATATGTAATTGTAGAACATATGCGAATTGAATTTTTCGAATTTTCTCATTTTTCTTCAGAGTTTTCCAAAAATTTTCAATTGCCATGTTTGGTTGAAATATGTCTTAATTTTTATGGGACCGCCTCTCCATTCCAAAAGGAGGGAGGGGTGTCATAACATCATAGAAATATTTATCGTACCCAAAAACCCTCACATCCCAAATTTGGTTTCATTTTCTTGATTAGTTCTCGAGTTATGCAGAAGTTTGTCTTTCACTTGTGTGGCAGCCTCCCTTTAGAGAGGGGGAGAAGTATCTATTCACCATAAAGACGATTCTTGTCCCCTAACATGCCAAATTTGGCTCTATTTGCTTGATTATTTCTTAAGTTATGCAGAAATGTATGCTTCATTTGTCTGGCAGCCCCTCTTTAGAGGGGGGAGGGGTCTCGAACTATCATAAGAACCTTCCCCGGCCCCAAAAACTCGGTTTAGTAATTTCCGATTCCATAAGAATCAGAAAGACAGACATTAACCCCATTTTTATATATCTAATCAATTATATCTGTGTTGGAATATAACGGTTCTCGTTGCACTCCCAACTTGATGGTCTCTATTTCAGCCGGAGATAGCATGTTGTGTGATAAAGTTGCTCGTCTCTGTGTGTAGAGTTTATCTAATCGTGAGAGCTACTCGTTGAACATTTCCAACACTGTTGGAACCATGTGCAAATATAATAGCAACGAATCACAAATTCATTCAACTCTCTCGTCCCGCGTGGTTCGTTGCCGTTGGCGGCTTGTCGATACAAACTATTGAAGTCGTTTAATCGCAGCGTCATTTGCATATGCAGCATTGCCGTGGTGATTTCGTGTGTACGTGCACTTTTCATCGTGTGGTTTGCGGGCTGAGCCCGTTGACTAGGGGACCACTCTTGCAGCCATTTCTTTAACCGCTGGCTGCTCGCATGTACTCCAGTCCCAGGACCAGCTCCAGTCCGTGGGCCCTCAGGAGATCGCATGAATATTAGGTTGTTTCAAAAATTCTGACCCTCAATTGCCAATCGCCTGGTATCATGCTGAATAGAGATCCTTAATGGTTTTCACACAGAAGAGAAGCCTCATCATGCGCGGATTGCTATACCTGACATACACTGTGTCGTTTATATGCTCACACGGAACAATTGTGCCCATCATGCGCTATCGTTATTATACGCAGGCTAACGGTGCTCGCATGCACCCTTCATGAGCACTATCGTGTACGCCGCTTACGTAGGGTGCAAGACTGTGCTCCGCCTTGCTTCCACCACTCGTTGGGGTTAGGACCAGGCAAAAATATCAAACACTAACGGGGGGTCGATGCTCTCCTAGGGCATGGGATGCCGTTCCTCCCATCATTAGCTGGAGGATAAAACGATTCGTTAGGGCAGGGGATAACCCCCAGAAGGTGCAAGCGGTGGTGAATGAGGCCATACGTACGTACTGACTATACTAACAAACGCATTGTCTATACTAACGGGTCCATCACTGATGACGACTCAGCCATTGGGATACTCGACAGTAATGCTAAGACTAGCATGAGAGTTCCCAATGAGTTTAGCATTTTCTCGTGTGAAGCTCTCGCCATTGAGTTGGCATTGGAGAGCGTCACCGATGCTAATAGCATCGTTGTTTGTTCGGATTCGGCAAGCGTCCTCAAAGCTGTAAAAAGGATCCATTACCAGTATGGGTATACCTGGTAAGGACCTCATTAGAAGAGCGAACAATTCCATTCTCCTCATTCGGGAGGCTGTTCGTTTGACCTTGAGTAATTGTGGGGACCATAATAGGCACGACTCCCATTGATCACTACACTACTATCTAAGCGGATCTTGTCATGCTCGGTTCCTTGGCATGAGTTTGATTTTAGACGCGTTAACTCTCAGACACTCTAGACTCTTCGCTTTGTGCTTAAGTCTAGTGTAAAGTTTTGCTACCGTCTCAAATGTTACACAAGTTACAATCCCTTACACAAGCAAGTACATAATTCCACCCACTTAACATAAAATACCGTTTTTCACACTAGCTACCTTATGTCTTCTGATAAATTATATTTGTGTATACTTGCAAAACTATAATCATTTGCAACCAAGTACTGTTAGTTATGCTTAACTATATAAATTTTAGCCAATATCGTTCGTCGACCTGTCATTCGCCATATTTGTTGTTTTCCCATAGCAAAGTGGCTAAGAGCATTGTCCACAGTTATTATCAATTTACAAAGCGTAAACGACTGAAAATCTCCGGAAAGTAATAAAAACTAAACTATACAGATACGCTGCATTGATTTAATAGTTTGTTCAAATCTTTTCATTGCAAATTCGATGGGTTATTACCAATATAAACATGAAGGGAACAAGGGCAGCCATATTTCTACTTGTTTCTTATGCTACCTAACATATTTCATTTGCTGTCTTGCGACGAGTGAAACAAACGCCGGTCAGAAACGCATGCAATATGATAGGTCGAAACTAGCAGACGATGTGGAAATGGTGAAAATCGGATGTTCCGTTCGAAAGGCGGCCAAATTGCATGGAATTCCGTATTCAACACTGCGTGAAAAAGTTTTTATCAAAATCTTTAGATCAGATCATGGAAAAGCAACCGTTCTCGATGTTACGGAAGAAGAACAAATAGTTGAATGGCTGCTAGCCGAAGCAAAAGCTGGATTCCCCGTGGACACAAAGAGATAACTGTTGAGCGTAGTAACAGTTCGGTTGAAAAGTTTATAAGGTAACACACTAAAACTATTTTTTTTATGCAAAATTCAGCGATTCAAGCGATCTTGCAACTTTTCGATACAATTTTTATAGAACTCTTTCGGTTTTTCCTCAAAATAGGCCTCAGTTTCGGTAATCACTTCATCATCGGTCTTAAATTTCTTGCCAGCGAGCATTCTCTTCAGGTCTGCGAACAGGAAATAGTCGCTGGGGGCCAGATCTGGAGAATACGGTGGATGCGTAAGCAATTCGAAGCCTAATTCATACAATTTTGCCATCGTTTTCATTGATTTGTGATTTTTCAATTATTTTTCAAAATAACAAAAGTTGCTTCACTCTCAATGCTGTAACTCTAAATAACAAAAGTTGCTTCACTCTCAATTCTGTAACTCTCAAAGCAATCGACCAATTGCTGTCAAATTTTGATGGTGCTTTGTGATAGTCAAGTAGATTTTCGCAAGAGGCGCCATCTAGACGTCAACCTTATGAACTTTTCATCCGAACTGTTACATTAAGTGAGAAAATTAGCTTGTTCCAATCCGATTAAAAACGGGATACTGGTTCAAATCAACAAATCAGGAGCTGGTTTCACGAAATCCATGAATATTTCGAGGAAGAAGCGCTGTTCAATGTGTTGAAATTTCCGGAACAGATGTTCAATTTAGATGAAACAGCAGTACGTACAAGACCTACAAAAGAACTGGTTTTAGCTGGTTCCGGCCGAAAAAAGTCTCCAAGCAAACGTAATTAACACCGATTGAGAATCTTACACTGCACCGTTTTGTGGAAACGCAGCCATGCAGGTAGCGGCAACGTTGATGGCAGAGATTGGTCGAAAACTGGGCCGCAGTAAGAACGGGATCGGATTGGATGTCCCTGATTGTTCCTATTTGTCAAGTATGTTTTTTGCCCTTGGCTTGTTCAACAGAAAATATCGGTCCATATTACTCTCATTCAAAATTGACATAAGTCACATGTCTCTTGCTTGCTTGACGATGCTGCTATGCAAAAAAACATAATCCTGGTTTGTCTTCCACAAAATTCCACTCAAATTATTCAGCTGCTGGACGTCAGCTTTTTCAAACCACTCAAAAGCCGTGGATAGAATAACGAACCTACAATCGACATTGATCAACGATTCCCGGCGACGTGGATTGTATCTGTTAGATACTGATGCTGTTAATTACTCAGGCTTATTGTAAAATCCAGTAAAGCATCTTGATCACAAGTTATGTTACCAATAAATAAACGACGTATTACTATTGTAATTAATTCGATTATTGATTTCGACTCATTTAACATGTTTACAACATAAAACATTATCAAATCTACTACTTAAAACGATTCATTATTATAACAATTTGATTATTTGAATTAGGAACATCAATTAACGGAATTAGGAAAATTACGTTTTTGCCGGTTGGAATTAGGACCAAAAGGTGCAGAACATTTTCCATCATTACAAGTGGTTTGAATCATTCGCTATCCAACTCTTGACGAGTAAAGTTCAGTGTCGGTATTGTGCGTTGCCACTTTTGCTATTGTGCTATTGGTACGAGTGTATCGTGTACGAGTGAAGGTCATTGCTGTCCGCGACCTGACCTTTTGTGAAGTGGAACGAAGGAACAAAGGAAGCAGCGCTCTTGCAGCGAGCCGGATTGCGGCTGTTGAACTGATTCGGCATAACGGGATCGCCATCGCGTGACTGTCGCAAACGGGATTCATCAACACGTGGCTGCGTAAGCTATTCTTGCGCTATTGTGTTGTCTCCGTAGCGCGTAGCCTCTGTCTCTCCCTGATTAGGGCAGTAGAGCGCATTATTGGAACAACTTATATATTAAGGTACACATATTTATTATTAATATTATTATTCAATTCATTTGTTCATTGTTTAATATTATTATCATAATTTTTTTTTTTGCTATTTTTTTTTTAAGATTATTGTTAAAATCAATAATAATTTAGAAATAAGACAGAAATTTTTGTAAAATGGAGAATAGTGGAGGATCTCCAGAGATGGAGATCTCCGATAATGAATCTCATACAAGATCTGGGAAAAAACATAAACGAGTCCCTCATAAGGAAGATAATTCTTCTGGGGACGAATCCGCTCATCCTACCAAGCCCCCCTCTAAGAAAATTGCAAGCCTCCCTTCTCAACCCACTGTTACTTCCACTCCCCCTCTCCCATCATCGATTTCGCTTCCCCCTTCTGATGTTTCCGATCCAACCCAATCCTCGTCCTCGTCCTCATCCTCATCCTCGTCCTCGTCCTCGTCCGCGTCTTCCCCCTCTGTTGTCTCCGCTCCACGTGTCAGAGTTTATCCAGAAGATGCACCTGGAACTGGCCCTTGGGTTGTTTTCCTCCGGCCAAAACCGAAAGGAAAAAACCTTAACGTGATTCAGATCATGAAAGAGCTGGCCAGATACACTTCTGTATCTGAAATTCGCAGGGTTAGACCGAACAAATTGCGAGTTGTCGTGAATGAACGGAAACACGCAAACGAGATTGTTGCTGATCAACATTTCACTCTCGAATATCGAACATTTATACCCTCCCATAACGTAGAAATTGAGGGGGTGATAACTGAAACGGGTCTGACGAGCGAACAAATAAAAGCAGAAGGAAAAGGCAAGTTCAAGAAGCTCCCCTCAATGGAAGTGAAAATCTTGGACTGTCGCCAACTCGGGAAACTTTCCCATGATGGGGACCAAACTAAATTTACGCCGTCCGACTCGTTTCGAGTCACCTTTGCTGGTGCCGCCCTCCCTGACTACGTTATGGTGGACAAATTGAGACTACCTGTGCGACTCTTCGTGCCAAAGCCCATGACTTGCAACAAATGCAAGTCAGTTGGTCACACTTCGGATTATTGTGCCAACAAGGAGCGCTGTGCCACTTGCGGAGAGCAACATGAGGGGAAATCCTGCAGTGCGACTGAGCATAAATGTCCATATTGCGGGGGATCCCCACACGAGCTCTCAGTTTGTGAAAATTACAAGAGTCGCTGGGAGAAACAGAAGCGCTCTTTAAAGGAACGCTCGAAGCGCACATTTGCGGAAATTTTGAAGGGCGCTTCGCCACTGACCCAACAACAAGAACAACCAATCTCAACACACAATACCTTTTCCACGTTGCCAGTTGATGAAATGGAAGCGGACGCAGCTAGCGGGGGCATCAGAGGCAAAGACCTCTGTATTGTCAGCTTGTATTGGCCTCCGAGAGCTGCGGTTAGCCGCAAACAACTTGATGACATGTACTCACTCCTTCCTGAGCCACGATTGATCTTGGGAGACTTCAACTCTCACGGAACTGCCTGGGGGGAACAGTACGACGACAATCGTTCATTGTTGATATATGACCTTTGTAACAGCTTCAATATGACCGTTTTGAACACTGGGGAAACAACACGTGTACCTAAACCTCCTGCTAACCCAAGTGCTCTTGACCTCTCGCTTTGCTCGAATTCACTATCGTTAGATTGCAAGTGGAATGTAATCCAGAACCCCAACGGTAGTGATCACTTGCCAATCAAAATTTCCATCACCATTGGGTCGAATTCTTCTGAATCTATAAACATGGCATATGACCTCACAAGACACATTGACTGGAAAAAATATGCGGACGCGATTGCTCTAGCCATCAATTCCAGAGATGGTTTACCTCCATTGGAGGAGTATAACTTCCTTTCTCGTTTGATCTATGACAGCGCGGTTCGCGCTCAAACGAAACCCATCCCAGGTTCCACCATTTCCCGAAGGCCTCCCAATCTATGGTGGGATAGCCAATGTTCCAAGCTTTATGTAGAAAAATCGAATGCATTTAAAGCTTTTCGGAAACGTGGAACCCCTGAAAATTTTCAAACGTATTTAGCCCTTGTAGATCAATTTAAAAACTTAATCAAAGGGAAAAAACGAGCTTATTGGCGAAATTTCGTGGGAGGTTTGTCACGAGAAACGTCAATGAAAAAATTATGGGAAGTGGCTCGAAACATGAGAAATCGCTCTTCAACGAATGAAAGCGAAGAATATTCACATCGATGGATTTTTTATTTTGCACGGAAGGTTTGTCCTGATTCCGCTCCTGTGCAAAAAATTGTTCGAGATATACCACAAGGTAGGTGCGATCTTGATTCCGAGTTTTCGATGGTAGAATTCTCTCTTGCTCTGCTCTCATGTAACAATTCTGCTCCGGGATCGGATAGAATTAAGTTCAACTTGCTGAAAAACCTCCCTGATGTGGCGAAACATCGCTTGTTGAATTTATTCAATCGGTTTCTGGAGAATAATATTGTTCCAGATGATTGGAGACAAGTACGAGTTATAGCTATTCAAAAACCCGGAAAACCCGCGTCCGACTTCAATTCGTACTGCCCAATAGCAATGCTGTCTTGTATACGGAAATTGTTGGAGAAAATGATCTTGTTTCGCCTTGATCGATGGGTTGAAACGAATGGCCTACTCTCAGATACACAATATGAGTTCCGCAGGGGCAAGGGAACGAATGATTGTCTTGCGTTGCTTTCTTCAGAAATTCAAATGGCTTACGCCGAAAAAAAAAACAAATGGCTTCAGTATTCTTGGACATAAAGGGGGCCTTCGATTCTGTTTCAATAGAGGTTTTGTCGGACAAATTACACTCTCGGGGTCTGCCACCTCTATTGAATAATATGTTATATAACTTGCTTTGTGAGAAACATTTGAACTTTTCTCACGGAGATTCGGCAGTAAGTCGGGTCTCTTACATGGGCCTCCCCCAGGGCTCATGTTTAAGCCCCCTTTTGTACAACTTCTATGTAAGCGACATCGACAATTGCCTTACACAAAATTGCAACCTAAGACAACTTGCAGATGATGGAGTGGTGTCTGTCGTAGGATCAAACGAATCCGACCTGCAAGGACCCTTACAAGATACTTTGAACAATTTTTCAACCTGGGCCATTGGGCTAGGGATCGAATTCTCCACGGAGAAAACAGAGATGGTGGTTTTTTCTAGGAAGCATAGACCAGCAAAACCAAAGCTTCAACTTTTGGGTAAACCGATCACTCATGCTATGTCATTCAAGTATCTTGGGGTCTGGTTCGACTCCAAATGTACTTGGGGGCCCATATTAGGTATCTGAGTAAAAAATGTCAACAAAGAATAAACTTTCTCCGTACAATTACCGGCACCTGGTGGGGAGCCCACCCAGAAGATCTTATAATGTTGTATCGAACAACTATTCTCTCAGTGATGGAGTATGGCAGTTTCTGTTTTCAATCAGCTGCCAAAACACACCTCATTAAACTCGAGCGAATTCAGTATCTTTGTCTCCGTATCGCGTTGGGATGTATGCCCTCAACGCATACCATGAGTCTCGAGGTTTTGGCAGGCCTACTCCCACTAAAAGATCGCTTCAATTTATTATCTCTTCGGTTCTTCATCCGGTGTAAGGTCATGAACCCATTGGTGATCGAAAATTTTGAGCAGCTGATCGAGCTAAATTTTCACTCCGGATTCATGAGTTCATATAATGAATTCATCTCCATGCAGGTTGATCCTTCTTCGTATATTCCCAACCGTGTTTGTTTCCCTGACTACATCAATTCCTCTGTGCATTTTGATCTGTCCATGAAGCAAGATATCCATGGATATTCAGATTACCAACGATCGAGGATCGCTCCAACGATCTTCGATGAAAAGTATGGGGGTATCAATTGTGATAATATGTACTTTACTGATGGGTCCACTATAAACGAGTCCACAGGATTTGGAGTGTTCAACGAATTTTTTAGCACCTCACACAGTCTTCAGAATCCTTGCTCAGTGTATATTGCTGAATTGGCAGCAATTCATTGGGCGCTGGACAGCGTCGCCTCACGACCTGTTGAACACTATTACATTGTAACGGATAGTCTTAGCTCTGTCGAAGCTATCCGTTCAGTGAGGCCGGAAAAGCACTCGCCGTACTTCCTTGAGAGAATACGAGAAATTTTGAGTGCTTTATCCAGACGCTGTTATGTCATTACCTTTATCTGGGTCCCTTCACATTGCTCCATTCCGGGTAATGAGAGGGCTGACTCATTAGCAAAGGTAGGTGCAATTGAAGGCGATATTTATCAGCGTCAAATCGCCTTCAATGAATTTTATTCTTTAGTCCGCAAAAATACCATCGCTAACTGGCAACGCAAGTGGAATGAAGATGAATTGGGCCGGTGGTTTCACTCGATTATCCCTAAGGTTAGCCTCAAACCGTGGTTCAAAAGTCTAGACTTGAGTCGGGACTTTATTCGCACCTTCTCCCGACTCATGTCCAATCACTGTTCGTTAGATGCACTACTCTTCCGTTTCAATCTTGCCAGCAGCAATCTCTGCGTTTGTGGCCAAGGTTATCACGACATCGAGCACGTTGTTTGGTCGTGCGAGGTGTATCTGGTCGCCAGATCGAATTTAAAAAACTCCCTTCGGGCCCGAGGAAGACAGCCCAATGTGCCGGTGAGAGATGTGTTGGCTCGGTTAGACCTTGATTACATGTCCCATATATATGTTTTCCTTAAAGCTATAGATCTTCGTGTGTGATTGCCCCTAAATCCTTATACCCTCCTTTCCTTCCTTTGCGGGTAATTCGTCCCCTTGCTATAAATAGTAGAATAAGTTGAAATGTAAATACACTATAGATATACGAATAGATTTATAAATTGAGTGTTCATCAACATTGTTACAATTTCCTTATATCCCATCCTTCTCCTAAAAATATGTCACCCTCCTAAACTCGAGTACACCGCGAGTAATCGGTTTTCCACCTTACTAACCATAGATGTAAGAAAATTGTTTATATATATAGTTTTAAAATTATATTTAAGAATTCGGCTCCTTTAAACTTAAGTAACTGAGCCTGTAAAAATAAACGAATTAAAAAAAAAAGTGGTTTGAATACAGCAACGCTTCCATTCATATGTTTATCAGTAGTAGAATAAATACCCAGCAAGTAGAACATTTAAGAACATTATATACGCGTAAGCATTAATTTTTGGAGTACACAAACGTTAAATATTGCCTTAGCTGAGCTGAGATGGGTACTTTATGGTACTAAGAATCGATTCAAAAAATCGAACATAGGAATGGAAAAGATCGATCTTCTAAATATTCATTCAACATCGCTAAATCCTAAGCCCTTTCGGAGACTTTTCTGGATCCCACTGAGACACATCCACAATCAATACCCAACACAACTTACCAATTTATCCGAATTATAGCTCTCGAGCGTTTCGACAAGCGGATTTCGGTGTGTTTCCCATTGATCCTGCAGCTTTCTCATTCGATCCCCCGCGGCTGCGATGATGCCCTCCAACTTCTTAACATTCACCTCGGTGTTCTCCAGCAGAATGTGTGTTCGTTCTTTCATCTTTTTCTGCTCCTTCAGTTTGCCAACCGCTTTCCGGCAGGTTTCCATGATTTCGCTCACGCTCGCTCGCTCGCTTTTTAGCGCATTAAACTCGTGGGCATTTCGCTCGATATCTGCTCGGATTTGGTCCGTTTCGCCCTGTAGCGTTTCTAGAGGCGTCTTACCTGGCTTCAGATCGGCTATCAAATCGGTCACGCTTGTTCGTTCTATCGTTTTCGAAGATTCAACGGGGTGCTCCGAAGGCGAGTCAGGATGATTTGTGCCCTTGGTTGAGTAGAAACTTTGCAGTTTATCCACGGATGATGAGAGTCTCAATTGACAATCGATCTCGTCCACAGACTCGGGGTTGTTCGACTTGATAGCTCCATCGTTGGCAGCGATAATCGAGGGAACGAAACTGTCCTCATCCAAGCTTTGATGAGACCAAAAATCCCTAATTTCTAATAGCATGAAAAAAAAACGTTCAAATTTTGAAGAATAAATAGAATTTCTACTCTACCTGCAGCGACATCTTTATGCGTGACAAATGGAATGCTAAGTTTCTTAGGCACAAACCGCCGAAAAGCAATTTTTGCATCCATTGTATTTGAACTACTAGCGGTATCGTGTTCCGTGCTATTCAATCCGCTCAACGCTCGCATGCGACAGAATTCCGGCATCCACGGTGCCTGAAGCTCTGATTGCAGATTAGCAACTATACGATTCTCCAGTTCGGTTGTTTCATTCAGTGGTTCGCCGGGGGCCCCCGATTTGTTCACCGCTTCCTTAGGGAGCCGTTCAATCAAGAACATCAGTAGTCGGCGCATCTCGGCCACATTGGAGTAGAGGAAAGTTTGATAGCCTATATCTCGCCTGTAGCCGATGGTCTACGAAATTAGAGCAAATTTCTAATATCATAATTTTGAAGAGAAATACCAGAACATTACTCGACAAGCTTCTGCTAAACTCGCAGTAACGGTGAATCGCTGAGCCATGCCTGGTGGCAACGTCTTCGGCAGGTTCAAGCTGGGATCAATTAGCGCAATACATTTGGACACAATTTGTACCAAAAGTGTTGGGCCGAATTCGTCCAAATTTCTAACATCTTCGTCCAGATTGCTACAGAGAGAAGATCACCTGATGAAAATCTTAAAACCATTTATGGATCTCCCTCAACCTACCATCCAATTTGCCGCAGCGAGTGAAGTATGATGTTATCAATTTCATCCATGTTTGTGCGATTTGCGGTTGTATTTCCGGTCAAGATGAAACCTTGCAAGTTGCTTGGAAGATTCCAATCGAATCTTGTCAGCGGATGTCACAAGAAAGTGGGACGATACCTCTCAAATAGGACTAACGAGAGCCATTTATCAGAGCAAAGTCACCGACGATAACAATACACATACATAATTCCCACTGAGCGGTTAAAATCCCATGTAATTCTGAGAATGAGCCACTGGATCAATGAGATAACAATCAAATATGAAGAGATGCAATGAACGAAGGTAGAGTTGATTAATAACAGAATATTTACTTAGCTCGATCAAATTTTGACAGATATACGATTGCACTGTATACACAAACATAAGGTAACATACTCCAGGGTGATTCCGTCATTTCTATCGATGTTGTCACAATCATGGCAAACTATTAACGCACACCGTGGGACCAAGCGGAATAGGATTATGGTAAGTGCGTTAATTTGTCTTGAAATTATTGTATTTAAAAAATAAAAAGGTTTCCTTCGGCTACGCTTCAATAAATGTAGCTGGATAGTAATGACGTCACATTGTTTCATTCAAACCGGTTGTTCATTATAGGGCGTATTACCTTGTGCGAGTACACCGTATACACAACCAGTATATCACTCATACTGTTTTTGCAGTTTCCAACACATACAAATATAGATGGAAATAAATAAGGAGTTTTTAAAACCCGTTATAAAAACACTCACGTCTCACCGGTATCATATTGCCGGCAGATTGGATTATAAAATGTTTAAGTGCGATACACATCCAACGTTACCGTCACCGTTCCGTCAACTATTCGTGTTGACGGCATTGACGGTTCGTCTTCCAATTCGCGTTACGGTACTGAGCTTCGTTTACTAGTTTAGGGGAGCGTCAAAGAATAATAGATTTTCAGGTTCATATATAACATCATATGCCCTAAATTTTGGTTGGCATATAATGCGCCTAATTGGCATATGCATGCAAAAGTGGAGGCCATATACATACATGACAAATGCTTACCGAATTAGTTTGGATGATTATGCATCTTTGACCGACTATAATAGCGATTATGTTGATATTGAATTGCGATCTAATATGAATATATTCATGAATTGTCAACGCACCTAATACGACTTTTACCATACTCATATACGATTTATTACAGACCTTTAAAAAAACAAATGACGCAAAATATTTTCGTAAAATGTTTATTATAGCCTCACGAATAGCCATTTTTATATATGAGTATTTATATTTGTAGAAATAATAATTATTAAATTTACTTGTGTTGGGAGCTGAATATAAATGTTTAAAATGGCACAGATTGATGTTTGGTGAAAACTGATCCGATGTGGGTTCTAACTACGGTCGTCTGTATTATCGCTTTGCTGCATGTTTCATCGAACATCAGCAATTTCGAGTGCTGATATTCAGCAGTCCATTTTTGTAAATCCATAAAAAAATCTATGGTTTCCTGTAATAGATTGAAATTAAACACGTTTTATGAAATCATTAAAAATTAAAAATAAATTACCATCATCAATGAAGTCATTGAATTGCTCTATTCCTGCAATTGTTTTGTTTTGGTGATTCATTCAACATTCCATTTTCATCTGTTAATTGGTTATGAGTTTCGCTCATATTTGTTTCGATCCGTTTAGCTTCTCTCCAGCGGTTGCGATGTTTTGTGAGTAATCGACTATAAGAGCCACTTTTTTTAAATTTAATTATTTTATTCTTCTGTATGTGTTCAGACATTGCTGTTATGAAATTTAACTTGTGAATGTTAAAGCATTTCATTGACATTTCAATATGATGTCATATGTTCTTTATTACGATCTCATATGATTTACTGTTTCATGATTTTCTTCAGCATACAACACGATTTACTGCAGTACTGAATCGATCTAAATTATACGCTTATACGACATACAAACTGCATCAGCGTAATATACGCATATGATGTGGATCAATTTTTTTTTTTATGACAATGTACATCATAAAACTGATGTTTATTATACCGAATTGCGACTTAATTTGATAATGATATATGAAATCGAGTTTTTACATTTTATGCGATTTCAAATATACACGATACATACTTTGATTGATATTATATGCGATTATGATTTATTCTGATATCTTGTAAGACCTAGCACGTGCAAAATTATACGATTTAATGTTTGCTGGGGGAATAAACACTTTTTCAAATTGAAATTAAATTAACTTATCCGTATCAGATTAGTATTCTATTTGAATAAAAACACTTTATTGCAGGTGGTGGAAAAATTCACATGAAATTGTTTTTGAAGGCAACTTTATATTATAACGAAAATATTCAGTATTATAATGAAAATATTCAGTGATGGAAATGAATAGACAAATCTATATATATATATATATATATATATATATATATATATATATATATATATATATATTACTCAGTGCACCCGTGGCCGAGTGGTTAGCGTCTCACATTATCATGCCGGGTGTTCGGGTTCGATTCCCGTTCTGGCCGGGGGATTTTTCGTCAAAGAAATTTCCTTCGACTTGCACTGTGGTCATGCGTATTCAAGAGCTTGCCCCTCGGAATACATTCAAGGCGTGTTATTTGGCTTAAGAAATCTCGACCAAGTATTAATAAATGACGCTAGTTAATGCATACGTTGAGACGGCAAAAGTTCCACAAGGGAACGTTAACGCCATTCAAGAAGAAGATATATATTACTCGAGAAATCATCCAGCAAACGAAACCAAATTTGGCATGTGAAGGTTTTAGGGTGCAGTCAATGTATAGCTCGAAAACTAATCAAGCAAATGGAGCCAAATTTGACATGTGAAGATTTTAGGGGGCACGAAACGTTTCTATGGTGAATGGACACTCCTCCCCCCTCTCTAAGGGGAGAAGCGGAGAGAGGTCTGTATTTATTCTTTCATATTTTCTGTATCAAACATTTATTCCATGTAACGGAGAAACATGTTATTTGCAAGTGGTTGAAAAATCTTGAACGAGAATTGTGTCTGAGAATAATCTGATATTATAATGATGAGTTTTGGTAGAAGTAGTAGGATTTTTTTAGTAAAAGGTAAATTCAACGGGGTCGACTAGAAGATCAATCAATGAACAATTCTTTGATTGGACTCATAAACTTGCGCTTAATAATAAAACGTGAATGTTTGAATTTATGGATAACAAAAAACAAATTTTGGGCGAGACGAAGTTTGCCGGGTCAGCTAGCGGTTCAATAAAAGTCAGAAATACGTGTAATAACATGATGTAACTAAATAACATGATGTGAGAAATTTTCATTCAAATTTTAACATTTGAAAACTGGCTCTGTGTGTCCTAATCTGTTAGAGATTACACTAACGAGTATGGGACAAAAAAGGCCCCTATTTGAAAGTCGCCACCACACGTCGACACTATACATCTGTCGTCGCGGATTCTCTTGGACTCATCTTGTCGATGTCGATTATCGAACGAATCTTGGTTAAATTGGTTAAAAAAGGCGATTACGACAGTGGCTGTCCACATACCACGTGGACATAAAAAACACGGTTTAGACTTTCCCCTCCTCCTCCGTGGACAAGCGTGAATACTGATTTAACAAAGTAACGTTTGGTAGACAGGTGAAAAAAAGGGAAAAACACATTCCTCACTTCTTCTTAAATGGCACTAACGTTCCTAGAGGAACTTCGCCGTCTCAAAGTAGTATTACTTGCGTCATTTTTTATTAGTATTAGTTACACAGTGCATTCAAAAAATAAGTGTCGGAAGGCGCGTTCAAACTGCTCAGCCGGTATGGAGTTCATAATACGCGTCACATTTCGTTAAATGCCTGGAACATCGTCAAACCGGTCCTCTTTCATAGTGTTCTTTAGCTTGAAAACAAGAAAAAGTCTGCCGGGGCGACATCCGAAGAATAGGAGGGATTGGTGATGACAGTCACCTTTCGTTTGGCTAGAATCTGCGCTACCAAATTCGCGGTGTGCGCGGACGCATTGTCACGAAGCAAAAACCATTCTCCAGATCGATACTGGTCGGGCCACACACGTCGTATCCGTGCCAATAATCGTTCCAGGACACTTTTGTAGAAGACCGCATTCACTGTTTGCCCTGGACGCACAAAATTTGAAGGCGGCTCTCTGCTCCATAATTAAAATTGTGACGAGACAAAAAATCACTACGTCACTCCTATCAGCCAAAACTATCTACTGAATCGAGATAGCGGTTCACGGTAGAAACGAGCTGGTCAGAAATTGGCGGAAAGTAATTCGCGCGTTGGAGCAGAGATAACGCCACTTCCCAAATAACACTGTGTAGCTGCGATTTGTATGTCAAATTACACACCTTGAATGCATTCCGAGTGGCAAGCTCTAGAATACGAGTGACCACTAGGGCCCGAAATCTTTGAAGATGAAAAATGAAAATAGATTCTCCTCTCAGTAGCTTCTTTCGACTATGACTACTTTGGCATTCACCGTCAACATAACTTGACTTGACTAGAAAATTAATTGACGAGCGTTGAGAGCGAGGATGACTGATGATGAACTACAAATCTGCCTCTTCATTCAACTGACTTCAATCCACACTTCTACTCCCCCTGACATTAATGTTGTTACCTGCGTACACAATTTTATTTTTACGTCCATTGTAAGAAATCGGAAGAATTTGGAAATTCAATTTTAATATCGTAAACGATCGAAAGAAGGACAGAAGGAAAACATTATACGACAAGAGCGAACCGTGTGTACGATCCTAAAATAACAATCTTACCTATAGGTAGCGGGTGCAATAAAACCATATGCGATGAAATAACGGAAAGTAAGGGACCATAAAGATCGCACACATTTCTTATCGCGCTAAGTTCGTTGCCCCTAGAACGCAGTTATGAGTCAAAGATAAGCTTCAATGTGATGAATCTCAGGCAAGCGATAGGTAAAGGACTTATATGCAAAGGAGTAAGAACGTTTCTCTTTCTTTCACACGTTAGATTGAAATTTAGGCTAGAATTAGGATATAATAAAATTATATAAAAACCCAAGGTTCTCTGAATGAAGTAAGTAGTCTATGGAATTGTGCCGTACGATTACATCCGAAACCTCCTATTGAATCGACTGACGACAACGTTCGCAGCAATAGTTGTATAATTTGCGCTCGGAGTTCGTGAAGATCTGGTATTCGTTGATCCTACCGCTTAGCTGATATTTTCCGTTCGTGGCTCGTTCCGTAGGGAATTAATGCGAAGACAATCAATTCAGTTTGTTCCAGAAACAAGGTTATTACTCGCGACACTTTTTCGTACTTCAATACTGACAAGTGCCAATCCAGATTTGCAAAGTTGATTCCTTCGCTCAATCGAGTTTGCGTATTGGGCAACTTTTACATCCATACAAAGTGAAACGAAAACCTGATTTCTGATACAAAAAAGTAGTTACACCATTATTGGACGGTTTATTGTCTACCCACAGTGAACTCAAACCAACGAACTTAGACAGTTATCAGCCCTGAATTGGGTTCCTCACTGACAGTTCTGCTTGACATTTCCCTAACGATCTTAGCATCAATCATAGCATCCGGCTGAGTTTATATCAACAAAATTCACAAAATTGTCAGTGGTTCTGAACACAACACTGCACGCTATTTTATACGTGTGAGTAATTTTCGTATACGATACAAAAAAATTTAGCTCACCTGTAGTTATGTCAAACCACGTTGAACTAGAAAATCGATACATGCATACGTGATACATGAGAGAGAACAGAGTTCCGTCTGGAAGGACTCACATCAAATTACAATTAAGTCCATTTGACGGGGAAGAATAAAATGAGATAGTCGAGTAGCAGAGGGAGATAGCGATCAAACGACTGACTATTGAGTCATGTTGACGGAGAAACGGCTGGAAGAAGACAAAAGTCATTTCCAATTAAATATGAAGGAGAATTCCTTCATAGTCCACTGACTATAAAGTATATACCTATAAATTGACTACAAATAAACCTTTCGTAACAATGGATTTTCTTCCAAAGTAGTCCCTTCACTTTAGTCCTAAAGAAAAATATCCGGGCCAAGCTTAGACTGATTGAGGATTGAGGAATGCTCTATTATGCAAAAGTGAAAACTGGAGAAAAAGTGTGGAAGTACAAGCGTCGAAAATATGTTCAACGGAAAATAGAATGTCCACGCTTGTCCACGGTGTGGGGGGAGGGGGTATAGGTAATTTCCACTTGGACACATTTTTTGAAATACATTACGTCTCATTTGTATGCATGTGTGTGGCGACTGGCCCGTGTCAAAACAAAAAAAAACTTTGAAGTAGGTAGAATGTAATTTTCAAAAACGACTCGCACTCGTTTTTAATCGATTCGACCGATTCAGCAGTTGCTGGCACTGTGTAAAAAGACTCTGAGAATGCCGGTCGGGCATCCATACATCTCTCTTTTTTCTCTTCTTGATCTTTCTCATTGAAATCTATATGCTGAAACTAACGCACATAAATTGTGAGCAATAGATTTATCTTCATTGTTAGTAAAGGATAATTTATTCCGTCAGGATGAAGATAACATCACAGGCTTAGTGTTGTAATACGAAAAATGCTCGACATTGTTTTCTTTGATGCGGGCTATTCATAATACAAAAACCACTTCGTTTCTATCTCTTTAGAACTTCCAAGCTTTTAAAGGTGCACGGCTCGTATCTTTGAAGAAGGGTTCTTAACAGCGAAGCTCTTTATTGCCCTCTATTGAAATGTGGTAATTTGTGAAATACTCTTCTATGGGTTGGACCGGAAAGTTCGTGCCGCCATTGATGTCAATCAAATTGAGGAATTCATTAGGAATAATATTCGGTACACGACAGATCAATTAACAGATTCACTACAAATATCCAAAAACCCCTGTCCCTGAGCATCAGGTGCAGCTATCAAATTGCTACGGCGTATGGGTTCCACATTATTTGACCGGAATAAACACAATGAATCACATCTTTATCTGCGACTCGTTCTATAAACGTTAAAATACGCCGTTTTTGTAAAAAAATCGTGATGAGCGATGAAAAGTCTTATAACATACAACAATTTTGAATGGAAAATTCTTCGGATTACCGTTATCCATTCCCAAAGTCAGCCCTACCCGCAAAAAGGTCATCTTCTATGTCAGGAACAGCACAACCCTGTTAAACTCCAAAATTGCCTGCCAGATTGTCGAGGAGACATAAGATCTGACGTTCCTGTTATGAGCATTTTACAAACAATCAGTCGATAAATTCCAATAAATACAGCTCGACAATCATGTGGTCGAAACTATCAAATAAACTTACTGTAGCATTTGTGAATATTCGACAAGCGTGAGCTTTAAGAAAGTGTGATCAGGAGTTGAGTTAATTTGCGACTTTTCTGGTCTTGGGATGTTGGTAAAACGGAAGCTTCGCAAAAACGAGAGTAGAGCAATTAACTGCACACCATTTCGTAAATTCAAAACGAAATGACTGGACAATTTGGAGATGATGAATGTATACGCATTATCAGGAACAGTTATAGCATTTTTTTTTTGACGTAGAACTACGTCTTTCTGGAAGGATGTCTAATCCGAAAACAGGTCACGTTTTCATGAAATAAAGTTCACGTTAATAACTATTTTCAAAGCAGAACGGATTCTGATGATTTGCATACCAATCGAATCGAAAATTCTCTAAGACTTGTTTGATATGCTATATATTACAATTTCCTAATCTCTAAACGGTTTAAATTAATGAAAACTGGAAGCATTCCCATTTCCCCATACATTTGTTCTGCCAATTTGTGTGCTTACCACACTGTACCGTCAAAAACGAGTATCCAATACATTCATTTTTGTCCGTTTTCATCTTATTTGGTATAAATAAGTCATCCACGATTTGAACCCACACCACTTCTCGTTTGGTGGTCATCGGTGCAACATCGTTGCTGGCGAGCATCGAACAAGAATGGAAGGGAAGGAGGATTATGGAGTAGAGTTTTCGTGGTTCTACGTCGAAAATGCGGTCTTGTTCTAGATACAACCTCTAACAATTTTTTCATGCACAGAAGCTAACTGTAGACAACATAAATGGAATTCGGAAAAAACTGAAAGTGATACAAATAAATTACCGGGTAATATTGAAGAAAAAAAGAATAGTGAATAGATCGATATTATGGTATTGTTAACAAACTGCATAACGCCAGAAAATATGGATTTTGGACCTCCCTCCTCCTTAACGTAACGCAAGCTATACCCCTGAAACATAACAAGTAACACAATCTCGTCCCTTGACGATGATGTTGTTCGAATCTAGAATCTCATCTTGTTCGAAGATATTCAAAATCAACATACAACAAATATCGTAACGTAATTCTACGTCAACTATGTGTTCATGGTTCGGATACAACCCTACAACTTTCTTGTCAAAAAAAATAAGAAAAAAAATCGGTTTTTTCTCCAAAAAAGATAGGAATGTTCACGTGGACAAAGAGGGGAGGGGTATGAGAAATGTCCACGCTTGTCCAGAGGGGAGGGAAGAGTCTAGAACCATACTTTTTCTGTCCACGTGGTATGTGGACAGCCCCTAATGAAAATTGTGATTTTAGATAGTCTCCATTATAAGCACCAAATTTAAAAAAAGTTTAATTGCGGCGGGCTCAGTTATCGCTACAGGAATTTTTCGATAACAATTTGATTATAAAGGTGGTGAAAGGTGGAAGTTTCACTGCTTTAACTATTTTTATTGGCACCCAAAACCATATATGGGAGTATTTTTCGATTTTCAAAAAACTCAAACTTTGACCGCTTTGCGCCACTCTCCCTTAAGTCCGATTGAGCTGATATTTTACATAGGGTATTTTTTCGAGGTGGTGAAAATTTGTAAATTATGGGATAACTTTTTGAAATTAGAGATGACCATTTTCATTGGCACCTTATTACCAGTTCATATTACCCGCATCGATTTTTTTTTGTACATTGAAAAAAAAAGTTTCAGTAAAAAACATTGAAAAACACTTTATTTGTAAAATATTTGACCAACTAGGTAGAGAAACAGTAAATTGAATTGCAAGAAACTGCATCAAAGTTTTGGGAAACATGAGTTTCCAAAGATATAATTGAAGTTCTTCTTAACATGTCCGTTTTACCCCCCACCTCCCCTATAAAAAAAAATATTTTTACCATCAAGTGTTTACCGTTAGACGGGTAGGTGGCAACTCCATATGACTCAACATTTTACCAGGGGATAGTAACTTCAAGCAAAAAAGTGGGACCGATTCGAGATTGCTTTTATGTAAACAGTGAACTTTTTTTACACTCTAAAAATCGAACCGACTTGCACTGACAACTGAATGATATTGTCAATTTGTGCGAGATGCCTCAAAACAGCTGGGAATAAATATTGTTTATATACAGTAAGTTACATTTAATGCGACGTTTAGATTATTGAACAGACCTGTAATGTGACACGTTTAATTTGACATTTTTGTAAACATCGAGTTCGGGGACCAAATTATGGCGCCACATTAAAGTTGCCACCAGACGTCGACACTGTACCACTCACATCGCCAATGTTAAATTACAGGCCTCCAAAGCGACACTGAGTGGTGCCTCGGCATGTCGTATTAAATTTAAATTACTGTATTATGTTGTTATTTACAGCCGTATGGCACCCGCCATGTTTTTGGTGCCAACATCTCAAACGTCAGAAGTATTTGTTTTCTTCAAAACAGCGATCCGCGTTGACGGCAGTGAGCTTCGTTTACTAGTTAAGGGGAGCGTCAATACGCTATGGTCATATGTCGCAATTCGTTTCTTTATATCAATGCACGCATTGCACTGAATATTAACGAGTGGCATCTTCCGTGCATCGCCATCGAAGACGAATGATCTCTCTGAGTTTCAAGTGTCTATAATTCAAAAGAAGAAGAAGAAGAAGTGCATCGCCATTCAACAAGCATCAAATACGCGTCTAACAGATGCATACAGTTGCAGTGCTAAAAATGAAACATCGCAAGAATGACCGTTTATGAAAATCGTTTCTCGACTCTCGTTCGATACCGTCAACAAAGTTTCTAAGTTCTATGTTTTGCGCAATGAAAACAAGCTACACACAAAAAAACCAAACACTGATGTTTAGAAGCGACCTAAAATTATTTGTACTCTTCTCTTTTTTCGCCTGCTTTGCCATGCTTCGGATGGTTGTGTCAATTGCAATGCCAGATGCACTTCAAGTGAAATATTCACTAGCGTTCACAGCTCGAAGGGATACATTTAACACAAAACGAGCAGAATAAGCGACCTTTGTTGTTTCGGGCACAGACATATTCTGAGAATTTTCCTCAGAGGCGATGCAATACTTATACGCTAGCGACAGCTTACGTACTATGCAAGGGTGGAGTTTACTTCGCATTTTTTTCTTTTCGCTATCCCCCTTCGTTGTTTCTGTTCTAGCGGCTGCATAAGCTACCCGTTGTTGACAGCTCTGTTCAGGAGAGCACAAAAATGGACAGAACAAATGTATGGAAATTCTTCCATTTTTCATCAATTTAAACCATATACAGACTATGGGATTGTAATGTATAGCATATCAAACAAAAAAATCTTTAAGGGCAGGTGGCAACTATATTGCCACCATTTTTTTATGTTTTTAATCCTGTATCGGCATGTATACATGCCGTTGTATTGTAGTTTTCGTAGATTGCTAGTTCTCACGGCCAGTTAAGGTGAAGATAGAAGGAAGTCATTGTATTAATATAGATAAAACCACGTGTAAAAATGGGGTAATAGTGTTTGTGAGAGAAGAGCAATTTGTTTCGTTTGTTTTGATCTTTTGATAGATCAGTTCACTTATCAGACTGTGTCAGACCGAGTCTTAGAACACATTTGAAAAAATAACAATTCAATACTGAAGGTAAATGTATGAACGATATGTTTCGATAAAAAATTGCAAATATAAATATATACAGAAGGTGTATTTGCATATGAAGTAAAATTCTGATTATACGCGAGCGTATCATGAGCAAGTTTATAACACATGCAAATTGGGGCTGTTTTGGTATTAACAAGTTCTTCCGCACAGTAACTCGATGGTGATAATTCCTTTATATTTTCCTTCGTTGATCGTATTTTTCACATATTCACGTTGGAGAGCTTTAACCCTTCTCTTCGTTGGCCGACGCATTCTGATTGAATGTAATACTTTCCCGTTGACCATTTTTGACAGCAGAGGCAGCCGTGGCAGTGTTCCGAGCTCTGCAATACAATTTTCTTAACCAATATTAAAGTTGCTAAAACTTGCATTATAGACCCATTAAACGTAAAAATAATAATTGTATTAATATCAACACAATTTTATTTTATTGATACTTTTTTATGGATTTTCATGACATGGAACGCTATGGATCAGGAATAACATTTTATTGTGTGGTTTTTATAGCTGTTTCGATGATGTCGTCAGGCATCAGTGTTGAAAAAATAACGATGTTTTCACCAATACAAACAAAACCATTGCAGAAAATTGAAAATTTAACTTTCAGAGCACTATCTCGAGTTTTCCGACGTTTTTTACAATACAGTGCGACGACAGATGGAAATTTTGAGTAATCGATTAAAGTTTGGTTGATATTACTTGATGGGAAGCAGTCTTCAGAATGCAACTCGGTGCTGATGCGCAACATGATTTTTGTACCCAGTTGAGCTCCCACTTCTTGTGCACACATGCGCTCTGGCGAATGAGCACACTCCGAAACACAAATGAAATATTTAGTTGTCTGTGCCGTTCTTACGCCCAGTTTTAAGCTGAGTTTTACGCTGAAATTTGCGCCTTGCTTACGCCGTATTTCTATACTGCGCGCTTGAATCTGGATTGCTCTCTCTGTTGAGGTATTTTTCTTCACACAAGCGTATACGGTTGAAATGGGGCGCGCTTGTTTTTTTTTTGCTTTGCTTAGAACGAACGAAGACAAAGCGCGCGCTAGAATTTGATGTGTATGTGTGTGTATAAAATGAGACGCGTATCACACAAGTGAGAAGAAATGTTTAGTATCTGAGTTCTGCGCAGGGTATATTTTGCGCTGTCGTGCTTATGAATTTTGTGCTCTTCGCACCAAGAGAGAATACGAGTTTTCTTTGAGCACGCGCTGATGAAAATTAAACTCAAGCGCTGTGCTGCGTTTGTTTCCTGAAGACTGATGGGAAGTGTGCGAAAACGATAATTTTCTTCACACTGTTTCGCAAAATTATTGATTTTCGGGCGAGGGTCCCTCACCCAGATGAAAGAAATGAGCGTCATTGTGGCAGCCATCTGTGGCTTCCTTCCACCTTCACCTCAAAGGATTCAAGACTGTGGATTGCTGAATCAACATTCAGTTCGATTTGATCTGGATTTGATCAAGACGGGTCTATGGTACTAGGTGAGGCCGTTTCGTCACTAAATTGGTTAGGGGAGCGGTATATGAAAACAGTACGGAAGAAAGCAGTAGGGGAATTATTTGCTTGAAGCATGAAAGAGACAGACTGATCAGGAACGAGCTTCGGCACTAGCGTATTGTGTTTTGTTTACAAACAAAACACAGTTAACTTCCAAGATGGCTGAAGAGTGGTTTTAGCCAAGGCGCCTAGAAGTATATCCTAAGGTGGGCCAACTTGCTAAAATCACTCTTCAGTCATCTTGAGAGTCTACTGTGTTTTGTTGGTAAACAAAGCACAATACGCCTGTGCCCAAGCTCGCTCATGATCAGTCTGTCTCTTTCACGCTTCAAGCAAATAATTTCCCTTCTGCTTTCTTCCGTACTGTTTTCATATACCGCTCCTTTACCCAACTTAGTGACGAAACGGCCTCACCTAGTACCATAGACCCGTCTTGGTTTTAGCAAGTTGGCCCACCTTACGATATACTTCTACGCACCTTGGATTCGATCAAGTATCAAGCCATTGGAGACATCTGTTAGCGAACACCGTCATTATGAATCCAAACCGCGCGTTTCATTGGCTTTACCGCACCACCTCGCTCAAATAATACAAATATGTTTTTCATCATGGGAAAAATTCACAAAAACTTCCTATGATTTGTTCCCTTTATGAAAATTAAACAAAAAAATGCGTCGTTATGTACTTGATTAATTATTTCAAATCAGACATTTAGCGGTTAATGGAGAAAACTGCATGTTAAACAATTACTTCGTGGAGAAGCGTGAGTAATATAATTGCCACCGAAATTTCAAAACTCTAATCTTGTACAAGCTCTCTACGGCTCTTGCCGGCTTCTGCTGGAGCGATTGTTTGATTTGCGAATCTTTGTAGTATACTTGCCAACACGTAGACGCGACAGCTATGGTACCAACACAACCCGATAACTCTCACAAAGCCACCGATGCAATGAAAAGGGTATACACACTACGACTCCACACAGAGTCTCGGACAGTCGCGAGAATCCATTTCACGTTTCGTTGCTTATCGCCGATAATTTGCCGTCGAAACTTTTTTTTTACGTTATTCCGCGCTCGCAACATCAGTCTAACATGAGCAGTGTTGAGCCACAGAGCAAGAAAACAAAGATGGTCTCGAGTTTGGAACAGCTGAAGCAACTGACCACCATCGTGGCTGACACCGGTGATTTCGAAGGTACGCATCCTTACGCCATTAGCAAGCTTCGCCAGTGGTGACAAGAGTTGTTTCGAGTGATAGATAATGGTGATTATCAGCAGTGCCGTACTGGAACCATTCTAGAAGGATCGGTCAAGGACGTGTGTTACTGAGTTGTTTCAATTTAATGAAGGTGACCGTATTGCATATTTTTCAATTTTTGTTCTTGGCTGCTGCGGTTCTCGAGACACTCAGCGAAGTGTCTTCGTAAAGACCAATACAGACAGCAGTTTTACGCCTTCTCATCAACGTTGAAATGATTGATAGTGTGATACATGAGATAGTAATATCAAGGGCCTAATATTTACTATTCATAATAAGGCTTCCAATGTATTTACTATTTTCCACACGAAGTACAACTAATCTACTTCGTAAGATCCATTGTACTGTTCACGTAAGGATCAACATTCAACCACGTTTCGATAACTTTCTCTTCGCACGAAAACCAGAACAATGGCATATGTAACATTACGCATGAGAAACAAGAACGATTGAGCGATTGATTGACACGGTCAATCGCCCGCGACAATCGTATGAAAAGTGAATGGAACATGAAGCAAGTCATCGCGGAGTTGCCCTAAATAACAAACCAGATTCGATTGCATTGCCTGTGAACTTGAAGCAATGTCATAGAGGTTGACTGTAAAGGCTGTAAATATTTATGGCAACTGGTTGCGCCTATGGCAGAAAACTGCAATAATCGATTTCAATCGATGTAATTGATTTGGGTTTGAACAAGATATTACTGTATAACTCCTTCTGTAGAGGAACTGGTGAGATTAGCGCTAAAAGGCCCTTTATATTTGCTTTGAGATTACGAAGAGGGACTCAGTCAAAGATATTGAAGATCTATACCAAAGCTTATGTATAGATCTTCAACATCTTCGACTCTAACATATTGACGACATTTTTAGCGTAAAAAGAACTCGTGTCTCATTAAAATGTGTTGAATTCCAATTGTGTTTGTTAATTTTTTTCTGGAAATGTAAAATGTGTTTGCGAAGACAATTACATTGTAGGCAACAACCGAACGTACGATGTCAACGTGAATTGTGCATGGGCTAGTAGTAGGATTCGGAGATCTTTGGACAAAGATTGATCTTGACTAGTCGATTTTCTAAAGGACGTAGGGATCGAGCCACTAATTAAATCGGTACCAAAGAATCGATCTTTGAAAAATAAAATGTATTTTTTACAATGTATTTATTCCATATTTATTTATTTATTCTATATGCCGTCTTTTTTTAAAAAGTTTAATATCTATTCAAACATCAAAGGCATTTCATTTTGTTTTTCAATATGAAAACCACAAAAAACTTTAAAGCTCAGAAAAAAATTATTTTCAAGAGCATTCATCTTGTAGCTTTATGGAATTATTATATTTATATAATTAATTTTTATATTAAATAATTAATTGAAAATTATTATTAGAAATTTAACAACTGGTACTCAGAACTCAACTAGCAAAAGTCCCATAAAATCCGTCCGGCCTTATGTCCGGGATTTAGTCGAATTCGGTTATTAGCCGTAGCGTCAGTTCTAGGAAACAATTATTCGGCTGGAACTGATGTTATCACCCAATTTCGCCACAATTTTCATTGTCGGCTCAGTGAATGTGTCTTAGATATACCACTAGGGACGTTCTTCAGAAACCAATTTACAAAAAGTTTTTGTATGATCGAAAGAATTGGAAGAACAAAATCGATTTTTGCGATTTTTTCGAGTACAAAGAATCCATCCAAAAAATCGGAAAACGAAACGGAAATGATTGATCTTCTAAATATCGATCCAATACCGCCCAATCCTAGCTAGAAGGCATAAAAAACGTTTCCTCCTAGGAATAAAGGTCGGTCTCGATTACATACGAATTCGATTATATACTGACTCGATTATATTCGATTATATACAGTTTGAAAATATATATATATATATTTTTTATATTTCAAATATGGCTTATTTCAACGAAAAATATATTATTTCAACGTTAAGATGAAATTTAATTGATTATTATAATTACAGTGGAGTAAAAATCGTGATTTTTTATTTTGATTGATTTCTTACCAGGAATTGTTTATAACGATATTGCAGCAAATTAAGAAAGAAAGGAGTTGGGTGTCAAAGAGCAAACTGTAGAGCGATTAGAGAGTTTTAATTTGGTTGATAAAAACAATCAAGTTTTGTATGAGTTGGCTGACCCGGCAAACTTTATCCCTCCCAAACTTAATTTTCGTTATTACATCTACGTTTTCTTACTTAGCGCACGTTCATGTTTTACTATAAAATTCCCAGTACTTCTACCAAAACTCGTCGTTATAATATCAGATTATTTTCAGACACAATTCTCGTTCAAGATTTTTTAACCACTTGCAAATAATATGTTTCTCCGATACATGGAATAAATGTTTGATACAGAAAAAATATGATACACTGCGTCTCACAACTATAGAACCACTCATTTTTTCTTAGTTTCCAGAGATATGTAAGAAGTCGGTTGTATCGAACTATATAGTGTAGAATACAATAACTGTCATCATTTATAAGACTCGCCATTTCAACTTTATTGTTGTGTTCAGGCGCGAAACATTCAAAAAACTAAAATTCTTGTGTTTCATAACTATAGAACCAGATGGAAAAACTCTCACTCCTTTACAAAATTAACGCCAATTTCACATGAATTACAATAAGTTTCTTACTCGTAGTTTGTCTTCAGTTATCAATCAGTTATCGACCAATCTGCGCCATGTTGTAGTGTGTATCTAGTACTACGCACAGGATACTGCTCGTTTGAGCTCTTCAAATCACTCATACTGCTTGTAAGCTGCATCTACTGTTCGTGCGATCACTCCTCATAAGTTCCTGATAGGGTTTTGATTCGGTAAATAAGCTGACCAGTCCTGAATCTGAAGCTCCTATTCATTAAACCATGACATAAACTTCGGATTTTATGAATCCGGATGCACAATTACCAGTTTTAGGGGACATGAAACGTTTCTATGGTGAATAGACACTCCTTCCCCTCTCTAAGGAGGGTCTGCCATACAATTGAAACACAAATTTATGCATTACTCGCGAACTAATCAAGCCAATGGAATCAAAAAATGTTTTATAACTATATCATGTACCAAATTTTCTCATCTTTCAAATGAGAACAGAATTGTCCTACGTAGCGTACTTTTTGATGTAGAGTCAGGTTAAAGCAAACAAATCCCGGAACAATAAGGAAGTTGAATACTCTGTCTTTGTTGACATTCGCCCGAATGCGTAGAAGAATTTTTTCATGTGAGAAAGGTATTTTCTGACTTTGAGGGGATGAATAAAAAAATAACTTCCTCCTTTATATTCCAAAACGGAAAAGATATTTATCAAAAACATTTTTTTTAATCAGATTATATACAGGATTCGACTAATGAAATCGGAGACTATATAATCGAGTCTGTCCTGTACTTTTTTTTCAATCCGATTCATGTTCCACAACGTCTTTGTAAGGTCCTGTCTATAAATGTCATATGAATATTGAAATATATCAGAGTGTAGGCTGGCTGTTTATATAAATCATACTTTGGAAGATGTTTATGAAATCCCCTTTGAACTAGTTGACTCTGACAGTTCAATAATAAGACTATCTATCGAGTCCCAACAAAATGCCAGCTTTAACATTTTCAGATCAAGCGGCCAGTACCCTTGCTCGGATTTCTGTTACAAAATAGTGAATTCATATATCGCAACACATCATCACAAAAAGGCACTGAAGTTAGTCTTTGTTTCCGTCCATTCATGCTTACTATAGTGTTCAGTGGAAAATCTTTCAGAATTTGCAAATGCCCAGTGATATTTCCTCCTACAAAATGTTTTGCACGTTTCGGTCTAAGAGTACCTTTCTCCGCTTCAAGTTGCACATATTGGTGTAAGGGGAGAAGTTATAAAAGAGCATCTAAGGCATTGGAGTTTATCTAGCTTTTTCCGAGCTGATATTTGTGTAGTTTTAGTAATTGACGCCATCAACCTAACGAGGCATATGTTAGTCTAGGGTCTCACTATTGCCGAGTAAATACAGTTAATCATTCTCGGTTCTAGTCCCCACTTTTCCCCGAGTGTACTGCTACAAGTTAGTTATTACATGCTCCAGTTGGTCGTCCTTCCAAGTTGCACTATTTGAGTGTGTAGTTGAGGGCTGTTTGCATTCTATTGGATTATGTCAGCGAATCCAATGGTTTCGTATCCTAAATTAGCTAGCTTGTTAAGAAGATCATCCACAAAAAGAGACAACATCAGAAGAGACATAACTCCTCCTTGAAGGCAACTTTTGGTTGGTGCCGTATAGCGAATTCGTTTTTGTTCAGTTTCAACCCCAGTGCCGCACTAACTGCTGTCAAAACGTTTTTTTATTAACTCAGTTTCGCACTCAGTGTCGCACTAGTTCGCCCCGAAAGCTGTTATGGCGGGTTTTCATTAGGGAGATCTATAGCTATAGATGCATTTATTCACGTGAAAATAGGTGTAAACGGGTGAGAATAAATATGATAACACTTATTCGAGGTATATATAACTTGAATAAATTCAGCATATGTAAACGCTTGTGAATTTCTCACTGGTGAGAAATCACTAAAGTTGGATGCAGTTCTACTTTAGGTGAATAAATTCACCGAAAATATGAATACATTCATTATAGAAGTTCACGCTAGTGTAAACGGTTGATGCGATTTCTATAAATCTCATCATATTTCTTCACATGAATATATCACTAGTCTAAACCCACCCTTAGTTTCGCACTGAGATGTTTCACGGGTTGGCACTCGGGTTCACCAATACAACTATACTGAACTGTCAAGTTCCGAGTATTGTTTTGGAAAATATAAAAATAGAGACTATGAAAATGGAAAACCTGCTGCTCTTGCTTTTGTATTATTTGAATCGTAATCCAATTCGGATTCTGATTTTGAAGAGTATATTCGTGTAGACGGCATTAAGCTCCGTGTGCTTTCATTGGGAGGCGAAAATTATTATGGATATTCAGGAGGAATAAACATGCTCTCAAAATCAAAATTAGGATCGAAAATTTACTTTAACGTATCGAATATTTATTTTATGTGAAGGGGTTTTTTCCGATATCGCAGAAACATTGAACGAAAACTGTGTCTAATGATGATTTTATATTATAATAGTAATTATTTGTGGAACAAACAGGAAATGCATCGACAAATTGTTAAGTGAGTGTCAGGACTACATGTGTTAGGTAATCAAACAATATGAAGTAAAAATTTTCATTCAAACTTTTATATTTTTACACTGCACTTGGCCCTTCTGATCTTATAGAGAATACTTTACCTCCCAAGCACTAATATCTCCACCAGACGTCGACACTGTACATTTGTCGTCGCAAATATAAACAAATCAGACTATACAACGCACACCAACAAACCACCGCATTCGTGAAACTGAAAACGTTTTTTTATTACAGAGTCAGTGTGGCACTGACTCAGTTTTAAAAACGAATTCGCTAGTAGTTAGTGTATAACCTCCTCATTTAGCTGTTACCTGTTGGTTGGTGAGCATAACATGTATCCAATTGGAGATGCACATGTCAAAATCACATTTCATAGCTCTATTTATTTAACTGTAGGATGCATTGTCAAATGCTTCCACAATACCGAGAAAAGCTGTAAGTGAGATTTCATTAGCGTCAAAAGACTTCTTTATTTTTAAAATCAACTTGTGAAGTGCTATTTCTGTTGATTCATTTGAATGGTCTCATGTTGAAATATGATTATTTGAGATCAATGATCTTTTCCACCATTTTCATGATAACAGATGTTAGACTAATTGATCTATGCGCCCTTGGGAGTCGTCCTGTCACGACTACCAGTCTTGGGAATAAATATAACCCGGACTTCTCGCTTTTTACTACGAATGTAACCTAGTATCATGCTGGTTCTAAACGTCTCTGTCAGAAGAGGGACAGTGATATCCTTGCTTTTCGTAGCAGCACTGGATAAAACTCATCTGATCCTGGAGATTTAAAGGAATCCATTGCCCATTCAACGATTGACTTCGTGAAGATCTGGCAATTTCTTTAGCTCTAATTTCCTTTCTGATCGGACAGGATTGAGTTGTATTGAAGACCTGTGCGTGTTCAGAAGTTATCTAGATTGAGCCGGGAAAGTGTGTATCCATCATGATACTAAGTGTTTCTTGGGAATCGGTTGTATATTGACCGTTTTCTTTTTTCAGACTACCAAGTCCGTTGGTATGATCATTTGAAAGGGCTTAAGGTGAAGGTGGAAGCTAGCCATAAATGGCTGCCACAATGGCGCTCATTTCTTTCATCTCCCTCCCTCACCTCTCGCCCGAAAATCAATAATTTTGCGAAACAGTGTGAAGAAAATGATCGTTTTCGCACACTTCCCATCAAGTAATATCAACCAAACTCTAATCGATTACTCACAAGATATTACATTTTCATCTGCTTTCGCACCGTTTAGTGAAGAACGTCGGAAAACTCGAGCAAGTGCTCTGAAAGTTAAATTTTCGTTTTTCAATCTTCTGCAATGGTTTTGTTTGTATTGGTGGAAGCATCGTTATTTTTTCGACACTGATGCCAAACAACATCATCGAAACAGCTATAAAAACCACTCAATAAAATGTTATTCCGGAGTCATAGCGTCCCATGTCATGAAAATCAATAGAATAAAATTGTGTTGATATCAATACAATTATTATTTTTACGTTTAATGGGTCTATAATGTAAGTTTTAGCAACTTTAACATTGGGTAAGAAAATTGTATTGCAGAGCTCGGAACACTGCCACGGCTGCCTATGCTTTCAAAAACAGTAAACGGAAAAGTATTAAATTCAATCTAAATGCCTCGGCCAACGAAGAGAAGGGTTAAGGCTTTCCAACGTGAATATGTGAAAACAATACGATCAACGAAGGAAAATATTAAGGAATTATCAACATCGAGTTACTATGCGGAAGAACTTGTTAATACCAAAAGTGCCCCAATTCGCATGTGTTATAAATTTGCTCATGTTACGCTCGCCTATAATCAGAATCATATGCAAATGCACCTTCTATATATATTTATATTTGCAATTGTTCATCGGAACATATCGTTCATACATTTTACTTTAGTATTGAATTGTTTTGTTTTTTTTTTCAAATGCATTCAAAGACTCGTGTCAATGAAGCGCCACACAGTCTGATAAGTGAATTGATCTATTTACGTGTGCTTTGCTCTTCTCTCACAAACACTATTACCCCATTTTTACACGAGGGTTTACCTATACTACTACAATGGCTAGCTTCCACCTTCACCTTAATGATATCTTGCTATAAGAGGTAAACTTTCTATCTGCTCACAGATGAACTTCCAATACCTTCGCTTAGATTTACGGATTTTTTGTTATATTCCGTTAGACAGTTTTTGTAATCTGTCCAAAAAGAATTATTTTTTGCTTCATTGAAGAGTTTTCTAAGCTTTTCATCTTTTCATCCACCATCCATACATGAAGTTTTCCGTTTCAGTGGACACTTTTCTTCGAAGTAGATTTAACATTGGATTCAAATTTTGATGGAACTATTTTAAGCTGTTCAGTAGAAAAAATTGTTTTCACTGATTTCACCGCCGGAGCGACGATGATGACGGTTTTCCCTCGGTTCGTTGGAACCTCCAATTGTACCCTCTTCTCTGGTGCTCAATAGTTTCAGGTATTTTTTTCGGGTATGCTACCATAGAGATCCGTTATTCGCAGGCGGAGTTTCTGTTCTACTTGTGTTCTTTCGTTTCTTCTCTTAGTAATTTTTAATCTTTTCTTTTGTACATCAAACTTGCATTAGTACACACTAGGATTGGACGATCTCGGATCGAATCTTGAAAGATCGATCCATTCCGATTTCCGATTTCTTTGGATCGATCTTTTGCACTACAGAAAATCGAGAAAATCGATTTGTTTGCTCTCGATCTTAGAAAAACTTTTTGTTGATTTGTTTTTCAGAATACATCGATTTTTTATCTCACCAAAGACCACCTTATATTTTTTTAAACATATTGTCAACATTTAAATCGCTTCTTTTACCATATACATCTGTACAAATGCTGACAGAGACAGAACTTGCGGCAGCTACTGAGGAGATGTACCGACCCCAGTTGCGCATAGAATCACTGAACCTGATGTTGACATAAATTACAGGCGAAAGGTTTACAGTTATCACAGGACAGGCGCCAAAATCAAGAATCGGCTTCAACAAAATGACAGATGTATGGCACGATTGACTTCTATGGGATCATTGTTAGCTGAGTTCTGGGTGGTATCCTTCTGTGCGGTTGTTGAATTTCTAATAATGCTTTTTAAATTAATTTATTCTGCCTGACAGCACAGATATAAAAGAGCTCTGAGGGAAATCAATTGGCCTTGATATTATGAAAAATTAAATAAGATTACTTTTTTTCTTGAGTATAGTTAAAAAAACTAACAGAAACAATTGCATTACAGCGATGAAGGTGTACAAGCCCACCGATGCCACGACGAACCCATCGTTGATTCTGTCGGCTGCCGGTATGGAACAGTACCAACACCTGATCGACAAAGCTGTTAAACATGGCCTGAAGCATGGAGCGTAAGTTGCATCTCTTTATCGGCCGCTTCCTCGGAAATAATTTCCATCCCATTCCAGCACCGAGGACGAGAGAGTTGCCGAGGCAGCGGACATGTTGTTCGTCCTGTTTGGGTGCGAAATCCTCAAGCTAGTTCCGGGACGTGTTTCCACCGAGATCGACGCCAGGTTGTCCTTCAACAAGGATGCTTCAGTGACAAAGGCACTTAAACTCGTTCAGTTGTACGAAGAAAACGGCATCGATAGGAAGCGTGTGCTCATCAAGCTGGCATCCACTTGGGAGGGTATTCAAGCTGCCAGGGTACTCGAGAAGGATCACGGTATCCATTGTAATCTCACGCTGCTGTTTTCATTCGCTCAGGCCGTCGCTTGTGCCGAGGCCGGTGTCACACTTATTTCCCCATTCGTGGGACGCATTTTGGACTGGTACGTCTCCAACACCGACAAGAAATCTTACGAGCCAGAGCAAGATCCGGGTGTTGTTTCGGTCACCAAGATCTACAACTATTACAAGAAGTTTGGCTACAAGACGGTTGTTATGGGTGCTTCCTTCCGCAACACTGGTGAAATTCGTGCTTTGGCCGGATGCGATCTGCTAACTATCAGCCCTAAATTGCTTGGTGAGCTTGAGAAAAGTGAAGAGCCCATCAAGCGGTATTTGGACCCAGACACAGCCAAAGCTAGCAGCTTGGAGAAAATCGAAATGGACGAAGCCACATTCCGTTGGATGCTGAACGAGGATCAAATGTCAACCGATAAACTCTCGGATGGCATCCGAAAGTTTGCCGCCGACGGGCGTAAGCTGGAAACGATGCTCCGCGGGCTGATCCAGCAGTCCGCTTGAAATGATTGCTACTTTCGTGATAAATGATACATAGTTGGTCATATTTTTGGGAACATTAGCTGTTAAAGCGAACGATTTTGTACAATCCTTTTAGACTTCAATAAATAAAAAATGGCGTTTTTCGGTTAATTTTGTCGGTAGAAAAAAATCCGAAGTACACAATTTGATTATTTGAAATTTATCTAGTTATAATACTACTCTGATATTTAATTTTGGCAAATTTGTCAACCTTCTTCTTCCAGAATAACCAGACGGGACTTGCCGACAAAAAAAAACTCCAGGTTGGGGATCTGCTTGGCGTCCGCTTTAATGTACGTCTCGTCATCTATTACGATGCATTTCGCGGTACAGCTTCGGTCACCGTATTCTGTTAATCGGGGAGGCTAGACGCCTTTCTTACTTTGAAGATACTTATTGCGGGAGAGATACATATATTTGTATCCGTTTACTTCCCCCCTGATCAAGCTCAAATTAGTTATTCAAAATTCTTTGAAGTTGCTGAAAATATTGTATCTTCCTTTGCAACAGAATCAAAACTCCACATCTACGGAGAATTCAATCAACGAAATGCTGACTTTATCACTGATTTTGACAATGAATTTATCTTGCTAAGTTGTTGGTGATAATAAGACTGCAATTTATTTTTGATAAAATATCCGGTCTTAGATCGAATCAAATAAACAATGTTTATAATCGACAAAAATGCTCCTTGGATTTTTTGTTGACAAATATGACCAAAGATTTCTGTGTGACTGAATAATCAACTCCACTTTGGAAAAATGAAGCTTTCCACAAAGCTATCGAATATTCTATATTTGTGCAATTCCAAATGAAATCGAAATAAAATGCAGATTATAAAAGTTTGTATTTTTGATTCGAACGAAAGTTTGTATTCCCTTTGGGTCGGAGGAAATATGAATTTTCCACAGCATTTGGGAATTTTTTTAATTCAAGTATAACTTTTGAAAAGGGTGTATCGATTTTAGTAAGAGAAATCTTTGATAATTTATATCTCAAAAACTATGAGTTCTACCGAAATAGTGTCTTAGAAAGAATTGATTTTCAAACGTGAAAAAAATATACACTGGGAAATAAATTGTTTAATTTGCAATATCTAAAATATATATATTTTTCATATAAAATAGAAGTTATGTAGAAAATTTAAAAAATGGGTACGAGATGGTAAAACTATTTTTGACGAACTTTCAAAACTTCTAATTTTTGTATGTTGACAATCATTTTTAGCCACAAATTATGAATCCTGATGTGATTTAAAATAAAAAAGGTCTTCATCAATATCTTTCTAAATGCAGCCATTTTCGAGATATTTGGAAAAAAACATTCTAATTTATAGTCTTTTTCATTGTTTTTTTAAATTTAAAAATGTATTTTTTAATGTATCATATAAAATAGAAGTTATGTAGAAAATTTAAAAAATGAGTACAAGATGGTAGAACTATTTTTGACGATCTTTGTGGAACATCGAATTTTTATGAATTTTCGAAACTTTGAATCAGAATTGTGAATTCTGATGTGATTTTAAACAATGAGGCTCTTTATAAATCTCCTTTTAAATGCAGGCATTCTGGAGATATTTAAAAACATATTTCTAATTTATTGTCTAGTAAAATAGCTGACCCGGAAAACTTCGTCACGCCCAAAATTATACTTCTATCAAAACTCGACATTATAATATCAGATTATTTTCAGACACAATCCTCGTGCAAGATTTTTTATCCACTTGCAAATAACATGTTTCTCCGTTACATGGATAAATGTTTGATACAGAAAATATGGTAGAATAAAGACAGACCTAGATCGGACAATTCCTTTCTCGAGTTTTGCTCTTATCAACACATTCGAGGATCCATTTTTATTTATATAGATAGAAGACGATATAGGAGTGCGTTTTATCTCATTAAAATCCATTTCAATCCATCCTAACAACGCTTGTCAATATGTAATTGTAGAACATATGCGAATTGAATTTTTCGAATTTTGCCATTTTCCTTCAGAGTTTTCCGAATATTTGCAATTGTTATTTTTTTTGTCAAATTTGCTTGAAATATGTGTATTATTTTATATGGGAACCCTCCATTCCAGAGGAGGGAGGTGTGTCATACTATCATAGAAACAGCTCTCGTACCCAAAAGCCCTCACATCCCAAATTTGGTTCCATTTGCTTGATAAGTTCTTGAGTTATGCAGAAATTTGTGTTTTATGAATTTGCTTATAATATTCAACAACTTTTCGAAATACATTATTATGGTGAAAATATATGTTCAGGAGTTACGTTGAAAAACATGTGGGTTAATACAAAACGTATCGATATTGTTTTTCAACGTAACTCCTAAACATATAGCAAACATTAATACTCTATTTCTAAGACACTGTTTTGGTAAGACTCATAGTTTTGAGATATAAATTAACAAAGATCTCTAACATCGATAGGCCCTTTTTCAAAAGTTACACTTGAGATTCCCAAATGCTGTGGAAAAATCATATTTCCTCCAACCAAAACGGAATACAAACTTTCATTCGACACGAAAGTACTCATGTTTTTTCATTTGTCGTTTTCATTTTATTTATTTTTTATTAATCCGATTATTTTTACAGGCTCAGTTACATAAGTTTAATGGAGCCAAACTCTTAACTATATTTCAAGTAGCATATATCAACATGTTGTTTCCTCAATTCTATGGTTAATGAAATAGGAAACCGATTACTCGCGGTTTAGAAGGGTGACACATTTTCATTAGGAAAAGGATGGGATGTAAGGAGATGTGTGTTTACACTCGCACTCACATTCACATTCACATTCACATTCTCATTCACACTGACACTTCACACTCGATTCTTAAAACTATCCTTACATTTAATATGTGTTTACAATTTAACTTATTCTAATGTTAGTAGGAAGGGAACCGATAGCTCGCGAAGGACGAAAAGGAGGGGAAAAGGATGTATGAACAATCACACTCGAAGATCGATAGCTTTAAGGAAAACATATATTTGGGACATGTAATCAAGGTCTAACCGAGCCAACACATCTCTCACCGGCACATTGGACTGCTTTCCTCCAGCCCGAAGGGAATTTTCTAAATTCGATCTGGCGACAAGATACAACTCGCACGACCAAACAACGTGTTCGATGTCGTGGTAACCATGGCCACAACCGCAGAGATTGCTGTCGGCAAGATTAAAACGAAAAAGCAGCGCGTCTAATGAACAGTGATTGGACATGAGTCGGGAGAAGGTGCGAATAAAGTCCCGACTCAAGTCCAGACTTTTGAACCACGGATTGAGGCTAACCTTAGGGATAATTGTGTTGAGCCACCGGCCCAATTCATCTTCGTTCCATTTGCGTTGCCAGTTAACGATGGTATTTTTACGAACTAAAGAATAAAATTCATTGAAGGCGATTTGACGCTGATAAATTCTGCCTTCAATTGCACCTACCTTTGCTAATGAGTCAGCCCTCTCATTAATTGAGCAATGTGAAGGGACCCAGACAAAGGTAATGACATAACAGCGTCTGGATAAAGCACTCAAAATTTCTCGTATTCTCTCAAGGAAGTACGGCGAGTGCTTTTCCGGCCTCATTGAACGGATAGCTTCGACAGAGCTAAGACTATCCGTTACAATGTAATAGTGTTCAACAGGTCGTGAGGCGACGCTGTCCAGCGCCCAGTGTATTGCTGCCAATTCAGCAATATACACTGAGCAAGGATACTGAAGACTGTGTGAGGTGCTAAAAAATTGGTTGAACACTCGAAATCCTGTGGACTCATTCATAGAGGACCCATCAGTAAAGTACATATTATCACAAAATCCTAAAATATAAAATCCCCGATCGATGATAATCTGGAATTCCATGGATATCCTGCTTCATGGACAGATCAAAATGCACAGAGGAATTGATGTAGTCAGGAAAACAAACACGGTTGGGAATATACGAAGAAGGATCAACCTGCATGGAGACGAATTCATGATATGAGCTCATGAATGCAGAATGAAAATTTAGCTCGATCAGCTGCTCAAAATTTCCGATCACCAATGGGTTCATAACCTTACACCGGATGAGGAACCGAAGAGATAATAAATTGAAGCGATCTTTTAGTGAGAGTACGCCTGCCAAAACCTCGAGGCTCATGGTATGCATTGAGGGCAACATCCCAACGCAATACGGAGACAAAGATACTGAATTCGCTCGAGTTTAATGAGGTGTGTTTTGGCAGCTGATTGAAAACAGAAACTGCCATACTCCATCACTGAGAGAATAGTTGTTCGATACAACATTATAAGATCTTCGGGATGGGCTCCCCACCAGGTGCCGGTAATTGTACGGAGAAAGTTTATTCTTTGTTGACATTTTTTACTCAGATACCTAATATGGGCCCCCCAAGTACATTTGGAGTCGAACCAGACCCCAAGATACTTGAATGACATAGCATGAGTGATCGGTTTACCCAAAAGTTGAAGCTTTGGTTTTGCTGGTCTATGCTTCCTAGAAAAAACCACCATCTCTGTTTTCTCCGTGGAGAATTCGATCCCTAGCCCAATGGCCCAGGTTGAAAAATTGTTCAAAGTATCTTGTAAGGGTCCTTGCAGGTCGGATTCGTTTGATCCTACGACAGACACCACTCCATCATCTGCAAGTTGTCTTAAGCTGCAATTTTGTGTAAGGCAATTGTCGATGTCGCTTACATAGAAGTTGTACAAAAGGGGGCTTAAACATGAGCCCTGGGGGAGTCCCATGTAGGAGACCCGACTTACTGTCGAATCCCCGTGAGAAAAATTCAAATGTTTCTCAGAATGCAAGTTATATAACATATTATTCAATAGAGGCGGCAGACCCCGAGAGTGTAATTTGTCTGACAAAACCTCTATTGAAACTGAATCAAAGGCCCCCTTTATGTCCAAGAATACTGAAGCCATTTGTTTTTTTTCGGCGTAAGCCATTTGAATTTCTGAAGAAAGCAACGCAAGACAATCATTTGTCCCCTTGTCCCTGCGGAACCCATATTGTGTATCTGAGAGTAGGCCATTCGTTTCAACCCATAGATCAAGGCGAAACAAGATCATTTTCTCCAACAATTTCCGTATACAAGACAGCATTGCTATTGGGCGGTACGAATTGAAGTCGGACGCGGGTTTTCCGGGTTTTTGAATAGCTAAAACTCGTACTTGTCTCCAATCATCTGGAACAATATTATGTTCCAGAAACCGATTGAATAAATTCAACAAGCGATGTTTCGCCACATCAGGGAGGTTTTTCAACAAGTTGAACTTAATTCGATCCGATCCCGGAGCAGAATTATTACATGAAAGGAGAGCAAGAGAGAATTCTACCATCGAAAACTCAGAATCAAGATCGCACCTATCTTGTGGTATATTTCGAACAATTTTTTGCACGGGAGCGGAATCGGGACAAACATTTCGTGCAAAATTTAAAATCCATCGATGTGAATATTCTTCGCTTTCATTCGTTGAAGAGCGATTTCTCATGTTTCGAGCCACTTTCCATAATTTTTTCATTGACGTTTCTCGTGACAAACCTTCCACGAAATTTCGCCAATAAGCACGTTTTTTCCCTTTGATCAAGTTTTTAAATTGATTTTCAAGGTCCAAATACGACTGAAAATTTTCAATGGTTCCACGTTTCCGAAAAGCTTTGAATGCGTTCGATTTATCCTGATAAAGCTTGGAACATTGGCTATCCCACCATGGATTGGGAGACCTTCGGCGAAGAGTGGAACCTGGGATGGGTTTCGTTTGAGCGCGAACCGCGCTGTCATTGATCAAACGAGAAAGGAAGTTATACTCCTCCAATGGAGGTAAACCATCTCTGGAATTGATGGCTAGAGCAATCGCGTCCGCATACTTTTTCCAGTCAATGTGTCTTGTGAGGTCATATGCCATGTTTATAGATTCAGAAGAATTCGACCCAATGGTGATGGAAATTTTGATTGGCAAGTGATCACTACCGTTGGGGTCCTGGATTACATTCCACTTGCAATCTAACGATAGTGAATTCGAGCAAAGCGAGAGGTCAAGAGCACTTGGGTTAGCAGGAGGTTTAGGAACACGTGTTGTTTCCCCAGTATTCAAAACGGTCATATTGAAGCTGTTACAAAGGTCATATATCAACGATGAACGATTGTCGTCGTACTGTTCCCCCCAGGCAGTTCCGTGAGAGTTGAAGTCTCCCAAGATCAATCGTGGCTCAGGAAGAAGTGAGCACATGTCAACAAGTTGCTTGCGGCTAACCGCAGCTCTCGGAGGCCAATACAAGCTGACAATACAGAGGTCTTTTCCTCTGATGTTTGCATGACAAGCAACAGCTTCAATCCCTCCAATAGGTGGAAGGTCAATTCGAAAAAATGAGTGGCACTTATTGATCCCCAATAGCACCCCTCCGTATCTGTCATCACGGTCCAAGCGTATAATATTGAAATCATGGAAAGAGAGATCATCTCGCGAAGAAAGCCAAGTATCGTTTTCATTTGGAATTGCTCATTTATAGATAACATCCAAAAACCATTTGATTATTAATTCGAGGAAGTCTCTCATTACGATAAAGCAAATTACCAATCAGTTAGGTGTAAGCTCAAGTATATCAATTGGTAGGATTTATTTAGAAGTGTGGAAAACATTAAAGTAGCAGTGACGACTTTTTACTCGATGATCAATGAAATTATAAAGGACGAGATACCAACAAGGCGAAAAAGGAGGAACATAAACTCAAAATATGATATGAAGTCCGGCCGGCTTCATTACCATCTACCTTAATTAACCAATCACTTTCATCAAAATCATTGAAAGCATTCAAACAAAAAATACTTTTAGCATAGGTGTAAACCATCTTGCTGTTCAGTTCCAGTAACGGCAGCACATTTCGGGCTTCTTAATTTTTTTTCGCCCAACATTCTCTGCTCATGTGCTGGTCGATCAAATAAACAAACTTCTTTTTCGTTCTTAATATTCTGCAATTAAGTCATTGGTGATGCGATGACCTCCGTTTTTGCCCAGACTCGTCGTCTCGTGATTCTATCTTGACCAGAGTCTTGCTTCACGTCAACCAGCAGCCTACTTTCAAGTGAATTTCCAGAATCTGCATTCTGTCCGACAATGCCACGGATCACCCGCATTTTGGCCTTTTTGAGACAGGCCGTGCTGTCATTTGAAATTGAGAAAGTAATCATCTTCTGGAGTGCTATCCTTAAACTGTGTTTTGATGGAGTATTTCGTTAGATACTGCTCCAGGTCGAAGATTGTCTCCTTTTTGCTTAAAACATAGCCACATTTCTTTCTTTCAGCTTTGATGCTGTTCTTGATTCCACTTTGGAAGGAACAGCAGGAGATCTTCTTACGGGGTAAAACCGTGCCGATTCCTCGTGCCTACATTATTTTGATTCCAAAGCCACCATGGAAAGTAACATAAAGAAAATCAAGAATTGAATGTGATAACTTTAAGGAAGACACCTGGAAGTTGATTGAATAGTCCGCCCACGAGGGTACTAAGATTCATTATATTTTACACACAATAGCATACATTTGCCGGATACACTCATCTGTGCATGCTTGTATAATCTTCTAAAAACAATAAAATAAGCTTATTTTCGATGAACGAATGTTCAAATCACAGGCTGTCATCTGAACGATCGTCATTTTGGGTTCATCGGGTGTCAAGCAATAATCTTATTTTTTCTTCTTACCCCGTTCCTTGGCAAATTCCAGCCCTGTGATGCATGATTTTGGAACCTGATAGGTTCCCGTAAGTAGCTCGTACACAAACTTTATATGGTTGCCCTGGACCAGCAATTGCTCGCCCTTCGTCCCGGGCACTTCCGTCATAGTGGTGCTGGCCGCGGCGCCTAGCTTGACAGCCTTGGCAAATTCGGCCACATTCACTCCGTAGTCCTCTAGATTACTTATCAGGGTAACTTTTTTGTTTCCGGAACGGGTAGCGGTAGTCAAATGAATGATAGCCCGTTTGCCGCCCTTACTAACCGGACCCGTTTGACTGCGCATTTCGAAGGTATTTGTCATGCTTCGCAGAACCGCATCCGTGAGGGAGGCTAAGTTCATTTGTTTTGGCTCAGCGCCACACATTTGCAGAAGCGTTTCGTCTAAGGACACTAGCTTAGTTTGTGGATCGACGAGCTTATTTCTTCCAGCATAGTCTTTCACTTTATTCCTAACTTGCTGCATATCAAGGGTACGACCCACCGGTATCCCCATACTACCGAAAAATTTCTCGGTTGCTTCGTTCACGGCATACATTTCGATCATTTTAGTCAGCAGAAGAGGGGTGGAGCTATTCTGATCGCCACCAGCATCGGTTGACTCCACACCTTCAGACTTTTTCTTGTAAGGATAAAACGAAAGAACTTCCGGATGATCTAAGCTAATGGAGACAATTTTTTCAATGCCCTTCTTCTCTTCCTTAATTTGAAGCAAACCCTCTTCAGCCATTTTCTTCAAGAATGTGCCAACTTTCTTGTAGGAACTGCGTTTCATTTCGATTCCCTCAGGGAGTTCGGGTTGGACGTATTGTGGGTAAAATGTGCTTGTCAGCATTGGCAGCTGAATTTTCTTACCGTGCAACTTGATGGAATTGAGAAACGCCGATTTGATGAGCTTATCAGGATCCAATTGATTGTCGTCCTCTGTTGCCTGCTCCGAATTCTAAAAGATGGTAAAAATAGTCATTTTCAAAAACACCTATACTGAATATTCTTACGTCCGCCGCAATTTCGTTTCCTTTATTGTCTACACCGACATCATCTAGCTGCTCAAATGATACCGGCTCGTTAATTTCCTTCACTTGTTCAGGCTCACCAAGTGGTGGAAAGTCTGTGTCCTTCGGAATGGATTGCGTTCCGCCTAGAAGTGGCACTTGCTGACAAACTGACGGTTCCATACCCCACAGCTTATCCCCGAAAACGTGTAGCATGCGAACACATATACCACGGCCGCCACACATATACAAATCATCGCTCGCATGAGCCAGCAGCCCAACTCCCACGGCGGCCTTGTTCGAGGTCAAGTTCACCGCTACGATATCGTCTTTCCTGTAATTGCCCCACGATTTAAGATCGTTTCCATGACGCACCACTCCGGGAATCATTAGATCAGCTCCGTTAGCCAATTTTGGAAGCACCATCGGGTGGGTGGTAAAATATGGTACCATTTCCATGCACGCCCACAAGGTGTACACCGTCGGGATCAATTTCCCATCCAACTCGAAGAACATCGGTCGTTTGTCACTGGTATATACCGTGACCTGAGCTTCGCTGAATGTTATGATTTTAACCACGCATACCTTACTTTTGTTCCCAAACAGTTCGTCGAATGAAGAATCCCGTATTCCGAACTGGGTCTGAGCGCGTAGCTTCAGACGCTTCCGCTCGGAACCGGTAACGAGGATATTGCTTTTGACTTTGAACGGCTTGATAAACATCTTGTACCGCAGCAGTAAATTTCGTTCTTTTCTCTCAACGATATATCCTGGATGGAACAATGCAGAGGCCACGAATTGAATATTTTGCAATTTAAACTGTCAGTCGGGTGCTACTTGCTGAACAGGCGTATGAACGATTGTTTACGAACCTACAGTGCTCCCGGATTCAACAGTTATTTTCTCTGCACTGCAGGAAAACATTAGTAAATGCAACTACCAAATCTTTAGTAGTTGAAACATTGGTAAAATGTACGCATTTTTCGTAAATATTACCAAAACTTTGTAAAACGGATGTCTTATGCAATACACATCCCTACTAAAGATTCGTACATTTTACTTCATAGCATGTGTAACCTTGATTGTTTTCATTTCTAGGAACTGTAATGTGCGTACTTCGCAGTCGTCATTCCTCTTGATGAAACAAAGCTTTCCGGAGGTAAGTTTTTTTTTTTATTTTTATTAGATTCAAATATATGTAACTTCTGTTTGTCTTCCGCGAAAACATATTCTCGACCACAAAGATATCGAGAACTTGTTTTCGCTGCGGAAAAACAAAAGTTCAATTCGTTGTATTGAAATCTTCAACACAATCCTTTCCCTTTTAATTTTCAGCTTCTAATCTTGGATTAAAATTGCACAGTTGACTATTCAATGTATATTAGACTGAGCATGTGCAACACAAAGAAATCTCAGGTAACCACATATATTTCATCACAAACCCATATTTATAACTAACCATAATCATACATCAGGAAACGGGAGAGCAAATAATGCGGATGAAATGTACTGCGATCTGGTCCCATCAACTGCCAACTAATCAGTTGTTCCTGTCCTAAAGGATGAAAATGTGCAACAGTAAAACGAGCAAAACCCTGATGAGTGAGGGTTTGAAAAAACATATGAGATTGATTCGGTCGAAACTGCGATTAAATCTGCACGAGCAATGTTTAGATGTAGAATGTAGGATGTAGGAAATTACTGTGTAAAAGATAATGTATGATTGAGGACAACTTTTTAAATAAGAATTAATTGTCAACAACATAATGTCATTATCCCTTATCATTATTTCATACAAATAAAAAACAACGTTTTCACTGATGCTGCTCCAATGGTGGGCCAACATGCCCACCATCCTACAAAAATAATGCCTACCAATTTCCTTTTGTAAGATATACCAATGATTAGTAAGGTAGAAAATGACTAACGAATTGGTAACATTTACGAAAAAAATCGTCATATATACTAAATTTTCCTCTCAGTGTGCGCTTATGTTTCCTTTTTGTGCCATTTAAAAGTTGTCCCCAAGACAGTATAATAAGGTGGAACGTTAGGCCGAGGACATAGTGAATGCGATGCGGGCGCGGGCGCGGGCTCGTTTGCGGAAAGCTCTTTCGTTCACGAATGTGGAAATCAAATGCAAACCGCCCGGATCTGACATAGTAAACGCGATTTCAATGCGCCGAAACTGTGTGTGGAGTGTTTTGCCGCGAGTGAACGCAAGTGATGGTTTCCAGACGATTTATCTATAAATACCCTCACAACTGATCTAATGGAACAAAAATAAAAATTGAGTTGTTGAGAGAAAAAGTTTGCAAATGCTACTGAGAAAATGTTTCATTTGCTGTACCTTCAATTTAGATTTTCTGTTGAAGCTTTTTTGAGAAAAAATCAATTTATTATCAAATTAAACATCTCACAATTCAACTGTTTACAGAATGAAGATGTGTTATCATATTATTTGATCACTGATGTAAACGACCTTACAGATGGATAGTTCAACAATTTCTGTATTGATAAAACATAGTTTTCATGCTAAAATACCTTTTTTTCGTGTTAGTACCTCATTTTTAGCCCTTCATTGCGTTATCCGCGATTCTCTTTATACGCGGTGAACTTTTTTTATCTCTACACTCAAATGTTTCTTGGCTCTTCAAAACAGTGCTAGAAAATTTCATGAAACCAGATTGTCCAACGAATTTATGAAATTATTACGAGATTAGGTTTGAGAAAAAAAGGTATTTACCCAGCAAACATTAAATCGTATAATTTTGCACGTACTAAGTCTTACAAGAAATCAGAATAAATCATAATCGCATATAATATCAGTCAAAGTATGTATCGTGTATATTTGAAATCACATTAAATGTAAAAACTCGATTTTATATATCATTATCAAATTAGGTCGCAATTCGGTATAAATCACATCAGTTTTATGATGTTCATTGTCATAAAATATATTTAATCCGCATCATATGCGTATATTACGGTGATGCAGTTTGTGTGTCGTATAAGCGTATAATTTTACTCGATTCAGTACTGCAGTAAATCGTGTCGCATGCTGAAGAAAATCATGAAACAGTAAATCATATTAGATCCTAATAAAGAACATATTACATCATATTGAAATGTCAATGAAATGCTTTAACATTGACAAGTTTCATTTCATAACAGCAATGTCTGAACACATTACAAAAATGGATAAATTAAATAAATAAATTATTAATTAAATTAATTAAATTAATCAAATAATAAAATCGGCAACCAGCAATGACTGATCCTTCTGCATAGAATGTATTAGGTAATGTCATATCGAATCATATGTACGAGTTTTAACCGTTGTTGAATTAAATTTCAGATAGCCGCGCGAGATAGCTGGTGGATGATAATCCAGATAACCGGAGTTCGAACCCACATCGGAGCAGTTTTAACCAAACATCAATCTGTGCCATTTTAAACATTTATATTCCACTCCCAACACAAGTAAATGAAATAATTATTATTTCTACAAATATAAATACTCATATATAAAAATGGCGATACGTGAGGCTATAATAAACATTTTACGAAAATATTTTGCGCCATTTGTTTTTTTTTCTATGTCTGTAATAAATCGTATATGAGTATGGCAAAAGTCATATTAGGTGCGTTGACATTTCATGAATATATTCATATTAGATCGCAATTAAATTTCAACATAATCGCTATTATAGTCGGTCAAAGTTGCATATTCATCCAAACAAATTCGGTAAGCATTTGCCATGTATGTACCCAGCAAACATTAAATCGTATAACTTTGCACATGATAAGTCACATATAATTTCGTATCAAATCACAATCGCATAAAATATCAATCAAAATATCGATCATATATATCTAAAATCGCATAAAATGCAAAAACACGATTTTCCATGTCATCGATGGATTGAGTGGTAACGTTGTCGTATCAAATCGCATATCAGTCCAAAAAGCATCGCATATCGTTATATACGGCTTTATATGCGTACAAAATATGGCATATACGTATATCGCCTCCACTTTTGTGTGTATATGCTAGTTATCTGCATCATATATCATACAAATGTGTCTTGGTTGTATGTATATCGCCTCCAATTATAGCTATTCATACGACTTAATGTTTGCTGGGTATATGGCCTCCACTTTTGCATGCATATGCCAGTTAGACGCATTATATGCTAACCAAAATTTAGGGCATATGATGTTATATATACGCTTGTTATACGATTTAATGTTTGCTGGGTGGTTCATTTACCTCGTCAATTTCATCATGAAAAAATAAGTTCATAATGAAAAATTAGGCTTCGGGGGCCTCGATACGTAAGTACCGAGTTCTCTTTGAACCATGCGTTGTTTCTAACACTCACAGAAACATAGTTTTGTATTTACGAACAGTGGCTTTCTATTTTTAAATGGCTATGAGAAATGTTTGTCAATGCCGTTCTGCATAAATCAAAAGAGTAACCATGGGAATAATTATGAAATATTATTTTCTGATACGTTTAAATTACAGGATCAAAATAATATGGGTGCCTATACACTGTTTGGTCGAAATAAAATATTTGAGTCTTTTTGACAGATAATATTTGATCAACACGTACTGATCAAATATATTCGACACAGAAAACGACAAGTCAGTATTCAGTTATTGGATGTCTAGAATTTTTTTTCCGCTGTTCTTCGAACCTCTCGGTACATGGTTAGGTTACCTTGAATATTTCAATTGAATTTTTTCCACGTTCAATGTTTGACATTGTTTGCCACTGTAGATAATTGAAGAGTAGCAAACTAGTGTTTGTACAAATTTCAAACCAAAATTTATTTTTCAAAAAGTGTCAAGTATATGATCTCCTGGTAAACAGTGTACGGCCTCGTTGTTATATTAAAAACAAACAACAGATGACCCACCCTGTAATGTGATCTGTTTGAAAGTTAGTCATATTTACTTTTTCTCTGAGTGTAAATATGATTTGCTCAACATGTAAACAACAAACAGTAATGTGCGAAAATAACGTATTTTTATCTAGTCGTTTTGCTTCCGTCTGAATATTTGGAAAATATGAGCGTCAAAACGGGTTCCAACGTGTGTCCTACCACGGAAGAAAGATCTGGAACTGTCCGGGAAGTCGGATCTCAAGCTGTCTGGAGCCTGTCATCCTGCAAACCTGGTACAGTGAATTGCGTATGCTTTTGAAATCAAAATATTCACATTACATTCTTTCAGGATTTGGCGTAGAACAGCTAAGGGACAATTCTATGGAAACCTATTGGCAATCCGATGGTCAGCTGCCGCACCTCGTGAACATCCAATTCCCTCGCAAAACTACCGTTAATCAGATTTACATCTATTCGGATTACAAGCTCGATGAAAGCTATACCCCTAGTCGGATCTCGATTCGGTGCGGCACTCATTTTAATGATCTGCAGGAAATTGAAGTTGTAGACCTCTGCGAACCTTCCGGTTGGGTTTGCATTCCCATTAAAGAGGTACGCGACATTCCAATGCGCACCTTCATGATACAGATTGCGGTGATAAGTAATCATCAAAATGGGAGGGATACCCATATGCGCCAAATTAGAGTTCATTCGCCGACGGAGGGAACCACTTATCCGCTTGAGCAATATGGACCATTCAGCACCATAGAATTTCAGCAGTTTCGAACAATACGTTGAACATGTATTAAAGATTTTTTCGTTTATTAATTTTCTTGTAATGCAGGGTTTGCATAACGAATGTATCACTTAGAATAGATTTGACTCAAACACGATCGTTCCTGTTACTGGCCGTTCCTCGCCGTTGTAGTTGAGTGTTCTTGGCACCAGCTCCGACACGACTTTGGCAAACGTTTTTGCGTAACTGTCCGGGTCGATATTTAGCGCCTCTGCATTTTTTCGGTTCATTGGGTTGGATTTAATTACGATTTGAACGCCATCCGTTTTATTTTCCGCAGTCGATGTCTTAGCAGAAGCGTTAAGAATTTTGGTTTGGTTTGGTTTAGATGATTCTTTCGCTATCTGCAAATCGGATGAACCGTTTCCAGTGGGCATATTTAAGTTCGGAATTGCCCAACTTTGAACAAACTTTCCATCAGCAAAAAATCCATTTTCGGGAAAATGTCGCTGGCAACTGTATATATCCTGAGTCTTGTAATCCTCGGCATCTAAACCAGCGGCAAGCATCCATTTGTGGTAAATTGAGGGTATCTTTCGAGGAAAAACATACAGACGGCAGTCCTGATTCTCGCTTTCACTGTTTTTACAGATGATACAATACCTTGAATCTTCATTCGGCGATGGTTCGTGTTCGACGCTATCGAAGGGGTCTGGGACTTCCTCATCCAAGTCTGGAGCTTCTGTTTTGACCTCGGATTCTTCGAAAAAGAGTTCTTGCACCTCTTCCAGTGGTTCAATCTTTGGAATGATTGGAGAATTTGTTGTATCGATTGTATCCTGGGGATGAGATCAGAATATTTGAACAACTAATCCATGAAGAACCGTTATATGAACAAACCTCCACTGATTCCGACGGTGCGGTCTGCTTAATGTTAAACAGTGGAACATACTCATCCAACATTTGAAATTCTTCATCAACATATGCTTCGATCTCGATCCGTTCCAGGTTCAAACTTGGAATTGCTTCCTCTCTCAATCGGTGCTGTTCCGAGCCATCCTCGAAGCATTCGGGTTCAAAATGCATAGAACAGATGAACAGTTCGCTTTTGTTTGGAAGTGTTGCTTCGTCCAGATCACAGATTGTAATGTATTTTTGATAAAGAACCGGTTGTTCAACATTGTCAGGAAACTGTAGGAGGACGCAGTCCAAACTTTTTTCAGGAGAGTCGTTGCATATAACGCAAGAGATGTTCATCTGAAAGAGTTTTAACAGATAAGATAGTTGGGAATGAACGAGATTTGCGGGTTGATCCCTTTTCTTTGGCCTTTACTGTATCAATAGGAAAACAATCCTTGTTGACGGCAATGAACCTCGAGTTACGTGGGATCGAACCGAAACTAATAATAGTTTTTCGGGATTTTCAGATTGAATTTGAACGGAAATATTTGGAAATTCATAAAAAAATTGTCCAAGACTACAGGACGATGTGTTTTAAGCGTTCAAATAACATTAAGCAATAGTTTTCATTCAGGTTCCAACAATTTAAAAATGCGTTTGGGATTTCTAATCAGATAGAGTGCCTTTGGTTCAAGCAAACTCAAAACTATAGAAATTGACACTGTTCCTTCGGTTCCTTCGAGATTCAAAATCTCACCAAGTTGTTTGTTTATGTTTTGCTTTGGTACAGTTAACTAGGGGTCCATCAATAATAGTTTTGTCTATCTGTAATTGCATCTGAAAAGTGACTCAAAAGACAAAAACAGGACGAACAAAAATGATTATTATTTTCCTATATGCTGAAACTGATCGACGGTTTATTATAATAGGAGCAATGTCCTGGAAAATAGGTAATGAAGATGGTGGTTTTTCGAGCGACATAGCATGCGCTGCCATAACTATATCTCAAATAGTGACGTTAGTCTTTGTGTTTATATTTGATTGCTTACCACATCCATTTGAAAATGCTATTTTCAGTATGTGTTTTATCAATTAAAAACATACATTTAATTGGAGCTGATTATTAGTATGATGTGACAGCGTGCCGTAGATATTTGTGAAATCACTTCGGAAAAGACAGATAAAAGTGATATTTTTGTGCGTCATTTCCACTCCCCCATGATCATCGATACCAACGAGCTTTTATTATTTCAACGAAACGGAGTTGATAATTTTAAGGCTCTTAGTGTCGGTGTGTATGATGCGAGTAAATAGTAAATAGTCTTCAATTAATCAGCATACCACCGCAAATGTTGCTAGTATCGAGGACTAAGGGGATGTCCACATACCACGTGAACAACTTAAGGGGGGGGAGTGTTGGTTTTACGAAAATGTCCACGTTTGTCCATGGTGAGGGGGGGGGTGGGAGTTCAGATAATGTCCACGTGGACACGTTAAACAAAAGTTTTCAAAAGCACATTCAGATCTGTTTTCAAAAATAAATGAAATCTGTTCTGCAGTTTTAAGAATGTTTAAACTTTTCGCCCATTTTGAGTACTCCATATTTATCCATAAAATGGTTATTTCGAATATTTTTCAATATCAGCGAACTTCTCCGCTCAAATATGTATTCTAAATGAAACTCACATAAACGGTGAGCGATCAAGTTTCCATTGGAAGTAGAGGATCATTGTTTCCAACTTCTAAGTTTCCAACAACTAATTTGATCATAAACTGGACAGCAGAGTACATGTGGGGTGTTGATAGCATGATGAAATGACCGGAATATTTGGAGGATTATCTAAATAATGCACCCGTGGCCGAGTGGTTAGCGTCTCACATTATCATGCCGGGTGTGCGGGTTCGATTCCCGTTCTGGCCGGAGGATTTTTCGTCAAAGAAATTTCCTCAGACTTGCACTATGGTCACGCGTATTCTAGAGCTTGCCCCTCGGAATACATTCAAGGCGTGTTATTTGGCTTAAGAAATCTCAACTAAGTATTAATGAATGACGCTAGTTGATGCATATGTTGAGACGGCAAAAGTTCCACAGGGAACGTTAACGCCATACAAGAAGAAGAATCTAAATAATTTGGGAAGGACTTAAGAAAATGAGTCCTATCCAAATCTCTATACCTGCACTTGTGTATTAGAAGAACCAGATTCAGTCCACCTTTTCTGAGTACCCTCGTTCCCGAATATTTCCCGAATTTTGCGACGTTGTCTTTAATACAGCTGAGTTAGGCATGCTCAGCACCGGATCACGGATCACTTGTCCTACCGACGAAAGATTGGGATGTTACAAGTGAGATTTCCGTTAATTAGCGTTAATTAGCACAAGACACTTTGAATCCGGGATTAGATTACATATTTTGCACCACAGCTAAGAGGAAACTGCTATCAATTTGATCAATGGCATAGTGGAAATCACAAGCGATAGGTCTTCCTATATTTGAAATGGAACTTGATTATACCACGTTTTAAGGAATTAACCGCATCGAAAATATTTTTTTTCCAAATTGGAGCATTTTAGGCATTCAAAATATTGTTTTATTAGTTCTAATGTTTGCTTCATTATCTGAACCCGTATCTATTAGCGTAAGATAATATTAGCGTGCAGAATTTGAATTTGAATATCCATGCGCAGCAGGCGCTGACTTTAAACCTAGAAATAAAATTTTCATTAGTAACTGTGTTCTCAACCAAAGCAGTAGTTTGTTCTTCGGCTCTATCCGAGAGGTTATGGGCCCAGCGGAAAACTGAAGAAAGTTCGAGAATAGTGAAGAAAAAATGTCGACTGGAGGTAGTAACTCAGGAGGAAGCGTAAGCGGCGAACCAGCACCGGTACCAGCAGCAGCTCAAGTTCAAAATTTGTCAACCCTACCGTCCATAGAACGCCTGACTGGTCGCGACAATTGGGCAACTTGGAAATTTGCGGTGGAAACATTTTTGGAGCTTGAGGACCTGTGGGATGCGGTGAAGCCGATAGCGAATGCCGATGGAATTTTCCCAGCTGTCGACCAACGGAAGGATAGGAAAGCGCGTGCGAAAATCATCCTTTTACTTGATCCGATCAACTACGTTCACGTGAAGGACGCAAGAACCGCAAGTGAGTGTTGGGCGAAACTGGAAGCAGCGTTTGAAGACACCGGTTTGACCCGGCGAGTAGGACTCCTGCGAAAGCTCATCACCACAACGATGGCCGCATGCGATTCTGTGGACCAGTACGTCACCCAGATCATTTCCACCGCCCACCAGCTTCGAGGCATTGGATTTGATATCTCTGAGGAATGGATCGGAACGTTGCTGTTAGCAGGTCTACCGGACGAGTACAAACCCATGATAATGGCATTGGAAAGCTCTGGGACTGCGATTACAGGGGACAGCATCAAAACGAAATTGCTACAAGAAGTGCAAACGCAAACCGACCGAACCGCATTTTTTGGGAAAAGGACACCTCAACCGAGGAAGAAGCAAAGCGCAGCCGAAAGCAGGTCAGCAGAGCAGCCCAAGGGACCCAAATGCAAGCGGTGCAAGAAGTTTGGCCACATCGCCCGAGAATGCCCAGCGAATCAACGAGGATCAGCGTTTAGTGCCGTGTTATCGACTAACAACGGTGCGGATGACGAAGCTTGGTATTTTGATTCAGGAGCGTCGGATCATTTCACCAACAACCGAAAACTTCTGGTGAACACGAGGGATGCACGCGGTGTAGTTATAGCAAGTGACGATGAATATCGTTGCGAGTGACCTGGTCAAGCTAGATGCGAAGTGTACTCCCGAATGCCCACCGATAGAAGTCAACGGCGTGAAATTCATCCCCGAAATGTCCAACAACCTTCTTTCGGTAAGTCAAATCGTTCGCCGTGGACACGTGGTGCAATTTTCTCTAACCGGAGTCAAGGTGATCGACCCATCGGGCGTCGTCATAGCAACGGGTTGCCATGACATCGAGAAAGGGCTGTTTCGGTTCGAAGCGAAAAAGACTATAGCAACGTCACTGGCATGCACATCAAGCAATATCGACACGTGGCACAGGAGAATGGGTCACCTGAATGTAGGCAGCCTGAAGCAGCTGAAAGGTGGTCTAGCTTCTTGTATACAGTTCGATGAAACGACTTGTGGAAATTGTGTCGTCTGTGCGATGGGAAATCAGTCCCGTCTACCTTTTCCTAAGGAGGGACATCGTGCAGTTCAAGTGCTGGAGGTCGTCCATTCAGACATTTGCGGTCCGATGGAGGAGACATCGTTGGGCGGAAGTCGATACTACGTGTCCTTCACCGACGATAAGACGAGACGAATTTCCATCTATTTTCTGGAGACCAAGTCCAAAGCCGAGGTGCTGCGAGCGTTCATCCACTACCACAGTCTCGCAGAGCGGCAAACCGGATGCAAATTGAAAATTCTTCGGACAGACAATGGTAAGGAATACACCAATAAGTCTTTCAAGAACCGGCTGAGAGTATTGGGCATCCGGCACCAGACGTCAACGGAGTATACCCCGGAGCAAAACGGTCTGGCCGAGCGAGTTAATCGCACCATCGTCGAGCGGGCTCGATGCATATTGTTTGAAGCGAAGCTACCGAAGGCATTCTGGGCCGAAGCGGTGGCAGCTGCAACGTACTTGGACAACCGTTCCCCGACCAAAGGGCACAAGCAAACACCGGAGGAGGCTTGGAGTGGCCGTAAGCCGGATTTGTCACACATCCGTGTGATTGGTGCCAAGGTGATGGCACACATTCCCAAGCAAAAACGGCGAAAATGGGATCCCAAGTCCAAGGAATCGATTCTCGTGGGTTTCGATGAAGATACCAAGGCATACCGCTTGTATGATACCGCCACGAAGAAGGTTTTCAAGAGTCGGGATGTCGTCTTCATTAGTGAACCGTCCCACGAACCATCCGATACCGTATCAGCTCCAGTGAGGAAGCCAACGCAGGTGCGTACATTCGTGTCCTTGGATTTCGAAGAAGCACAAGCAGATGTCGTCGATGTCATCGAGGCGCACCCACCTAAGGAAGAAAAAGAAGAGGAGGAGCAGTCAGATGATTATTCGGACGATTCGGAGGCATCCAACTACTACTCGCAAGCCGAAACCAGCGAAAGTGATGTTTCTGACGGTGACCTGACAATCATTGCGCTCCCCCCGCGACAAACTTCACAACCACCCGAGTCACAGGTGTTGAGGCGCAGCGGAAGGGAGCGCGCAATACCAGGCAAGTACCTTGATTATTATATTCCGAGCAAAGGCCTACCGTCCTACCAATTTTCAGGCCAGCGCAACGTTCAGCCAACGGTTGGTTCGTCGTTTGGATCGGCATCGGCTACCGAATCGGAGCAGCAACGTATGAAGAAGGGCAACTGTCTCGCTAGCCGCACCGCTAGTGATCCCCGTAGTTTCAAGGAGGCGTTACAATTCGCAGACGCCGAACTTTGGAAAGCTGCAATGATCGAAAAATATCAAGCGTTAGTGAGGAACAACACATGGGAGCTCGTCGATCTACCCCCCGGTGAGCGTGCAATTGGTTGCAAGTGGCTGTTTAAAACCAAGGAGGACGAAAAGGGCAACATCGTGCGGCACAAGGCCAGGATCGTGGCGCAAGGCTTCACCCAGAAGTTTGGTGTCGATTACGACGAAGTTTTCGCACCTGTGGCGAAGCAAGTCACGTTTCGCACGTTGCTAACCGTCGCTGCACGGAAGAATCTGACTGTGAAGCACGTAGATGTCAAGACGGCGTATCTTAACGGAGAGCTGGATGAAGTCATCTATATGCGCCAACCCGATGGTTTCCATACCGGAAATGAGGGTACCGTATGCCGCTTGAGGAGGAGCCTATACGGACTCAAACAGTCAGCGCGAGTATGGAACAAGAAGGTGGATTCTATCTTCAAGGCCATAGGGTTTATCCAGTCGAAGACAGATCCATGCCTATACATCCGGAAGAAAGGAGGAGCATTCACGTACATCTTAATCTACGTGGATGATATGGTCATCGTCGCGCAGTCAGAGGAAGAGTTCCGCTCCATCTTGGGATACCTAGAGCAACAGTTCGCCGTTACCAACCTGGGAGATCTTCATCATTTCTTGGGTATGGAGGTAGAACGTTGCCAGAATGGCTTCAAATTGAACCAACAGACTTACATCAAGAAGCTAGTCAAGAGGTTCAGCTTGGAAAATGCCAAACCGTCGAAGGTTCCCATCGATCCAGGCTATTTGCAGCTGAAGGAGGAGGAGCATGACCAGCTACCGAATAACCACCAATTCATTAGCCTTATTGGAGGATTGCTTTTCGTGGCACTGCACACTCGTCCGGATATTGCAGTAAGCACGACAATCCTGGCGCAGAAATCCAGTTGCCCCAACCAACAAGACTGGAATGAAGCTAAGCGAGTGCTGCGATATCTAGCAACAAGCAGTCACCTCAAGCTGGCACTGGGATGCAACAGCGATGGCTTGTCGCTATACGCTGACGCGGATTGGGCAGGAGACCAGCGGGACCGGAAGTCTAAATCTGGACATTTGATCATGTTCGGAGGAGGCCCGATCCAGTGGGGTTCCAGAAAGCAGTCGTGTGTGGCCCTCAGCACAACTGAAGCCGAACTGGTTGCACTTGCAGAGGGATGCCAAGAGCTTATCTGGACGAAGCGATTGATGGATGAAATCGGCGAGTCTTCAGCCCAGCCAATTCCAGTATACGAAGATAACCAGAGCTGCATCAAGGTAATCGAAAGCGACCGTTTGGAGCGAAGGACGAAACACATTGAAACGAAATTCTTTTTCGTTCGCGATCTCCATCAACAACAGCTAATCAACCTGCAGTACTGCCCTTCGGAATCGATGTTAGCTGACATGTTGACGAAGCCACTGCAACGAGTCCGTTTGGAGGATTTACGAAGCCAAATGGGAGTAATTCAAGATTAGAGTATCTCGCTGTCAAAGTTCAGTAAAGAAGTATGCCGAAATCCATTGGTTGTTTCTCCATTGGAATGCTTTCGACACATTTTTCTTAATAGTATCTTGATTAGCTTCATTTAAAACAACATTCAATTGTGCTAAATCATTTCAGAAGTCTTCAGAAAAACTAAGTTCGATAGACACTTGTTAGATGTTATTTCATGCGTCATGCATTTGTCGTTGGTTTTCTCGAATGTTCTCGGAAAGCGATTTCGAAGAAGTAATATTTTGGGCATAATACCAGTTATCATAGTGGAATTATTACATAAATGATTAAATAGATTTCCATACGTATTAGAACAAATGAGATGGAAAATAACGAATTTTTGTTTTAGCAACTTTAACCCACCATTTCATACAGTTGTCATTACCGAGCTCCTCCTGCAGCCAACGATTTAAAATATTTTTGAACTCTAAGATATATTGGTAGAAAGAGGTGCAATCAATCAAAGAATAGAAAACAACCGCAACTACTAATAAAGCTTCGCATTTTTTCCTTTTTAAAATAGGATTTAGGATTATGATCCGAGTAAAACGATTTCAATGTTGCAGGCTCCGGAAGTGAAGCAGTTTGCGCTGCATCGAAAGAAAGATGCGCTGCCTGAGTCAAGAATTGTCTAGTGTAATTGTGCCTCACGAGCACTCCGAGAGAAATGTGGATATTCAATGCAGAATGGTCGCTAGGAATTTGTTATTAAAACAAGTTTTCAATGCCAAAAAAACCAAAACTTCTTGTTTTTTCTTGTTTTTTATCATTATAAAAACACAAAAAAAGGACTAATTTAAAATTGAATATAGACACTATGCAATTATTTCTTTTTTCCAATTAAAATATATGGAAGAATGTCCACGTGGACTACAGGGAAGGGGTATAGTCAATTTCCACGCTTGTCCACGGAGGGGGAGGGGGGAGTCTAAAATCGTGCTTTTTCTGTCCACGTGGTATGTGGCCAGCCCCTAAGCATACGACTATTCTTTAGTTCTTTTTACCATATAAAAGAAGAAATAAGTCACAATCCAATTGTCATCTGTTAGAAAACAAACAGTTGCAAGATTTCATGAGAGTTTTGGTTCAAATCATTACTATTTTGAACATTGTTTTGCTTCTTCCATATACACTTCATATTGGATGCAAATAATTACGACACCATATTTTGCTTGCCAATACAAATATAATTCGTCTACTGCTACTGCGATATGTAACTCATTGTTTGACAGAAGTCAAACATTTTATTTTTTTGACAGATAAAATTTGATCACAGTGTGTAATCGCCGTGATAAAATTAGTTCAATCACTCTACATAGCGGGACCGCAAATTAAAACATAAGTTCAATAACCCCGCAAAGCAGGGCCAAAACATGAAAACATAAACAGATGTAAACGTAAATTATCTGGAAAAACCATGTGTCTTTCCTCTCCTTCCCTTTTTTTTATAAGAATAGAATATATATCACTTAACCAGGGATTTTAAAGCACAAGCATAATGCACTTGTTTATATTGAGACCCGCGTTACACGCATAGCCTAGCACTACAAGTGAAGGATTATAAGCAGATGGAAAAGTCCCCGCATGTCAAGCGGAAAACCGATGCATTTTCGGTAATCTAAATATGATAGAGAGATAGTTCTCTCCCCTTTTAGTTTCGAGCTAGATTAAGAATTTTCGGTATATAAAAGATCAAATTTTAGAATAAAGTTCAGTTCAATATCAACTGCTGTTTGGTAAACTCCGAAACTCCTCTGGTTATACAGAAGTTCGTCTTTGATCCCATTTCAAGGTGCATAGTCCTTCAAAATCGTATAGAAACTAGCTAGAAGTCGGATCAGGCCAAGAGAATCTACTGTAACTAGCCAGTGCGCTAAGTCAGAGCGAAACTCTATTCTCCCTTCCAGTAACATAGGCCTTCTTGATAGTAAGGCAACTAGTAGGAAGTGGGAAAGGCCGAGAATCAGCTCATCTAAGTGCGTTTAGTGGTCCGCCATAGAACAGTTGGTTCCGCGTCGGTAATTTCAGTTTCGTCGGTTAACAAAGTCTCGCGCACTCTGATTACTGGATCTCTTTTGATATTTCTATTGGATTGTTTTTGACAACCAATTTGATTCTATCCGCATGACCCAGATAGATAACGGTACTCTGTATAAACAAAAGCTGTCACCCATGTGAAAATCAGGACTGCATGTTGGGGATTATTTCGGAAGCTATCACACGAAGAAGACTTACAACACATATTTGTTATATAAAAGTAACACTTTAAAACACATTACTAAGTGAATACTTATTTAACATAAAAATCATAATCAATAACATATTCATTAAAAAATCATCTAACAAAAATAAATTAATTTTATTGAAGTTTCATAATCTTACAAGTTATGTATCTCTGCTTTTTCATGTAAAATTTATTTCGACCAGTACGATACCCATTTCCAAATTTAATCCGATCGCAAAGGGTTAATATTCCGACTTCTCCACAATTTAAAATTCAATTTACAAAAATAACCGTTCAGTGTAGGGAATCAACCGATACACCAGGCTTCTGATCTCACGATGCATGCACCCCTCTACGAGCACATGTTTTTATGTTTTCATCGGTCAATCTGAGATTTCATTCAAATTTGTTGATATCTCGATTAGTGCTTGAAGTGTAGTGAAGATCCTCGAGATAATTTCTATAACTCGCTTCAAATGAAGACAAATCAAGGAAAACCCGGTGGGAGCGGTGGCAAGTCTCCGAAAGGAAAGAACAATGGCTTCTTTCGTAAGAATCAAAAACCGGGCCAAAACGGTGGTCGTGGCATCGAAGGTGGACCAAACAGGCCATCATTCAAGCCTGGAGGGGGCCCCGGTGGCAAAAAACCTTTCAACAAGAACAGATCAAATGGCGGCCGACAGTTCAATAATAAGCCCGGTGGAAACAGACCGCCATTCAACAACAATAGGCCAGAAGGTGGCCCTCCCGGTGTAAATAAACCTTTCAACAAAAGCAGGCCTGATGGAGGGCGACCATTCAATAACAAGGACGGTGGAAATAGGCCATTCAACAACAAAGGGCCGGGAGGTAGCCGCCCCGGTGGCAACAAACCATTTAATAAGTATCAACGTGGGGGAGATCGGACGTTCGGTGGGAACAAATTCCACGGTAACAAACAAGGAGCACCGGCGAGGGCTGAGAACCACGATCAAAAGCCAGGAAACAATCAGAATTTGGACGCCGTATTTTCATCGAAGCCGGAAAAGTTGAATTACTGTCTTGCACCGGAACGTTTGGAGGCGCAGGCACGAGCTTTGAAGCGGTTTGAAAACCAGGACAAGGAAGCCGAACAGCAGCAACGACAGAGCGAGAAAGACCGTCGTCACAAACTGATGACGATGAAGACGAAGAAAGGACAACCTGTGATGCAGGGCCGTATGGAACTGCTCTACGAGAAAGTTCAAAAGATGGTTGGTAGCGGTCAAGGATAGGAGATATGTGATTCAAGTAATAGCACTTAGTTTGAGTATTTATATCATATTAATACTTTATTTACCTAATATTAGAGCAGTCAAGTGGGCTGCCTCTTCGTTTATTGGAATATTTGAAATGCAATAGCTTTGTTTCTGTTGTCATTTGGACAAAAATAAAACATTTTGTTTTGAGTAGTAAAATGCAGACATAATTTCAATTCATTCAGTTGATTTCAATGGAGGCGCTCACGCGCAAACCGGGTTCTCGTAGGTGATGACAAGTCCGGAGCCGGTTTTGTCGAAAAGAATCTCTTCCGTGAGTGGGTACACACTTTTTAGAATTTCTCTGGAAAAGGTAAAAAAGATATTTGAGTGTTAAAAAGGATAACTAAAGGGCGGAAACAATATGAAACTTACAGTGTCCCTTTGCTGATGTAACAGAAGATCTTTGGCAGCGGAAACCCGTTGAAGGGAGTCGCCACCGGGATCGTGTAGGCACCCATGTTCTCGAACACAACCCAATCGTCGACTTCCAGCTCTGGGAGCTGAATGGTTTCGATGAGTTGATCCAAAGCGTCACATGTTGGTCCCCAGATGGTGCTATCGTATAGCTTACCCGCCTGTTGACCGATCAGCTTGGGTTTGGGGATTTGATGATCATAGAGAATGCAGTTGAACGAGGCGTAAACGCCATCGTTCAGATAGTACATCATGCGATCGATGGCACCATTTGAGGCATTCAGGCAAACACGTTTCGATTGCACGTTGGAGACCAGTGTGAATGCCGACGCCACGTAGTACCGACCAGGCTCGGAAATAACGCGAACCGATTTATCCGGGAAGAATTTATCCAGGGCAGCATTGACGATCATCGCTACTTCATCGATAGAAGTACCTGAATCGCCCAGAAAGCCACCGCCAATGTCCAACAGGTTGAACTCATAGCCCACCGATCGGCCGTAATCGAACAAGTCCCTTGCGTACGAGATTGCCTTGTAGTAGATAGGGAAGTCCGCACAACCTGATCCAACGTGGAAGCTAATGCCAACGAGTTCGAGACCGAGACCGCGAGCGATTTTAATCAGACGTGGAGCTTCCTCCACTGGATCGCAGCCAAACTTCTTCCCCAGTGGACATCGGGCATTCTCAGCCTCACAGCGAATACGAAGCACCAGTTGGGCATCCGGGCAAATTTTCTTGATCTTGAGCAGCTCGCTGTCACTGTCGAACGTCATCGATTTAACGTTGTTTGCGTTGGCGTAACGCAGATGCGATGCCGGCTTCATTGGGTTCGCAAAAATGATACGATCTGGGTTCACACCCAGGGCGAGGATCTTCGCGATCTCTCCCTTCGAGGCACAATCGAAACCCGTTCCCAGGGCAGCCAGCGTCGCGCAGACAACCTCATTGTCGTTGCACTTGACGGCATAGTGCGGAACGACGCGGGGCATTTTCTCGATCCAGTTCTGGTGCTTGCGGACGATGTCATCGATGTTCATCACGTAGAATGGCTCCTCGGTGGGCATCTGCCCGGTCAGCTCCTCGACGATGGCTGGCACATTGACCTGTTCGGTCTCGACCATCGTCATGCGTTCGGCGTCTTGAGCGAGGAATTTCATGTTGTTGATAGTGGGGATGTGATTGATTTAACTGATAAGAGCGCTCTTGCAGTGTGTGTCAATAGAGTGTAACCAAGTGCGAAAAGCCGAAATGCGATGCGAAAGCTTGTGTCCAAATCCTTGTTTCAAATATTTCAATAAAAGCGAACTGAAAAAAAAGGGTAGAAGAAGTCTGCATGAGCTGAAATTTTTTGGATATGTGTCAATGTTACTTACGAGGCAGCCTTTTTCGGTGGGGTTTAGCCAGCGATAGCGCGTGTCACCAGGGTGGTTCTCCGTTGAAGTTTATCAGTCCAATGTCTAGCTTCGAACTATGGTCAGAGCCCGATAGAAGGGCTAACTGACCCTTGTTTATGGCCTGAAATGAAAAAAAAATAGGGTTAGAATAGATCAACTGCTTCGTTCCTAGTTTATTTATTTGTCAATGCTGTCTACGAGGTTTAGCTGTGGAGATGCATATCTAGCAAGTAATGGCTGAATATAAATCTTCTTATTAAGCGAATGAAGTCCAAATCTCTGAACAGTATTGGAGAATAATTTGAAATTATTGAATAGAACCTCTCAAGTCTTCCAATCGGTTATTAGCCAATCGAAGAGACTTGTCAAACAATTCGCATCACTGTGCTACCACCATTGAGAGTGGGAGACTGTGTACCCACACTAATAAAAAAAAACAAAATAACTGGATATCCACGATATCCATGTCTTTCTCTCTCTCGATTTCCACATCTCGAGACCTCTGAATGATTTATAATGTATATCTTAGCCGAGCTCGTGGAGCGAGAGATGAATGTTATGTGAATGTTTTTGTTTGCGTAGAATTTGCATTTGTGCAGGCCGGGATGAGTCTCTTCAACATGGACTTCGAAGCCATGTAGTCTGGGGAAATCGAATTGTAAATTAAGAACGTCAAACACTATTTGCTGTAGAGGTGTGCAAATCAGCTCATCATGATGAACAGCTCTGATCATATCAGCTCATCTAAATGAGCTGTTCTTTATGAACAGCTCTTCAGCTCAGTTGTCAGTGCCGACTTTCAATTTGGGTCCCAAACTCGATAGCCACGAAGCCAGTTTGAAAATGTTAAAATTCAAATGAAATTTTTCACACCATATTATTAATTACTTGAAACACGTATTCCAGACTATTATTTACAACAGACTCGGCGAGTACAACATTTCCGACATTTTTACTGAGGCTTTACATTACAATAGAAAGTTTTCTTCAAAAAAAAAAAATCTTATGAGATTTTTGCACCGCCTGCAAACAAAGTGTTTTTCATTGAAATAGAATACTCATTTGATACACAGAAGTTAATTTTCATTAATAATTTGAATTTTAAAAACGTGTTCATTCTGCCTGAGAGCCAATTATTATTTTTGGCGCCCCCTAAACTGGTAAACAAAGCTCAATGCCGTCAACGCGAATATAACAGTTGAAAAGACGAGGGACAAATGAAACTAAACTGATGTCTTAACACGAAGAGCGAGAGACGGTCAGTTCATTTGAATCTTACAGCTCACATACTCTCTTCAATTCTACAGCTCTTTTCCCTCCTTCATCATCATCAAAGTGAGCTGAAGAGCTGTTTGATTTTTTTTGCGAGCTGTTCCGCGTCAACTCACTTCAAAGAGTCGATTCTTCGGAACAGCTCATGAGCGGATGGCACATCTCTAATTTGCTGACGAGTGTCGAACGAGAATGACTTGTCTTTCTCAAGACAGGTGAAAAAGGTGTTTTGTTAAGTTTGTCCACAAGGGCTCTTCTCAGGGCTACAGGTGAATGAACTGCAGAAGTTTTGAAGGCTCTGGGATATACGGACGGACGGAATTGTAAATACATTAAAGTGACCAGATGGTCAGTGGTCTAACGCGGGACACAAAAAACAAAACATTATGTATATACGTTATGTGAACATTAACCATAGTTTAGCGAGTCTAAATTGATCAGTATTATTTCTTTCTGAGTATCGGCACTCAGTTGTGATTTTTCGGTGGTTCATATTTTGTTTACGCCCGAAAATCACTTGCTCAATCGGAGCATTTACGCCTGGCAAGCACGATTCAAATTCTACAATTTTCTTCAAATTACCGAATGGAATGCTCGAAAATTCCAATTCATTTTTCATCGATTTTAGTGTTAACGTATATATTTAAAAAATGGACTAATTTCGGATGGCGATGAAAGATAATTTATAGGAACAAATTTTCTTTGAATCTTACGTTTATAAAAAAAAAAACGAGACGCACTTGATTCTAGAATTCAACGAATGGCAGGGGACCGGGTACTCTATGTTCCCCAGATAAGCGATGACATCGAATATATCATTCACATCAAGTTCTCGAAGAAGGTCCTTCTCTGACAGACGTGAAGGGAATGTACAAGCCTCTCTTCTCCCGAGTCATATGGTGAACGGGGAGATATATGGTACGAAGTGCTTGCCGGAGTTGGGAAGGTGATGTGGTCTTTATGCCGAACCTGGGATCAGCCCATTATGCCAAAAGATCACTGGAGGATGGATCGGCTGGAGATAAACATTGTCGCGAAGACCACCAACCTTCCCAACATTTCCCAGCAGCGCCCGATAGAAAACTTTTGGGTGAATGGCCAAAAAAGAGAGACAGACGACCACCAAAAGCCACGAAAAGGTAAAATAACACGCCGATATACATCTTTCCCTCGGCCATGGTTCAGGTTCCGGCCAACTTCCGTAAGACCGCCCAACGCTTCATTTACGATACTTCATCAAACAACTTAGCCTCTTCCTGTCGAGTATACACTAGTTCTTCCGACTTATTTGAAACGTTAAGCCCTGACCGAGCTAGGGGACCAAAGTTGAACTTTTCGTCTGACTCACGTTGGTCCCTGCGAATCAATAGGGGACTTTTATAAAAATAATTTTCCAATTTTGTTGCTGTCGCTTCCAGTTGACACTCTCTAAACAAAAAGCCCAATGTCGGTGCGATGAAACCAGCTCAACGTATTAATCTTTGGATGCATTAGAAGCGCTCTTGAACAGTCTGCCAAATAAAAGTTTTTTTTTGATGTTCATCCATTTAAGAAAATCAACATGATCAAATTGTGATATTGAAATATATTGATATCGCGGGACATTTTCGTTTCTTTTGTCAAATGCGGGACGGAATATTACGCGGAACATTTTGTTGAAATGCGGGACTGTCTCGTGTAACGCGGGACGTCTGGTCAGTTTAAAATACATGCAAGCTGTGGATACTTTTGTACTCACTTGCATTTGTGCATACCGAAATGTGTTTCCCCAACACAGACTTCAAAACCTACGTCATTACGTCATTACAGATACTAGAGACGAATGAACTTCAAGTTTAAAGCTTCTAGTAATGGTTTATTAGCGAAAATCTAATAAACCATTACTAATGTTTTATGTAGGAGGCTTTCCAAATGGCCTTTTAATCGCCTGCGATATACTCGCGATATTTTTCAGTGCAGCTCTTTACAATGGTTAGTGATATCGCGCGATAATCTGTCTGTCAAACCTGCATCCCTCTAATCATACTGTCATTATTTGTTATGGACAAGGTCGTACTAGGTTGGTGGAACAAAATCATATCGCTAGAAATGTGAATGCAAGTATAAAACTCCAGATAATTAATAATTGAAAAACTAACGAATTCAATAAAATATTAACAAAAATGTGTAAAAATAATTAAGATTATGCAGCAATACGCTTGCAATAGGTGATCGATTCAGCTCTCACTTTATGAAGCGTTTCATATGTATAGAGCTGAACATTTATTTCGATATATCGTTTCACCCATCAAGCATATTTTGTTCCACCTGTCTGATGTATGTAGTGTCTCCTATCAAAGCAACGCAATTTTCGCAGCCAAAGCTTGGAGAGTTCTATCTTTTTACGCACTGTCATGGGTGATTTCGCGCTTTGCTAAATCCGGCATTACGAGTTGTTGATTTTATGCGTTTTTATTCAATGCCTTTATATTTCATGTAGATAAAGTAGGTGGGACGCTACGGGCATTGGCAATAAGGATACAAATCCCGTGTATTGTTCTCACATTAACAAGAATAAATCATGAATCAGTCATTTTCAACAACCACGCAAACGCCAAAACTTCCAGCTATGGAATTGTTTTCAACATTTCGAGAGATTCTGAAATAATATCTAAAGTAATCAAAAGTGAATTGATTTTAATAATTTTATGCTGGAAGTGAGGTTTTGTGAATATAGTAGCGCATTCAGATTTATTGGTATAATGATGATGTTTTGAATTTTAAAAAAGATATAGAAATGCTCGACTCTCAGACCAAAAAAAATTGAGAAAGGCCATTTGGAAAGCCTTGCTGCCGTTGGCATCGTGAATTCAAGCATTGTTTCCGGCGTCAAAGGGCAGCATATTTCAAGCCAGATGTGAATAAGATATTTTTCAGCAGTTACTGTCGCCGCCGCCACCCCCGTCATACATCCGTTTCGGTTCGGATTTCCTGTAGCTGTCCTGAGTGTTTTTCGGAGCGTTTGAAGTAGAGATGCCAACCTTTCCAATTTTTCAGGATTTCCTAGACATTTTGAGACGTTGCCTGAAATTCTGACAAACATTTAATTTTGCCTGATTTTTCGGAAATAATCCTGATTTTCCTGATTTTTGCACTCTCAACTCTATTAGAATGAAAATTATTCGAAAAAATATTCTAGGACCCCTGTTAAAGATTACCTGGTTGGGTATGAGAACTGTCATAATCGCTCTGTTTATACATGGTCCAAACATGTAACAGTGCTAGATAATGTTCACATTAAATTAAATTCACAAATATTAACTGGATTTCTCTGAACGTTGCGAATCGACTGAATAAGCTTTTCCAGAGTAAAAATACCGAATTATTTCCAATACGCACAAATGTTTCGAGGGGTTTCAAAACATTGCTAGTATAATGTCGTGAAATCATAATATTTAACGAGTTCAAGAAATTAAACGAGATTAAGTTTGTGGAATAACATTACCTTATGTATGAAGTGTATGTACAAGTAGCCGCAAAGTTATTGATGAATACGTTTCAGAGTGTAATGTTAATCAAGAGACATTTTTTGCTTTCAATGTCAATATAATAGGAATCATTTGCTCGTCAGATTCAAAGTAGGAGCAACTTCAATGGTGAAACTATAGTAAATATATCTATAATCGAAGCAAATAACATCAAAATAAAAAAAAAAAATCCAGCAATTCATCCACTGCTGATATGATTTCCTGATTTGGTGATTAAAAGTTCATTCTAAAGTATGGATGATGAATTCAAAGTATGGATGATGAATGCAAAATTCTTCTGATGACTAAAAATTTCAACTCTATGGCCAGCCTAAAAAATACGAGAAAACAGACAGCATATTTGAGCTTCAAGTTGGCGAAAGATTATAGAATGTAGAAAAAAAATGAATTTGTGTAAGTTTGCCCATAGATCTAATGCTTTTGATTTCCTAAAAATCGGCACAAACTTTTCGGACGACCCAATGTGCGCCAAACCAGAGTTGCCTAATTATATTTGGCAACTCTGGTTTGAAGTGTAATTTTACTGTAAGATACTGAAAAACTATTTGGATATTCAGCATGTTCAGTATTCCAGTGCCGCTCTAGACAGAGAGTAATCAACAGTACGTGTTTGTTTTTAGAGTTAATTTGAAAATCTGCTCAAATTGGCGTTTTATTGCTTCACAAAACGTTCGTGTTCCTCTCTCAATTGAAGCGTTCATTCATCCAAAGTTTGTATAAAGTGTTTCCCTCTTGAATATGCTTGTAATGATTTCGCAGTCTTATGTTGACAATGCGGTCGTATCTTGGACACGACCCTTCTTTCTTATTTCTTTGCGGCCCGCATCACCATGACTAATAGCGAATTCGTTTTTAAAACTGAGTCAGTGCCAAACTGACTCTGTAATAAAAAAACGTTTTCAGTTTCACGAATGCGGTGGTTTGTTGGTGTGCGTTGTATAGTCTGATTTGTTTATATTTGCGACGACAAATGTACGGTGTCGACGTCTGGTGGCGATATTAGTGCTTGGGAGGTAAATTATTCTCTATCAGATCAGCAGGGCCAAGTGCAGTGTAAAAATATAAAAGTTTGAATGAAAATTTTTACATCATATTGTTTGATTAATGTAGTTCTGACACTCACTTAATAATTTGTCGATGCATTTCCTGTTTGTTCCACAAATAATTACTATTATAATATAAAATCATCATTAGACACAGTTTTCGTTCAATGTTTCTGCGATATCGGAAAAAAACGTCTTATTTCATCACATAAAATAAATATTCGATTCGTTAAAGTAAATTTTCATTCATAATTTTTATTTTGAAAGCAGGTTTATTCCACCTGAATATCCATCATTATTTTTGCCTCCCAATGAAAGCACACGTAGCTTAATGCCGTCTACTTGAATATACTCTTCAAAATCAGAATCCGAATTGGATTACGATTCCAATAATACAAAAGCAAAAGCAGCAGGTTTTCCATTTTCATAGTCTTTATTTTTAGATTTTCCAAAACAATACTCGGAACTTGACAGTTCAGTATAGTTGTATTGGTGAACCCGAGTGCCAACCCGTGAAACATCTCAGTGCGAAACTAACAGCTTTCGGGGCGAACCAGTGCGACACTGAGTGCGAAACTGAGTGAATAAAAAAACGTTTTGACAGCAGTTAGTGCGGCACTGGGGTTGAAACTGAACAAAAACGAATTCGCTATAACACGTGCGTGAAATGTACTTTTGAACGCTGTCTCTACGGCAGTGTACTCTGTCGGAGCATTGTGCCGAAAAGTATGCACATCGCGCTGGTGTGATCGATTTGCAGTATCATTCTTATGTCGTCTAAAGACGACACTCGTACACCCAGCTCATCGTGCGGATATCGCCTATAAACGACGCTCGTAGCGAAAGGGTTATTTTTTTAAAATATGGTTAAACATTTCACGCTTAACTTTTCAAAAGGACCTATCATCGATTGTTTTCTTTCGACATTATCTACAGTTAATAACTCAGCGATAAAAGCATTTCCCGATGTCTTAGGGTGGGTTTAGACTAGTGATATATTCATATGAAGAAATATGATGAGATTTATACAAATCGCATCAACCGTTTACACTAGCGTGAACTTCTATAATGAATATATTCATATCTTCGGTGAATTTATTCACCTGAAGTAGAACTGCATCCAACTTTAGTGATTTCTCACCAGTGAGAAATTCACAACCGTTTACATATGCTGAATTTATTCAAGTTATATATACCTCGAATAAGTGTATCATATTTATTCTCACCCGTTTACACCTGTTTACACCTATTTCACGTGAATAAATCCATCTATAGCTATAGATCTCCCTAATGTAAACCCGCCATTAAACAATCTGGAGCGTAGAGAGAAACCTCATATGTCAAACTATATGGCAAAACTGGCGCAAAATCTGTTTGCAAGGGCGTGGTTATCGAAAGAGAAAGTCAATGAAGAGAATCGATCAAAACAGATAGGTCCTATTGAAAAGTTAAGCGTGATTTCATACCCAAATCTTTAGGTCGTATTTAACCTTATTCAAGTAAGATCATGGTTTGTTCGGTTTTAGATATCACCATTTGCAATGAAAAAAATCGAATCGAATTTTCAAGTAGATGTTGCATTTCTTATTGCTTGAGTTTCCTGTCATATTGATCCATTAATAATTTAGGCTTTCTTCAGAATATTGACTTTTCTTGGATATTTCAAAGGTAAACAGCTAAAAACAGGTAATCATGTGGACAAACCAACATCAGAATTGTGGTTATCGAGATCTATTTATTACATGATTCAGATATACAAATCTGATACAAATAGTGTGCAAGCATGATGTTTACAATATTTGTAAGAGTTATAATCCAGGAAGGTCTGAATACGAACCAAATAATCATCTGGTGGTTAATTAAAAATGCTCAAATGAAAGGCGTATTGATACCAATAGAAGGTGGATTTTATAAACCTTCAAAACATGTGAATCCTAAAAATATCCTATAAAACTACTGTGAATCTTGAAAAAGACAATTTTTTTATATTTTTTTAAACATTTGGGTAGCCAATTTGACAAAGGTGTGGTGAATTACAGCATTCAAAAAAATGGACAAACCATGATCATTTTTAGACTGGACAAACCAATATACCTTAATTGGTGTTGAAATGGAATTGTTTCCCACATTCATAAATGATTCGTGTTGTTTATTATTTGTAACATTGTCCTTCCCCTAGTTAGTTTTTTAGTATGGTTAAGCATTTCTTGTTGATATGAACCATTAGGTTGTATTTTAACCTTTTTGAAGACATTGCCATTTACAGCAATTTCCGAAGCTCACACGACATCTAAGGGGAAGCGTTTTTTTTGGTGTTGAACTCAACAGAAATGGTCCTTATTTCATCTTTTTGTAACTTTAACTCAACGTTTCCAAGAAATTTAAACGAACTGACCCTCTTTTGTCATTTTTTTTACTTTTGCTCAAATGATTAAGTGCAATGTTAAATAACCTACTTTAGTTATGAAAAAAGATTCCAGTCTGGCTCTCTATTTTTCATATTCTGTTTCTATATTTAGGTGAAACCAAAATCTAGAAAACGATCGAATGCGCAGCCCTTACTTCTCCCACTTGCTACACCATTATGCCAACAAGTGCTTGTCTTTGAACGTTCAATCCACGAACTTATTTTGTTTGTTGCTAAGGCTCTCATATTGGTAGCAACGAATGTGTGGTGAATACTATTTGTTGTCTACTCTGCACTCTGATTGTACCTGTGGTGCTAGTGCCAATCCGTATTTTATGTTGAATAGATGACTACTATATGAGTCCATTTATTCACTCCGTCAAGCCTTCATTTGTGAAATCTTTGATTAGGAGTGTGCTGTTCTAGAATAATCAATTGAAATGACCAACAGATACAGATCTCGCAGAGCACTTCGAACGCGACACGCGCTTGGAACAGTGAGATAAAAGACTGCCACCACTGTTGTCATGTGCCTCCTTCCTTTACTGCCTACTCCGAGCTTCACACACAGATATACTAAAATTTCATAATCATATCGCCACCATCTCGCATGCTATAACTAAACGGGAAAAGTGAATAGATTTTTTCGGTTGCGTTTGACCGTTCTTGACTTCCTACGAATGGGGTGCGTGCAGTAGTTCGAAATTGGAGGGGACGGTCGAATGTTTCCTCAATTCTCAATGGATCAGTTTCCGGGATTGACTCGTCTTTTGTTTTTCAGATCGATTGAACATTCTACTGTGCAATTTTTTGTGTGACCATAACCATAACTGAGCAGAAAACCCTGTCAGTCCTCTATCATCTGGAATAACTGTAATTTCTGTACAAAAATAAAATGTTCCACATATTCCGCCTGTTGACTGGCTAAAGACGATGAATTTCTAGTCATTTTATAATAAATACTCATTATTTTAAGTCCTACCTTTTTGTGGAGAAATGTAGTGTTCTTTATGAGAGAACAGGAAGCTAGAAATTAGCAAACTTTATTTGACGAGCAAGTGAGAAGACCTTCACCTGCAACAGAATAGCCTTTCAAATTTACTGAGAATCCAGCGTCATCTTCTCAGAAATATTTGTTGAATTACATCCATAACAGGAAACAGCCACCCTACAGTAATTCAATTTCGAGGCAAAAGCTTCCTGCCCCCATTGCCTGTGTTGACTCATATCGATGAGTGGAAAATCCTGTTGGAGGAATCGTTCTCAGAAACTGACTTTTACGGTTCTGTACATAATAAACACAGCTCATAGGAACAGACTTCCGTTTCGGTAACTACTTTCTACTTCTACTGGAAGGAAACAAACCTCACAACTTATATGTATTTCGAAACACCTTTTTTCACTTTAACCATTAAACAATTGGATACATCCAACTTTGGTTCATTGGAGGCAGGTTGCCATTCCAGGAAATTAGAGCAAAATAGCATTTTTGTCATTGGAAATACCACAATTTTCGTCTACGGTGAGAGTTATGGCTAATATGTGACGAGGAAGCACACTTACTTGTCGAAAAATTCTCGAAACTTTTCGGCGATGGGGGGAAATAAGGCAGGCTAGAGAAACACGTAGGATATATTTTCAGCAACCATATGCAGGGGATTGTTGGTTAACAAACGCAAAAAAACAAACACAAATTAGCACAAACGCAGAATTTCACAGCGCACAGTTAATCGTCCTAATATGACACTTTTTAACACTTGATTCAACACAGTTGTCACTTATTTTGTCACGCCGAAAAGTACACCGAATGGCTGGATGCGACCGTAGCACTCAACTAGTAGTAAAAGTCTGAACTTTTCTTGTGCGGCTTGCCACGAAGCGAAGCTTTTTATATGAGCTGGTGCCGAATCGCATCAACAACAGCTAGGTATGTGTGAAAGAGAGCAGCCGAGAAGTGAGAGTGAGAGTTTTTTCAATCTCAACCGGATCGGTACCTTATCAGCGTGGTGTACCTGTTTTCCGACAAACTCACTCTTCGTATTTTATCATTCTCGTACTACCGAGACGATATAGATTAAATGGGAATAGTCAACAGAAATGATCCGCAAATAATTGAATTCGGAGAACACAACATTTTTCACGTAACTTTTGAAAAGAACTGTTTTGATCGATTCTTTTCATTGTTTTTCTTTTCGATAATCATGGCTAATACTAATATGTGGATGATAACGCACTCCAGTAAGTTAAACATTGACCTTGAGACCTCCATTCTCATGTTTTTTAATTTTGTTCGTCCTGGTCCCCGACGTGCTTCTATGATAAAATTCCAGGTAAATTGTATTTGATAATTGGCCATTGGAAAAGTTTTAAAATCATGATAATTCAAAACGAATGATGTTTTTTGATGGCAATTACAGCAGAGACGCTATTCGCGATGATAAAAGTACTACATGTTTTAAACCCTTTACTTAACAATTCAAAGCTCTACGAGTAGGCCTTCACCGCAGAGGACTATTCTCTATCGTCTTGACTTGTCGTCAAGAAAAGTTGTCCTCAATAGCCTGTATATCTGCAACTAAGTCTCGTGGCCAAGAACGTGTGGGTCTGCCTCTTTTTCGTTGTCCATGTGGATTTCAATTGTGTGCTTCTTTCAGATTTTATTAGCGCCATTTCTTCGAGTATGTCCGATCTACTTCCGCTTACGCTCTCGAATTTGTTTTAATCATCGTTTGGTAACATCGACGGTGGTGGTCAGGTTTATAATGGTCTGGTCACCAAGCGCGAATGATGTATCGCAACGGTAAACAAACACCTGTAGTTTTTTTCTGCGGAAACATACCAGGTTTCATAGTACAGTAGCTTTATTGGTGCATGTGGCCTTATCAACCAAGGTATTGGAAGGTTTTCACCATCTGAATCTGTAGCCTAGATACCGTGAAACTGGAGAGATTGTTCGAATTTAGTTCCATCGATTTGGTCTTTGCGACGTTAACTCTGAGGTCTGATGAGTATTCGGAGATTTAATCACGATGACTATCGATAAAGCTTCAGGACCAAGGACATGTGTGTACTACGGACTACGGACATTTAGTAGACTGCATCGTTAAGGTAATTTATGACACACAATAACTTATAATCATCAGCATATGCAGATTTATGACATTTTACGCAATAATTGACATCATTGAAATAGTTTATCACGGAACGCAGTTTATCGCGGAAAAACTAGCATTTTATGTAGAAAAGTAAAAACACGCGTTAACAACTTTGTGGCGACTATGAAGTGTCAAAAAAAAAAATGCACAGAACGAAATCATTTAATGTTTCCATATTCATGACAAAACGATCTGTGTTGCCAAACACAACAACATTCCCTAAGATACGCCCTAGTTTACTCGGAAAGGAATAGATACAGTGTTATCGATTTTACTGACATCACACGATCTGTCAAGCGCAAATGCACCCAGCTCAATGAAGAGCTGTGGAACCCGATACGTAGAAGTTTGACTACCACGAGACATTTATGATTTTTTGGAGAGTAGATCGTCCTCCTTCATAATCTGCTATTAGTCGTTCTGAATATTTCACACTTCGAAACACCGAATGTTTGGGAGTCGTCCTCGGATATCGTCCTATTGATGAGATTAGTAATTTGATCGTGTATTTCCCATGGGGTCGAAATTTGAAGATGTCACCAAGCACTTCATAAACATGATTTCCATTCTGACCATTTGTTTCCGAATGTGTCAACTGTTGTTGTTATCCGTCGTTATCAACGAATTAAATTGAACAAACTCGCTGGTCAATTCGATCAATTTCGCTTACAATAATCACTTAGTTTCTGCTTCGTGTTTCAGGTGAATATATGCATATAAGCTACTCAAATATTGTACCGAAATTGCTCTTTTGGGAGATTTGGTATGGAGAAAGGAAGGACCTAGCAGATAATAATGAAAAAAGAATCCGGAAATAAATTATAAAAGTGATGTTCAGTATTATGATAATACAATAGTCACAATGTAATTTTTCTTCTTTGTTTATATAGAACAGTTTGGAGTTGCTTCGCTTCCTTCAACGTTTGCCAAATCATAAACAGACATCATTGGATGTGCTGCATCCCTTTGATTTGAGATCCATTTGCGTTGTATTGTTATTAAACTTTTTTGTGATTTTGATGTGGGACTACATCTTTTCAATATATATTGAAAGTGGGGTGGGGGGGTGGGTAAAGTGAAAGATTATGAACGTTAATATCTCTTCAATTAATGGATGGATTTTGATTTCGAATACACAAATTTAGAGAAAAGAGCCCCACGCATGTTTTTGTTCGCGACATATATAGTGGAAATAGTAAAACAAGTAAGCAATGTAACGATGAAAGAGGTCGATTTTAATCGTACATGGTTTTCTAATACAACAAGCAGCATTCCTCTATTCCATTCATATTCGATTATATTCGATATTCGATTATATTTCTTTTCACAATAACTAATTGTAATCCCTTGATGGTAGTGATAACGACTTTGGTGCGGCATGAAAGCCCTTAAATGTGGAATCTGTAGTTTATACTCTTTCGGTGATTAATCGTTTTTACATTTTTCTCATCATGATAAAAGTTGAGTTTGATGTGTTTCTGACGCTTTCGTAAAAAAAAAGATTTCAGTCATCAAGTGCTCAGAAGTATGTTTAGAGATTTCGAGCTCCAGGTTTCGCGCTCCCAATTTCTAATATCCGTGTATGTTTTGTTCAGAACTGTTGTGATTTTTCGCAATCGTGATACCATGGAAGCTAACTAATTGAGGCAGATTTGTGTGAAGTATATTTATTTTTAAGATATTACACATGCTTCAGGAAACTGGTTCTAATACGTGTTATACGTGTGTGTATTGCCTAATTTCGTTGGAGGAATGTAATTTCGTGTTCAGACGTCATTTTTAGTTTGCCTTTTGCTAGTTATCAATGAAGATTCCGTGTAAATTAATAAGGGAAAAAATAATTGAAGATGTACGTAATCCAATTTTGTTATTATATTGACATAAATTATTATTTTATGAATATAACAAGCATTCGCCTATTTTAGGTTCTCTTACAAAAATCGTCCTCTCACTTTCGTACCCTCTCGAGAACTATGGGAGAGTGAGGCAGAGAGAGCGAGAAAGTATCCCAACGCACACATTGTAGCGTGCCTCTCCTATCACCACAGCTCTCATTCGTCCCTTTCGAACAAACACAACGATGGCGCGCTGGTTTGAATTGGATTTAATCTGTCCAATAAGCGTCTGGCTTTTCCAGGCCTCCGTAACCACGCTTAACCCAGCGTCACTGCGTAGTGCTTCCGTTAGCCTTTCAATACACTGCCAAACCGACGCAAACAAAATAAGCCGAGATTTGGTGGCGCATGAAGCTCGCTGGCGATTCGTTAAAGTCCTACTAGAGCACAATTTTTGGGTTTGCTTAGAGGTAAATTATGTTCAAGGACATGTTACTACCCGTAAAAAAGAAGGATTGAGGATAAGGAGGTCGGAAATTAGAAAATATGGAAACGTAAGTACTGCTGTATACGTGAAGATGTGTTTTCGGTAATTTATTGTTCACCTCGCTCGAATTGCTTACCCCGGGAACTTTGGGGTGGGTTGGCTGTGCAAACTTCTCGTTAATTATCACTAAATTCGTAAGCCATATCTGCGCTGTAGACTGTACGGGATCAGGTGGACAATTTCGTCTGTGTTTGCATAGACTGCTGATTTATTATTGGACAGTCTAATTTATGGCTTGCGGACAAAGTGCGGAATATGGTGTTCTAGCTTTAGGATACGCACAATGACTAGTGATTTTGGTTAGATTTTTTGTATTTTTATTGTCCATACTGTGAGAATGTTTCGTTTTATTTTCATGGATTACAGACCAGAAATGTATGCATAAGTTTAAAAAGTGGTGGAGTAAGTGAGGAGTGTTTTGTTCTTCATAGCTTCGTCTGTCAGCAACAATTATGTGTTATCATTTTCAAGAATGTCTGACAAACATTTCGTCAGAATGATCCCCTTTCGATTCGACCAGACGATGACGCATTACCACCAGGCAATAATAAATTACACATATTGTGTTAACCATATTTACTGTAACTTCTGAGAGATCAACAGTATACCAATAGTGGTAATGCAACATGGAACTGCATCAGATTATCTCCTGAAGCACAGAGAACTGGGCGGGTATTAAGGAACAAACACATCCACGCTCCCCCTAGCACAGTAAGCATATTCGTCGAGTGATAACCGCTCGTAACTTGTTTCCAGGAATTCGAACCGTAGGGAGGAGTATTGATTTTGTCGAATACCGCAATCGATTGATGGATAGCGAAGTAGAGAAATGGAAACCTCAAAAATGTTTTTCCTACGCACAACATCGTCTCTAGTCTCAATGACAGCCACTCGTATCAGTTCCAGACGAACATCCATGGACACGCTGTTGCTGTGTGGACATTATACGCATTTGAAGCCTAGTCAGAGTCCAACAGTCAACAACGGGCAGACAGACGGTCTACGCAAGCAAAACTAATAAGAATCGTAAGCGACAATTAGGCGTCTGGATGATCAACGATTAAGCGATTTGGTGGTTTACTTTCAAATTCATGAGAAAGTGAACGAATTATAAACCCAGCTAGCATAGATTTTGTACCTGCGGAAGTTTGGTGGAGGATATATCGAATCTCGCTAAATCCTTTTCTAACATTATTCGTCGTGTCTCATCTTTTGATTTGCTCTGCCGCTGTTGTCATATTTTTTGTGAGTGAAGTGAGACATCTTTGCCCACCGATAAGCTTTCGGCTATGTTTAATTTTTTAGTTTTTTATGTTGGCGCTCGTGGCTGTACATCGGCCTCTCCGTTATCATTGCCAGACGGCGAGGTAGCCAGACTGTTTTGATAATCGAGTTTCGTTCATCATGTGGCTATGCTCGAGGGGATGGCCCGTCCGGAAGCTTCATGGTGAGCAATAGCATTACGCAAGTCTATTCAGTCTATTGTGCTCCCTTGGCCGAGTGGTTAGCGTCATAACTAACATGCCGGGTGTTCGGGTTCGATTCCCGTTCTTTTTTTTTTTTTTTTATCCAAAATATATATTTTTATTAAGGCTCATATGGCGTCAACCTGACGGGGCCGGGAGTTCAATATTTCGACAATGTTTGCCTTATAACTATGTTAGTAATATGTAACCGATTACTCGCGGTTGGCTCGAGGTTAGTATTACAAGTGTTTTCGTAATTGTGATGTTGCTGTCTTCAATGATCTGTACCTGTGCCCGACACGGGATACTTCCTATTGGGATGCAGCTGACCATTAATCAGCAACGCCCCCCTAGTCTGTACCCCATATCTAGCGTGGTGCGTCTTCTCGAGGAATCCAGGATAGAATGGTCACTAGCCGGCGCAATCATCAGCTCGTGTAGAGTTGTCATGAGCGGTACAACCTTTGGCTTTTGTTGAATCATCAGTGGACTGCACAACCTTTGGCCCGTGTATCTGTAAAGAGTGTGTGTATGTATTGCCGCGACTAAGTAAAAGTTTATAGATCGAATAGGAGGGATACGAAACAGGGACACAACGAAGGAAAAATCATTAAACGTTGACATCGGCGTTCCTGAGGAACAGGTATAGATGAAGCAGAAGATCAGGATCACGGCTACCTAAGATATCCCGGACGGGGATATCCGATTGTCTGCCTTTTGCTCTCAGTGCTCTAGAGAGCTGAGAGCGAGCAGCATGGAACCGGATACACGACCAGACAACATGCTCGATGTCGTGGTAGCCATCGCCACAATCACAAAGATTGTTTGCTGCGAGCCCAATGCGATAGAGATGCGCGTTTAGGTTGTAGTGATTGGACATAAGCCGAGATATCACGCGAATGAAATCACGACCGACATTCAATCCCTTAAACCAAGCTTTCGTCGAAACCTTAGGGATAATCGTGTGTAACCAACGACCGAACTCATCTTCACTCCACATGCGCTGCCAACTAACGAGTGTGTCCTGACGAGGAATGTGAAAAAATTCGTTATAAGTAATTTGCCTTTCAAAAAGTATGCCTTCTGAAGCGCCCACCTTAGCTAGCGAGTCCGCTTTCTCATTCCCCGGAATCGAGCAATGAGAGGGAACCCATGCTAAGGTAATCTTGAATAATTTTTCGACCAAAACACTCAATAGATGTCTTATTCTTGTTAGGAAATAAGATGAGCGTTTATCAACTTTCATTGAGCGGATTGCCTCTATTGAGCTGAGACTGTCTGAAAAAATAAAATAGTGGTCGATGGGCAATGTTTCAATGATCCCTAATGCGTAATATATCGCACCCAGTTCAGCGACATACACGGAACAAGGATCTTTGAGTTTGAAAGAGGCACTGGAATTTTCATTGAAGATGCCGAAGCCAGTGGACCCGTTTATGCATGAACCGTCAGTAAAGAACATTTTATCAGATCTAACTTTCCCATATTCTGCCGAAAATATCTCCGGAATGTAATCGGAGCGTAGATGATCTGGGATTCCATGGATCTTTTGTCGCATGGACAGATCAAAATTGACAGAGGGATTGCAAAAGTATGGGAAGCAAACTTGGTTGGAGATGCCCGGTGAAGGGTGCACTTCATGGGTAAGGTACTCATGGTATAGAGACATAAAACTTGACTGAGGAGTCAGTTGGAGTAGATTTTCGAAGTTATCAATCACCAATGGATTCATGATCTTGCAACGGATGAGAAATCTGTAGGATAATTCTGTGAACCGAAGAGTAAGCGGGGGTACTCCTGCCAAAACTTCGAGACTCATCGTATGTGTCGAATGCAAACATCCCATGGCTATACGCAAGCAACGATATTGTATTCTCTCCAGCATGAGAATATGAATCCTGGCAGCTGATCGGAAGCAAAAACTGCCATATTCTAACACTGATAATATCGTTGTTTTGTATAACTGAATGAGGTTTCCTGGATGGGCACCCCACCATGTTCCGGTTATTGTTTGGAGAAAATTGATTCTTTGCTGGCATTTCTGTTTCAAATACACAATGTGTCTCCCCCAGGTACATTTAGAATCAAAATATACACCCAGGTATTTGAAAAACATAGAGTGTTGGATCGTTTTGCCGGATAGGTGAAGCTGGAATTGGGCGGGTTCGTGCTTCCTAGAAAAAAGGACCATTTCAGTTTTCTCCGTAGAGAATTCGATACCCAGCTTGAGAGCCCACGTGAACAGGTTGTTCAGGGTATCTTGCAAGGAATTTTGCAGAACGGCGGGATTAGTACCCGTGATGGAAATAACTCCATCGTCTTATAAAGGATTCCCGTTCTGGTCGGGGGAATTTTTCGTCAAAGAAATTTTCTCCGACTGGCACTGTGATCACGCGTATTCTAGAGCTTGCCACTCAGAATGCATTCAAGGCGTGTTATTTGGCATAGAAATCTCAACTAAGTACTAATAAAAATGACGCAAGTAATACTACGTTGAGACGGCAAAGTTCCTCTAGGAACGTTAGTGCCATTGAAGAAGAAGAAGAAGAAGTCTATTCACAAGACAGTAAGAGTATAAACATTTATTGCCGAAAAATATTTTTTGGCGGATGATTATGATGGGAATCGTGTTTCCCCTGGTTCGAATGCTGCTCCAGATTATAATATCACTAATTGCAACTGATTGGGTGCGTTATTCCTATTTCTCGTTCGTTCTATTTTTTTCTAACATCTTGAATTTAAGCTATGCTAAATGTTTAGTTTACTCTTAGTGAGGCCATATATATTTTAGTTTACTCTTAGTGAGGCCATATATATTTATGCATGACAAATTCATTCATTTCTACAAATATCCGATTTCAACCGGTTGCAGTGAAGAATTGATTGTAGAGGAACTGGTACAAATTCGGTACCCCATTTTGTTTTTTTGGACTTGTCTTTTGGCCAATGCTCGGAATTTCTTCATATTACGTCAGCTTATGAAGGGATCTATTGCGGACATTTCCCCGCAAACCGATTTAAAAAATCTTGATTTGGCTCGGAGCTTTGAGCATAGAAGTGAACAACTCAAATTCGAGTACCCGAGATGCCTGGGTATAAATTTGGCACCCCATTTTTTTTTTCAAATTAAAAGAATCGTCCTGCGACCACTGAAAAATGTATTTTTTGACATTTTTATACAAAATAGAAGTGAAGTACACTATCTTACGTAAATTAACTCAACTTCGACGAAAAAGCATACAATTTTACAAAACAAAGAGGAACAAAAAACAATTTTTTCAAGAAGTTTTTATGCCCAAATCGGGCGAAATTCAATTTTGCTGCATGGGCATGCAATACTGAGCATAGTGTATTATCAACACTATGTTTACATTGGGGTGCCAAATCACCCGCATACCGAATTTTCACTTTGGAATGAAATCTATGAAATTTGTGATAAAAAAAAATCTCGATACACTTACTCGATTTCGTTGAAGAACATCAATTTCTTGATCCAAATCAGCTTTAATATTTAAAATCGGTTCACTATTCGATTTTTAATGATTTTTCAAAAGATATGAAAAATTTTCGAGATTTCAAAAACAACAAAACTTGATTTTTTTTAAACACAGATATTTTGGGTTTTTGGCATCTGACCTTTGTTACTACATTACTAGAACACTTTTTTTCATTCACCACCAGAGTGCGCTCATTACCGCCGGAGATCCGGGTGGGTACCAAATTACCCACGGGGTACCGAATTCGTACCAGTTCCTCTATTAGGTCGCAATGAATCTTATCTTAGTTCAAATAAAACATTATTATAAATTGTCAAGAAAGACCAAGTTTATCTTTGTCGGTAGTGTTGAACTCCGATGTTTTGTCGCCGAAGATTGTTATATCAGCATAAAAAGTAATCAGCATTTGCTTGTTTAAAAAATAAAGCTGTTCGATAGTTCTAGTGAGATTTTCCAGTATTGTGGAAGATCTGATTGCATGTTCCAACAGACATATGTATCGTGGGAAGGACATGAAGCATCAGTTTCCGAAAAAGCTAGACATAATCTCAAAGGGTCTAATTTGAAAAATGGAATGGTTGCTAAATTTATAAATTCATCTGTGCAAAGATGATTATCGAGAGATTTTCCTGTGTTGTTTGAAAAGAATGAGCATCTTCGTGTACAGCTTCGGAGGTCTTGTTTTGAGTCGTCTTGTTTAGTTTATCGCCACGATTTGAAGTCACTTCCCCTATATTTCGCGCAATGAATGGCATGAGACGGCTCAAGTCACGTGAATATATTTTGTCAGAGATTTGAAGTAGTGTCCTCATACGTTGTCGACTCGGGCATCAAAAGGGAGCTTAAAAGTAAGGTGACTTCCACAATAAAGCCAGAAACTTCACTATCTCACGTCATTCGCTGCGCGGAATAGTGGGGACTATCTTCTTATAAGGGGACAGTTTGGCCAGCCCTGGTCTTGTCCAGGGCCCGAAATCTTCGAAGGACCGAAATGAGGACCGACTCTACTCTCAGCAGCTTCGCTTCGACTAGAACTGCTTCGGCAGTCGCCGCCAACAAAAAGTGACTTGACTAGAAAATGAATTGACTAGCGTTGACTAGCGAGGATGACTGGTGAACTAGTCCAGTCAGTGGTTATTTTAACTGACTCGACTAATGAATACAAATTTGCCTCTTCATTCAACTGACTTCCATTTATCCCTGACACTAATTCATACCCGCGTACGCAATATTATTTTTACGTCCATGTAAAGAGGAACGAAAACATGATTTCTGATGCAAAAAAGAAGTTACCCCATCAATGGACGGTTTATTGTCTACCCATCGTGAACTCAAACCAACGAGCTTAGACATTTATCAAGTATGCTAGTATATACAAGTATTAGTTAGTATTAGGCGTGCAAAATAGCGCACACACACTGCACGTTATTTTATACGTGTAAGTAATTTTCGTGTACGATACCAAAGAATCTAGCTCACCTGTAGCGTATGTCAAACCACGTTGAACTCAAACATCGATGCATGCACATGTACATGGGAGAGAGAAAGAGAGGAACGAATTCGTTTTGGGGGAAGTCACTTCAAAACGCAATGAGGACAATTTGACTGGGAAGAATGAAATGATATAGTCGAGTTGGTAGAGGGAGATAGCGGCTAAACGGCCGACTGACTGTTCAGTAGTTTTGGCGGAGAAACTGCGTGAAGAAGCCAAAAGTCATTACTAACTGACTATGGATATAGTCAGTCAGAACGTCAGCTGACTATCCTCAGTTGACTATGACTATGCAGAGCCCTGGTCTTGTCCCTACTAGCTTGCAACCTCTCGGACGGAGAGGTTGGGATTCCGCTTGAAAGCACTGACCACTCTCTTTGTTTTTGACCTTCGGTTTTCCCAGATCTAGATTTCCTGGCTGAAACTCCAGAAATTTGGTAAATCGAAAATAAAAATTTGGAAAACGCATAAAGCGTCGATAGCTGGTGTCATCTCGAAAAAAACATTTTGGCCGAAAATCGACATTCTGGGACATAGCCTGAGTGGCAATGAATGTATGGAAAAAATAAATCATCGAATTTAAAGAACCGACCATGTACAGTTTGTTTATTGGCCCAAAGAAATGACCTGTACAAAATTTTAGCTCAATCGGACATGATTTAGAGGTGTCTTCTTCTTCTTCTTGAATGGCACTAACGTTCCTAGAGGAACTTCTCCGTCTCAATGTAGTATTTGCGTCATTTTATTAGTACTTAATTGAGATTTCTATGCCAAGTAACACACCTTGAATACATTCTGAGTGGCAAGCTCTAGAAATACGCGTGACCACAGTGCAAGACAGAGGAAGTTTCTTTGATGAAAAATTCCCTCGACTAGGACGGGAATCGAAACCGAACCCCCGGCATGTTAGGTTTGATGCTAACCACTCGGCCACGGGAGCACTAGAGGTGTCTCAAAACGCTTAAAGTATTGAAAGATTTTCGAGGATCAAAAAATTTAAACTTTGAGTGCTTAGTTTTTGAAATTCGATGATTTTTGATGATTTTTTTCCATACATCCATTTCCACCTACTGGGTGTTTATACAGGCAAACCGTTTTTTGTACGAATTTTGTTTGTGCGATTTCCTGTTCTTGTGCGGTTTTTTGTGCGATTTTTTCTTAAATCAGGCTGGCCAAATAGTCCATGATTGAAAACGGGAAACGTGAGCCAAAAAATACTAATTGAACCGGCGAACTTTGTCCCGCACAAACATGTTTTTTAAAGAATATGTTAGAAAGTTCACGTTGCCAAAATCGAATCAAATCCAGCAACACCAACGCCAGGGTGAAATTCATCATTCAGCAACACCATCGAAAGCATCAAAGTTATGATCTTGCAACACCAAAGCCAATGATAACACCAAAGGTGTTGATGATTTATACAAACGGATTGGACTAATGAAACGTATGGTAGTTTTGAACTGAACTATAGGACTTGGTATTAAAAAAATATAAATGCCAAAATATCAACTACCATGCAGAAAGACCCGATTCTTAAGTTCTCTGATCTCTCTAAGCGATAGGCGAAGTGAAAAAATTGCGTGAAAATTTTTCTATGTGGAATAAATATAGGGGAACCGCGGGTAATATGGACAGGTGGTTGATTTGTATAGTTACATTTTGGATTTCAGATTTCTGTAAATGAGAACAACATCTACATGTTATTCTATAATATTAAAGCCACCCTGTGGCAGTCTGTTCAATCTATTCCTAAGGAATGCCCTGCGTCTATAAATAGAAATCAAGTCGCTAAATGTGGACTGTTTAGAAGCTGACTGGAACTAAAAGCAAAATAGTTGATGGTATGTAGGTTTATACTGCTGAAAAGCACGGTATCACCTCTAGGTGGATTAATTCGACATCATTTCATCATTTAACGGACATTTGTCATGAGTTCAGACCATGGTTAAATAAAATTATTCCTCTCATGATCGATAAACCTCTACGCTTCATATGTTACAAACCTGTCCGTATTACACCCACTATATGTCCATATTACCCGCATCGAAAAAAATGTTGTACTATTCGGTTTGTTTTAATTTCAGTAAAAAACAATGAAAAACACTTTTTTGTAAAATATTTGGCCAACTATGTAGAAAAACAGTATATTGAATTGCAAGTAACTGCATCAAAGTTTTGGGAAACATGAGTTTCCAAAAATATAATTGAAGTTCTTCTTAACATGTCCGTTTTACCCCCACCTCCCCTACAAGATTTCAGATAAATCGAATTTTTTTTTTCGGTAGATACTTTTCAACACGTTCGTCGCGCAACACGATCCTGCTGAGTTTCTGGAAATAAATTAATCAATGAAGGTGAAACTTTGTTTGTGTACACCTTATACATAACCTAGTAAAATTTTTTTTCAATTTTAAGGCAAACTAACAACAGTAACACAGGCCTATGTCATATTACATGGGTTCCACATGAAACAGTAGTACAAACCATCCGTAATGCAAACTGATAAAAAGTATAGAAGAAACATTATAGTTTTTCTACACATCTTAAATTTATATTTAGGTGCCAATTCGATCAAATTCGGTTTGAAAATTCTAGTCAATTTGAACGAGGAAATTGTCACCCATATCTGGGTGACGAGGCGACGTGTTATTTCAATTTCTCTATATGATTAAAACACGTTCAGCTTAAACTTTTGTTAGAGAATAAATTTGAATATTTTTTTTATTATTTAAAAAAAAATGTAATGTTCTGTATATTTTCGATGCTCTATAGTTATATATTGCTATAGTGTATATATTGCGTCAATAAACTAATTAAAACTTGTTTAACAGTAGCGTTAACGTCAGGGAAAATTTACATAAAAGGTTATTCGGAAGCATGGTTCGTTTGAATACAATGAGAATTTAGCTCCGTAAGCAGGTGATGAAATGCGAATAATCAGATGATTACTCGTACGTGATCGAAATTATATAATAAACGGTTTGAATGAAGTGTGGAAATAAACAAACCGATATAACTGTTGCGCTCATCGAACAGCTGATTTGTATCACGGATAAACATATTAACGCTCTCCATTATTCTAAATAGGTAAAATGAATGAAAATGGGAATTTGAATGAAATTAGTGCAAAATAAGAGAAGTCATGATGAAAAATTCAGTGCTCAAGGCTGGCCTACATTCCTCTCCGATTATGCGGATATTCAGTCTAAACGCTTAGACAAATATTACCGGATCGATCAAAGCGATAACCGAGACGAGAATGTCAGATGGGATACTTATGGGAATTACTCTACGCTAATAAACTTTTTCGATGAGAGATTGTGTTATCTTTCGAAAAAACCCAAAATGAAGCGCATTTTGCACAGTACCATCGGATTTTTTTTATATCCTAAACGTTTGTGTCCGGCTGAGCTAATCAATACTTATCAGACAGTTTGGACAGTTTGGGTGGTTTGGTAAATTCGAGTACGAGTAGTAACAGCGACTCAATCAATGAATGTTAGATGAAATTCATTCAACGCGATCCGTTCGATTCTCGTGTCTCGAGATATGATTGTTTCCGAGGTATCGAAGCAAATTATTCCAGTCTAGGCCAAAATAATTAAACAGATCGTCACGATATTGATTGACGATTACGCGAGGGGGGATTTTTGGTAATCGGATTTTTTGTTATGTTGGCAGGTTCTGAGTTACGTCAAGTAACGGATACTTATTTGAAGAATTTCAATTAAAAAAGGAAGATTAACTTATCTGAACCGGATCTTAATTTATGCCCCTTATTGTGTGTTGTGTTTATTTTCAAGGTCGGAAATCGCAAGCTGCCCGATATAACAGTCAATAATAAAAAGGACAGCTTTCACTTATCTTAAGGTTCCTCCCAGTCAGGTGTAAAGCCGCTTGGGTTAATGGAATTGATTTATATCAATTTAGATGTATTATATATGATCTATTTTGATACTATTTGGTAGGATTTTATTTGTTTAACTCCATACCTATTCTTTCATATCCCATGTTTGTTTTCTGTTCTTAACCCTTTCGCTACGAGCGTCGTCTATAGGCGACATCCGCGCGATGAGCCGTGTGTGCGAGCGTTTAGACGACATCAGGGTAATACTGCACATCGATCACACCAGCGTGATGTGCATACTCTTCGGCACAATGCTCCGTTCAGCGGTAGCACTCCGACGGAGCACACTCCCGTAGAGAAAGGGTTAATGCGTCAACACTCATTTGCATAAAATTTGACCATAAGAGCATGGATTTGATCTGGGTAGATTTTACACTCCGTAACTCTCCTTGATTAACATTAACATGTGGAAGTGTACATTATACACACTGAATTGCGCTCGGGAATAGCGTCCATTCTAATGGGGCATGTTTCGGTCATTTGAACTTTGAATAGTCAATAACAATGCCAGCCGTGTCTTTACAGGCAGTGGAGGCGATCTGGCGTAGTCGTAACATCCGTACCTCTCACGCTGAAGGTCACGAGTTCATTTCTCACTCCCGTTTTTCTTCCGAAATGGATGTAGAGGAGATGTGTCTAAAACGCGCCTGCGGGGCAATTTGACCCGCCTGATTTTCTCGTAAACCAGCAAAACTAGAAATGCAATGGATATAGGCAATCGTGCTAGTCAATGATAGAATCATACCATGCAAGTTTTATATTTGTAACATGTTTAAAAAAAATTAGAAAAATATGTTTTTTTGTAAGCGATTTCCGATGTAATTTTCTACATCATTTCTATTAAGTTTTTGTTGCTTGAAACCGATTCAGAGGCGATAACTGTGGATCATATTTATTCCCGGGTTCCCAGTGAATATCTCAGATGAAGAAAATGGTAAGAAAGGATTCTTTTCTTTCTCAATTTGATATTTTCCGCATCAGTTTACCATCGGGCAGTACGGCATACCCTCGATCGGGGCAATTTGCTCGCTTTCGGCCGGATAAAATTCTCACGAGAGAAATAGCTTGTATGTGAGGGATGCCAGATGATGTTTTCAAATATCTCTACATGACACGAATAAATGTCTTCAAATGTAATCATTATGAACACAAATGAGCAAAACATCACGATATTTCTAAATCATGTTCGATAAATCACACAAACAATTGTTTTCACATACTTTGAAATGACCTCAGTATGTTTTCACAAAATTAAATGTCTTCAAAACGAAAACATGTCTTCACATCTGGCATCTCTATTATGTGCTCAGAGAATGCAGGAAAACAAGAGCGAGGACTGGAGAATTAACGCACGAATACTGGGAGAACACGCTCACCGGAGGAACGGTTTCTTCTCTTCGCTGGTGGGCATGAAGGGAATAGATTGATGGAATCTCTCATTCATACAAGCTGTTTCTCTGAGTTTTATAGTCTCTGAGAGAAACAACTCATGGGCATATTATACCTCTGCTGGGCCATTAAACACCGTATGATTGGAAATTTAGAATTTGGGTGCCTTGCAAAATAAAGTTCGTAGTACTTTTGTTATTCAGTATCTAAAATACAGAACGATTACAGATGACTGAGGATTAACTAATCTACGTACTGACGTAGTTGTTACCTTAAATTTTAAGAGCACGGTCAAGATAAATCCATTCTCGCTTAGGGGGTGCGTATTACACACTTCTCCTATAAAGTGCCTAACCAGCCAAAGGGTCGAAAGTCCCAGGGTTTTTTTTCTACGCGGGGGATACGTACCTCGTAAGAAAAACCGCGTAAAAAACCTTGTCACCTAATGATAGATATCAAATGGGGACTATCCTTACGTAGAACGGAAGTATAAAGTTGAGTGTTGCTCGCTTCCGAAAAACCGTCTTTTTTTCCTGCAATTTCTTTGGTTACTGGTAGCTATGCACGCTATGCTATGCCGATGCACGTGAGTACCACTGTTGGACCGTCCAGAGCTAAGTAGACAGGGAAAGACATTCACGAATCGCTGCCCGTAAAAACCCCATCCACGTAAGAATCGCGGTAAGGTGCGGCACTAATTTCCTTCATGAGCGTTAAGCTCCATTACAAGCACTAATTACTGTAATATGCTCTGAGAGAGCATAAGAGAGAAATGTGAGCTGAGGGAGAGATGTGATATTTTACGGAGAATAAAATTTAATTGGGAAATCCGCGTAAAAACCGCGTTAATTGGGAAATCCGCGTAAAAATAACCGCGTTAATTGGAAAATCCGCGTGAAAATAACTCGCTAAAAACCGCTTAAAAAAACCTGGGTGTATTATAATACAGCAAGAAAAAAAGGCTTTACAGTCACCAGTGTAAGGGAAGAAACGTTAGTATGATAGTCGCGATCAGAATGGTCGCTTCTATGGCGAGCCGAGGTGGGAATCAAGATTTACTGCGCTGAATGATATGGTTATGTACATGCAGATTCTGAACCACCCAAGAAAATAAAATTCGGTAAAATAAATGTATTTCGATTCATGCGGAGCTGATCAACGATTCATTGCATAATTTATCGTCCGTCGAACGATAAATTGATATTTATTCAAACACGCAACGGCAGATGATATTCTGAGAAGCGAGCCGGGAGAATATTTTGCATAAAGTTTGCACATGTGAACCTCAAACATGGGGGTTAGGGTGCAGACTCTTCCCTGTGTGCAAGTGTTCCTACTTTTCTGGTGGAAGAAGGGGGGTGGTTGCAAATCAGCTCTTCCGCCCCGGGTGCAAAAGCTTCCTTCTCTCGACGCCACTGGGTATACCTCAATTGTTAATCTTATTTAACAGCCTACCCAAGAATTAATGTGCTACACTGTGTTTCAATTTATATAAATATCAGATGTTCTAGGTCCTCCAAACCATTCTGAAGATCAGACCAATTGATCTATCATTTTCATTCACGTCTGGTACAATGTTCATAGCAAGAAACTTAACCAAAATAGTTCATAGAGACCGCTTTGAGTTTATATAACCATCAGATGTTACAGATCCTCCAAATCATTCTGAAGTTCAGAAGGTCATAGAGTAAATGGATTCCATTGACTTTAATTGATATGAATATGTTCCTATCCCACGTTTTGTATTTGACTTGTTTTTTTGCTTGAATTCAAAATGTATACACAAAATTATATTGAAAACAGGAAACAGAGAGAGCATAATCGGTGAGAGATGAGAGTAGGAGAGCAATTGGCGATCTAACGTACAAATCTACACCTAGGCGGCGCTGCGGTGAAAGTGATGATGGTTTTAAATTTTGCCATGTGAGCTTATGGAAGGTTTGTAGTTCTTTCCATAAATTACAATGTTATAATCATAAAAGATTATTTGATGAGTTTGTAAGAAATTTAATTGTGCGCATTTTATATATAACATGTTATTCATTTACCTCTTTCAGTAGTGAAAACTATAAAAATGTTGACAATGGTTGAATTAAAGAAGGAAATTCGAGAGCACAAACAAACACAAGTAGAAAAATGCACGATTCCTGCATGTGAGAACTACCTTGGAAAGCCCGGAAGTAAAATATACGTGTTTTGTTTTTGAGTTTTAGGTTACATTAGCATCATTTTCTTAGTTCAAAATCCAGATGTCTCACCGATCGTTTCATTTTGCGTTAGATCGCCAAACTCATCGCAATCAAATATTCTTTTATGATTATAACATTGTAATTTGTGGAAAGAACTACAAACCTTCCATAAGCTCACATGGCAAAATTTAAAACCATCATCACTTTCACCGCAGCGCCGCCTAGGTGTAGATTTGTACGTTAGATCGCCAATTGTATCGAACAAATAAAATCAGTTGAAAATTAAATCTCATGGAGTGAACACTAGTTTTATTCCTCGCTACATATTTCGTTCGATTAGGCAAATTGTGCTGCGTGGTCCACCGCAAATAATATTCCGATCGCCTTCGCCTCGTTTTCTTTCGTTTAGTGTAAATATCACATCGTGTCGTTTCCCGCGTTAGTTCACGGGAGTTTGCAGGATCGCCTTCAGAATATAAAACCCAAGTTATAGTATAAAATTCTTGCTTCCGTTTACATCCAATGGATATTAGTTTCTCATGGTCACTCAAAGGAATTTTAGTTCTAAATATTATATCAATTTAATGCATAATCTGAACTCCCCTAAACTACTTAGTTATACTTTGCATAAAATGCATGTGAACCATAGTGTATATTTTGCAAGAAAGCATGCTATGTATATTTTGTCATAAATACTTTCTCAAGCAAGAGGAAATATTTAAGGATCCCTCATCTTGATCTTAGGGGGTCTTCGTAGCCACTTGGTTACGCGTTCGCTTACTAAGCGATCGGTCGTGAGTTCAAACTCAGGACCCTCAATTGACCATCTTTGTGTTGTTATAGAATAACTACGTCCACGCAAACATTATCAGCGATGGAGATCGATCCACGGTCGAAATTAGATCGATTCATCCATACAACTGCTCTGCTCTGCAAGAAACATCGGGTTGCTGTTCTATAAATAACCCAACAATGATCACTATCAACTGTCTCCGCTGTGCGGTCTGCTGAACAATGGAAGAACAGAAAGAATACCCTTACGCCGAAATGGCTACTACTGTGTAATTTACCATAATGTAATGGAACAGAAAACTTAAAAACGCCTAAATTGCTACTACTAACTACTGTGTAATTTACAGTTTATAGAAACATAAACATATGTACATGTACACGAATAAAACCCGGCTCTGTTACAGCTAAAATGCTAATGAGCCTAATAAATAAATAAATGGGATAAAAAAAATCTTGATCTCGATACCGAAATTTGGTTTGGACAAGCTTAATATATGATGTAAATTAGCAATGAATGATACCAAAAAAAAAATTATACAAATAGCTTCTCAATACCAAAATTTGATAATTTCAATACCAAAGTAACACTTGAGCAACGTTGATTTGGCATTGAATGTGGTTATTTGAGTAATGAAACAATATGAAAAGTTGTTTATGGTATTTTACCCCGTATCCCACGCTAATCCGTACATTTTTGGGGTATCGAACTATACGCAGTTTTGCGACGAATCTTCTATCAGCGATTTTATGGACATAAAGCGATAAATACAAGAAGAGTCTTTTTTGCCAAATAAAACCATCCCTCAAATATTGTTTCACAATAATTACAGTTATGGTTTTATAAAATACATATAAATACTACACGAAGTATAAACAATTAAACTTCTCAAGCATTGAAATTGGTAAAAAAAATCAATTTAGATAAAGCATAGACGGTCTTCCTAAAATAAAAAGGTTTTACAGAATCCAGTTTTCTTCCAGTTTTTTCGAAAATATTATTGGCAACCCTGATTGTGATGCGTCCAAGAATGCCTCGTCGCGTTTTGATACGAGCTAGGTGTTCACCGTTCTGGATTAACCACGAAAAGCATCAGCAGATACCAACGAGTTTTTATTTTACTGTCATCCAACGGAAAATCGCCACTTATCGCTTCCGTGTAATCGAGCTAGCACTCAGTGGCTGCATTCAGTTTGTCTAGGAGAGTGATTTTTGTTTGTTTGGGGAGAGTTTGCGTTAATTTGGGAGTGTTTTTAAGCTCATTGGTGGATTCGGATCGATCATTCAGGTTTTCGAATTCGTGCATGGTTTCCGAATTGAAAGTGGTGTCAAAGTATAACAAATTGCAAGCCACAGAAATAACAACTAATTTTGTAACAAATTAATACCTAACCATCGTGATTGGCGCTCTTTCTAAGGAAAGGATACGGATAATGATCTGAAGGAATACATTGTGTATGGTCCACCTCCCGTGGCCGACATTTCAGTTTTATTATTTCCACTTTAATTGCATTTTTTTGTCTGTCCACACTTTCAAACTAGAAAGTAGTATATTAAATTTGAAAAGCGAATAGAGCAAAGGTCCCAGCTTACCTTTTTCCATGCTGTAACGGAACGTGTTGGAGGACCCAAGCTGTTCAGCGAATCCTTGTGTGTCAACCATAGCGCAGTTCACGATACCCGAGGAACAAATTTACATCCTTTAGCCACGTCGGGATATTGCTCCATAAAAGCCACAAGGCTAGCAAATTGCTGCTTGTTTGTTTTTTTTAACCCTAAAAGTAACACCAAAAATGTTAACAAAAAATATAAATATAATTAAAATCGAACTTACTCCATTTTCCGTTATTCTCCTTTCATTCACTTTCCAAAACACAAGTGTCTAAAATTTACGGCATGTGTACACTTTTTCGGTGCCATGGTGCCATGGAAATCATAATGGGCCTGATCACGAACATTACTGTCACAAACGCTTTCACGTCACTTACACTTCACTTAATCTTTTTGTGTCTATCATCATTGTCACGTGCAGTTGCGTGTAAAAATAAACTCCGTGAAGTGAAAGAGTTCATTCTCGTTTATAAGAGACAGTTGCATAATTTCGGGCGTTTGAACGTTATATCGGTTGCATAATTTCGGACGTTTGAACGTTATGTAGGCAAAATTAATAAGTGTTTGAGATAATATTCCATTTAATTGACGTATGTTTTAGAATGACAAGTTTGCGATTATACCTCGATGATTAGGTATTTCAATGCCAACTATTCGGACTTATTCCATGAATCATTTGCTTGGTGCGTTAGTTTGCTGTATCAAACGCTGGTTCAAAGATGAGGAGAAATACTTGGTTGCTCTTGAATAATGTAGTTGTTGAACATATGGGAATGTAGTATTATTTACTCTTTCTATAAGTTACTCTAGAGATAAAGCATGACTATCATTAGTTTAATAGGTGATATTCCGCATACTTTTGTATTCAGCTCTATCTTACTCGTTTGAATAATGAGAAGTATTTAGTATAGGTCAACGTTCGAATCATTTTTTAAGAACCGTTTCTACAATTTTGATGAATAATAATATCTTCTATATCTCAGAATAAACCCAAATTTATCCATCTCATAATCAGTATAATCTGAGCTACTCTATATGGGATTCTGAAGTTTAATCCCATTGTCGTGTAGTTTTATATGACGGTACATGAGGTTTTATATAATTATTTAAACAGAAACTGGTCAGTAGCGTCGGTCAGAAGCATAATTTTCATATGAAACATCTGATGAGTTTCAAGGAATTTGCCAAAAGCAGAAAATGATTCAGATTTTCTTTAGATGGATATCAAAATTATGGAAAAAGAATTAGAGAATAATTTAAAAATTATTAATTTAAAAGTTTTGCAATGAGAGATTCATTTTTTTCTTATTTGAAACTCAAATAATCTTTCATTCAAAGAATGTCTTCAAAACAAAATCGTTGAAAATATCTATTACGTAAAAACAAAAGATCAATGGCCTTATTCGATGTAACTATCGTCCTGATTCGGGTCTTGTCCACCAATTGCGAATGTTTGAATTACAAAAACCAGCTCTGCAATGTTGGAAATACATTACAGTTATTATTTTATATTCAAAATATTAACAAATCAGTATTATACATAATCAATCATAATGATCGTTTTGGGCCAGTGGCCACCATTGCCATTTTTTGGGGTTGCAACTTTCTGTTAGTCTAATCCTTAAAATAGAAACAAAAAGACGGGTGGGTAATGTCGGGGACATAACCGAAGTGACGTAGGACTATACAAAGGGGACAGCTTTTGTTAAATATATATTTTAAATATATTGTTTTATTTTCTTCTCCTACGTGAATAGCTACCTATCTACCTGAAAAATGGATTAGTTTACTGTTTACTCTTTATGAATATGTTGATGGTTCTGAAAAGAACCTTTGGTGTTGTGTTTTTGTTATCACTCGATATTCCCATCTTGTTCGGTTAAACCTTCCTGTTTAGCTATTGCGTTCGCCACTCGCCACAGCTTTCACAGTTGGAAAATTTCTTCCCATCCAGCTTGTGACATATTGTTCAGTGAATTACATTTAATGCGACGTGCCGGAGAAACACTTTGCCACTCACTGAAACTAATTGTTGCCTTGATGAGCGCCGAACCGAAGCTGCTCTGTTCTTGATGCGGGTTTTCTGATTGTCGTGAGCAGCTTTGCAAGCCAACTCGAACACTCCGACGGCCTAAACTCTATAATCGCTGTTAGGTATACTGGTGCTCCGGCACCAATCCGTTCGGCCTAGTTACCCTTGCGGAGCAATCAGTGAATGCGACCAACAGGGAACTGGAGACCTGCACGGTTGGAGTGAGACTTTGCCTTTCCCTTAACTTGTACTCCTTTGTTACGTCCACGATGCCGATGCCGTGGGGTCCGCGTGTTTTATACTCTAGCGGTACACACTCACAGGATAGAGACAAATCGGCAGACTCAGCCAGAGGGGCGAGTCCAACGAGACGAACGAATGAGCGTTAAAAGGGAGCGATGGCAAAAAAATACATTCATTACGATTTGTTCGCTCGTTGGATTCACATGCAGGCTAAAAAGGGTCCTTTTCAGGATCACAAAATTATCTTCAATCTAAATAGTTTATTGTTTTGTTATCACTCGATATCCCCATCTGGTTCAGCTAAACCTTTCTGTTTAGCGATTGCGTTTGCCACTCGCCACAGCTTTCACAGTTTGAAAATTTCTTCCCATCCAGCTTTGTGACATGTTGTACAGTAAATAACATTCAATGCGACGTGCCGAAGCGCCTCTCAGTGTCGTATTGGAGGCGATTTTAACCTGTAATTGAACATTTGCGATGACAGTGGTACAGTGTCGACTTTCAATGAGGGGTCATAATTTGGATCTCTATGTTTACAAAAATGTCCAACTAAATAAGTCGCATTACATGTCCGTCCAATTAGCTAAATGTCGAACTTATTGTAAATTACTGTACTTTCAATCTGGAAACAATTTAAGAATTGGTGAAAATTGAATAATCTGGAAAGTCCCCAACTATCAATAAGCTCAGACTGCCAAACTCACATACTCATCAACTGCCAAATTCACATACTCATCAGATCCTGGCAAACAAATTATGAAAAAATCAATTTGTGTTTTATTATTGTTTTGGATAATGTTTTAGAAAGCATTGAACTGTATTTCCTAAACTCTTTTTTGGAAGGTTTAATGGCCCTGAAAAGCGCCTTGTTTTATGGAATGGTTCCAATTTAGAAAACTTTGTACTCGTGGTTTTGAAAAAAACCATTTCGAACGCTCTCGATGCCGCCTTGTTCTGGATTTGCCACCAAGCAGTTTGTATAAAGAACAAACTTTTTTCTTCTGCTACCTGATGCCGTATTGCGATTGCGTTTGCCACTCGCCACTCGCCACTCGCTGCAACTGCCCGTTGTCTTGATGTCCACCGAACAGAATGTGTTCTGTTCCGAATGCGGGTTTTCTTATCGTCGCGAGCAGCTTTGCCAGCTAACTCGATCACTTCGGCGGCCGAAACTATATAACGCCGGCTAGGTGGACTGGTGCACTGTTACTAACGCGCTCGGCCTAGCTACCCTTGCGGGGAACTCCAGATCAACACGTTTCGAGCGGGATTTTGCCTTTCCCTTCACTTTTCCTCCTTTACCATGTCCAGACATGGCTGCTTGGGTTGGTTTGTTGATGTGTTGTGATGCGAACCGATGTGGTGTACGGTTTGAATGAGAATGATCGTTACGGCAGCGGAGCGAGGATTTTTAAGCTGACTGGCTGGCTCGAGAATTACGCATGTGTGGGACTGCGACCAATGTTTCGTTCATTTTTTTCTTTTTTCTTTCCAATCGTGCTTCATTCTATTTCGCTGCTGCTCTGGTTGCCCGTTTTGGTCGGTACGATTTGAGGAGCACAAAATGGACCAATCAAAAATGGGCACATAGTGCATTTTGACAATGCTTGATATTTCACAATTATTCAATTATTTATCTCAAGAAAAATGAAATGTTATTCATTATGATAGATGCGTAGATATATTTCCTATCAATTGGTGCAAAAACCATTGCAATCTATTGAAAAATGCTCGAGTTATAAGCATTCCAAATCTTGCATTTTTTCCTACTTGTTCAGTGCCTAGATTTCCATTTCACCCCCTATATCTTCCGGTTAGACGTAGTCCTACGTCAAAAAATTCTGTAGTCCTACGTCTCTCCGTGTTTGGGGCATCCTGTTTGAGTAAGAGGACGGGTACTGGTCTCTCATAAAAACACTTGTAAAGCAACATACCGCCAAGCGAAATATCCGCCCTAAGGGCAGGAGGTTCAATGCTGCCTCAAAGTCTAGGACTGTCTAGCTCAGGTAAACCCAATTCCAACACTTCTCCAAGTAGGATAGGCGTAACCTTGCACCTAGCTTAACCCAGGCTCTAGCTCTGAGCCGCTATCGGTAAACTGCCTGTCTATCTCAAGGCAAGACTCCGCTTCATATCAGTGATAACTGATGCAATTCCGACAGAAGTGAAAAGTGTAATTTTCCCGAATCCAGTCATGAAAAAAAAAATTACGACGCTAAAATGAGTTGAATTAGGTGTTATTCATGAACGAATAACTAATGCTTTTCTTTAAAAAACTCAAATTTGCATGAGTCTATACTGTACACGGTGTGATTAGACTCATTGTAATGTATCAGTTTCAGAAATCCCAATATTTTTCAATTGTACTAACATATGAGAAGATAACAATGAATAGTTTGTTTCTGGAGACGTGATATACTCCTTCGCGAGATGCTCCAAATTACCTGCTTCTGTTCCTTCATTTCCTCGTCAATCAATGACTAAAAATAAACGCAATCGAAAAGTCATACACGACAATGCTCATTTTTGTGGAAAACTTTCCCCTCCCGTGGAACAACTGCACAACTGCGTAACAATTTCGAAACAGATAACGCCATTCTCTCGAACAAATACGAGTTCGATGATAGTCGCTATAAATAAACATTGCTTAGTCAAATGACACGAGATCAGAAATTTGCAGTTCATCACCAGAGTCCGAACCGGATGGCAACACGTGAGCTGAACATCATTGCCAACGGTGTAACGCCGCGAGAAATAATTGATCGAATCCTGGAGGATGGTCCCATCGAAGAGTCCATTCATGTCCTGGATTTGGATGATGTCGTGCGCAAGCATCGCATCTGGGTGGAGCAAATGCCTCAGGTGAAACCATTTTACGCGATAAAGTGTCACGACGATCCGATCATAATCGAAACGCTGATGAAGCTGGGAACGGGCTTCGACTGTGCCAGCAAGGGTGAGATTATGAAGGCCATCCAGCTTGGGGTGCACCCGGAGAGTATAATTTTTGCACAGCCTGCGAAATCGGTAGAATCAATAGCGTATGCCAAAGCGCATGGTGTCAATTTGATGACATTCGATGGACAGCATGAACTGGACAAGATAAGCTCACACTTCCCAGAAGCGTCATTAGTGTTGCGGTTCCGATACGATTCGGACCAGGTGTTCGTACCACTTGGCCGAAAATTTGGCTGCGATCCTCAGACGGAAGCTCCAGATCTACTGCAGCATGCAAAAAAGTTGAACTTGAAAGTGACTGGCTTGAGCTTCCACATTGGATCTGGTTGTGATGATGCAAACTGCTACGAAAAAGCTATTGAAACAGCCCGGCAAATATTCGATCATGCCAAGTTGACTGGTCATAACATAACGCTTTTAGACGTTGGTGGTGGGTTCCCCGGTGCTAAGGGAAAACCAATCGATTCTTATGCAGAACGCATTAATTCAGCAATCATGAAATGTTTTGGGGATCAAGATGACATGCAGTTTATCGCAGAACCGGGACGGTATTACGTGGCTTCAGCAGTCTCAATAATCACCAACGTAATAGCTAAAAGGGTCACGACAGAATCCAACGGCAAAAAGGTACTGTTTTACTACGTAAACGACGGAATCTTCGGATCGTTCTACAGCGCTGGTCACGAACAACAGATAGTGTATCCCGTGGTTCAGAAGCAAAGCAATCAGAAATTGACGTCTTGGATATGGGGTCCATCTTGTGACCCGTTAGATTTGATTGCCAGAGACATATTTCTTCCCGAATTGGATATCGGGGATTTTATAGTGTTTGAAAATGGTGGTGCTTATTCGCTTGTGCTGGCAAACCGATTTAATGGATTTCCTCTGCCGAAGGTTAAGATATTTGTCTCGCAGGATATATGGTAAGGATGTTGTATGTTGTATGTATTGCATTAAAATAATGTTTTATTGTATTCCAGGCAAAGCTTGCATAATCCACTGAAAGGTTCAGAATCAAAATGAGATGAATTACTGTGAATTATGTAGTTTTTTTTCTTTCATTTAAAATGCTTATCAGAATGCTATTGGCCTGGCAAAGAAATATTCAATATTATAAACAAATAAACGAACGTTGCAGTTGATTTTTTTTTATTAATTCGTTTATTTTTACAGGCTCAGTTACTTAAGTTTAAAGGAGCCGAATTCTTAAATATATTTTTAAAACTATATATATATATATATATATATATATATATATATATATATATATATATATATATATATATATATATATATATATATATATATATATATATATATATATATATATATATATAAACAATTTTCTTACAACGTTGCAGTTGATGTGTGTCGGCAGTTCAATGTGTCGAAATTAAGAAACCTTAGTCATGTTACTACAAAGAATATTCACATAGATTTTGTTCAACTTTGCTGAACCCCACATTTATGACCGTTACACAGAAACAGAATCTTCAGCCTGGTGGCGATATACGTTTTGGGAGGCAAATTATTGCATCAAATCGTATAACTTGCATATTCTAAGTCGTATATGAAGTGGGAATTAAACACAACGAGGAAACGTGGCGGCCCAAGCAGCCGCAATCCGAATCGGCCATCGACCCGCCTTCGGAAGCGGTGGCCTTTAGCAAACGCACCTGTTGTTCAACGATTGCCCGGTTAGTTTGAAACGTAGCGGACGACCTTTTAGCTAGCAGCGTTGGACGGGATGCGTTTGCCCGTTTGAATATGTCATTATGATTGTCATTATCATTAAGGGACTTCCTGATTGTCACCAAAAGCATAAGTACTAGATCATAGTGTTCGGATAATATATTAATGAAACTAAAAAAGTAAACAACTTTTGCTACTAGTAACGATTAATCGAATATTATTAATAAAGTGGGTGATTTGATCATCCCTACATAATCTAGTCAGGATACCTTGATGTAACAAATGCAATCACACAGCTTATTCACGCATATTTACGCGATAGCAAATTTCGTATGAAGCTCTGTCGATTTGCTGAATATTGTTCATTTGATCTCGTTGAAATATTTGCCAAAACATTGTGTTGTTTGTTCGTCAAGCTTCGTTTTCGGTATCGCGAGAAAGGCAGAAGTACAGGTTATTTCCGAACTATTTAAATATTAGATGATTTTTTTTTATTTGATACTTGGTCGATGGGCGATTTCCGGGGTGAAGGCGAATACTATTTCGATCGGAGCGTTTTCGAAAATCATGGAAAAGCATAATACGCTGGGCACAGTGTAGCAGAAATCCGCAAGTGGAAGGCCTCGTAAAAGCTCAGTTCACACAGATAAATCTTGTCGGGTGATCCAGAAAGAGTTGGGTCTCAACATAACTAGTCGAACTGTGAGCAACCGAGTTTGTGAATCAGGTCTGCAGAGCTTCTCCAAAAAGAAAAAAAAACCGTTACTACGGAAAGCCAATATCAAAAAGCGCCTCGATTGCGTAAAAAATTATGCTTCTTGTGAAATTCCGTAAAACACCGAACACAGCCTCCATGCAAACCGCCTCACACATCCAACAACTTCTATCTTTTTTTGCACACATCCGACAGAGCTCTCTTTGTTTACGATAACACCAGAGCTACACTCTATTTCAGGATATCACATCCTCCCCTGACAGCAACAATAATAAGAATGAAATGTAATCTAATCCAAGGATCTTAGAAGTATTAGGCTGTCAAAAAAGTCCTGCGGTATTTCCGCGAGGGGTCGTTGTATGCGCGTAGTTCTAGTTGTATTCATTGTATCGAAACATACTATAGCTTGTTGGAAAGGTATTTTCTATAATTTCGCTCTATAATATAGTCTTTGCCAGTGTTTTGTTTGGTTAAGTCGTTCGTGAGTTATAGTGTCGCAAATATGGAGCAAAATAAAGAGAAAATCCGACATATTTTACAGTACTACTATGACAAAGGTAAAAATGCATCTCAAGCTGCCAATGAAATTTGTACAGTTGATGGATCCGATACAGTTTCCATTTCCACCGCAAAAACGATGGTTTCAACGTTTTCGTTCTGGTGTAGAGGTCGTCGAAGATGCGCCACGCTCCGGAAGGCCTGTCGTCGAAAATTGCGACAAAATCGCTGAATTAGCCGAGAAAGACCGGCATAGTAGCAGCCGTAGCATCGGCCAAGAGCTGGGGATAAGTCATCAAACCGTTATTAACCATTTGAAGAAGCTTGGATTCACAAAGAAGCTCGATGTATGGGTGCCACACACGTTGACGCAAAAAATCTTTGACCGTATCGACGCATGTGAATCGCTGCTGAATCGCAACAAAATCGACCCGTTTCTGAAGCGGATGGTGACTGGCGATGAAAAGTGGGTCACTTACGACAACGTGAAGCACAAACGGTCGTGGTCGAAGCCCGCTGAAGCGGCTCAGACGGTGGCCAAGCCCTCATTAACGGCCAGGAAGGTTCTGCTGTGTGTTTGGTGGGATTGTCAAGTAATAATCTATTATGAGCTGCTTCCCTATGGTCAAACGCTCAATTCGGACCTGTACTGCCAACAACTGGACCGCTTGAAGGTAGCGCTCATGAAGAAGAGGCCATCTTTGATAAACAGAGGCCGCATTGTCTTCCATCAGGACAACGCCAGGCCACACACTTCTTTGGTGACGCGCCAGAAGCTCCGGGAGCTCGGATGGGAGGTTCTTTTGCATCCGCCGTATAGTCCGGACCTTGCACCAAGTGACTACCACCTGTTTTTGTCCATGGCGAACGAGCTAGGTAGTCAGAAGTTAGCCACAAAAGAGGCCTGTGAAAATTGGCTATCCGAGTTTTTTGCCAATAAGGAAGCGAGCTTCTATAACAGGGGTATTATGAAGTTGGCATCTCGTTGGGAACAAGTCATCGAACAAAACGGCGCATATTTGACTCAAAACAGATGATTGTAACTAATTTTATGAACAAATGAAAATTTAAAAAAAATACCGCAGGACTTTTTTGACAGCCTAATATATTCTAAGGTGAGTTAACTTGTCAAAACGACTCTGCAGCCATTTTGAAAGTACACTGTGTTTTGTTTGTGAACGGAACACAATACGCTTGTGCAAGTTTGTCAATTCTATTCAATACGATACTGTACATTGTGAATGTACAGTATCGCAGAACGTTTAGCTTTGAATGCAGTACTAGTATCAGCTGAAAAGCAATTGAACTATTAAGAGAATACAGGAATTCATACGCTTGTGATTAACCTTTCTCTTTTACGCTTTAGGTAAACAATTCCCCTTTCGCTTCCACATCTAAAAGCATGAGTCCCCGTAGTATATTATGTTAGTCAAGATTCCTTATCCTCCGGAGATACTAAAAACTAAATATAAACGAGATGTGGTGACTGGAGAGTCGAAAAACAATTAAAATGATCATTAATATAATATTTGTTTTCCATTCGTCTTATGTTTATGTACATTTTAAATTTTTTAATATTTTAACTACATGTCAGTGGTAATGGTTTTACAGCTCCCTGCATTCTAAATATTTCCTTGACAAATGTGATAGGCGTAAATACGGCTAGATGCTATATTAAAGCTTTCTTACAGTTCATTTCTACTAATTTTAATGCTGACTGTAACTTTCTCTGCATAATCCTCTCTATGAACCAGATCTCCTTCGGCTTTTGGAAATTTGGTCCTCGATTTTTATTCACATTAGTTGTATTCCAAATAGTAAGTCGATTGTGAATCAATTAAAATTGTAAATCGATCTATCTCCATTATTCATGAGACCAGTAACTCCCAAATTCTTCTTATACGCTCCTGCTACATGGTTTGTAGACACCGACAATTTTTATTGTTGCATGTATTTATTACATTATACATGCAACAATAAAAATTTAACTTTAAAACATCATTAGTAATTTCAATATCATGTCAGTGAAAATTACAGGAAACATAACATTAATTAATCCATTGATAGATATTGCAGACCTATTTTGAAAAAGCTCTCCTAGTCACGCTTTCATAAATTCTATTGTTTTAAACATGGCTTCTTCTTTTGTAGGAGCCTTGAGCTACTGCGGCCATTAGTTTGATCTTGAACATGTTGTAATTGTACACGTTTGGCCTTGAACAGAATTCGGCGCAAATCCAACCAGATATTGGTCTTGGGCTGAGCCCGACTCAATATTGTGAATCAATGAAATTTTGTGTATTTACTAGCTGGCCTTGGGCTTAACCCGACTCAACTGTTTCATAAACAATGATTTTGGCCTTGAGCTGAACTCGTTGCAAATCCAACCTGATATCGGTCTTGGGCTGAACCCGAATCAACTGTTTCATAAACAATTATTTTGGCCTTGAGCTGAACTCGGTGCAAATCCAACCTGATATTGGTCTTGGGCTGAAGCCGACTCAATATTGTGAATCAATGAAATTTTGTATATTTACTAGCTGGCCTTGGGCTCCACCCGACCCAACTGTTTCATTTGCAATGATTTGGCCTTGAGCTGAACTCGGCGAAAATTCATCCAAAATATTGGCCTTAGGCTGAACCCGACTCAATATTGCAACTTAACAAAAATCTGGCATTACATCCAACTCAACTGCTCAGTTCATGAGATTAAATTTGTTAATAATAAATATTTACATTTCTTTTCTTGGTCTTATTTTCATGAGATTTCAACTTAACTAAAACATATAGCTTGAGCGATTATTTTTTTTCTGCATTACTAGCAGCACTTGCAAGATTATCGAATGTTATCTTGTCAGCATTAAAAGGCTGATTTAGACGATGCCAGTCAGCGCTCTAGTTGAAGTATCCAGTGAACAGAGAACAGATACTCTGTTCAAGTTACTTGTACCAGTGTCGAACAAGTAATTGGCCTCTAACTTGAACAGAGTTTCAAGTTTCACTGGATACTTCAACTAGAGCGCCTTAAGGCTGATTTAGACGGTGCCAGTCAACGCGCTAGTAGAAAAATTCAATCACTAGAGTCTAGTTATTAGAGCCATGTAAACACCCGGCTCCTGTTATTTGCGCAAGTATCGCACAAGTAATTGGCCACGCCAGCGAATAGAAAATTTTCTAGATACTGGCGCCAATAGATAAATGACAATTGCTTCCAAACAGTGCGTCATATTAGACATTTGTGTGAAATCGAAATGCCAGGTAGTTTCAGTGTTGCCACATATTTATTTGTACTGGAAGGGGAAAAATCTTTTTCGGCTATGGTGAAGACAATTATTAAACGGTGTTATTTGGCTTGCTCTGTAATTTGTATGTTTGTATGTTTGTAACATGTTTGTTTGTAGCGCTTTACCGCATTAAAAGAAATTTACCTCTTCCTGATGACCGATTGGTCTGAAATTTGGAACACACCTTTATCTCTGCAGTCATTATAAAACTGGGTATTTCATTATTTTAAAAATCCAAGATGGCGGCTGCTACAAAATTGTGGTTTACATATTTTCTCAAAACCCCATCAACATGGGTATCAAATCAAAGGGCTTGACTAGTAGAACACAGTTATGCATGAGGAATTCAAATCCAAAATGGCCGCCTCAACAAAACGGTGGTTCATATATTTTCTCAAAACCCGGTCAATATTGGTATCAAATGAAAGGGCTTGACTAGTAGAACACAGTTATTCATGATAAATGCAAATCCAAAATGGCCGCCCCCGTAAAATGGCGGATTACATATTTTCTCAAAATTCCATCAACATGGGTATCAAAGGAAAGGGCTTGACTAGTAGAACACAGTTATTCAAGAGAAATGCAAATCCAAAATGGCCGCCACCACAACACGGTCGTTCACATATTTTCTCAAAACCCTTTTAATATGGGTATCAAATGAAAGGGCTTGACTAGTAGAATACAGGTATTTATGAAAAATGCAAATCTAAAATGGCGGCCACTACAAAATGGCGGATTACATATTTTCAGAAATTTATGGAAAATTATGCAAAATGTAAATCCAAAATGACCGCCATCATAAAATGGCGCCATGTTTTTTCAAAGTCCATCAATATGGGTATCAAATGAAGGTGCTCGACTGGTAGAACACAGCAGATCATGAATAATCCCAACAAACATCGAAACATACTTTTAATTCTACTGTCATTATAAAACTGCGTATTCCATGTTCATGGAAAATTTGATTTGGCTCATGAATAATTGTGTTCTACTAGTCAAGCCCTTTCATTTGATACCCATATTGAAGGAGTTTGGGAAAATATGTAATCCACTATTTTGTAGAGGCAGTCATCTTGGAGTTTTAAAATAATGAAATACCCAGTTTTATAATGACTGCAGAGATAAAGGTGTGTTCCAAATTTCAGATCAATCGGTCAACAGGAAGAGGCTCAAATTTCTATTCATGTGGTAAAGCGCTACAGACAAACATGTTGCAAACATATAAACGTACAAACATACAAACATACAAATTACAGGGCAAGCTAAATAAAACCGTTTAAAAACAGTTCCTATCGCTTTATGAGAAAAATCTGTGTTCTTACCGTACAGAACAAAACAAACAAAACTGAAAAAATATACCTTTCCGGATAAATTTGTACATTTGCCAACACTGGATGGTTCGATGGTACAAGGAACATCAAATTCAATTCCCTCAACGTATACATGGAAGAATCTTCATTCGCGTTGACGGCATTGTGCTTCATGTGTTCGATTTGTGAAGCGAAAATGATAATAGACAATGAAATCATGGAAATATCAGGAAAATTTATATAAAAACAGCTGATGAAGGTTCAGTATGATGTGTTTTAATTAGTAAATTAACAAAAAGTAAAATTTTTCATTCAAATTTCGACAATTTAAAACTGCCTTCGGGCCTACAAAACCGATAAAGATTAATTTGCCTCCCAAAATGGTTATCGCCACCAGACGTCGACATTGTCATTCGTCATCGAGGATAAAGTGACAGCCAAGCTGTCCAGTTGCTGAAAATGTGTATGAACGCACAGCACCAGTCAACTGGTGATCTAAATATGGCGTGCCGTTGACGTTTAAGTAACTGGCGTCAATTACTGGTCAATGTGCAAATCAGCTATTACTTGTTATTCACTTACCGGGCGCAAAAATAAACACCTAAAACAAATCACTTCCTGAAACACACCACTTTCTTCCTGCGCAACTTTATCCTGGCAGGATCGCCAATGTAAAATTCCGTAAAACACCGGACACATCCTCCATGCAAACCGCCTCACACATCCAACAACTTCTATATTTTTTGTACACATCCGTCAGAGCTCTCTTTGCTTACAATAATACCAGAGCTACACTCTAATTCAGGATACCACACTTCTCATTCTCCTAACTTTTGGAGGAAGACTGTTTGGACCGGTGAGAGTAAGTTTGAGCTAAAAAATTTAAAAAACCTCAGCGAACTTGAAACCTGAGCGTCTGCTATCCAGATTTACTGAAGCAACAGTTAAATACGAAGGAGGATCACTGCTTGTGTGGGGCTGTTTTCCTGGAATGGGGTGGGCAATCTTGTCAAGGCTTGGTTTTCCAACAGGACAATGACTCCAAGCACACCTCGAAGGTTGCGAAGCGCTGTTTCCAGTCCAAAAAGATTAGAATGCTTGAGTAGCCACCACAGTCCCCAGACCACAACCCCATTGAGCATCTATGAATAATACTGGATAAAAAAATCCATTGGATTCGTGGAGAAATCTTAACGATTTTTGGACGTGTGAACAGCGTGGGATGCGATACCTCAACAAATGTTGCATAATTTGGTCGAAAGTATGCTCAAACGACTCATGGCAGTAATGGAGAATCATGAAGGTAATATATTGAGCTATATTATCCATGAGCATCGCTTCATTTACAATAGTTTGTTTTTATATTGTTCACTTTTTTTATTTCCTAAGCTGAATCATTGATATTTGAAACAATAATGAATTGGAGTAATATAAATTTGAAAATGAATACGAACAATGGCTTGTTTACATTCTTTTCATTGTAAAAAATGCATTCACTGCAATATTAGATGATAACAGTTTGGCACTGTATTTTTTTTCATCAAAAAGCAATGATTTATCAATACACGAAATTCGGATTTTTCCATTTTTTCACAATAACAAAAGTTGCTTCACTCTCAATGCAGTAACTCACGAATCAATCGACCGATTGCTGTCAAATTTTGACACGTTTCCATTGAAAGATGGTGCTTTGTGATAGTAAAGTAGATTTTTGCAAGAGGCGCCATCTTGACGTCAACCTTATGAACTTTTAAGCCGAACTGTTATTGAGCATATTGGCGATCTAACGCAAAACGTAAACGATCGGTGAGACATCTGTATTTTGTTTTTGAACTAAGAAAATGATGCTAATGTAACCTAAAACTCAAAAACAAATCACGTATATTTTACTCCCGGGCTTTCCAAGGTAGTTCTCACATGCAGGAATCGTGCATTTTTCTACTTGTGTTTGATTGGCGATCTAACGTACAAATCTACACCTAGGCGGCGCTGCGGTGAAAGTGATGATGGTTTTAAATTTTGCCATGTGAGCTTATGGAAGGTTTGTAGTTCTTTCCATAAATTACAATGTTATAATCATAAAAGATTATTTGATTGCGATGAGTTTGTAAGAAATTTAATTCTGCGCAATTTTATATATTTTATTATTTTTTATATGTTATTTATTTACCTCTTTCAGTAGTGAAAACTATAAAAATGTTGACAATGGTTGAATTAAAGAAGGAAATTCGAGAGCACAATCAAACACAAGTAGAAAAATGCACGATTCCTGCATGTGAGAACTACCTTGGAAAGCCCGGAAGTAAAATATACGTGATTTGTTTTTGAGTTTTAGGTTACATTAGCATCATTTTCTTAGTTCAAAAACAAAATCCAGATGTCTCACAGATCGTTTACGTTTTGCGTTAGATCGCCAATTGTACTCTCGAATTTCTTTCTTCAATTCAACCATTGTCAACATTTTTATAGTTTTCACTACTGAAAGAGGTAAATAAATAACATGTTATATATAAAATTGCACAGAATTAAATTTCTTACAAACTCATCGCAATCAAATATTCTTTTATGATTATAACATTGTGATTTATGGAAAGAACTACAAACCTTCCATAAGCTCACATGGCAAAATTTAAAACCATCATCACTTTCACCGCAGCGCCGCCTAGGTGTAGATTTGTACGTTAGATCGCCAATTGATTTGATTTTTCTTTCCAACACTGTATACCGCGAGTGAATGTAGAAAAATTAACAACAATAATTATCATGAGAGCTTACCAATCACGAAAATTATATGGAATTCTATATATATCGAATAATGTTGCAGTCACGGAGTTGGATGTTCATAGACGGTATTATCTAGAAATCTGCGGTCGCTGAGGTTCCGATGTTTGGGAAGCCCCAACTTTTTAAGAGAAGTGCGGTTTCAACCGTCAATGTTAGTTCCATTAATCATGTTGCCAAAGATTTCTGGAATGAGGGCAATTTTGCTACTGGGATTTACTAGTTTGGATAATCCCACAGAAATGCTCCTTTCATCAAACAAAGTTAAGCCATGTTTGCGAGAGACTTCTTGATGTAACAATTGCTGTTATTAAATCAGTCACGATGACAACAGTAATTTACACGTCATTACATCGGTGCTAATTATGCCATCTGAAATCTCTGAATCACTTTATAATTGCTCAATTAATCCAAGCAACGCGTCGATCTCGCGGATCATAAATTATTCATTCTATCAACAACCGTTGCGTTGGCCAAACAAAGGAAGGCAGGAGACGGCTGGGTTAGAATCGCGATACTCCCAGATGATGTTGATGTTCGATAGCCAGTGAGATACATTTCCCGAACGTTACGGGGATCATTAATGGAGCGATTCACAGATCGTGTTCATTCATATGTGATCTGGGAATTTCCACATAGTGGAATATTTTCCTCGTTAATGAGAACTATATAAGGTACGAGGGTCAATAACAAGGGTTCAGTTGTTTAGGTCGAATCAATAGCTGTACATCGCGAAATGCGCAAGGTTCGGTACAATTTACTTGAGGACGGTTCCTCGGTGAAGGATGCGATAAATTCGGTAGTGGAGCGCGGTCCACGGGACGATCCGGTTCACATACTCGATTTGGATGATGTGGTGGCGAAGCATCGCGTCTGGCGGGAAATGCTGCCGCGTGTGGAAACTTTCTATGCTGTGAAATGCAACGATCACCCGGCTGTTCTCCGAACACTGT